>NC_135787.1:76817500-77505000 GCF_051106095.1 Pogona vitticeps
TATTATGCTTTTGAAGGATCCCTTTAAAACCAAAAATAGCCCAATGAAATTGTGTGAGGTATTGAAAGGAAGCTATTTGAAGGAATATATTTTCTTCTACTTATTGATCCTTTATTTCTGATCTAATGAGCAAGCTCTATAAAACATTAATTTGTTTATCTGAAGTCTCATGTGAAGTAGACATTAGTCAGCTATTTTAGTGAGTCTGAAGATATTGTGTGTGTGTGTGTGTGTGTGTGAGAGAGAGAGAGAATTAGTTGTCAATCTGTAAATTTCTGATGGAGGTGGAAGATAGAAGCCATCTCTGCCTGTAGATAAGGTCCATAATTTTCCTGTCATTTTTGGCTATGTGAAAGCTGGCTGGGATAGCTCAATGGTTTAGGTATCTGGCTGCACAGCCAGAGGTTGGGAGTGTGATTCCTCACTGTGCCTTCTGTGAGTAGAGCCACTCCTCCATTGAATGTTATAATTCCCACTCCTACTTGAAATACAGGTCTTCTCAAGGAAAGTTGGACTTGCCAGTGTAGAGCAATAGAAACACATAGTTAACAGGGCCTCAGTGCATCCTGCTTAGAGTAATTTGACTGTGCCTCAACGGTGACTGTCCATTCTGAGATTGCCTTTGTTTTGTTCTCCCATGTTTTTCCTCGGATTCTTCCCATTCTGTTTGCTCTTGTACCCTTCCCTTTGTCTGCTTGCTCTTATGTCTTAATTTTTCTAGATGATCCTGGCTTGTCCCAGCCATGAGCAGTTTACCACTGGAGCAGAAGGTGCACCTGAAATTTCAGGGTGAGGTGCACCTTTGCTCAGTCCACAGGTCACCTCATTCCAGACCACAGCAGTATGCATTAATTTCTGCATCCATTTTCTTCACTGTGGGAGAAAACCACAGAACAGGCTCCATGCTAGATTTCTGAACTTTTGACCATTAAAGCACTTTTTTAAAAAAAAAATTACATCTGTTTATTATTTATCCAGAGTTTTTCCACAATATCATATAAGTCTGTTTTCCTCCGTGTGCCCACAGAAGATGCCTTTTGTGCTCACAGTCTGCTGAGTGCAGATGTGTTGCGTCTAGGCGATGCAGTGGTCATGGTTTCACTGACATTCTATAAGTACTGGTTGTATTTATGAGCTTGTCTTGAATGTCAGTAGGTGAATCTACCTGGGTTGGATGAGTTTTGTGGCAGTTTGAGAGACTGCAGCTTCTTAGAGCAACTTCTTGGTACAAACATTAATTCACATGAATTCTTAAAAATTGCAATTTTGCTACTTTAGTAATTGTTAAGAAATAATGTACATCAGAAAATGCTACCCAGTGAACTACAGGATTAGCTGACAGCTTTCTGTGCCAAAGAGAAAGAAGATCTTTCTGTGTAGTCACTAGGTTTATAAAAATAATACTGTATTAAGGGCTGAAATATATCTACCAATCAAGTTTGTACTCCTAGGTCTACTGAAATTATGATAGGGGGCATGTTATAGGGAAAAAATACATAATACAGCCCTTTGTGGAAATCAATGTAAAGTTATATTTGATAGGTTGGAGCTAGGCTGTTAGTTACATTTAGATACCACTAAAATCAATGTGAAGAATTAGCAGCGATTTAAGTTAAGCCCCGTTGATTTGAATGTGAATTAAATGCAATTAATTTTTTTAAATTTTTTTGCCACTGATTAAAGTGTATTTTATTTATTTATTTATTTGATTTGTATCCCGTCCATGTGGTCTATGCGACCACTCTAGGTGACTTCCAATATAGCGTAAACAACTAATAAAATAACACAAAAGTATTACATAAATCTTCCAATAACAATTTACAAAACAGAAAAATAGAGTAAAGAGTAAATAAAGAAAGAATAAAAAGAAAGAATCAAGTATTGACTGGAGGTAAGGCCTGAATAAACATCCATGTTTTTAATTGGCTTTTAAAGATACCCAGTGTGGGGGCTGCGCAAATCTCTGGAGGGAGATTGTTCCAGAGGCGAGGAGCCACTGCCGAGAAGGCCCGATTTCGTGTCTTTTCCTTCCGGGCCTCTCTCGGCGTCAACCTCCTCAGCCTCACCTCCTGGCTCGCACGGGTGATCCAGGTAGATCTTGGTGGGAGCAGGCGTTCCGCCAAATATCGAGGTCCTAAACTGTTTAGGGCCTTATAAGTAAGCATTACAACTTTGAAGTTTGTGAGCGAAGGAAGGAAAGTGAGCCGTCCTCACAGGCGTCAAAAGAAGAAGGAGGCGGAGAATGTGCTGTGGGAGAATTAATAAAGCTAGATGATGAAGAAGGGGGCGCTAATAAAGCTATAGAGGTGTTCCTAGCGGAAAGGACGAGAGACTGGGGGGAGGAGTCGGGAGATTGGAGATGGGATGAGGTTATAAAGGAGGAGAGAGGAGAGAGGGGGGTAGATGGAGAAAAAGAGGAGAAAGGCACTCAAACGAGAGAGACAGGAGCAGAGAGAGAAAGAATTGCGACTCTGGTTAAGAACTTCCCAAACCTGATGAGAGAAGACGGCTTGCTACCTCTGCCTAAAGAGTTGAGCCAAATGGGAGTTCGTGAGTCCAAAGAGGGATGGAAACCGGGAGGGGGTATGGCTTCTCGCCCTACGATGGACAAGGCAACCCCTGGTGGTGTCAGCCCTTTCCTCCCCAGATTGGAGGGGTCGACCGTGGTCCATCCCTGTTGCAGGACTACCTGCTCAGTTCTGACTGCGTCGGTTGCGAGCCCGAACGCAATCACTCGTTTTGGGGTGAGGAAACAGTGAAAAGCAAAGATGTTATGCCTGGGACAAAGCCCAAGAAGTACAACTTGTTAACTGATGAAGAGTTGCCGGACCCATTCGGTCCAGAGTTATCTGATGTTAAAGTTAATAAAACCAATCCGTTTTTGACTGTTACATCGACTCCTGCCATTATTCCCGCTGAATCCCTTGGTCCGCCCTCTACAGGAAAAGAACCCAATCACAGTGGCGCCCAACGTGGGGCGGACCAATGGGGAGGCAGAGAAGAGATGACGAGGATGCTGAAGACCATAGAGAGGCAGGAGAAGATGATCGAAAATTTGACGGAACAGCAAATGTTGGTTACCAGACACATGATGAGGCTGGGAATGGACGATGAAAAAATCCCAAAGAATAATGTCTTTATAAAGAATGGTCTAGTGGCCGGCCCTGCCCCCATCAGAATACAAAAGATGAGCGCTAGTGATGACCCGGAGGCGTATCTCCATACATTTGAGCGAGTAGCGGTAGCTGCAGGGTGGCCTAAAGAACAATGGACTCTAATATTGGTACCTTGCTTGACAGGACTACTACAAGAGGTGGTAGACACCCTGAGCCCCCAAGAAGCCGCGCAATACGAATCCGTAAAAACAGCGATTCTGAGGACTCTTAATTTGACGGAGGAAGCGTATAGGAAAAGATTCAGGGAAGTTAAGTGGAAACCTGGGGTACATCCGCGAACCTTGGTGCAGAGAATGAAAGCTAACATGACTAGATGGATTAAACCAGAGGACAAATCTAAAGAACAAGTCATGGAGGCGTTTGTGTTAGAGCATCTGGTGACGACTTTGAGCGGGAATCTGAAAGGGTGGGTGCAGAAGAATAACCCAAAGCAGTTGGAAGAAGCCATCAAGCTGATCGAAGACTATTGCTCATCAGAAGAAGCAATCAAAGAAGGTCCCGCCTTCTCAGGGGAATGCGGGAGACCCCGTGAGAAGGCGGGGACGCAGACACAAGGCGGTGGAGTAAAGAGAGGGATGGACGTGCCAGGAGGAGCTCGCCCTCGCGGACGCCCCTTCGAACCTATGGGGCCGAAGCCAGTGCGCCCGGTTACAGTGGATGACCGCGTGTTTGGGGGGCTTGTGTGTTTCGGCTGCGGGACCCCAGGCCACGTGCGTCGGGATTGCCCTGGGACAGACTGCTCTTGGGTAGGAGGATCGAATAATACCCAAGAGAAACCGGGGAAACAAGCAGGTTGGGAGGTGGTTGCATGGGTGAATGGGGAGAAGAAACAGGCGTTAATTGATACAGGATGTGGCAGAACCTTAGTGCGGGACATAAAATTAGAAGGGGTGGAAGAAGGGTTTACAGTGAAATGCATACATGGAGACTCTAAGACCTATAAGACGGCGTGGGCCGAAGTTAAAGTTGGAGATGAGAAACGGAAAATGAAAGTGGGGATTGTTCCAGGACTTTCGAGAGAAATGTTATTGGGAAGAGACTGGGTGGGAGATAGAACGTTAGCAGAATGTAAAGAAGTGATGCAAGGAGACTGCGTCAAAATTGAAGTGGGAGATGATTTCTTACAGGAGACAACACGCGACCACATGCGTATGTTACAACAAGATGACGCCACGCTGCAAGAACACCTGCGAGCCGCGCGTGAGGTGGGCGAAGTAGCATGGGGAGAAAAGGGGATGATTTTGGACAATGGGCTGTTGTATAATGTGACAGAGAAGGGAGAAAGGCGGTTGGTTGTTCCCCAGAAATGGCGTATGGCGATTTTACATTTGGCCCATGATATCCCTATGGCAGGACATTTAGCATATGATAAGATGAAACCCAGGATTGAACAACGGTTTTGGTGGCCAGGAATGGAGAAAGAAATAGAAAGCTATTGTCAGACGTGCCCAGAGTGTCAAAAAACTCAAGCCAAGCCCAGACCAGGAGCTCCCTTAATACCCATGCCCCTAGTGGATCAGCCCTTCCAGAGGATAGGGGTGGACATCGTGGGGCCCCTCCTCAAATCGGCGGGGGGCCACACCCACATTTTGGTTATTATAGATTATGCTACCAGGTACCCGGAAGCGGTGCCCTTGCGGTCCACGACATCTAAAGTGTTAGCTCGGGAGTTGTTACAAGTATTTACCCGGCTAGGTTTTCCGAAAGAAATCTTGACCGATCAAGGCACCAACTTCATGGGACAAACATTGAAGGAAATGTGGGGGTTATTAGGGGTAAAACCCCTCCATACAGCAGTCTATCATCCTCAGACTAACGGGTTAGTAGAGAGATTTAATAAAACCCTTAAAGGGATGCTAAGGAAATTAGTGATGGAAAAACCGAAAAGGTGGCACCTGCTAGTAGCGCCATTGATGTTTGCGGTGAGGGAGGTTCCACAGGCTTCCACAGGATTTACACCTTTTGAGATGATGTATGGCTGGAACCCCAGAGGTATACTAGATCTGGTCAAAGAAAAGTGGGAGAGTGGGAGAGATGAGGTGCAAACGAACGTTAAACATGTCATAGAAATGAGGGAACATTTAAAGTTAGTGGCCTCTTTGGCCAGAGAGAATTTAGTGAAGACCCAAGAAGGACAGAAACGGAGGTACGACGCCAAAGTTAAGACAAGGCAATTCGAACCTGGGCAGAAAGTTTTGTTATTGATGCCAGCGGCTTCATCAAAATTATTCGCCACTTGGCAAGGTCCCTACAAGGTGTTGAGGAAGATAGGAGAAGTAGATTATGAGATTTGGATGCCTGACAAAGTCAAGAAGAAAGGCATCTTTCATGTAAATTTGTTAAAGGAGTGGAGAGAGAGAGAAGCATTGTGGGGAGAAGTAAAAGATGAAGAATTTGGACCGGAAACAAAGGACTTTTTGCATCAAGGAGTAGAATTAGATTTGGGAGAGGAGTTAACCACAGAGCAAGAGAGGCAGATGAGAGAGATAGAACACCGATACAAGGAGGTTTTCTCAGGAAAACCTGGTAACACCACGCTGGTCGAACATGCAATTAACACGCAACCACAAGTCATAGTCAGATCTGGAAGTAGGAGTTGGCCTAGACACCTGAGAGAGACTATTAATAAAGAGATAGAAGAAATGCTTCAACTGGGCGTAATTGAGCCATCTTATAGCCCCTGGAGGAGTTATCCGGTAGTGGTGCCAAAACCAGATGGGAGTGTTAGGCTATGCATCGATTATCGCAGATTAAATGAGGTGTCCAAGTTCGATGCTTATCCGATGCCAAGAATTGATGACCTGCTAGAGCGATTGGGAGGGGCGGAGTACCTCACATTATTAGACCTGACCAAGGGATATTGGCAAATACCCTTGAGGTTAGAAGATAAAGAAAAGACAGCATTCGTGACCCCTAAGGGTCTTTACCAATTCTCGCGTATGCCCTTTGGGTTACATGGGGCAGCGGCGACGTTTCAACGACTAATGGATAAAGTGTTAGCCCCAGTTAAAGATTTTGCCGGAGCTTATATTGATGACATACTTATATATAGTAAAAGCTGGGAGGAGCATTTAGTGCACCTAGAGAAGGTGCTGCAGGTGTTGCAAGAAGCTCAACTGAAAGTCAATCCAACCAAGTGCAAAGTGGCACGTAAGGGGGTGAAATTCTTGGGGTTTCAAGTGAAACAAGGTAGAATACAGCCCGTATCAGACAAGATCGACCAAGTGACCGCATGGCCCGTACCCCGGACAAAAAAGGAAGTACAGAGATTTCTAGGGTTAGCAGGTTATTACAGGCAATTCGTTCCCAATTTTGCCCATATTGCGGCCCCCCTAAGTGATTTGACTAGAAAGAAGAAAGCAAAAATGGTTTGTTGGGGGGAAGAAGAGACCAAAGCTTTTGAGGAGCTGAAACAGATACTATCTGAGTTACCCAGTAGATATGCCCCAGATTTTTCCAGGCCTTTCATAGTCCAAACTGATGCCTCAGACCGGGGAGTGGGGGCCGTGTTATCACAAGAGAAGGATGATATAGAATTTCCGGTAATGTATTTAAGCAAGAAACTAACCCCTAGGGAGCAGAAGTATTCAACTATAGAAAAAGAGGCTTTTGCAGTTAAATGGGCTATACAAGCTTTAAGGTATTACCTGTTAGGGGCACCCTTTACGCTCATCACAGATCATGCCCCACTACAGTGGCTGAACAGGATGAAGGATGTGAATCCTAGGTTGACCAGGTGGTACCTGAGTTTGCAGCCATTTACCTTCACAGTGAAATATCGCAAGGGAAGTGCCCATGCTAATGCGGATTACTTTTCCCGACAGGGAGAGATGCTACCGCAAACCGAAGAGAGGACGGCCCACTCCTCAGGGGGGGCGTGTGAGCGAAGGAAGGAAAGTGAGCCGTCCTCACAGGCGTCAAAAGAAGAAGGAGGCGGAGAATGTGCTGTGGGAGAATTAATAAAGCTAGATGATGAAGAAGGGGGCGCTAATAAAGCTATAGAGGTGTTCCTAGCGGAAAGGACGAGAGACTGGGGGGAGGAGTCGGGAGATTGGAGATGGGATGAGGTTATAAAGGAGGAGAGAGGAGAGAGGGGGGTAGATGGAGAAAAAGAGGAGAAAGGCACTCAAACGAGAGAGACAGGAGCAGAGAGAGAAAGAATTGCGACTCTGGTTAAGAACTTCCCAAACCTGATGAGAGAAGACGGCTTGCTACCTCTGCCTAAAGAGTTGAGCCAAACGGGAGTTCGTGAGTCCAAAGAGGGATGGAAACCGGGAGGGGGTATGGCTTCTCGCCCTACGATGGACAAGGCAACCCCTGGTGGTGTCAGCCCTTTCCTCCCCAGATTGGAGGGGTCGACCGTGGTCCATCCCTGTTGCAGGACTACCTGCTCAGTTCTGACTGCGTCGGTCGCGAGCCCGAACGCAATCACTCGTTTTGGGGTGAGGAAACAGTGAAAAGCAAAGATGTTATGCCTGGGACAAAGCCCAAGAAGTACAACTTGTTAACTGATGAAGAGTTGCCGGACCCATTCGGTCCAGAGTTATCTGATGTTAAAGTTAATAAAACCAATCCGTTTTTGACTGTTACATCGACTCCTGCCATTATTCCCACCGAATCCCTTGGTCCGCCCTCTACAGGAAAAGAACCCAATCACAAAGTTGATGCGGAACCGAATGGGCAGCCAATGCAGTGCGGCTGGAATAGGAGAAATATGTTGGTATTTTCTCGCTCCACTAAGGATTCTGGCCAGTGCATTCTGCACCACCTGGAGTTTCCGCATCAGCCTCAAAGGCAGCCCCACGTAGAGTGTGTTACAGTGGTCTAATCTTGAGATTATGAGCGTATGCACCAAGGTAGTGAGCGCCCCGTGTCGAGATAGGGTCGCAGCCGGGTTATCCACCAGAGATGGGAAAAAGTGGTGCGGACTACTGACGCCACCTGCATTTCCATGGTGAGCATCAGGTCCAGATGTATCCCCAAGCTGTGAACCGCACTCTTTGTGGCAAGGGTCACGCCCCCGAACAAGAGTCAACCAAGCCACCAACCACGGGGGCCCCCACCCTCAGAACGTCTGTCTTGTCATTACAGTAGTTACATCAAAAACCACCATGTGTGTTACTCATATTCTTGTTTCCAAAAGAGTGCATAGTTGATTATGGAATTTGGCCTACTTGGATCATCACCTTACCCTGCATTTACCTTTTTTTCAATCAGGATAATTATCTGCATGTGGACAGGACAGATTTAAGACCTGTTTTTTTAAGCCTTCTACAAATTATGATAAGATCAGGGTGGAACCATCTGAAGTAATTACGCATGGGTCTTGTGGTCATATATCTGACCAGAGTATAAATCTCATATTTGAAATTGCTGAAAGAAGTGGCAGAAAAAGTGGACAATATTTTATTTTGAGCACTATATTGTGCTCTTTACCTATAATTGGAATGGGTTAGTAAAATCCTAAGTTGACTGAATGGGTAACACCATGGTAGACTAGTACCTAGGTAATGATCCTGGATATAAGATAAGGCTAGGCTGTCAATCGATTTGCTGTTCCTGATACCTGCCATGGCAATGCCAAGAAGAAGAAGAAGACAACACAACTACAAACAATGCCAACAAGGAAAAAAGGTTGTAGCTCAGAGAGGACCAGAAAATAAAAAAGGATACATATAGGAAGTCACAGGAGAGCCAGGCCGCAAAGGACAGGTAACAAAGAACAGGTGGCAAAGAATAGCAGAAATAGCATTAGGAAGCCAGAACCTGAGAATGAGCTGAGGTTAACAAGATATTCTGAAAGCAACAAAAATGTATTATTCCAGTTCATGTGTATCAAAAGACAGAGAAAAAGGATAGTAAGTCTGCTACTCAGAGGAAATGAAAAAATGATAGATGACAAAGAGAAGGCAGAAATGCTCATTTCTTACTTTAGCTCACTAATTCCTGAAAAGACAGTGTATGACACTCCAGACAAATGTGAAGTACAAGTGGAGGAGCAAAGATTGCAGCTTGAGATTGATACACAATAATCAAGGAATGCCCTATTACTTTGAATGACTTCAGATCTCTAGGGTCTGACTAACTGAACCCAGGAAGATTAAAGGAAATGGGCTGAACCACACTCTATTATTTTCTTGAAGTTGTGAAGGATAGGTGAAGTGTCAGGTGATTGGAGGAAAGCTAATATTGCCTCCGGCTTCAAAAAGGGCAAGTAAAAGGGAGGGGGAATCTGGGAACTATAGACCATTCAGTCTGACATCAGTCCCAGGCAAAATCTGGAGCATATTACAAGCACTTGAAAACAATACAGTTATAATCAGAAGCCAACATGGAATTTGTAAAGAACAAAGCGTGCCAGATTAATATTATCTCTTTTTGGGTGTGTGTGGGTATCTCCTGGTAGATGGTGGGAATGCTGTAGATGAAATATATCTTTACTTTAGCAAAGGGTTTGCAAAGTGCCCCATGATATCCTGATTAGCAAGCTAACTAGGTGCGGGCTAGATAGAACAACCGTCTGGTGAATACACCGTTGGTTACAGAATCTGAAAGACAGAAACATTACTAAAAACATAATACATTTTATTTTATTTTATTTTATTTATTGGATTTATACCCCGCCCCTCTAGACCATGTCTACTACAGAGTCAAGTGCAAAGTTCTACACTTAGGAAAAAGAAACCAAATGCAGAGTTACAAGAAGAACTCAGTAATACCACATGCAAGAACGGCCAGATAGGTGGGATATAAATAGAATAAATAAATAAATAAATACATACATAAGAAGAATATTGGATTTATTTTGGACTACAAGCTGAATATTAGCCAACAGTGCAATGCAGCTGCAAAAAAAAAAAAAAGCAGATGCTATTTTAGGCTATAATAGAAGAAGTGTAATCTCCAAATCCTGTGAAGTACTAGTTCCTCTCTATTTGGCATTGGTTAGGCCTCATCTTGAGTATTGTGTCTGGTTCTGGACATTGCACTGCAAGAAGGATGCTGACAAACTGGAACACATTCAGAGGAGGGCCACAAGGATGATCAGGGGACTGGAAACCAAGTCCTGTGAGGAAAGATAGAAAGAACTGGGCATTAATAGCCTTCAGAAAAAACTGAGGGGAAACATGAAAGGACTTTTCAAACACTTGAAAGATTGTCATACAGAGGAGAGGCATGATATGTTCTCTATCATCCCAAAGTGTAAGACTTGTAATAATGAATGAATGAATTTGTTTATTACGGTCAGGTGACCAGTTCATAAAACATATTTATGGCTAAAATATACAGAATGCAATTTAAAAATGTACAACCAGTTCATCAAACATATTATATAGTTAAAATATACAGAATGCATTTTAAAAAGTGTACAACAGATAATTAATTGTGTACTGGTTGTAAAATATACGGAGAATCAAATAAAGTGTTGCCTCGCTTAACGAGGATAATCTGTTTCAGCAAAATCGCTGTAGAACGAAATCCTTGTCAAGTGA
Source organism: Pogona vitticeps (assembly GCF_051106095.1). Taxonomy (NCBI): domain Eukaryota; kingdom Metazoa; phylum Chordata; class Lepidosauria; order Squamata; family Agamidae; genus Pogona; species Pogona vitticeps. The sequence goes on from NC_135787.1 coordinate 76,828,170, forward strand.
AATGAAAAAGCCCATTGAAATGCATTGAAAACCTGTTCAATGCATTCCAATGGGCGAAATACCTCAGCATCCAGCGAAGATCCTCCATAGGGCGGCCATTTTCCGGTGCCTGTCTTGCGAGAAAGCCTTCCTAAACACAGCGGGGAGCCATTTTAAACAGCAGGCAGCCATTTTGAAACTCGGCGATCAGCTGTTTTCTGATCGTCATAAAGCGAAAAATTGGTTCCCGAAGCAGGGAACCGATCATCGTAAAGCGAATTTTCCCTATATAAACATCATTTTGCGATCGCAAAAGCGATCGCAAAAAACACGTTGTTAAGCAATTTCCTCATGTAACAAGGTAATCGTCAAGCGGGGCACCACTGTACAGCATTTTTCTAGCTGTCCTTTGAACCATTGGATCATGTAGGTCAGCGGTCCCCAAATTTTTTAGCCCTGCAGACTGGCTGGGGAAGGCGGGGCACCCCCTGCGCTCATGCGCATGTGCGGAGTGTGCGTGCTCATGCATATGTGCAAAGGAGCAGGGGGCACTCATGCAGGCGCACACGTGCACCAAGAGCAGTGCAGCGCTACTGTGGATGCTCTTGTGCTCATGCGCAAAGGGTGGCACGGCACTCAGGGGACACTCATGCACATGTGTGAAGTGTTGGGGTAGCACTCATGTGGGTGCAGATACACACACACATGTGCAAAAGGGCTGTGTGGGGGGAGTGCGGGCGAGGTTGGATGGGGAGGTCTGTCTCTGCGGCCTGGTCAGGCTCAGGCCATGGACCAGGGGGGTTGGGGACCTCTGGTCTAGCGCAAACTGGTTTGGACAGGATCTTTGGGTTATAGGGAGTACTTCCTACATACTTGTAAAGATTTGACATTTTCTCCTTTTGGTTGGGACCACAACATTTATCTGCGCTCGACAATAAACCATCGTCATGCTAAAACCAGTCAGCATGTGAACTCAGGAGACTATAAGGAAGGACTGTGCCATTGCTGCTGCAACAAAATTTTGCTGCAGAGCAACTTGTAATAATGGGCTCAAGTTACAGGAAGCCAGATTTTGGTTTAATATCAGGAGTAACTGTTGGAGCAATATGACAATGGAATCAAATACCTTGGGAGGTAGTGAGTGGTCCAATGTTGGAAGCATTTAAGAGGAACAGAGAGAGCCATCTGTCACATATACAGGATTCCCTCATTGAGAAAGAGGTTAGACTTGATTGCTGTATAAACCCCTTCCAACTCCATTATCCTATGATTCTGTGAAAAGGAGAGCAATCTCTATACATGGAGAATCTTCACATGAATATAATCCCTGATCTTTCAGAGATTTTAAACCTGTGCAGAGCCCAAGCTCATTTTTGCCCATATTTTTTCTAATTAACATTTATTCAGTGCATTAGCCGCCCCACAGTTAGACTAAAGTATTAAAAGTAAACTGTTTTCCAAATATAAATTTTAACCTGAAAATCAGTAGATGGGTTCTAGTCTTGTCAAATTCCTGTTGTGCTACTTGCATAAGACTTTTTATGAAGATCATTTAATGGAACTACAAAATCTCTTGGCAAAGAAAAATGGGAGATTTACATTTATTTATATTTTGCAAGACACTTTTGTATTCTGTTGATCTTGTGTGTTTCACTAGGTTAGGGGTTGGTTTTGTTATGTATTTTATTTGTTTTTTTTTGCGGATCACTGTGAGCTTTTGTTTTTTGTTTTTGGTCTATAAACTCATGCATCTTTCTTTCCATGAATCTAAATGCAGATTCTAATAAGAAATGGTGTACTCTGGAAAGTGGCTTTTTGAGCTACTATGAAAATGAGAAGACAGTTTCTCCACATGGGATGCTTGACCTCAATGAAGTCGTCTGTCTTGCCATTCATAAGGCTGATTCTTTCTTACACGTGGGGTAAGTTTTGGCTCATTCCAAATTTAAAGCATGTGGGATAGTTGTTTTAGAAAAGTAGCAATGTTGCTGGTCATGAAGAAACGAGAAATTGATAACTCTATGCCTATAGCCATTTTGAGAGTAGTAGGTTGGTTTTTTTAAAAAGTACAGTGGTGCCTCGCTAGACGATGTTAATCCGTTCCATTGAAATTGCTTTCCTGTGAAAACATTGTCTAGCGAAAAGCGTTTCCCCATTGGAATGCATTGAAACCCGTTCAATGCATTCCAATGGGGAAAATAGTCGTCGTCCAACGAAAATCGGCCATAGGGAAGCCATTTTGCAAAGCGCCGATCAGCTTTTAAATCTCTATCTCGCGAAGCATCGGTCCCGAAAACATCTGTTCCACAAAGATCGCCCATAGGGAAGCCATTTTGTGGAACGGCCGATCAGCTGTAAAAATCATCGTCTTGCAAAAAAAGGGTCTGCGAAGCACGGATCAAATCATCATCCAGCGAAATCCTTCATAGGAAAAACCATTTTGCAAATCGCTATAGCGATTGCAAAAAGTCAACATCTAGTGAAAAAGACGTTTTGCGGGGTAATCGTCTTGCGAGGTACCACTGTACCATCCAGGCTATGGAATTTCCCTGTGTGATGTTCACATATCTTTTTCAGCTATAATTTTGACCTTCGACCATTAGTGGAAGTTGTCAATAAATATTTTTAATATTGTAGATCTCTCCCTTCTTCTCTTCTTGCTTGGAACTATTAACCCTCACCTTGTATAGCTATGCCTTTTTCTTTCTTTTAGCTTACATCTCCTCCTATGATTCATCTCTCCTGCATTCCCTGCTCATTTGACTGTCAAATGCATAGTTACTTTCATATTGTTTTAAAAGCAATATAATGTAAGCAAACCATTTTGGTAGGCATAACTTTTACATTGTTTTTGTTTGGTTTCAAAGACTGGTCAAAATAGAAATGAATGCAGAGAATTTGAGGGAGAGGGAATTGAAATGCCTGTTGTGTGTGTGGATTTTTAAATGAAGCTTATACCAAATTGAATTGGTTCTTGTCCTTGGTGTTTTAGAGCTATGTTTACCTTTGAAATCTACTTACTGTCAGAACGTGTATTTCTCTTTGGTGCCGAAACTGCATATATTCAGAGAAAATGGACTCAGGCAATTGCCAAGGTAAATGCTGATAATTACTAGTTCAAGTTAAGCCAAGAGCCTTTGCATTAAATTTAATGTGGCAATGCTGTCTTATGATCTTCAGTCAAAGAGGGTTTTTTAATGACAGTGATGCAACAGTATGTTGCAGTTGCAGTGCGTTTTTGCTTCTTAAGGGAAAATGACTGTTGTTACAATTGTTTCTGAAGTGGGCATGCAGTGGAATATAAATAAAAATGCAAAGCTTTTTTATTTTAAAAGAATATTTTGTATTCTTCACTTTAAGAATATAATTTTCTATTCCAAAGTACTAGTAAAACACATGAGAGGAATTAGAGTTTTTTCTATAGCTAGAATCAATGCCTTAGCTTTCTCTTACATCAGTATTTCTTATCTGAAGAATAAAGCTGTTGTAAAACTACTGAGGTTTTTGAGCACAGAAGCATATGTGTCCCAGGCTTCCTGTCTCCCTTCCTGTGTCCCACAGGCCTCCTCCACATAGGACAGTAGTTTCCCTTGTGGAGACCTAATATTCTTACACAGTCTTGCCTTTCTCTGCTTGGGTCTCTGAAGACCATGAGATTAACAGTGTTTTGTACTACTACACTCCCATTTTAAAAAAGTTAAGTCGTTTACTCCATTGGTCAAACCAAAAGGATCCTGCTTATATACCACTCTATAACACTTAAAGCACTCTCTGGGTATTCAACAATTTAATTATGCAGGCTACACATTGTCCCCCTCCCTCCCCCAAGAAACTGGGTACTTAATTTACTGACCTTGGAATGATGGAAGGTTGAGTGAACCTCAAGCTGGCTACCTGGGATTGAAGAGTTTCAACTACTGCACCACAAGGCTCCTTGACTGCTCCATGAGGCTTCTAAATTCATTTCTGACTTTCCTTTATAACAGTCCTCTGTATATCATTGAACTTCATTCCCCATCAGCCTGAGCCAGCATAGCCTATGATAGGCAACAATGTGAGTTGCGGTCCAGGTCTATATAATGAATCATGAGATACCCATTTTTGGCTAATGACTCTTCCCCCTTCTTGCTTCCCTCTGCTTTTGGGTGATGGGAGATGTTGTGGACCAGAATGGAATATTGGACAAAGAGTTTTGATAAGTAAACCAGAATTTGTGTGTAAAAAATGTGTGTGCTGATATAAGCGAGCAAATGTACATTATATTGAAAGTAAAGCTAATATTAAAAGTAACCCAGAATCATAATTAATTCAAGTTATATTGCTTAATAGTGGCAGTTATCAAAACAGATATTTCTGGACACTTGTACTGATTTCATTAGATTTCCAAATAGGGAATTGGGAGTTGCGTTATCCTGGAGGACCATGTACACCAAAAGCTGAAAAAATGAAGTGTATTCCTACTGGCTCTGTTGAATTTCTGTTGGACAGTGTTGTTTTGTTGTTTAGTTGTTAAGTCATGTCTGACTCTTCGTGACCTCATGGACCAGAGTATGCCAGGCCCTCCTGTCTTCCACTGCCTCCCGGAGTTGGGTCAAATTCATGTTGGTAGCTTTGGTGACACTGTCCAGCTATCTCATCCTCTATCATCTCCTTCTGCCCTTACCTTCACACTTTCCCAACATCAGGGTCTATTCCAGGGAGTCTTCTCTTCTCATGAAATGGCCAAAGTACTGGAGCCTTAGCTTCAGGATCTGTCCTTCCAGTGAGCACTCAGGTTTGATTTCCTTCAGAATGGATAAGTTTGTTCTCCTTGCAGTCCAGGGGACTCTCAAGAGTCTTCTCCAGCACCACAATTCAAAAGCATCAATTCTTCGGTGGTCAGCTTTCTTTATGGTCCAGCTCTCACTTCCATATATCACTACTGGAAAAACCATAGGTTTGACTATGCGGACCTTTGTCAGCAAGGTGATGTCTCTGAATTTTAACATGCTGTCTAGGTTTCTCATAGCTTTTCTCCTAAGAAGCAGGCTTCTTTTAATTTTGTGGCTGCTTTCACCATCTGCAGTGATCATGGAGCCCAAAAAGATAAAATCTATTACTGCCTCCATATCTTCCCCTTCTATTTGCCAGGAGGTGATGGTACCAGTGGTCACGATCTTAGTTTTTCTGATGTTGAGCTTCAGATCATTTTTTGCACTTTCCTCTTTCACCGTCATTAAGAGGCTCCTTAATTCCTCTTCACTTTCTGCCATCAGAGTGGAAACTTCTGGATATCTGAGGTTGTTGATATTTCTTAATTCCGGCTTGGGATTCATCCAGTCCTGCCTTTGGCATGATGTATTCTGCATATAAGTTAAGTAACCCGGGTACAATATACAGCCTTGTTGTACTCCTTTCCCAATTTTGAACCAATCAGATGTTGCATGTCCAGTTCTATCTGTAGCTTCCTGTTCCACATACAGATTTCTCAGGAGATAGATAAGGTGGTCAGGCACTCCCATTTCTTTAAGAACTTGCCATAGTTTGTTGTGGTCGACACAGTCAAAGGCTTTCGCGTAGTCAATGAAGCAGAAGTAGATGTTTTTCTGGAACTCTCTGGCTTTCTCCATAATCCAGCGCATGTTAGCAATTTGGTCTCTAGTTCCTCTGCCTCTTTGAAATCCAGCTTGTACTTCTAGGAGTTCTTGGTCCACATACTGCTGAACCCTACCTTGTAGGATTTTGAGCATAATCTTGCTAGCGTATGAAATGAGTGCAATTGTACGGTAGTTGGAGCATTCTTTACCACTGCCCTTCTTTGGGATTGAGATGTAAACTGATCTTTTCCAGTCCTCTGGCCACTACTGAGTTTTCCAAACTTGCTGGCATATTGAGAGTCGGACCTTAACAGCATCATCTTTTAAGATTTTAAATAGTTTAACTGGAATGCCATCACCTCCTCTGGCCTTGTTGTTAGCCATGCTTTGTAAGGCCCTCTTGACATCACGCTCCAGGATTTCTGGCTCAAGGTCAGCAACCACACTATCTGGGTTGTCCGGGACATCCAGAACTTTCTGGTATAATTCGTCTGTGTATTCTTGCCACCTCTTCTTGATGTCTTTTGCTTCTGTTAGGTCCCTCCCATTTTTGTCCTTTATCGTGCCCATCTTTGCACACAATGTTCCTTTAATATCTCCAATTTTCTTGAACAGATCTCTGGTTTTTCCCTTTCTATTATTTTCCTCTATTTCTTTGCGCTGTTTGTTTAAGAAAGCCTTCTTGTCTCTTCTTGCTATTCTTTGGAATTCTGCATTCAGTTTTCTGTAATTTTCCCTATCTCCCTTGCATTTTGTTTCCCTTCTCTTCTCTGCTATTTCTAAGGCCTCGTTGGACAGCCATTTTGCTTTCTTGTCTTTCCTTTTCTTTGGGATGGTTTTTGTAGCTGCCTCCTGTACAATGTTACGGGCCTCCATCCATAGTTCTTCAGGCAGTCTCTCCACCAAGTCTAGTTCCTTAAATCTGTTCTTCACTTCCAGTGTGTATTCATAAAGGATTTGGTTTATACCTGACTAGCCCAGTGGGTTTAAGTTTGAGTTTTGCTATGAGAAGCTGATGATCAGAGCCACAGTCAGCTCCAGGTCTTGTTTTTGCAGACTATATAGAACTTCTTCATCTTTGGCTGCAGAAAACATAATCAATCTGATTTCGGTATTGCCCATCTGGTGATGTCCATGTGTAGAGTCGCCTCTTGTGTTGTTAGAAAAGAGCATTTGTGATGACCAGCTTGTTCTCTTGACAAAACTCTATTAGCCTTTGCCCTGCTTCGTTTTGAACTCCCAAGGCCAAACTTACCTGTTCTTCATTTTATCTGACTCCCTACTTTAGCATTCCAATCCCCTATAATGAGAAGAACATCTTTCTTTGGTGTCAGATCTAGAAGATGTTGTAAGTCTTCATAGAATTGGTCAATTTCCGCCTCTACAGCATGTTGGACACTTTCCGACCTGAGGGGCTCCTCCTATCAGCATCGTATCTTTTAGCCTTTTGTTTCTGTTCATGGAGTGTTCTTGGCAAAGATACTGGAGTGGCTTGCCAGTTCCTGCTCCAGTTTAGTCAGAACTCTCCACTATGACCTGTCCGTCTTGGGTATCCCTGCATGGCACAGCCCATAACTTCTCTGAATTACTCAAGCCCCTTTGCCATGACAAGGCAGCAACCCATGAAGGGGCAACAATCCATGAAGGGATTGGACAGTAGTATCAACCATATTCGTCTTTTGGAGCACCGTGATGGCATTATATGAGGGGCAATCAACTTTTGAAGGATCCAGTTCTTTCTATAGATTCCAGAATTTAAATGTTGGGCAGTGTTTTTCTATTGGATTAGATTGTCTCACAGAATTTCATCTCATTTCCCATGCTATTTAATGTGTACAAGAATCTATGGAGTGAAGTCACCCAGAAATTTGGGGTGTAGTATTGGTAAATATGGTCCAGTAAATTATTTTTCTCCATCTGTTTTTTTTACAATGCTTATTTAACTCCTTTATTTGTTCAGTTTTGCTGACCATGTTCAACCATGGAAAATCATGTAGATGTGATGGAAATACAACATATGGATACTTTAAATCAGTAATTTTCAATCTTTAGTCTTCCACATGTTTTGAACCTCCAGCTCCCAGGATCCCTGACTATTGGCTAACCTTAGTTGGGCTTCTGGAACTTGAAAACTGCTAGGGAGCCAAAGGTTGACAACCACTGTGTAAAATAGATAAGCCCCTTTTGAGAAAGAAGAAAAGTAATGTTGAATTTACTTAAAACTTTAAAAGTTACGTGGCATTTATTTTCAGATTGACTGATTGATTTCAAAATTCTTGTTTTCCTTGTTTCTGTTTGGAATAGCACTTTGTACCTGCAGCAGCCAAATTTGTTCTGGAGAGGGACTATGAGGCGATTGGTCAGCTGTACTACAAAGACTGCCATGATCTTGATACCTGGAAAAAGGGCTGGTTTTCTATTGAAAAGTCAAACCTGTATTTTTGCCTAGAATTGGAAAATTGTCATGAGGATTCAGTGCATTTAAGGAGGCTCCAGGAGTTAAGTAAGATTTTTAAACCACTGTGTGTTAGTGCTATTTCTTAAAGTTTATGGGTTTTTTTTTTTTGCACCTAAGACCAGTAATATACAAATAAAAATGTGGGCAAGGCCAATGACATGGTCTTTTGCCTCAAGTAGTATTGCCTCAGAAACTGTCACATGGGAAAGAAGTGCATACTATACCAGTTATACACACCACTTGATTGCCATGAGTCGCACACAAATGTTGCAAAGGATGAACTCATCCAAAAGCAGTCATTTGCAAGTATACCATCTGAGACAACTTCTGTTGTTGCCTCATGAATAGAGAAGGACATGAAGTTAAAAACAAATCAGAAAATTTGTCTTTCATATCTCTGTTCACCTTTTTTTTTCTCTCTCTCTCTGCTTTTCTCTTTCTCTCTCCCTTGGATATACTGAAAACTCCCCTTCTCTTCTGATCTTTTATATCCTCCTCCCACATTGGTAGAGTTAACTCCTCCTTCTCCTTCCCTTTTCATTCCTCCACTAAACAGACTTCTATTTGAGGGGACGGCTCATTCTCATCTTTCTCTCTCTTTCCAATTTCTCTTTCACAAGCTGTAATTTCCTGTCATTAGTACAAGTCTTATTTTAATATTATGATTTCAGTATCAGCAAAGTAGAAGATGTGTGGAGAATCTATTATTTATTTCTGTTTTTCAAACAAGTTTTGTAAAATAACATCGTTCATGTCCCAATTTGTCATTGTCTAGTGATATGCTGATCTGGGGTGGAATTGTGTCTGTGCATTAATGGACAGTTTTACTTTGAGAGTGTGTGTGTGTCACATACCACTCCTCTACTTTACCATCTCTGGTGCATTCCAAAATATCAAATGCTTGGCCTTTATATCTGAGCAAACTTTCAAATAGAAAGTAAAGAGAGCATAGCCAATTTAAGGCAGATTTATGTATAACTTAAGAGCTAAATTCTTCTGGTGACTTCACTGGAACTTCTGTAATGAAAAACATCCATTGTCTTATCTTGGTTACTTTTTTAAAAGAGGGTGACCTGTTCCATCTTTAAGTAGATTTCCATGTTGCCCTATAATTTTCAGTACAGTTGTTTTGTTTTGTAAAAGCCATGTGTCTATTACACATCACTTGGTAGACTGATGTTTTGTTCATCTTTCAGCTCTCAGCAGCATAGTCCAAAATGGAGAAAAATTAGATGTTCTCCTTCTGGTTGAGAAAGGAAGGTAAGGGATAATTTTGCGTAGATGATGTCTATTATTTTTTTTTGTTTTTGTTTTTGTTTTTCTAATCAAGTTGTTTGGAGGTACATTTTCAGCATCCAACCTACCTAGAATACCAATTTCTAAATTTATTTTGACTTCACAGCACTTCTAGGCTGCTTTCCTTTTTTAAAAAATCTGAAAGCAGTTTGAAATAAAACAAATACAGTGAATCCAATAGCTAAATAATAAAACAATGAAAGAATCAATACCATCCATAAAAACAATATGTTAACTACTGGGCTGACTTCTACTGTTAACAGGAAAATGATCAGAAATTTGTCTAGGTAAACAGGTAAAATGTCAGTCAAATTGAAACAAGTAAAATGTATAGACATTCCACATCTTCTGGATTGGTAGTCTTTTGAGATGCATCTTCACTTCCTAATATGTTACAAAATTAGGGAGGGATAGTTAAGTTGTCTTTAAAATTTAAATGTGAGACAGCATTTGATTGTAAAATGCTCTCATATGTGAGTCTCATCCGGTCAACTCTTAAGCCCTCTTCTAAGGTGGATTTGATTTATATTTTTTTTAAAAAATAAGGTTTTTGGTTTTTAAAATTTAAATAACAAATCTATTTTTAAATTTTAATTTGTAATTTAAAACAATTTCATTTAAAAATCATTGATTTTTATCCACCCTGCCCTTTTCACATAAATACATGAACAATAATCACCAGGAAGGGATAAGGATAAGAAATAGGGGAAATGTGTGCATGCATGTGAGGCTTGGAAAGTGTCACAGCCATGCTTTTTGGGGAATTTTGGAAAATGTAATTTAACAGAGTAATTGTCCTAAGCTTTCCATATGGGAGCACTCTGTTCAGTAGGTATTCCTACTCAAACAATGATCCTGACATTTGTGTATGTGCAATTGTAGCTGTTTGTTTACTCCTTTTTGCATACTATGCATAACAAGACAGTGTTGTATGGGACTCATGCAACACAATCTAGTTCTGTCTCTCCATCACACTTTTTGTTTACGTACTGCATGTATGTCTGAGTATAAACTGTATTCGTTGAACTTTATTCAGTGCCATTCAAAATTATAGTGATTATGACTCCACACTATTCACTTTGACAGGAAAGCTCCTATATGTTGTATACATTAAACTTTTTCTTGCAGGAGGTGCAGTTGAGTGCATCAACAGAACTAGAGTAATGTGGTTGTTCCCCCATTAAATAAATATGTGGGAAGTCTGCTTGAGCAGTCTCAGTTGCATGAGTGATTGACTGAATGGAACTCTGCTTCTTTACTTTCTTATTTTTTAACTTTCTAATATATTATTTATATAGAATTATCTGTGTGCCTGCACATCCTTGCCCAAGGACTTTGCAAGCTGTATTTTAACAACAAATGGAAGGCAGGGAAGCAGCAGAGGTTGAGTGAGGGAGTTTTTGCTTATGATGGTTGTTGATCAGGCTGTTTGCATTAACCAGCTGTATAAATGTGATAGAGCATAAAGAAGGAAAAATGCTTAGCAAATACTAAGCATGACTGGAAAAGACAATTGAGCAAAATAAATATTGCAGAATGTGGAATGTTCTCTTTCTTATACTTAGTTAAGCCATTGATCTAGCAACATGTTCTAGTCTAACTGAATCAGTGGCAGCACAGTTTAATATTTTGAGTCCTGTCTTAGTAGGCAAAAAAGGATGTTCTTTTCCAGTCCTTGAGGTCATTTTTACCAGGAGTGCTAAGGCACCTGTTGCATATCAAGCAGGTAATCTGCCAGTGAGCTTAGCTGTTTCCCTTTAAAGCAGGGACAAATAATTCCATATATATATGTATATATATATATATTGTAATGACAAGGGCACCATGTCCTCAGATGAAATCTCTTCAGGGTCCAGCTGTCAGGAGTGATGGGAGTTAATGGCAAAAACAGGGCAGGGCCAATGCTGGAGGTGGATCAGGCCTTTGTTTTCTCAGCATTCCCCTTGCTATATCCCCTGCTCCATCCCCTCCTTTTTCTCTCCCCTCTTTCTCTGCTACCCTTTTATTTTTTTTCTCCTTTCCTTTGGCATGGAAAAGAAGGCTCCACTTACCATAAGGAAGTACAGCATACAGGGTCAAAAGGGGTTGTTAGATAATATCCTGTTGCTTCATGTAAGGAAATTTGTAATTTTCAATCAGTTTCTGAATGGCAAGTAAACAGCCTTTACTGTGCTTCACCAAGCCTGCATGTGTGTGTGCCCTTGTGTATTTTCAGTGGGGACCCTTTTATGGAATGAGCCAAAAGTAACAAAAAGCATTTCAGCCTTTTTGTTAGTTAGGTTTGAGAATAACATATCTCCATGAATGAGACCTTTTTCTTGATCACATTTACTTTGATGGGTAAGGGACTCAGAGCCAAAGTAGGGAGGGAGTTAACCAGATGGAGAGGCAACAGGAACTGGTGATTGCCAACACTTGCTTTGAAGGTGAACTTTTCAGTTGTACTTTCTATTCTGCTGGCAGTGTAATAGCGATGTAATATTTATTTATTAGAGTTTTACCACGCCCCTCTAGACAATGTCTACTTGGGGTGGCTTACAAATAAAACACAGTAATATAACATATGTAAAATCATAAAAAAATTACAATTATAATTACAATTATAGCACTTGATTACAAATCAAGACATTGTCAAGATGGCATACCAGGAGAAGAAAGAAAAGAAAGAGCTAGGAGTGGAAATCACTTAATTGACTGGAGGGAAGGCCTGTTTAAATAGCCAAGTTTTTAGCTGGCTTTTGAAAACACCCAGCGAGGGTGCCAGCTGAATTTTGGTTGGAAGAGTGTTCCACAGCCGAGGGGCCACCGCCGAGAAGGCCCAGTTTCTTGTTTTTTTCCTTCCGGGCCTCCCTTGGCGTCAGGCCCCTCAGCCGTCCCTGCTGGCTGTGACGGGTGATTTGGATAGATCTAGGTGGAAGAAGACAATCTGCCAAATACTGAGGTCCCAAACCGTTTAGGGCTTTATAAGTAATCATAAGCACTTTAAAGTCAATGTGGAAACAGATGGGCAACCAGTGCAAGGCAGCCAGAGTGGGGGAGATATGCTGATATTTTCTCACCCCACTTAGAAGCCTGGCTGCCGCATTCTGGACCCCCTGAAGTTTCCGCGTCAACTTTAAAGGCAGCCCCACATAGAGTGCATTACAATGGCCTAATCTCGAGATTACGAGCGCATGGACTAGAGTAGTGAGGGGGCCCCCATCAAGATATGGTTGCAGCTGAGCAATCTGCCATAGATGGAAATAGGCGGAATGGACCATGGACGCCACCTGGATTTCCATGGGAAGCGCCGGGTCCAGATGTATCCCTAACCTGCGGACCTCACTCTTTGCGGCAAGGATTGTCCCCCCAAAAGAGAGGGAGTCACCTATGCCGCTAATGGAAGGGTCACCCACCCTCAAGACCTCCGTCTTGTCTGGTAATAGTAGGAACAGTGGTATTATTAATAACTCCCTTTAGTGCAGAGGAAAGAGACATTCAGAAATACTGCTCTGAGGAAGTCTTTTAGTTAGGATGTGTTTAGAACCTGCATTTTAGGTATACTTTTTGCTGTACGCATTGTAATACCTCTTTTATATTTATTTTATTTTATTTCGCAGTTTCTGTTCAGCCTTTCCTTAGCGCATAAGATAAAATCCTTTTTTTTAAAGAATGTCTGGAGCAAACAAAATCTACACAGTGTGCATTTGGTTTTGAAGAAGGGAAAGCTACAGAAAGGTTCTGCTGACACTTCAGTAACATTCTGAGTTGGCTAAGAGGGAGTGTTTGCAAAAGAGATGTGTTCTCTGTCTTTAGCAGCTGCCTCAGAAGCCTTGAATGTATTGTGGCTACAAAGCTTTTCCTCTCCCAGTGCCTGGTGTATGGCCAGATAGCTTAATAGTTTCTTATTTACTACGAAGGTGCAACCCTCAGAGCTGTTATCTGTTCAGGATATGATGATTTGTTGCCTCTGGAGGTTCATGTGATAGCTTGGTCCATATCTTTGTACTTTTTATCAGAATAACAAGCCTTTAGAAATAAATGCAATGACATCTAGAACAGAGTTTCTCCTTTCTTTTTTAGGAAAGTGTTTCTGGCAGGTTATACAGAGAAAACCGTTCTGAATGGAGTGATCTGGGGGGGGGATCTTAAAGGAGATGCAATGAGGGATAGGTTTGGAGGTTATAGAGGGATGTGAAAATCTTTCAGATTTATTTTTAATGTATTTCTGCTGGTATTTTTAAGCAATCTAACTTCCATATTGGATGGTGAAACTTTTTTTCTTCCCATGTGGAAATTTGTTTTTCATAAACATGCATTTTTACAGAAGGGTGAAATACTCTAGCAATCTGCATGTAAGGTATTCCAACTGGGGGCGGGGGAGACAAATACAGGAATAATGAGCTCTCGGCCCAAAACCTGAAGTGTTTCTTCCTCTTTTATTCTTGGGGCAAACATAAAGCTATTTCAAAGGAGGGATGAGGGCATTTTAGTCTTGTGGGATCTATTATTTGTATTTGTGCCTCTGTGTGCAGAATTTCATGATCTGCCAGCTGAATCTTGCTGCAAAAGCAAATGCTTAGAATGCAAACATTCTCAGCTGTGGAGTATCAGGACCATATGAAGCTCATTGTTCTTCCCACAAAAATCCACTCCATGTTATTCTCCCATTTGCATCTTGATTTCAGTAGAATAATTTGAGGAAGGAGACTCATTTTGTTACTGCTATATTGGAGACAAATTTCCTTCTGATCACCCAAAACGATACTATTAGATCCAAATTCAAAGATTGCCCTGGGGGGGGGGGAGTAAGAGAGGTTGTTTCGTTATGACAGGGATTTTTGTGTACAGCCAGTTTCCGTTTCAGATTTCTGCATCCCTCTTCCCCACCTCTAACCCCAATCAACCCTGAAAATAAAAGAGTGCTGCAAAAATGTTGTATATCTGTTCCCTTGTAAGTTGTTGTGTGCTTTTGAATTGCTTGGCTTTAATACATTTGTCTGCCACCACTCCAGAAACTAAAAACAGAAATTGTCTCTCCCACCCCTTGCTCTGATTGCTGTTTTCAAAACATCCCCCCTGAACTCTTTCACAGAACACTCTATATCCATGGCCACACCAAGCTGGATTTCACAGTCTGGCATAGTGCAATTGAAAAAGCAGCAGGTACAGATGGCAACGTGTTGGAAGATCAGCAGCTCAGCAAAAATGACGTCCCGATTATAGTGAACAGCTGTATTGCATTTGTTACACAGTATGGTAAGCGGAGAAAAGGATTTCTTCAAGTTCATGAAAATTGGAGATGCATCCAGATAGAGTAGTTAAGAAGCATCTATATCAGATTACATTATGTGGGCTTGAGCTGTGAACTGTAAAAAAGCAATGTTTTTGTTGTTACATTAGGTTGTTTCTGTGGCTGTATATTTTTTTAATATCAGTGTTGAGTGAGAAAGTGAAATGTGTGTTGTTATGAGGAAAGCAGGGTTGGAAGATGAAACCTGGAGTTTCTTGGAACAAGGAGCTGGCTTAATTTTGTTTGGTATAAGATGTAGTTAATTGCACAACGAAGTCTTCTGTTGTGAAAATATGTTTAGCACCTGTTACATAACAGCACTGATGTTACCTGTCTGTCATGGGTTTGGAGGGAAAGTTCCATCCTATGGGGAGTGGAAGGCGGGACATCAGGAGGAGGGGCTGTACTGTATAAATATGTGATGCCTGTGTGGTGAAGGGAGATGCTGAGACAGACTGTGAGACACTGGGTTGGGACGAAGCAGCAGCTGGGGAAGAAGAAGCTGTTGTGGGAGTCTGGGTGTCTGACAGGGTACTACTGTGTGTCAGAGTACCAACCTGATAAGTTCAGGTGTCTGTGGGTTAGCCAGACCTGATGGGTTCAGGGTCTGTGCTTTAAGTTAAAGGTTCTAGGTGAACCAAACTGTATGCTTGTGTGTGTGAGAATAAGCCACGTTACTTTATTTTATTCACCTGATTGTTTTATTTACCCTGTTTGTATTTAAAATAAACCTTATTCTTTTGTTGTTTAAAAATCCATCCCTGGTCTGTGTGACTTATTATAGGGAATGGTTGGTGGCAGCTTAGTAACTGTGTGATAGATCCCAGTAGGTCTGGGTTTGTCACATTGATTGGTGTCCAGCGTGTGGGATACGACTGGTCCAGTTGTCCAGCGGTCCAGCAAAGCCTTGGCAAGGGTGCCCAGAGCAAGGGGGGTCTAGTCAGGGACAGTCTGAGGCGCGTAGGTAATCTTCTAGGTGTACCTCACGGGGAGGTGCGCTAGTAGAAGAACGTGCCAACTGGGGAGACTTAGATTAAGGTGCTCTGAGGCAGCCTGATTTTGGCGGGAAAACGCTGAGGAAAAACTGCGTAGCAACAGCGAGCTAGCTTGCCAGCTGAGAGGCCCAGCAGAGGGGGGTAGGCTCTGACTCGATACTGTTGCAAGTTTAGTGCTGAAGAACAGCAGCAATCTCTAGGGAGAGCTGGTTCTGAGGCAAAAAGAAAAAAAAGTGGTCGTTTTATTTTGAGGCTTGACTTTTTAAAGCAGCCTGTTCTGAGGGGGGGTATGCCCTTGACTCGAAGCCAAGTAGCAGACATGAGTGAAGTGAAAGACCCCCAGATTGACCAAGGCTCTGAGGATGAATTTGGCTCAGTGCAGGGTGACAGCACGGGAGAACAGACCTTAGAACTCAGAAAAATGCTCCTAGCCCAACAGCATGAATTTAGAATGAGACAATTGGATAGGGAGGCCAGAGAAAGAGCTGAAATCAGTCAGGCAGAGGCAGATGCCAAGAAAAGGGGAATGGCCATGAGGATAGAAGAGATGGAACTGGAACACAGAGTCAGAATGGCACAATTAAAATTAACATTCCTAAATAAGAAAAATAACAACTTATCAGTTGAAGAAATTGCGGAAAGAGAAAAGTATGAGGCTCAGGTCAGACAAAGTGAGCAAGATCTTGAAAAATATAATCAGCAAAAAGACATTAAATTAAAAGAAATCAGAGATGAGACTGAAGAAAAAGTAAAAGAGATAAAAGCTAGGGCTGAGGAAGAAATTTTACAGATCAGGGCTGAGTTTGAGGCTAAGCGAAAGGAGCTGGATTTGAGAATAAAAGGGAAGAAATTGCAGCAAGGGGGAGGGGCCCATGGTGAAGGGAAGCCCTCAGATATGAAACCAAGACCTCAGATTTTGGAGGGAAAACCAAAACAAGATGAGAGAGAATCAAAATATACCAGAAAATGCTATTTCTGTCAGGGAAAGGGTCATCTAATCTCAGAGTGTGAGAAATTAAAGCAGCTAAAAGGAATGGTGCCTCAGAATTCTAGTGGGACCAAGCCAAAAGCTGTGTTCTGTGTCCAGAAAGAGCAAAGCTCATTGTCACAGAGGGAGCCTGTTGCCATAGCTACTCAGTCTGGAACAGCTACCTCTGCTGATCAGGCTGAGGAAAATGGTCCTCTGGTGGAGGTAAAGCGCTGCTTGCTGATAAAAACAGATTCTCAGTTGTTTGAGACAGCCGGGGTGGACGTAGGAATACTTGACCGTCAGTATAGGGGGCTGCGGGACACTTGTTCCCAGGTAACCCTGTGCCATCCCGATATCATTCCCCGGGAGTTTATAATCCCAAATGAGAGCATAAAGGTAGCAGGTATTGAGGGGCAGGTAATCTCTCTGCCAGTAGCAGAGGTACCTGTCAACTTTCAAGGCTGGAGGGGAGATTGGCGGATAGCGATTTCATCTACTCTGCCAGCAGCCGTGCTCGTGGGAAATGACCTGGCTGAACATGTGAAAAGGGTGCTAGTGATTACACGCTCACAAGCCACCACGGGGACAGTTCAGGGGGGTAATGATGAGCCAGAGGCGGAAGCAGAGGGGAGTTCAGAAGCTGTGGTGGAAACCTTAACCACAGACAGCAGATTTGGACAGGAGCAAAAGGCAGACGCCACTCTCCAAAAGTGTTTTGAACAGGTGACTGACGCCCAGCTAACACCTGAAACCCCAGTGAGATTTCTGGAGAAAAAGGGGATTTTATATAGAGAAACCCTGAGGAACATCTCAAAAGGGGGAGATGGGATCAGAAGTCAACTGGTGGTACCTGAAAAGTATCGCCCCATGATCTTACAAAGGGGGCACTCTGACATGTTTGCTGCACACTTAGGGGTCAACAAAACACAGCAGAGAATCACACAGAATTTCTACTGGCCTGACATAGGGAAGCAGATCAGGGAGTTCTGTAAACAATGCGATGTGTGTCAAAGGCAGGGGAATAACCGCGACAGGACCAAAGCAAAGCTGTGCCCTTTGCCTGTGATTGACACTCCGTTCAAATGCATAGGGGTGGATATTGTGGGACCTTTGCCCAAGGCCACAAAGAGGGGGAACAGGTTCATCCTAACAATTGTGGACCATGCCACAAGGTATCCTGAAGCCATACCCTTGACAAACATCGAAACTAACACAGTGGCCGATGCTTTGGTGGGGTACATGTCCAGGATGGGATTTGCCTCAGAGATAATCACAGATTTGGGCACATCGTTCACGTCAAAGCTCATGAAACGCTTATGGCAAATCTGTGGAATTAAGCTCAGGGAAGCCACTGCCTATCATCCTGAAAGTGATGGGGTAACTGAGAAGTTCAATGGGACTCTAATGCGCATGATTAGGGCTTTCTTGGCAGAGAATCCAAACAATTGGGACCAGAAGCTGCAATCCCTTTTGGTTGCTTATCGATCAGTGCCACAAGCCAGTAGCGGGTTCAGTCCATTTGAACTTTTATTTGGGAAAGGGGTGAAGGGGCCCCTTGATTTGATCGAGCAGGGTTGGGGGCAGATCGCCCAGGGTGACCCACAAGACGTTGTGACTTACATAGACACCTTGATGAATGACCTAAGGAGAAACCTAGAGCTAGCAGCAGAGACCCTGCCAGCTCAAAAGGTCAGAAAGAAAGCTTGGGATGACCAGGAAGGCAGGGAGAGGCGCTTTAACCCAGGGGAGGAAGTGCTTTGGCCTAGGCTCTGCAGAGAGAGCAAACTGCAGCTGGGTATCCCAGAAAGAAAATACTTGGGTCACAAGGTAGGGGGAGGAGTGATAAAACCCCTGGAGGCCAAAATAGAAGCTGTTCGTGATTGGCCCAGACCCAACACCAAGAAAAAAGTCAAATCATTTCTTGGGTTGGTGGGCTACTACAGAAAGTTCATCCCGAGGTTTAGCGAGATTGCGGCTCCGCTGACCGATCTGACGAGGAAGAAGGCTGATGACCGCATCCCGTGGACCAGCGACTGTGAGGCGGCGTTCCAGAGGTTGAAGGAGGCGTTGATCAACTATCCTGTCCTGCGTGCTCCAGACTTCGACCGGGAGTTCATCATCTACACCGATGCGTCTAACAGCGGGGTAGGAGCAGTTCTGTGCCAGGAGGATGAGAATGGTGACCAGCATCCAGTGTCCTACCTGAGTAGGAAACTTCAAAAAGGTGAGAGACATTTGGCAACCGTGGAGAAGGAGTGTTTGGCCATAGTCTACGCGATCCAGAAGGCCAAGCCTTACATCTGGGGAAGACATTTTATTCTGTGTACTGACCATTCACCATTGCAATGGTTAAAGACGATGAAAACCCACAATAGCAAACTTATGAGGTGGGCTTTGAACTTACAGGACTATGACTTTGAAGTGAAGGTGGTCAGAGGGTCAGTGAACTGTGTTGCTGACGCCTTATCAAGAAGACCTGAAGACTGAAGACGGCGAAAGAACATGGACTATATGTATATAATGAAAACAAAAAGTTAAAATGTACCTGGTTTTGAATTTGGTTGGTATTAATAAAGGTAAATTGATGTACTGTATATGGTAAAATGTTTAAATGCATATTTGCTATGGTTAACTTGGAGTGTAAGTATATGTAAGTATTATATGGTATGTATAAATGTTGTTGTGTATTTTATGCAGGTTGTTTTTTTGGTGAAAAGCACTTTTAGCTTTCCCCCTACAAAACAACTTATAAAGAGGGGAGGTGTTACATAACAGCACTGATGTTACCTGTCTGTCATGGGTTTGGAGGGAAAGTTCCATCCTATGGGGAGTGGAAGGCGGGACATCAGGAGGAGGGGCTGTACTGTATAAATATGTGATGCCTGTGTGGTGAAGGGAGATGCTGAGACAGACTGTGAGACACTGGGTTGGGACGAAGCAGCAGCTGGGGAAGAAGAAGCTGTTGTGGGAGTCTGGGTGTCTGACAGGGTACTACTGTGTGTCAGAGTACCAACCTGATAAGTTCAGGTGTCTGTGGGTTAGCCAGACCTGATGGGTTCAGGGTCTGTGCTTTAAGTTAAAGGTTCTAGGTGAACCAAACTGTATGCTTGTGTGTGTGAGAATAAGGTTTATTTTAAATACAAACAGGGTAAATAAAACAATCAGGTGAATAAAATAAAGTAACGTGGCTTATTCTCACACACACAAGCATACAGTTTGGTTCACCTAGAACCTTTAACTTAGAGCACAGACCCTGAACCCATCAGTTCTGGCTAACCAACAGACCCCTGAACCTTTCAGGTTGGTACTCTGACACACAGTAGTACCCTGTCAGACACCCAGACTCCCACAACAGCTTCTTCTTCCCCAGCTGCTGCTTCGTCCCAACCCAGTGTCTCACAGTCTGTCTCAGCATCTACTCTTCACCACACAGGCATCACATATTTATACAGTACAGCCCCTCCTCCTGATGTCCCGCCTTCCACTCCCCATAGGATGGAACTTTCCCTCCAAACCCATGACAGACAGGTAACATCAGTGCTGTTATGTAACACCTCCCCTCTTTATAAGTTGTTTTGTAGGGGGAAAGCTAAGGTGCTTTTTCCCAAAAAAAACAACCTGTATAAAACACACAACACCAATTATACCTACCATATTATACTTACTTACATTCTAAGTTAAACATTTCAAATAGGCATTTAAACATTTACCATATACATTACATCAATTTACCTTTATTAATACAAACCAATTTAAAACCAGGTACATTTTAACTTTTTGTTTTCATTATATACATATAGTCCATGTTCTTTCGCCGTCTTCAGGTCTTCTTGATAAGGCGTCAGCAACACAGTTCACTGACCCTCTGACCACCTTCACTTCAAAGTCATAGTCCTGTAAGTTCAAAGCCCACCTCATAAGTTTGCTATTGTGGGTTTTCATTGTCTTTAACCATTGCAATGGTGAATGGTCAGTACACAGAATAAAATGTCTTCCCCAGATGTAAGGCTTGGCCTTCTGGATCGCGTAGACTATGGCCAAACACTCCTTCTCCACGGTTGCCAAATGTCTCTCACCTTTTTGAAGTTTCCTACTCAGGTAGGACACTGGATGCTGGTCACCATTTTCATCCTCCTGGCACAGAACTGCTCCTACCCCGCTGTTAGACGCATCGGTGTAGATGATGAACTCCCGGTCGAAGTCTGGAGCACGCAGGACAGGATAGTTGATTAACGCCTCCTTCAACCTCTGGAACGCCGCCTCACAGTCGCTGGTCCACGGGATGCGGTCATCAGTCTTCTTCCTCGTCAGATCGGTCAGCGGAGCCGCAATCTCGCTAAACCTCGGGATGAACTTTCTGTAGTAGCCCACCAACCCAAGAAATGATTTGACTTTTCTCTTGGTGGTGGGTCTAGGCCAATCTCGAACAGCTTCTATTTTGGCCTCCAGGGGTTTTATCATTCCTCCCCCTACCATGTGACCTAAGTATTTTATTTCTGGGCTACCCAGCTGGCACTTGCTGGCCTTTACTGTTAGCCCTGCTGCACTTAACCTCTGCAGCACTAACTCCAGGTGTATCAGGTGATCTTCCCAGGTATTACTGAAGATCCCTATGTCGTCAATGTAGGCCACTGTAAAGTCACTGAGCCCTGCCAAGGTCTGGTCCATCAGCCTTTGGAATGTGGCTGGTGCATTTCTGAGACCAAAGCTCAGGACTCGAAACTCATAGAGACCAAAAGGGCTGCAAAAGGCAGTCTTTTCTTGATCCCTGGGATCAATTCTTAATTGCCAATATCCCTTTACCAGGTCCAATGATGAGATGAACCGACAACCCCCTATGGTTTCAATCAGGTTGTCTAGCCTGGGCATTGGGTAGGCATCAGGAGTGGTTACACGGTTTAATTTCCTGTAATCAACACAAAACCTAATGCTCCCATCAGGCTTGTCCACAAGGACTATCGGAGAGGACCAAGGACTAGAAGATGGGACGATTATGTTCTCCCTCAGCATTTCGTCCAACTCCTTCCGCACCTTGTCCCTATAGGGTCCCGTTACTCGGTATGGGGATACTGCCTGCGGGGGTGCATCCCCTGTGTGGATCCGATGCATCACTCCCTTCACTATCCCCGGCTTGTTGGAAAACACCTGTTGATATTTATTAAGCAGCATTTTTAGTTCTTGCTGCTGATCTTGGGTGAGTGCAGGACTGATCTTTACCTCCTCTGGGTTGTATTTTACTTCCCCTCTACCCTCCCAGAAGGGTAATTCCGCTTCCTCACTCTCAGCTGCTTTTATCGCGAATAAAACCCTCTGTTCCCCTCTGTAGTAGGGTTTTAGGGCATTCACATGAACCACCCTCCTTGCTTGGTTCTCCTCCTGCTCTATTAGGTAGTTCAGGTCTGACATCTTGGAAATGACCCTATATGGTCCTGCCCATTTGAGCTGCAGTTTATTCTCTCTGCAGGGCCTAAGCCAAAGCACTTCCTCCCCTGGGTCAAAGTGCCTCTCTCTAGCTTTGTGGTCATACCATGTTTTCTGTCTGACCTTCTGAGCTTGCAGGTTTTCTGCTGCCAGCTCTAGATTTCTCCTTAGGTCATTCATCAAGGTGTCTATGTAAGTCACAACGTCTTGTGGGTCATCCTGGGTGATCTGCTCCCAATTTTGTTTGATCAAATCAAGGGGCCCTTTCACCCGTCTCCCAAATAGAAGTTCAAATGGACTGAACCCGGTACTGGCTTGTGGCACTGATCGATAAGCAAACAAAAGGGATTGCAGCTTCTGGTCCCAATTGTTTGGATTCTCTGCCAAGTAAGCCCTAATCATGCGCATTAGAGTCCCATTGAACTTCTCAGTTAACCCATTACTTTCCGGATGATAGGCAGTGGTTTCCTTGTGCTTAATTCCACAGATTTGCCATAAGCGTTTCATGAGCTTTGATGTGAACGATGCTCCCAAATCTGTGATTATCTCTGAGGCAAATCCCATCCTGGACATATACCCCACCAAAGCATCGGCCACTGTGTTAGTTTCAATGTGATGTGTGTCAAAGGCAGGGGAATAACCGCGACAGGACCAAAGCAAAGTTGTGCCCTTTGCCTGTGATTGACACTCCGTTCAAATGCATAGGGGTGGATATAGTGGGACCTTTGCCCAAGGCCACAAAGAGGGGGAACAGGTTCATCCTAACAATTGTGGACCATGCCTATAAGGTTATGACTTTCAAAATGGGTTCCAAGGACTCTTGGATTCCACAGAATCCATGATTCATTTTTCAGATGAATATTCAAGAGGTTGGAAACTTACTTTTTAAAGGGAAATAGAGGTAAGCCCCCAGCAGTTAGTTACATCTACAGTTACATTTTTAAAGGCAACTCTATTGTTTTTCAAAAGAAATTCAATAGTCACTTTCAATAAGTATTTTCAAAGCTATAAAAAACCTGCAGGTCATTAACCTATGGTTCAAAGCATACCTGTTTCCCTTTTGTTACTATCTCTAGAATAGCAGCATGAGGCATACTATGAGCTGGTACTTGAACTAGACGACATTTTCCCTCTACTGCCTAGTAAGGCCACATCCCTGTGATGACAAAAGCAGTGCTGTAAAGTTACAGTGGCAGAAGAAAAATAGTTTAGTTATCCATCATTAGGTTATAATCAAAATAACGCAGTAATGCTTTTTTGTTGTTATTGTTATGGAAAGGAATAAATTACAAGTAACAGATTTTTTAAAATACCAACTTCTTCTAAAGCTCCGTGATAAGCAGTAGAAGACAGCTTTCCATCTTTTACTATCTTCCTTTGAAGTTTTCTGCTACAAGAGGAATAGCTGAAAATGGGGAGGACTGTCAGACCAGGGTTGGCATGACACATATGATTGCTTGAGGCAAAGGACCAGATGACACCCCTTATCCCCATTTAATGTACAGGAACTGATTGGACTGACAATTGAATGTTATTTCGGCATGAATCAGTAGAAATAGTCTGTTTCTCTGACCCTTTGGACGGTAGGGTAGTGTAGGGGATTGAGGCCAAGTCATGAGATCTGGAATGTTCTGTTTAGTTGCATGTGCATTAAAACAAGCTTCTGCAACCTGGAACTTCCAGAGGTTTGGGACTACAGCTTTAATACATCAGCCAGTATGTTGAATCATAGTGCTGCACAACTACTGGATGTGTTTGTGCTGGTTCAAACCACAATTAATTGGTGTGAGGATGGTGCCCCCTTCCCAACATTATATTATCTTATAATTGAAAATTTGGCAAGTATGTAATTTTGTGTTCCTTTGTTTAAGGTTTGGGTAGCAAACATATCTACCAGAAAGGTGGGGATCCATCTCGTATGAGGGAACTTCTTGAGAACTTCAAAAAAGATGCCAGAAGTGTTAAGTTGAGGGCTGGAACAAATCAACTTGAAGACGTTACTGATACGTTGAAGTGTTTTCTGTCTGAGATTGATGATGCACTTCTTACCAAAGAACTTTATCCATTTTGGATCTCTGCACTAGGTAATGAATGGTGTTATTGTTGTTAAGCCCTGAAGGCACAGCTTATATGATTGTTTATCCAGGTATAGAAAAGTTGGCTGCATATCTTTGTAGATGATGATGTGCGACTGTACAGTTCCCAGTCTGATTCTGACCACCAACAGAAGCACACTGTTCTACTTCATTATACGTGAAGGAGTAGCTGCAATGAGGTATGCAAAGAATATTTTTATTTAATCAGATCCATCTTCCACTGATACATACTGCCCATCATAGTACAAGTGGTTTGTTAGCTGTTGATAAACTGTAGTTGTAAAATCATAGGAAATCTAGAGCTAGATGGTACATCAGGGGTAATCTTCATTCCTTTTCCAGGGATGGAAATCCACAGCCAGAGCATTCCTGACAGATAGCAATCCAGCCTCTATGTAAAAATGTCAACCAAGCAGAATCCAGAATACTCCAAGACAGTTCTGCTGTCAAACATATTTTACCATCTGGAAATTCTTCCTCCTGTCTAATCAAAATGTCTTAAGTTTTGTTTGTTTGTTTGAATGAATGTATTGGTCTGGGACCTGCCCTCTGGAGCAACAGGAAGCAAGCTTACTCCATCCTCCATGCAATAACCATTATTCAGTTACCTAAAAGTTGCTATCCTATCATCATTCAGTCTGTTCTTTTAGGTAAGCATCCCCAAATTCCTCAACCCTTCCTCATAGTGCTTGAATTTAGACCCTCTGAACATGTTATTTATGTTCAGAGAGTCTAAATGTAAGCACTATGAGGAAGGATTGAGAAAATTGGATATTTTTACCTAAACATATCTTATCAATATCCTCTGGATATGTTTCAGCTTATCAATATTATTCTTGAACCATGGTGCTCTGAATTGTACAAACAGTGAAGGGACACTTTATATTTGGAGCATGTCATCTGTGAATTATTCCGATGAGCACCTAGTATGCCACTTCTCCTCATTCCAAGTGATCAGTCATGGAGTATCTGGCAAAAGAGACATTTTTTCTCTTTTCCTCCCAAGCATTTTTTCTCCTTCTGTTAAGTGAGTAATCTTAAACTGCTGACAGTTATCACAAGCTATGCATTATCATTGATTGGGCTTACAGCAGTACAGAATAGAAGCAAACACATTTCAATAGTAATGGTTCCTTCCACCATCAAGAAAAATTACTTTCTTCCCCCTTCCCTCAATTCATTCCTCACTTTAGAAGAAAAGCAAGCAGGTCATACCCATGTTGTGAGATATCCAAGATGCTGTGGGCTCTTTTCCTTTACTGATATTGTACCCAGGGCTTTATAGCTATATTGTAGGCAATCAAAGCACAGGAGGTACTCTGCTTCATTCCAGATTCTTCCATAGGCAAGAAAAGGGCTAAATATAATTCTGTGTAGGTGTGTTCTGTGCTTATATATATATAAGCAACAGCAAAACACATTCAGTAAGGTACAACAATCCATTTAAAAGAAATCACTCTGGGGAAGCTTGCCTGAGGAGAAAGGTCTTCACCTGCTTGCAGAAGGACAGCAGACCTTCCCAGAAATGCACCCACGAAGGTGGCGAGACTGAGAGAAAGGCCTCTCCTGATGATCTTAACACTCAAGCAGTGTCATAAAGGGAGATACATTCATTGAAAAAGAAAATTTCATGCGAAAAAGAAAGTACACCCTCTTTGAATTCTGTGGTTTTATGTATCAGGACATAATAAAAATCATCTGGTCCTTAGCAGGTCTGAAGATTAGGTAAATACAACCTCAAATGAACAACGACACATGACATATTGCACTGTGTCATGATTTATTTTATAAAAATAAAGTCAAAATATAGAAGCTGTGTATGAAAAACTGACTACACCTTATGATTCAGTAGCTTGTAGAACCACTTTTAGCAGCCATAACCTGAAGTAATCATTTTCTGTATGACTTTATTAGTCTCTCACATCATTGTGGAGGAATTTTTCCCCACTCTTCTTTACAATATTGCTTCAGTTCATTGAGGTTTGTAGGCATTTGTTTATGCACAGCTCTCTGAAGGTCCTGACACAACATTTCAACTGGGTTGAGGTCTGGACTTTGAGTGGGCCATTGCGACACCTTGACTCTTTTCTTTTTCAGCCATTCTGTTGTAGATTTGCTCTTCTCCTTCAGAGTACCCCTTAGACCAATGGGTTTTTGAAGGAAGTCCAAGAACCAAAAGAAAATATTATGCAGCGTATGAGAGAAGGGGAAAACAACTTCTTAAATTGTGAGAGAGTGCACTCCATTTTTAATGCAGTAGTTTAAGAGAGACATCTTCCAAAAATCAATACAGTGACCTCTCAGTAACCTGCTTTGAGCAATGAGAACTTCAGTTTTCCATTTCACCTATTTGTCTGTCTTGTTCATTTGTATTTTAATCAGCTCTGCTCATTAAGTGCATCCATGAGTGAACAGAGGAATCTGGCTTGTGCTTTATGGATAGTTACCTTGGGAGTCATTGCAACCAGCACATGAATATAGAAGTTGCATATCTTCTTTGTGCCTAAGAATCCCCTGAAACCCCTTCTAATGCAGGATCTAATAATCTGCATCAAAAGAGAATTATCCATATTGTGTCTGTGAAGGGAAGGTTGATTATTTGAATAGTCATGTGAAATGGCAAGATGCTGCTGAGATGGCTGGTCGATATCCTTCTCCTTTGGACTGCAATCTACTTAATATTGGGTAATTTAATTTCACTCCCTCCCTCAGATACCCTGGATGAGAAGGAGAGAGTGAGGAAATACAGCACTTTCATTCAAACGCTTCCACCAGTCAATAGAGCAACTTTGGCAGCCTTAATGGAGCACCTTTACAGGTGAGTATGCCAACAAATCTACAAAAATAATTTCAGGGGAATCCTCTGTATGTTCCATGGGCATAGATGGGTATTATTCCTATAGCTCAAATCTAGTAAGTTTGTTTTATATAGGATTGAATTCTCATCAAATGTTTCTCGTGCAGTAACTGAGATGTTCCCAAAATGTTATTTAGTCATTTCCTTCAGGATGAAATCAGATAGTGATGAAGTCATTCTTCTGGCTCCAAGGGCACTCCAGAGCATACCAGAGCATCCAGATGAAACTGAAAATGACCATTAAAAAAGAAGAAGAAGAAATTATTTCTTTCTAAAACAATGCGCAGAGAGGAGCACATTTTGTTTTAGAGAGAAATAATACCTCTTTGAGGTGTTATTTCCCAATATCTTTGAAAAATGGTCACTCTTAAATATATATTTTCAAATGGGGTTTATTTTACCCACTGCATGAGCCTGGAGAAGGATGTAAATCCTTGCTCATCTTGCCTTTGCAGGTGAGGGGAAGGAATTGCAAACTTCTTCTCATTGCCTGCAAGGAATTTCCTGGCACTCACAACAGTCTTTATGTTAGTGGAAACATTGTGTGTGTGTGTGCAAAATATCACCCATTTTTACATAGATTTGCCTTTTTTGTAAAGAACAGTGCACTTCAATCTCTTCTGTGAATTCTCAAAAATAGAACAATGGTGCTTCATTTCATGATTTCTAGTACTGAATGGGTTGTGTGCATCTTTCTTAACAATCAGCTGATCCTTCTGTATTTGCTTTTGTGTACTTTGCCTCGCAAAGGGAAAGGATATGGGACATTTTGCATAAACCACTGAACCCTGAGTGGGGGAAATAGCTCTTAGGTGGCCATCAGGAATTTGGGGGAGCTAAAATTTATCACAAAGGTGTCTTGTCTTGTGAAAATAACCTAAATTGGTGAGAATAAGGAATTTAGCTAGTATACTTTCTGTTGGTAGATCTAAAGCCATGAAGTGGCCTGGGAGAACATATGGTGCATGAGCCACACATTTTGCATTGTCTCTTAAAAGTGGCATTAAAACCCATGGGGGAAAAAACCACAGTAAACAGTATCAAAATCTACAGGTTGTCAGAGTCCTTCTCACAGGGCAGTTAGTGCTTGTCATTTAATAATATAGCCATCCCTGTAGTAATAGTGTACAGTGGCATTTCATAAAAGAGTGGCATAGCTAAAGGCATCTGTAGAATTAATGAGCAGGATTTGAACTGGTGAATTGCTGGTTCACTGTGGTACGCCATCATTAATTGTGCAATCTGAAGCATGAACAGAAATGATTTCTTGATGCTGATGCATTTAAGTGTATGGTGGATATTGACACAGAGTTGTGCTTAAAAATGACAGTATGTGCGAAGAAAAATCCAAATTTAATGACAAGAAGAGCAGGATCCTGGGATCAAATGTTCATTCACCTATGCTCTGTGATGAGCATCTTAGTTACTGAGTCGTAGAATAATGACCTTTAGTTGGTGGTGATGAGAAGGGCCCTCTCCATTGTGGCAAACCTCCCCCCCCCCCGCATACATATGTGAAAATATCTCCCTATTGAGATCAAGTGGGTTCCCACTATAGGGTGTTTCCACTGCCAGTTGAAGCCTTAATTTTCATCAGATGCTTTTCTGAACACCAGTGTGAGATGTTTGTGATCATAATGAAATGCTTTGTTGTTTCATCTCATTGCTACTTGATTTTATTGTTATTTGATTTTTGTTGTATTTTAATACTGTAATATTGTAAACTGTTTTCCAATTTTTGGAGTGAAAACGGATAGAGAAATATCTTAATCAATATTTGCTGAGGTTACATAATCCTGGGGCTTCCTGATGATCATAGGAAGGAGAAGGGGAAACTGTCTGACTGAAGTCTTATCTTACAATAACTTAAAATCCTCCCGAGCTCCACCTTGTCTTGCTCATCTGTTGAAGCGTATCTCGCAGTCAGATGGACTGGAAACTTGCTCTTCTTTAAAAAGCAGAAATAGAAAAACTGAGTTCTATTGCAAGTACTACATTGTATACATTCATGAGATCATGATTTTTTTTAGTTGCTATCATTCCCTGCTCATTTTATTTCATTCTTCATATACCTGTCCTTCAAACATATTACTGCAGGCCTCACACTGACTTCTAGGCAGAACCATTTGAACTACAGTTTATCAGAATAGTTGAGCAAGAGGACTCTCCTACATAGTTCCAACTAAGCTACAGGAGGGTGCTGGGTATACCATGGTGCTACCTTGGGCAAATGTAAGGGTGCCCAGTCCATCCATAGGTAAACGGACATTGAATAGACCAGTAAGAGTGCTTGTCATCGTAAGGAAAGTTACAATTAAAAAACCCTTTGTTGTTGTTGTTACATGCCGTCAAGTTGCCTCCAACTTACAGCAATCCTATGAATGAGAGATCTCCAGAATGTCCTATCTTTGACAGTCCTACTCAGCTCATATAAACTCAATCTTGTGGCTTCCCTTAAGGTGTCAATTCATCTTGCATTTGGTCTTCTTTTTCTGCTGCCTTCAATCTTTCTCAGAAACTTGCTTTCTCATGATGTGCCCAAAGGAGGACAGCATCAGTTTCATCATTTTTGTCTCGTTTATTTCAGAATTATTTATAAGGGTGTCACTGGAACCATGGACACTTCTCTCAACCTTTCTCCATCTTATAATCTTTGTCATTGCCAACCAGTTCTACATCATAGTGATGCTAAAACTCAAGTGCAAACAGAAAGAGAAATAGCTCACAGTATGTTCTTTCCTTCTTTCACATTTTTTGGTCTCTGACATCTCCACGTTTTAGGTTGGGTTGAGGTCAATGTATCCTTTATACCTGGGGTCTTGCTGAGTACTGCTGGCAAAACCTCCTGTGACTCCACTGTGGGCTCCTAAGCAAGCTTCAGACACCAAATCACTCAAGAACCAAAATCACTCAGAACCAAATCACTCAAGCATTGCTGCCTTAGGGAAGGTTCGATTCAGATATGGAAGGCTTCCTTGTGAAAGAGAGTCTGTCAAAAAAGGGCGTAGACTGGTAGAATGTTGGCCCCACTTGCCCACTCAGCCCATTCCTCGGCTTCACTATTCTATTCTTCAGTAGAACTCTCCATTGCTACCTCATTCCATCTCACCCCCCTCTTTATCCAGTTCATTCTCTGTCTTACTCGTAGGCTTCCCCTCCCCTCTATTGTAGTGTCTGCTGGGTGGGAAACTATGCACGAGTTTCTCTGTCCTTTTCATTTTGCACCTGTCTAGTACACTTCATCACCATGGCTGCAGCCATTGACACCCTCCTGGAGAGTGGCATGGGGAGGGAAGCTGTTCATAGCCTTCCATCAACTTTTGGCTGGGACCTTGGAATAATAGAGAAGATGCCATAGTTGACCCCAGCTGTGGGCTAGTGCTCAAGTTCTTCTTCGTGGCCTCTGTGAATCACACCCTGGGTGATCCGCACCTGCGCAGAGCCTCGTCAGAAGAGCTTCGGTGGTAGCAAAAATCACATTAGAATAGACCTCTTCCCCTCCGTGTAAGTACCTTGGCGCCAAGACTCTCCCTTCAGTTTCTTTCAACCGCTGCATTGAAGAGCCTCGTACTTCTAGCTTCTGTGGGTGTAAAAGTGAAAGAGAGTTTTTACTCCTGATTCTCCAATTATTTCTTCTGTTTATACAATAATATCCAGTATACGAACTGTTCCCTTTTTTCTTTCCTGTGCCTCGGTCTTCAGCCGTCACACACCTCGCTTTTATTTTTTTACTAATCAAATTTTTATTTCTCTTAACAATTGTTCGTGGCACCTTTGGGCCCATTTAAGCACTGCATTGTTTGTGATAACAAATTCCCTCTGTCTGACAGCCACACAAGTGCCTTTTTTGTCTGGGGAAGGCCCATCAAACCTCTTTGTGCCCTCATTGTAAAAATTTCAAGTGAGGAGTACTTAGTTCTCGTCTCTCCATATTTAAGCTCCATCTCTCGGAGCAATCTCTGCAGCCTGTGAAACTCATGGCTCACCCCCCATGCATGACTTCTTCGCAAGGTAGACCCATGGAGAAAGCGATTGCAGAATCCTCTAAGCAACACCATTCGGCCACACCATCCCACTCGGATGCCACTTCATCAAAACCTTCAAAGGAACACAAACCAA
This sequence comes from Pogona vitticeps, assembly GCF_051106095.1. Lineage (NCBI taxonomy): Eukaryota > Metazoa > Chordata > Lepidosauria > Squamata > Agamidae > Pogona > Pogona vitticeps. Next base: position 76,859,209 of record NC_135787.1, read on the forward strand.
AACACTCAACTTTGAAAACTTCAACATTGAAGTCCTCCAAAAAATGGAAACTGCCCTCCAATTCCTCTTTGTTTCTGGACCCTCTTCCACCCAAGAGATCTAAACAAACTAAAACAAAGCTTCCATGACAATTCCACAACAGCGTCCTGAATCTTGTGATCTGATTTCGGTCGGTTATCCTTCTGACAATAAAGGGATCCCGTCTCACCAACCAGCTTTTCAGTCACCGGAATGGGATGAGCGAATAGAACACATTTCTTCCTGGCCTCCTATTCAACAATGTGTCTCTCCCAGCAACCCATCCATGGCCGCATCACCGGAGAGAGTGGAATTGGAGCCTTATCCAGATACTGTGCCCTATTCTGTACCATCGGGCATGCCACCATGGCCACCGGCATGCTATCATGGGCATCAAACCTATGAGGCAATTCTGCCAGTGCGTGCAAGTCACAGCCATGCTTAGCACCCTCATCGGGTAGCCATTTGCCCCAGTCAGTGCTCCATCGACCAATCTGTCAAACCCGTTCAACTGGCCATTTTGTCGGGTCCTATGGCGAGATTACATCACCATCTTGACAACCCTCAGTGTCTAAGTGTACGTCCCATCCAGGTCCAAATATTCATCAGACAGCTATCTACCAGCCACCTCAAAAGCTTAAGGCAGTCGAGAAACATGCCTCCAGTCGTGATGCATTTGCAGCTCCTGTTAGCCAATACTTTCCAGCTCCTCAGAACTATGGAGACCGTTCCTCCATATCAGCCTCCCTGGCCTTGATTTATTTTTTATTTATTTATTTATTTATTTATTTATTGCATTTATACCCCGCCTTTCTGGTCAAATGACCACTCTAGGCAGCTATCTACTCAACGAGCCTACCGACATACCCACCGAATAGGCAGCAGCCTCCTTTTCGACACCACAGAGATACCGACTCTGATATTGATGATTCTTGGCCACAAACGTCATCTGTACTTATTACTTCACCAGATTCTGACTTGGTGGATGTGAATCCTCCATCTCTGGCAGAGGATTTCCAGACACATGCCCAACTCATGGTCCACATGGCTAAATCTTTAGATCTGCAGATCCATCGCCCAACAACAGATCGTCTCTATGATCCCATTTAAAAAGCTACCACTACCCCAGTCCAGATTTCCATGTTCCCATCCCTACTCAGCACCACCCAAATGTCTTGAACTAAACAGGCCTCTTCGCATTCAGTATTGAAATGGATCGACAATCTCTACCAAATTCATGATTGCAGAGCATTATTTCTTCAAAAACAACCAGCTCCAACCTTGATATTCGTTGAGGCCTCCCAAATCTCAATCTCGACATCATCAAACTTTCATTCCACCCAATAAGGACAGCAGGAGAATCAATTCTATGGGGAGATGGCTCTACTTCTCAATGGCTTTCATAATGAGAGTAGCAAACTACCAAGGAGCTATGGGAGGTTAACAATGCTTCCTTTGGGACAATATGGCCACCTTCATTGACTCCTTACCAGAGGACAAGAAGGTACTTGCACAAACTTTTCAACAAGAACATCTTTCTGTTGCCATACAACAAATGTTTTCCGCCAAACACACTGTTGATGCCACAGCAAAATTGATGGCTACATTTCTTTTATTTCTTTTATTAGATTTATACTCCGTCCATATAGACAGATAGTTTACTCTGGGTGGCATTACAGAATTTAAAAATAATGAAACCAATGAACATGTAAAAATCTAAATATTAAAATACAGCAGGAGGGAAAGCCTGCCTAAATAGCCATGTTTTAAGTTTACTTCTAAAGACACCCAGAGGGCGCCAGGCAAGTTGTTCCAGAGGCGAGGGGCCACTGCCTAGAAGGCCCGGTTCCTTGTTATTTCCTTCTGGGCCTCCCTCGGCATTAGGCCCCTCAATCGCCTGGCTTGGCTAGAATGAGTGTCTCCGGTAGAACTGGGTGGGAGAAGGCGCTCTGTCAGATATCGAGGTTCTAAACCACTTAGGACTTTATAAGTAATCATAAGAACTTTGAAATCGATGTGGAAATGAATGGGCAACCACTGCAAGGCGGCCAGCATGGGGGAAATATGTTGGTGCCTCTTCACCCCAGTTAGAAGTCTGGCCGCAGCATTTTGTACCATCTGACGTTTCTGCATCAATCTCAAAGGCAGTCCCATGTAGAGCTCATTACAGTAGTCTAATCTTGAGACTATGAGCGCATGGACCAAAGTGGTGAGCACCCCCACATCAAGATAGGGATGCAGCTGGGCAATCCACCAAAGGTGGAAATGTGCGGAACGGACCACTGATGACACCTGGGTCTCCATGGTGAGTGCCGTGTCCACATGTACACCCAAGCTGCGAACCTCACTCTTGGTGGTAAGAGTCACCCCCCCCCCCCAAAAGAGAGGAAGTTTTCCAGACCACTGATGTCTGGGGCGCCCACACGAAGGTCCTCCGTCTTGCCTGGATTCAGCCTCAGTCCGTTCTCCTGCATCCATTGCTGAACAGCCCCTAGGCAGCACTCAAGGGATAAGACAACATCCACTGTTGTTGGAAAAAAGGAGATGTGGAGCTGAGTATCATCAGCGTACTGATGAGATGAAGGCCCACATCCCCTGATGACCCCTCCCAGCAGCCTCATATAGATGTTAAACAGCATTGGAGAGATAATTGAGCTCTGCGGGACCCCACAATCGAGGCTCCACGGGGCCAAGAAACTCTCTCCAATCTTCACTCTCTGGGGATGGTTCTCCAAGAAGGAACAGAGCCAGGCCACCAATTCCCAACTCAGAGAGCCTCCCCAGGAGGATACCATGGTCAACAGTATCAAAGGTGGCTGAGATTTTGAGAAGGACCAGCAGAGACATTTTGCCCCTCTCGGCCTCCCTCAGCAGGTCATCAAACAGGGTGACCAATGCTGTTTCATGCCATGTCACGGCCTGAAGCCTGACTGGAATCGATCCATCTTAATGCCACATCTGTAGAAGACAGGAATGCTTCTGTGGCATTAAGACGCTTTTCTTGGTTTCACATGGCTGGTGTTGCAGAAGATGCTCAGGCACGCATCAAAGACCTTCCTTTTAATGGCACTGGCCTTTTCAATGCTGAAACGGATGACATCTTAGAGAACATTCAAAAGAAGCATTTGGTGGCCAAATGTTGGGGCGTCTACCTGGCATATCAACAACGCCCTCAACGTAACCAATGGAAACATCCCTATAATTCTTACTAAAGGTTCCAACATGAGCCCCAGCGCCAAACACCTTACACGCCTTACTACAAATAACAACAGTACAAATCTAAATCTCATCAACAACTTATCCAAAGGTGTAATGACCACAAACCCAAACATCAGATCCTGAAGCTGAGGCTCCAATACTTTGGCCATCTCATGAGAAGAGAAGACTCCCTGGAACAGACCCTGATGTTGGGAAAGTGTGAAGGCAAGAGGAGAAGGGGACGACAGAGGACAAGATGGTTGGACAGTGACATAGAAGCTACCAACATGAATTTGACCCAACTCCAGGAGGCAGTGGAAGACAGGAGGGCCTGGCATGCTCTGGTCCATGGGGTCATGAAGAGTTGGATACAACTTAACAACTAAACAACAAGACCAAGATTGCAACTCACCATTCCCCATCTTTTCTGTGGAAGCACTTACCTCCCTGGGAGTCCGTCACCTGGGTTCTGTCCATTATCCGAAATGGATACCTCATCCATTTCCATCGGTGCCCTCCGCCACATTACATTGTTACACCACCGTCTCAAGCTCTGCAAGAAGAAATAAAAAATTTACTTCTCAAAGGCACCATAGAACTGACACAACAACACAGCACCGTTTTTCTCTCTCACTATTTTACCATCCCCCAAAAGGGTGGTGGTCTTTGTCCAATCCTAGACCTCAGAGAGCTCAATCATTACATTATCACCACCAAGTTTTGCATCGTAACCCTTGAGTCCATTCTACCCCTCCTCAGGAAAAAAGATTGTTTCACAGTCATAGATCTAAGAGATGCATACTTCCACATAGCCATCCATCTATCCCACAGGCAGTATCTTTGATTCCAACTAGGTTCTCGAGACTATCAATTCAAAAGACTTCCCTTCAGGCTTGCAACAGCTCCAAGAGTCTTCACAAAGTGTATGGCTCCAGTAGCCACTTACCTCCATCTACAAAACATCATCGTTTTCCCATACATAGACGACTGGCTCTTGGTAACCCACTCCCGTCGCAAAGCTTGCCGAGACACTTGTTTCACCTTATCCCTCCTCCATGATCTCGGTCTCATGGTCAACATGCAAAAATCCAAAATGAGCCCTATAAAGGTCATTCAATACATTGGAGTGTGCATAGACTCTATCCGAGCCCATGCATTACTTCCCCTTGACAAACAGCAGAGCCTCATCTCTTTGCTGCACAACTTCACCCACAGTGCTCTGGTATTGGCCTTGCTGGTGCAATGTGTCCTAGGCACCATGGCCTCTATGGCCTTGGTCGTACAACATGTATGTCTAAAAATGAGGTCCCCACAATCGTGGTTTCTCGCCCTCTGCGACCCACTAAGAGACTCTCCTCTCACTTTACAGAGAGTCACCTCCAAACTCGCCTCCCAGCTCCAATGGTGACATTTCATTTCAAACCTTTCAGTAGGACATCCATTCCAACAACCACATCCTCAAATACAAGTCACAACCAATGCCAGCCTCACAAGCTGGGGAGCACATTGAGGCTCTCTTAAAATCCATGCCAACTGGGCCCGCAGAGAATGTTCCCTCCACATAAACGAGCTGGAACTCCTGGCAGTCATAAAGGCATGCAAAGCATTCAGGAACATCTTCACTGGAAAATGGTACAAATTGCCACCGACAACACTACAGCCATGTACTACATCCTCAAACAAGGTAGCACCCATTCTCCAAGCTTTCTCTATTTGGCAATAGACCTCTGGAAATGGTGTCTCTCGCATCACATCTGCCTGACAGCTCTACATATTGCAGGCCAAGACAACAATCTGACCGCCTGCCTCAGTTGTATGAGCTCCCAACCTCACGAATTGGAATTATACCAAACAATCTTTCTCTGCAAAAAGTGGGGCACACCAATTCTCAACCTCTTCACCTCATGAAAGTGCAGACGGTATTTCTCCCGTGCCGGAATCAGCAAACACTCCCAGGGAGATGCATTCATTGGCCATTGGCCCAGGAGTCTCGCATAGCTCTTGCCACCGTTTCCACTCCTCCACAAAGTAGTCATCTATCTACTACAAGACAAACCCATCACCATTGTTATAGCCCTGTGGTGGCTGAGGCAACCCTGGTTCCTTGTCCTCCACAATCTATCATCAGAAAATTATCACCTTCCCCGTCTGCTGAACCTCCTAACAGAGAACAACTCCCAGATACCTCATCTACCTGCTCTCCACCTGGCAGCATGGAGAATTCTGCCTCCCTGATGGATATCCTCCATCAAGTGCAAAAACCTTCAACCAGGAAAGCATATCTATATAAATGTAAGAGATTTCAATCCTTTACTGCAGCAGCCTCCCTACCTCCCATCAACCCATCCCTTTTCACAGTTCTCCAATTTCTTTTACATCTGAAATCCACAGGCCTTTTCCTTTCTTCTCTGAAAGTTTACCTCTTGGCAATTGTCTCCTACCAATCACCAACCTCTCCAGTGGCTCATTTTTTTAGGCACTGCATGCTCAAGCACTTTCTCGAGGGTTTAATCACATGCTTACCTGGATGTTCATCCACCTTCTCCGCAATGATCTTTAACCCTTGTATTCTGTCAGCTAACTAGACCTCCTTTTGAGCCATTAGCTTCAATGGACCTCCACCTGCTTACCTTCAAAACAGTCTTCCTCATAACAATCACATTCACTCGAAGAGCAAGTGATTTGGCAGCTTTACGGCATGACTACCCTTATATTCAGTTTTTTCCCCAATAAAGTAAAACTATTTATCAATATTTCATTTCTCTCTAGTGTTGTATCTCAGTTTCATCTCTCTCAACCTTTGGTACTCTCCTCCTTCTTTCCATCACCATCCTCCACTCAAGACCATCTCCTTCATACTTTGGATGTCAAATGAGCCCTTGCTTTCTGCCTGGCTTGTATTCAACCCTTTCGGCTTTCACTACACCTGCTTGTCAGCCACCAACCTCCCAAGAGGGGCTTGCAAGTGACTTCACAAACTATTTCTAGATGGGTTGCTTCTACAATTCACCTTGCATTCCAGCTTGCATGTCAGCCAGTCCCTTGGGTGATTCGCCCTCATTCCACCAGGGCGCTTGCAACCTCTACTGCATTCCTCCAGGAGTACAACTTCCCGATGTCTGCGCTTCAGCTACGTGGGCACAACCGTCCACGTTTATCCGGCATTACAGACTCGATGTTCGACAGAAATCTGATGCAGCATTTGGACGTGCTGTTCTGGCTTCCACCTTGGCGTGACACCCTGCCTGTAAGACAGCTTGTTAGTCACCCAAGGTGTGATTCACAGAGGCTATGAAGAAGAATGACAGGTTACTCACCTGTAATTGTAGTTATTCGAGTGGACCTCTGTGATTCACACATCGCACCTAACCTCCCCACTGTCACGCCACGCGGATTCTCTTTCTTGTGGTGGTTGATGTAACTGAAGGGAGAGTCTTGGAGCCAAGGTACTTATACGGAGGGGGAGGGGTGTATTCTAATGTGGTTTTTTGCTACTACAGAAGCTCTATAATTTTCCGATGAGGCTCCGCGCAGGCATGGATCACCTAAGGTGTGAATCACAGAGGTCCACTTGAAGAACTACAGTTACCAGGTGAGTAACCCGTCGTTCTCACAGCAACTCTGCCTTTATGCAGCTGAGAATGATCATGAATAGCATGGACATAATCTCAAGAAAAATCCTCTTGTCAAGCCCTAGAGCGAGTTGTACCAGACTGAGGCAGCTACTTCAAGCTACAGATTGAGTGTGTCAAGGAAAGGACAGCAAAATGTTAGTTTCCTATCTTCTTATTGTCAAAAGCTTGGGAGAGAAGACTGGTTGGTATGGGATATCATAGCACAGCAGAAATGACAAGGACGTGAGCCATGTTCTCCTAACACTGCTTTCTGAAATTAGTCACTTATGTAAAAATGGTGGCTGCAGTTCCCAATACAGTCAGCCAGTCCAGAAGGGTATCATGGCTGAATATATCAGAAGCTACTGAGAAATATCAGCATCGTTGTACTCATCTTGTCTTCTGGTTTATGCCATCTTCTGTAACAGAACCAAGCCTCAAGCTTGACTGCGGCAGGTTCAGATAATCCACCTCGTCCAAGACAGCTTGGAGCTGTAGAGGGTAATCACATAAACTTTGATGTGGGTGTTAGCTATAGTTATGTAAACTTTCCAGCTAAAATGAGCATCTTCGGGAGGGGTAATCACTCCAGCTCTGTTGAGAGAGAAGGGATCACTCCTTGATCCAGCCAGTCGTCTCCCATGAAGAATATCAGTCCAGCATATGGGTGGTACTATGCACTCCTCCAACTGTTTTGTCAACATTCTTAGGCCTCCACAAATGAAATTCATCCACAGAGAGAGGCCCCTCCAGGTGGACTGTATAGAGTCACAGTGGGTACAAGCAAATGCGATGTGCCTTTAGAAGTTATTTTATGCTTCTAAATAGGCCAGATTGGAACAGGCCATAGTAAAAACAAACAACTCTGTGGGATGCTGCTACTAATATCAATAGTGGGAGAGGAGGGTTGCTCTCGCTCATCAGTCACTGGCTCTGAGTATAATGAGCTCCCACTGGGTTTGGTCAGAATGAGTTTTCTGTCACTGGTGAATTTCCTGGGGATTTTCACCATGCTTTCTTGGTAGACTGAATTTTGCACTAGACCAGCAATCAGAAAAAGGCACCCTCCTCTATTTTTTTTTAAGTCAAAGGAGGTAGAATACTGTTCCTGGAAGCCTCTGGCAGTGGCAATTTACCTTTTAACTTGTTTACAGGGGTCATTTTTTCAAGATGGCAAATGGGCTTCTCTCCATTTTTGAATTTCAGTTCATGCATTTTTGACAGTCTGTGCAGCTTCCAGAGGGTTCGTCCTTTGACCTATCAAAATAAACTACTCCTGAGCTACAATAGCATCAGTATTAATATTCTGATAGCCAGAGTTGTGCATGTGCATCTCTGTGTGTAGCAATACATGGGGATATTAGAAATCAGATAAATGGAGCTACAAAGTCCAGCTTACAAAAGTCCTTCGGTTGTGTGCATGTATTTAAATGACATTTCTATCACTTATGGTTGTGAATATGTACTTGAAAATGTGTATGCAGTTGTCAAGGAGAGCTCTTCTCCCTGATCCAACCCAGGATTGGACTAAGACAGACCTCCCCAAAGATAATTTACTTTTGCCTTATCAGTGGTCACCACCAAACCAGCATCCATACCTGGCAAAATTGTGGGGTGGGGCAGCAATTGGTCCTCCATCAGAGGTGAAACCTGAGTGATTATTGGATGTCATTGAGGTTCTCTGGGTACTTAATGCTTGAAATAAAGAAAAAAACAGTTACTGGGTGTCATTGAGACTGTCTGGGGGCTTAAAGCTTGAAGTCCCAAGTAAGCACTAGAATAATGTTTAGCTCAACCAAGTGGCAAAGATAGAGTTCCTCAAGATCACAAAAACACAATAATCTGTAGAAAATATTTTATTTTATTTTTTATTAAGAGAATAGGGAAAAATGAAACATTGGAACGGTCAGATTGTGCCAAATAATTTGCCATTGTTACATGCCATCAGTTCATTTTCTGACTTAAGGTGATACACCAGGTTTTTTGAGGTATGTGGTATGTTTAAAAAGTGGCTGATCATTGCTGTCCCCCCACCCCCAAATAAAAGCATGGCCAAATGCTGATTTGAAAACAGTTCTTAGTTCTAGTCCAGCATTCTGTCCAGTACATCTCTGACTCTGCTGAATTACATAAAGCCTATTAGAGAATAGAATTTTGGAAGTACAACAGGAAAAAATAAAAATACTATATATTGTCTGCGTATTCCACTCAGTTGCTTCTAACATATGCCAACCCTAAGAATGAATGACTTTCAAAAGACCCTGTCATTAATAGCCTTGCTCAGGTCTTACAAACCAAAAAAGTAAGACTTCCATTCATCAGAATGTGAAGATTCATGTCCTTTAAAAAAACCCCACTGTGTTTACTTGTGGAATGCCCTTGTGATTTTGCAAGGGCATTCCACAAGCCATGGCTTGGAACAATCCTATCTCAAGACCTTGGCAGACCCTTAATCTATTTCTTATTCTGAGAGAATTAGAAAAAATTGTCTGTGTAAAAGCAGGCTGCTTGAGTAACCGCAGTTAATGAGCTAAGAAACAGTGAGACATGTAATACCACTTTAAAGAAAATGACAAAGAATTCCAGACTAATAAGTTTTATCTGGCATAAGTGTTTGTGGATTGTAGCCCACTTCTTCAGAGAAAGGCACAGAAGTGGGCTGCAATCCATAAAATTTTCTGCCAAATAAAACTTATTAGGTTTGAAGTGCAACCACCTTCTTTGCTGCTTTTACTCAAACATGGTTGTACTCGAGGAAGTTTCATTTTAATGGAATCCATCTTCTGCATCAAGAGGTCTGTTCGAAATATATGCTGTGGCCTAGGAATCAGCATTTGAACAAACGGGTGCCTGCTGAAGCATTCTAAATAGATTTCTTAACTTTTAAACAGGGTACAAAAGTGTTCCGAAATCAATCACATGGATCCTCACAATCTAGCAATGGCGTTTTCGTCATGCTTATTTCAAACGAAAGGGCAAACCAGTGAAGAAGTCGATGTTATTGAAGACCTGATTATAAATTATGTACATCTCTTTGATGTAAGTAACCAGCATGTTTATCAGATGTCCACAGTAATATAATTTGGCAAAGGGATGAAAATGAAAATGTGATTGCAGGCAACATTTTAGCATTATTTAGTGATGGTTTCATTTTGTACTCTTCTCTAATACTTCTGCCTTTTTTACATTAGAAGCTGGAGCAATTAGGACAAGGTCACGCTGTGCTTTTGTTTTGCTATGAATATTTTCTATGCACCCAATGGCCTTTTCTTAAGAAAAAATCAATGGAGATTGTCCGAGTACGTAGTTACCTCTATTCAGACATCTATCGCAAGGCTGACATAGCTGTTGTACGTGGCTCTTAATCAATTATTATGAAGAAATAGGGTAGGGCCCTGCCAACAAGGAGTTTCCAGACTAATGAACATACAGGAGAAATAGTGGAGAGAAAGGATACGCAAATGGTTACAGTGGAGGCTGCCATGAAAGAAGGAAGATTAGTGGTTTGGGTTCTAAAAACCTTGCCTTTAGAACAAGGAGAGTAACTTGCAGCCCTGTTGGACTTCAGCTTTCCTCATCCCTAACTATTGGATGTGCTGCCTATGGTTGAAAGGAACTGCCATCCCCAAAACATCTGGAGGGCCACAAGCTGCTCATCCCTCTTTTAGTTCATGTGTAATCTTTATCCCCCTATACATTTTGTTAATGAAAATTATTATTGTTTATAAAATGTGTTAATCCCTTTCCTGCCTGCACAGCATTCAAAGTGATATACAATTCATAGAAGCCATAAACAACAATTAACATATTAGCAGCAGCCATCCACTGCATAAAAAACGTACAGCCCAAATGCCTTTATGTAGTTTGGAGAATAACTACCTTAGACTCGACTCCAAAATTCCATCAGTGAGATGTCCTGGTAGGCCATATTAATTTTTTTTAAAATTAAGCATTAGTTTGCACGAGGATAATAAAAGAGCAGCAACAGACATCAAATGCATAACACAAAGGTACTCAGAACTCACCATGAGGTTGGTGCCGTCGTCTTCCAGAGTTCCCATTTATTTTGGTGGGGTTTGTTTAGGAGAATATAAACAAAGGGATCTAACTCGGCCTACTCCTTTTGCACTTGTCTGTCTGCACTTTTTGGAGATTGACATGGAACCTTTTGCTTAGAAAATCCCCTAAGGGACATGGAGAGACAATTTCACCATGTTTTCAATCCTACTTCAGTATGATGGATGGCTGGCTGGCTGGATGGCTGGATGGATGGATTTTGGAGCTCAGTAGGTACATTAGTTCAGAGTCCAGGAATAGGCATGTGTGATCCCTGAATGTCTAGTACTTCTTACAAGAGTAAGAGGTTTTGTTTGCCTGTTTTTTGCTTTTTTAAATAAAAGCTCCACTCTACCATTTGTGGCAGATAAACACAGTCATAGAGAAGGAAGGACATAATAAAGCAGAGAGAGGATGCTCATTTCCTTTTGTTGAATAGGTTCCCACTTCATTCCAGCAGTTAGGTAGTAATGACTCATTGCAAAATGATTTTCATTTCCAAATTAAAATTAAAGGTTGATTTACAGCAGGCTTGAGTTCAGTGTGTAGAACAGTGTTTCCCAGCCTCCGGTAACCCTGGTGTTTCTGGACTGCAACTCTCAGAAACCTTTAATTTAATGGAACTTAGTTAGAAATAACTGCATAGAATTGCAATCGTGCCCCCCAAAAGTACCATAATTATGAATTTTTATTAGTGGTTTGTTTGTTTGGTATGTCATGATTTATGATGAAATGTTTAACCACGGGTTTTAGCTGCAGACGTGGTGGCTCTGCGGGTTAAACCGCAGAAGCTTTTGTGCTGCAAGGTCAGAAGACCTGCAGTCGTAAGATCGAATCCACGTGCCGGAGTGAGCCCACGTCGCTTGTCCCAGCTCCTGCCAACCTAGCGGTTCTAAAGCATGCAAAATGCGAGCAGATGAATAGGTACCACCACGGTGGGAAGGTAACGGCGTTTTGTCTAGTCGTCCTGGCTACATGACCACGGAAGATTGTCTTTGGACAAACGCTAGCTCCATGGGTTGGAAACGGCGATGAGCACCACCCCCTAGAGTCGGACATGACTGGACAAATTGTCAAGGGGAACCTTTACTTTTACCTTTAGCTGCAGACTCTTAACTTAAGAATGGAACAGTGCAAAAAGACCCAAGTTCAGGCTCCAAAAAGTGGCAGATGGAGTAGGCTGAGCTAGATCCATTCTTGTCATTGCCTTACTTTCAAAAAAACACTCAAAAATGCTACCAGGAGGGATAGAACAGCTCATATAGACTTGCTGCTATCTTCTACCCATCACTAACTAGAAAGTATAGTCCAGCAAAGAAAAGAAGTGCAGACTTTCCTCAAAATTATTTTGCAGCAGAGTTAAGAGACTAAACACTGCAGTTGGTTGTCCCTACAGCTAGTTGTGAAAAATAGTCTGTTTCAGAGCTTGTTTGTTACAGTGGTGCCTCGCTTAGCAATTGCTTCGTTTAACGATGAAGTGGCTTAGCGATGACTTTTTCGGAGCAATCTTGCGCTCCGTTTAACGATGGTTCCTATGGGCGATTTTCACAAAGCGATGTTTGGGACCATGCTTCGCATAGCGATGACAGTTTGGGTTCCCCTGTTTCGTTTAACAATGGTTTTGACAGCCTCATGTTGGCTGTTTTTTAAATGTTTAAAAATGTTTAGAATGCTTGAAATCATAAGTGCACTTAATAAACTCTTTGTTAAACTAATTTGACTTTGTCCTGACTCTTTTTAAGTTTGTTGTAATTTTTTTCCCCCATTGAGATGCATTGAATAGGTTTCAATGCATTTCAATTGGGGAACCGTGTTTCGCTTAGTGATGTTTCCTATGGTGATTTTCACTTAAGGACGGTAATCCGTTCCCATTGGAATGGATTATCTGGTTTTCAATGCATTTCTATGGGAAACCGTGTTTCACTTAGCAATGAAATCGCTTAGCAGTGATTTTTTTGGAACCAATTATCATCATTAAGCGAGGCACCACTGTATTTTTTCCCCATGTGTCTTACTCATTTGAAGTATTGGTGTGTCTTGCAGTGACCCAGCCACTGCTGCTTTTTTGTGAATGGTGCAAGTATTTAGAAATATGTTTGGGTACCTGTCTTAACAACATTGTTTGTTTTTGTGAGCAGGTGCATGAAGACCAAGTGAGACAAATGGATGTTGAGAATAGCTTTATTACCAAATGGAAGGATACTCAAGTGAGTAATGCAGATTCCTTCCTTCTATGAGAAGTAAATTTGGTAGATGTCCAGAGAGACTGCGGTGGGGAACTCCACTAAAAGTTTGTATATTTAGCTGGGGAAACAATGGTGTTAGACACAACCATAGGAACTGTGGATGTTGTGGTTTGAAGCTGCAACCCAGACCTGTGCATGCTTAAATGTCAGACATCTCCACAGATACAAAAGGATGCTTGGATATGTAAAATACTGACTCCTGTGATTAGAAAGGTAGTTCAGGTCTCTTATTAGCAAATTCTCCCCTTGCCTGCCTGCCTCAAGCAGTACCTGCTCTTTGCTTTTTAAGCTCATCTTGAACACTTGGGTTACTGAACACACACTTGTCCTCTAGATTTGATGTGATGTTTTAGCTACTAAAGTTGAGTTTGGCTTAGCCTTGTGATTGCTGCTCTTAACTTGCATTTCTCCTTTACTCATCACAACCTTTGTTAAATAAGCACAGTGTGGCTTAATATGTTTACATGAAAGAGCTTCAAATGTAATTCAGCTATCCATTATATTTCTCCAGATTGCAGGATGTTTTACACTAAGTAATACTATGCTAAATATTCAAATTCTTGGGGCAAATCTATCTTTTGATTCTTACACTCGTATAAAATATTTTCTGCACTCATCAATTTAGTGCAGAACTTCACTGTTCTTTGGAAATATCTTGCAGATGAGTCTAGGGACTGTTGTGTGAGCATGAGGGGTGTAGTTTGCCCTCTGGATTGCTGCAATCACTTCAAGTCTCATCATTCCTGGTTCACTTAGTGAATTGTGTGATATTTTCTGACCCCATTGAGAATTCCAGTGTATTGACAGTTAGCAGTGCAGATATATATCCCCCAACACAGTTCATAGCACAGGAAGGTGCCCAACCCAACCTGAGCTCTTTTGGTGGCACTCTAGCCTAATCCTTGTGTTGCCCTGGAACAGTACCTGTGTGTTTCCAGATTCCTGTGGGAAAAAAAAATATAGGAGCAAATGGGGAAAATGCAAAACAGTGTGACCTGAAATGTGGTTAGGAGAGGGGGCACTACACTGTGCCGTCAGTTTGAGGGGGTATGATAGACAGGATGATTTTACTTCTGCCCACAGGCACCCTTCCAGAAATTGCACAAAGGCCAGAAGGTAGTGGGATTTGCGTCACCACAGAAGGAAAAAAAAGGTGGAGAGAAGGACAGACAGACCCTAGTATACTAGTTCTGGTGTAAATATTCAGAGCTCATACGAGAGGAAGATAGAAATTCATCCATAGTCACACAAATTCAGTCCCCCTGCTTAATATACTAATCCAGCTAGATAAGAGAGAAAAAGATCTAGAATGTGGAAAAGATGTAAAATTGCTCTCTTATTTTCTCTGTTTTGCTTCTCTGTTTCATGGTTGACTGTAGAATGGAATGGGAAGTTTTTGTCTTAATACTTTATGTCTGCCGGGACAGAAAAGCACCCTAGTGACAAGAACCAATAGATTGGTTGGGATGTTTTATGTTTTCATTGCTTTGGTTCATTTGCTTTTGTTTGTTGCTCTTTTAAAAAAAATGCATGGTAGCTGGCTAAAATTCAGGGGCACTGTTTACAGCTCTTCAAGTGGTAATGCTGTAGAAACCCTACAATACAGAACTAGTGCTGTGACAAAAAGTAACTCTAAGGAGATTTAAATGTCTGATTTTGGAGCATGAGGGTTACAGAAGGTTTTTGCCTGTCCTTGCATCCTCTCGAAGCCAGAAGGCATGTTATTCACAGAAGACAGGCTGTTTCATAGATTGCATTTCTAACTGTAGCTGAGCTGTTGTCCAAGATACACTTACCTTCAAAAAGGAACGATTTTCTGTGCTTACAGCTCATCATTTTTTTTTTTTTTTAAAGATGGGAACTGCTTGTTATTTGCCATCAGGTCACCTCCAATTTATGGTAATCCTATGAATGAGAGAGCTTTGGGGGAATTCCTTTAGGGAATCCATACCTTATTCATCGTTCCTCAATCCTTACTTTATTCGGTGTTCCTCTTTTCCTGCTTTCTTTCACCTTTCCGAACATTAGTCTTTTCCCAGAGAATCTTACCTTCTCATGATGTGCCAAAAGCAAGACAGTCAGTTTCATCATGTTTGCCCCCGGAGATAATTCAGGCTGGCAGTCCAGGTTATTCACAAAGTTCTGCTCCTGCACCATATTTTAAATGAATAATTTTATTTCCTGTCAGATTTCTTTACTGTCCAGCTTTCACACCCATACATGGTGATTGGAAATACAATAGTATGGATGATCTTGATCTGAGTCTCCAGTGACGCATCCGTATAGTTGATAATCTTTTTTAATTTCTTCCTTGCTGCCCTTCTGAGTCTCAGTCTTCTGATTTTTTTGACTGCAGTCTCCATTTGGATTGCTGGTTTAACCAAGATAGACAAAATCTTTAACAATTTTAATTTCTTCATTGTCAATGTGAAAGTTGTGTAGTTCTGTATTCATGATTTTTGTTTTAAAGTTCAACTGCACTCCTGCTTTGGCACTTTCTTCTTTCCCTTTTGCTAAAAGTCACTGCCACTTTCTGCCAGTAAGACAATGTTATCTGCATATTTTAAATTAATTATGTTTCTTCCACCAATGTTCACTCCTCCTTCAACTGAATCTAGTCTGATTTACCATATAATATGTTTCTGTGAAGATTCTCAGTCATCCAGGTGAGGTTCTCCTTCGTGGCCTCTGTGAATACACACTAATGGGTTAATCTCTGTTCCAGCAGAGCATCTCGGAAGCTTCTATAGCTTTAAGCACCATAGGCCGAGGGACCTCCCACCTAGGTTATATCACCGCCCCTGCACTGAGTGCTCCAGTTCTGTAGAACTATCAGCTGATGTATAGTATACTTTTAAATAGTCGTGACGTACAGCGGGGCGGAGGGCGGGACGTATGAATTCACCACAGTTGCAAGCCTGACTGGTTGGGGTGCACATGTCCTGAATTTGACAGGCAATGGTCATTGGTCTCTAGAGGAAACTGCTCTTCACATCAGTGTCCTAGAGCTTCTAGCTGTCTTCAAGGCTCTTCAGGTGTTCGAGTGCCTCCTCACAGGGAAAGTAGTGCAGGTAGCATCCGACCACACCACAGCGGTGTACTATCTGAACAAGCAGGGAGGTACATGCTTTCAGCAACTTCTGTTTCTTAAAACCCAGATTTAGTAATGGTGCTACGATCACCACATCTTCCTCATTGCAGTGCATGTGGCTTCCACTGACAACCTCCTTGCAGATCATCTGAGCAGGTCCCAGAACTCTTCTCATGAGTGGGCTCTGGACAATGCAGTCTTCTACTCCCTCTGTGAGAGGTGGGGCACGCCATCCCTGGATGTGTTTGCCTCAGCCACAAACAGCAAATGCAGCAGGTACTGCTCCCAAGTGGGAGCCGTGATTCACTCAGAGGGGGATGCGTTCATGGTCCCTTGGACGGAAGGACTCCTGTACGCATTTCCTCCCATCCCCCTGATACAGAAAGCAGTCGTCATCACTCCCTGGTGGCCCCATCAGCCCTGGTTCGCTCTCCTACTGTAGATGGCTGTAGATCATTTTCAGCTCCCGAACCTTCCTCATCTACTCTCTCTCAACAATGGCAGGACACTTCATCTGGATCTAGATTCCCTGCACCTCACGGCCTGGAGGCTGGACCTTCTATAGAAGATGTCCTTAACAGGGTCCGTAGGCCCTCTACTTTGGCTATGTATGCACGAAAGTGGAAATCTTTCTGTGACTTTGCAGCAGAACATGACTTACCTGTGTGTCCCACATCATTGGACACCCTTCTGAGATTCCTTCTCCTCCTCTTTCACCATGGTTTGTCACACTCCACTCTGAAATTTTACAGCTCTGCGATAGTGGCATACCAGCCACCCCTTTCTGATGCAGCTAGGTTATTTCAGCATCCTGTGTTAAAGCAGTTCCTGAAGGGTCTCCACAGTATGCGCCCAGCCTACAAGCCACCCACTCCACAGTGGTCTCTTCAGCTTGTCTTGCGTAAGTTGATGTCCCCACTGTTTGAATCTTTGGCTTCCACATCTTTGCGGCTACTTACCTTCAAGACAGCTTTCCTTCTTGCTGTCACTTCAGTGAGGCGGCGAGTGAACTGACAGCGCTACGAGCAGACCCACCTTTTATACAATTTCATCCGGATAAGGTGACTCTCTTTCCAGATGTTTCTTTTCTTTCAAAGGTGGCCACCTCTTTCCACCTCAATCAGCCAGTGATCCTTCCTACTTTTTTCCAAACCCTACAACTAATGTGGAAAAAGCTTTGGCCTACTACATATCCAGAATGGCGCCTCTTCGTTCATCTCAGAGACTATTTGTTTCATTTTAAGAATACAGTGGTGCCTCGCACAACGGGTGCCTCACACAACGATGAATTCACACAGCGATGCCTTTTTCTGTTAAATTTGCCGCCTCACACAGCGATGTTTCCTATGGGGGATTTTCACACAACGATGTCTCTTTTTCGTTCCTGTAAAAGTGTCTTACAATGTTTGGAAGCCGTTTTAAATGCTTGCAATGGTTAGCCCACCTCCTGAAACCTATGCAAACTTAATTTGGTGTTGTTCTGACACTTTGTTAATTTATGGTAATTTTTTGTTTTCTCCATTGAAAACAATTGAATGGTCTGTCTAATGGTTTCCAATGGAGAAAACAAAAAATCATCATAAATTAACGAAGTGTCAGAACAACACCAAAATCAGTTTGCATAGGGTTCAGAAGGTGGGCTAACCATTGCAACCATTTAAAACAGCTTCCAAACATTGTAAGACACTTTTACAGGAGCGAAAAGGGAGATCGGGAAGAGCTTTAAAAGGCAAACGGAGATCAAAGAGCCCTTTCCCGATCTCCCTTTTCGCTCCTGTAAAAGTGTCTTCCAATGTTTGGAAACTGTTTTAAATGCTTGCAATGGTTAGCCCACCTCCTGAAATCTACACAAACTGATTTTGGTGTTGTTCTGACACTTCGTTAATTTATGGTAATTTTTTAAATTTTCTCCATTGGAAACCATTAGACAGACCATTCAATTGTTTTCAATGGAGAAAATTTAAACAATTACCATAAATTAACGAAGTGTCAGAACAACACCAAATTAAGTTTGCATAGGTTTCAGGAGGTGGGCTAACCATTGCAAGCATTTAAAACAGCTTCCAAACATTGTAAGACACTTTTACAGGAGCGAAAAAGGACTTCGCAAAGCCATTGAAATGTATTGAGTCGGCTTCAATACATTCCAATGGAGGAAACATTGTTTCACACAGCGATGTTTCCTATGGGGATTTTCACTCAGCGATGGCAATCCGTTCCAATTGGAATGGATTAACCGGTTTTCAATGCATTCCTATGGGAAATGGTGTTTCACAGAACGATATTTCACACAACGTTGAATTTTTTGGAACCAATTAACATCATTGTGTGAGGCACCACTGTACTCCAAAGGTTATCCGGTTTCATCTCAAACCTTTTCCAGATGGGTGGTTGCTACAATCAAACTTGCATATGAAATTTCTCACAAATCTCTGCCTGCCACCATTTGTGCCCACTCGACCAAAGCAATGGCTTCCTCCACAGCGTTCCTGCGTGGTGTCGACCTTACTGACATCTGCAAAGCTGCCTCGTGGTCTACACCCTTCACTTTTGCAGCCCACTATTGCCTCGATGTTTGGGCTAAGGTGGAGGCTGCTGTAGGTAGAGCTGTGCTGGCTTCTGTCCTGTCGTGACACCCACCTCCTGGTAAGTCAGCTTGCTAGTCACCCATTAGTGTGTATTCACAAGAGGCCACTCTGGTTCTTTGAGTGGTCCTCTGTAAATTCACACATCCCACCCTCCACCCCACTGTACGTCATGACTATTTAAAAGTATACTGTACATCAGCAGACAGTTCTACGGAACTGGAGCACTCAGTGGCGGGGCAGTGTTATGACCTAGGTGGGAGGTCCCTCGGCACATGGTGCTTAAAGCTTCCAAACTGCTCTGCTGGAATGCAGATTAATCCATTAGTGTGAATTCACAGAGGACCACTCGAAGAACCAGAGTTACAGGTAAGTAACCTCTTTTATCTGGAAGTTGAATCAAAGGACACTCATTTGATGATCAAGATGTACTCATTTTGGACCAAGGGAATAGGTGGTTTGAGAGAGGGGTCAGTGAAGCCATACATGTGCATACAGAAAATCCCTCACTCAGCAGGGGTGGAGGTCTTAGATACAACCTGTCTCCTATTTATCATGCTGCCCTTTCATCCATCCCCAGAAAGGTCAGGACCACACACACCAGAAAGACCACTGCTAACGACTGTTAACAACTCATGACAATAGGTGGAGAAGGACTACAGAAGTGGGATTTTCATTACCACCATCCCTGTCCTTTGTCCATCTAAGGAGTCTATTCAGACCAGGGGGAAGTGAAACCAATGTGATCTATCAGGCATTTCCTACCAACTCTCCTCAGACTGAAGAAGCTACTTGGATGAGTAGCAAAATATTTCAACCTAATAAGAAGTCCAGTTGCCATGACTCAGCTTCCACATATGATATGTTCTGCATACAGATTAAAAAAATAAGGTGATAAAATGCACCCCCTTTTTTTGCTGGTCAATGACCGTAATAAAGCATTTAGTTTAATTTAATGCACCCTTTTCAAATGATACCTTTGCCTACAGGAAACCATTCTGTCTCTCCATATAATGTCCTAATGGTAGCTTTTTATCCACAATACGTTACAGAACAGGCACATCCACTTCTTTCTGAACAACCCATAGTTTCTCACAATCCATATGCAGTCCAAGGCTTTGCTCTAGTATATAGAGCAAAGCACACAAGTGGCATATGAAAGCTGAAGAATTCCTTATGACCTGGTTGTTGCATGAGAGAATCTTTTCTCTAATAATGTTTCTGAAGACAAAAATTATATAACTTGTCCATTTTGCATAACGCCTACCTTTTCTAAACAGCAGTGAAAAGCAGTTGTTAACACAAAAATTAAACAAGCTGTTTAGTGAGGTAGAAGTTACGGAGCTGTCTTTTAAATTATTAAAAATAGAAAGATGATTCAAAATTAAAACTCACTCAGCCCAAATTTCTTTTGCAACTCAAAAGAAAAATCTCAGGCTTCTCATGTGCTTAGGATGACCTTGTTTTCCATTCGAGTTGGCACTCTGTTAACCATTCTTCATTTTCCCCCATCCATGAAACACTTTGCCAGCTGTTTTTGTTTGCTGCTGTAATTTGCAGCATACATTTCCCCCCTTCTCCAATGTGCAGTTGTTTACATACACCCAGTGGAAATCAAATGTCAACTCCATTCTTTCCTCCAATCTTTTTTCAATAATATCATCTAAACAGCAAATTTTACCGGGAAACAGGGTTTTTCTGAGTTGTTGCCAGTGTAATTAAGAAGCTTTCTTCAAAGTTGCTTTGTAATTTCCCCTCCAGTCACAAATGATTTCATTAGCTTCAATTCTCAAAGGCCACTGTGACCTTAAAGGCCTAATTTCTTCATTATGTGCTTCTTTTGAAACATAGTGGTATGGTGTGTTTTAGTTACAGAATATAGTGTATTTCTACAGAAAGTGACTTGGAATATTTCCCACATCTTTTTTACTCAGTATTGTTCTAAGTTATATTCCCAATAAATATGACTTCCCCAATATATATTGTATTTTGTATATAGCATGTAGTAAACTGGGGGAAAGTGAAACCACAGATACCAGTTCTGTGGATACGAGGGGCCTACTATATAACAAAATGATGAATGTGGCTGTTTAATATCAGGATTGTTATGGTGCCACATTGGTGGGGAGGGCAGATATATATATCAGCATAGAACCATATATATGGTACATATATCTGCGAATTTCAGGTGTCCATAGTAGATTGTGGAACAAATTTCCCACAGATATGGGGCTCCTACTGTATATATATCTTGTTGCTTTTTTTTGGGGGGGGGAGTATTTTTTAAGATGCTTTAGGTCTTTGGGGAATGCCAGGAAACACAAATGGGAAAACTGAAATGAATGAATCTGAAAGAAGCTTTTTTAATGTAAAAAAAGAAGGGGTGCACAAAAAATATGATAAAGAGGCACCTTCAAAAGAACCCAAACAAAAATAGGAAATTTGTTGCTGTGCATATTTGTACTGAAAATGTATAATGATTTTTTCCCTAGAACTAAAGCATAGCTACATTACCTTATGATTGCTGCTAAATGAGGGGCAACTTTCCATTTTTCAACCTTGGTTGGTAGTAGTAAGTTACAAATAGCAGTTACTTGTAATTAATTACTTTTTCCAAGGATAAAAACAATTAAATGACCAGATGGCTGTAACTGAACAGGGGATAATTTTGGTCATTTTCCAGTATGTTTTTAAGTTTTAGTTTTAGAGTTACAAAGGTAAATGTTAGTGGAGGAATGCCATGTGGTTCAATTGCTATGCCTTGACAGGCTGCTCCTCTAGTGGGTATTGAGCCAATGAGAAAGTGGAGAGTGTGTTTTGGATCTGATGTCAGCTTGTAACATTTTGATGGTGATGGCAAATCAGAGACTGATTTAGCTACCTTGGGATAATGGGAAATTAAGAAGTTACCAGTGATAAATTTAAGGGTGTCTAAAGGAGAGTCCCCAGGACTGCAAGGAGAACAAACATCCATTTTGCAGGAAATCAACCCTGAGTGCTCACTGGAAGGACAGATCCTGAAGCTGGGGCTCCAATACTTTGGCCATCTCATGGGAAGAGAAGACTCCCTAGAAAAGACCCTGATGTTGGGAAAGTGTGAAGACAAGAGGAGAAGGGGATAACAGAGGATGAGACGGTTGGACAATGTCACCGAAGCTACCTACATGAATTTGACCCAACTCCAGGAGGTGATGGGTCCAATGGCCATGATCTTAGTTTTTTTGATGTTGAGCTTCAGACCATTTCTGGTGCTCTCCTCTTTCACCCTCATTAAGAGGTTCTTTAATTCCTCCTCACTTTCTACCATCAGAGTGGTATCATCTGCGTATCTGAGGTTAATGATATTTCTTCCGGCAATCTTAATTCCAGCTTGGGATTCATCCAGTCCAGCCTTTCGCATGATGTATTCTGCATATAAGTTAAATAAGCAGGGAGACAATATACAGCTATATATTTGGCATTTCTGTCATTTATTTATTTATTATTTATTTATTTATTTATTCAATTTTTACCCCGCCCCCCTAGACAACGTCTACTTGGGGCGGCTTACAAAAATTAAAACACATTAAAACAATGTAGAGCAATAACTAACATAATGCAATTATTATAATTAATATTATCCAAGATGGCAACATTAAGAACCAGAAAAAAGGGGGAAAAGAACTTAGGTGACTGGGGGGGAAGGCCTGTCTGAATAACCATGTTTTTAGTTGGTTTTTGAACACACCCAGTGAGGGTGCCAGCCGGATTTCAGTGGGAAGTGTGTTCCACAGCTGAGGGGCAACTGCCGAGAAGGCCCAGTTTCTTGTTTTCTCCTTCCGGGCCTCCCTCGGCGTCAGTCCCCTCAGCCGTCCCTGCTGGCTATGTCGGGTGACTCGGGTAGATCTGGGTGGGAGGAGGCGATCTGCCAAATATTGAGGTCCCAAACCGTTTAGGGCTTTATATGTAATCATTAATACTTTGAAGTCAATGCGGAAACGAATAGGTAACCAGTGCAGCGCAGCCAGAGTGGGGGAGATGTGCTGATATTTTCTCACCCCACTAATAAGCCTGGCTGCCGCGTTCTGGACCATCTGGAGTTTCCGCATGAGCCTCAAAGGCAGCCCCACGTAGAGTGCATTACAATGGTCTAGTCTCGAGATTACGAGCGCGTGGACTAGAGTAGTGAGGGCCCCCCAATCAAGATATGGCCGCAGCTGGGCAATCCGCCATAGATGAAAATAGGCAGAACGGACCACGGACGCCACCTGGGTTTCCATGGTTAGCGCCGGGTCCAGATGTATCCCCAAGCTGCGGACCTGACTCTTTGTGGCAAGGGTCGTCCCTCCAAAAGAAAGGGAGTCACCTATGCCGCTGACGGGAGGGCCACCCACCCTCAAGACCTCCGTCTTGTCCGGGTTCAGCCTCAATCCATTTGACTGCATCCATTCCAGTACGGTGTCCAGGCAGCGCTGAAGGGACTGGACGGCATCCACTGAAGTTGGAGTAAAAGAGATGTAGAGCTGTGTGTCATCAGCGTACTGGTGACACGATGCCCCACACCCTCTGATGACCCCGCCCAGCGGCCTCATGAAGATGTTAAACAGCATTGGGGAGATGATCGACCCCTGTGGAACCCCACAATTGAGACTCCACGGGGCCGAGACATTCTCCCCAATCTGCACTCTCTGGGGGCGGTCCTCCAGGAAGGAGCGGAGCCAGGCAAGTGCCAGGCCGCCGACTCCCAGCTCGGAGAGCCTCCCCAGGAGGATACCGTGGTCGACGGTATCAAAGGCAGCTGAGATGTCGAGGAGGACCAACAAGGACACATTGCCCCTGTCGGCCTCCCTCAACAGGTCATCCAGCAGTGCGACCAGTGCCGTCTCTGTACCATAGCGTGGCCTGAAGCCCAACTGAAATGGGTCTAGAGCATTGGTTTCGTCTAAGAGCGCCTGAAGCTGGTCTGCCACCACCCTCTCAACCACTTTGCTGAGGAAGGACACACTGGCGACGGGCCTATAATTGCCAATTTCATCCGCCGCCAGATTAGGTTTCTTCCTGATGGGTCTAATGAGTGTCTCCTTGAGGGCAAGGGGTACCTTGCCCTCCTGGAGAGACCCATTAATTATTGCAGTGGCCCATTCAGTTGTTACCGGCCTGGCTGCTTTGATTAGCCAGGCCGGGCAAGGGTCGAGAGAAGAGGTGGTGGCCCGACAGTGATCAAGCGCCTTGTCTACCAGCTCTGATGTTACAGGCTGAAAAGAATCGAGAATTACCGGGCAGGACGGAGCGCTGGACATCTCTGCTCGATCCATTGTATTTAAAAAAGGCGAAAGGTCACGGCGGATGGCCTCCACTTTAGATTTAAAAAACGCTGCAAATTGGTCAGGTGAGATGATAGAAGGAGGCCCTTCACCCTGGCCAATTCCAGATAGATCGCGAACTATACGGAAAAGTTCCACCTGTCGGTTGGATGCTTCGCTTATCCGGTCAGCAACGTAAGCTCTTCTAGCAGCCTTTACCTTATCAAGGTAACGGTTAGTTGCGATCCTGACAGCAAGCTTATTGTAAACCGTCAGTTCCTTCCTCCAAATGCACTCTAGCCGTCTCCTTATTCGCTTCATCGCTCGCAGATCCTGGCTATACCAGGGTCCTGGCCGAGCTCTACTCCGGAGAGGGCGTTTGGGTGCGATCGTGTCAACAGCCCTAGTGGCGGCGGAGAACCAACCTTCAACCAGGACTTCAACAGGAGCGCCAGACAGTGCCGCTGGAATCCCTCTCATGGTATCCTGGAATCTCATGGGATCCAGTAACCTTCGAGGGCGGACCATCAAAATAGGTCCCTGCTCCCTGCGGGGGGGAAGCGCCATTGCGACGTTACATTTTATCAGGTAATGGTCTGACCATGACAAGGGGACTGACACAAGGTCAGTCACCATCAGACCACGCTCGCTACACTCGGTAGAAAAGACCAGATCAAGCATATGGCCACCCATGTGTGTGGGGCTGTTGACATGTTGGGACAAGTTCAAGAAAGCCATGGTTTCCAAGAACTCAAGAGCTGGCCCGGATACCTCCGCCTCTGCATGGATGTTGAAGTCACCCAGGACCAAAAGTCTCACGGACTCCAACAGTGCCGCGGAGACAAAGTCTGCCAGCTCCGGTAGGGAGGTGGCTGGGTTGCTGGGAGCGCGGTAACCCAGCAAGATCCCAATACCATCCCTGGCCCCAATCCACACATGGAGAGCCTCCAGACCCGGCCTCACAAGCGAGGAGCGCCTAGTAACCTCTAATGATTTTCTATAAACAATGGCAACTCCCCCCCCGCCCCTCCAGTATCACAGATCTTCCTCTGATGAAAGGAATTCTGGTGTATTACAGCTTGCCTTTAAAAATATCCATTATTAAGTAGTTTGTAGTTGTGAATAGAATTCTTGTAGCACAAAACGAAAATGTAAAAATGGTTCACCTTTGGTTAGCTTAGGTGTTCAAAGCAGCAAGATGTTTACAGTTGCATTAGAATGGATATTAATATTTCCATCTTAATTAGAAATAAATCATTTCTGTCTCTTCTCTATTCAGTAAATTTGCTACCTTTTCTTTCATATATTCAGCAATTGTTGCATTCACAGTTTTCCTCTGCAGCTCTCCTCCAGGATGACTGAAAGGAAGAGAGAGAAACTATTGCTTCTAATTTTACTTCTCTACAGTTTAGTTTTACATCTAAACTTTGTCTGATCACAGCTATAGGTAGGTCACATGTCTTCCAATATATTGGAAGATAATGTGATAGAAACTATTAATCGTACAAGATTCATAATTTATACATATCCACTCCACATGTAGAAAATGTTGGAAAGAGCTCTGTATACATATGGATCTGAGCACATAAATCAGCAGACAAATAGAGATTGCTGGCACCTCAGGATCCCTTCTCATGATAGACTTCTATGTGCATTTGATGTAGATGCCCTTAAGATGTATTCTCATGATGTGCTCACCTACTGTTGGGCATAGCAGTATGATATAAGACTAGGTTGTGTGGCCCTGCTAGCCTATTTACAGATTGTTTCATCACATGCGCAGATAAGCCAGTGTTAAAATGCACTGCCTTTTTGAGAGTGGGGTTTGAATGAATCTGTGTTTAACAAAAAGAAAGAAAAGGGGAAAAAAAGAGCTGAAGCTTCTAAGCATTGGTTTGCAGTGGTGCCAGAGGAGAACAGGAGTGAGTGCAATCTCTATGTTTTTTTTTCATTTCCTATAGATCATGGTTTATTGTGATGTCTGAACACAGCCAGTGTCAGCTGTTCCCATTCTTAACGAATCAGAGAACCTGCTACTAGATATATTACTGGGATTGGCCTTAATGTGTGTGTTTAGTCGTTTAGTCGTGTCCAACTCTTCGTGACCCCATGGACCAGAGTACGCCAGGCCCTCCTATCTTCCACTGCCTCCCAGAGTTGTGTCAAATTCATGTTGGTTGCTTCGCAGACACTGTCCAGCCATCTCATCCTCGGTCGTCCCCTTCTCTTGCCGGCACACCTTCCTAACATCAAGGTCTTTTCCAAGGACTCTTTTCTTCTCATAAGATGGCCAAAGTACTGGAGCCTCAGCTTCAGGATCTGTCCTTCCAGTGAGCACTCAGGGTTGATTTCCTTTAGAACTGATAGGTTTGTTCTCCTTGCAGTCCAGGGGCCTTAATTGTGTTACCCAAACAAGGCAGATTTTTCCTGTCTGAACCAAGCATGTGGCTTTTAGGGTTTGTTGTAGGCATCAGTTTTGATCTAAAAATTTCAAGTTTCATTGAATTTTGGAAATAAGCAAAAGTTAATATATGATTATATTCCAGCTGTTGTTAAACAAGATGTGATTATTTTGATGGCAGGAGAAAAGAGAAGTTATGAGCATATTTCAGTCTTTGCCTTGCCTGCTGCAAATCGTGTATGACATACAATGCATGCAAAACCATCAGATGTATCTGTAGATGAATGTACCTGATTGTGTGTTAACAGGTTCTTGTGCAGGTGGAGGTTTGTTTTGTGAGGATCACAAGCACAGAAGGCTTCAGTCAACAAAAGTAGGAAGTTACGGGGGAACAGACTTCTGTCCACTGTTTAATTTTTGTAATCTCTCTTTTACTGTAGGTTTCCCAAGCTGGAGACCTGTTAATTGAAGTGTATGTGGAAAGAAAAGAGCCAGACAGCAGCATTATAATAAGAGTTTGTATATCTTTTTACTGTATATTCACGTTTTTTTAAAAAAACAACTCTATTTTTTAAATCAGGTGTAATGTTTCGAGTTTAAAATGTATGTTTACTTAAGTGTGCTCTATCATACAAGCTTCTTTATACAAGATTCCCTCTGTATCCGTGGTGATATATTAAGACCTGCCACAGATGCCTGAAACTGCCACATATACATGCATGTGTACATGCACGCGCACGCACGCACGCACGCACGCACGCGCGCGCGCGCGCACGCACACACACACACACACACACACACACACACACACACACACACACACACACACACCATGCTAGAGTTATCAGGGGGGACAGGACAAAGGCATCCACATGATTCATAGCAGAAGCAAAAAGTCAGAGTAGCCAGTCTCCTGCCTAGCAGGCAAAGATCTTTCATGTGTGCTTAAGAAATGGCTCCCTTGGAAACTTTGTTCATTAAAACAGTGGCTTCCGACCTTGGGCCTCCAGATGTTCTTGGACTACACCTCCCAGAAGCCTTCACAACCACCTCTGCTGGCCAGGATTTCTGGGAGTTGAAGTCCTAGAACATCTGGAGGCCAAAGGTTGGGGACCACTGCATTAAAACACCATTGTTTCTCCTGGTTTTTTTCCTCACAGGTGTTAGTCATTTTTCATTTACATATATGTTGTTTAATTTCCATTTAATACTTGCAAATGATGGTAAACCACAGATAACTGAAACTCCTGAAACCCTTTCTGTGGACATGGGGGGGATTTCTACTGTATTTATTTAGGGGTGTGGGTGAGTGTTTTAAAACCATACTTATTCTCTCTTTCTCTTTCTCTCTTTCTCTCTCTCTCAACAGCATAATTACAGTTTGTAGATGATGATCCTAGTCCAGCCATAAAGTGCATGAGAGTAGACTTATATGTATATATGTATACAGTACTAAGAGGGACGTGGTGGCACTGCGGGCTAAACCGCAGAAGCCTGTGCTGCAGGGTCAGAAGACCAAGCAGTCGTAAGATCGAATCCATGCGACGGAGTGAGCTCCCGTTGCTTTGTCCCAGCTCCCGCCAACCTAGCGGTTCGAAAGCATGCAAATGCAAGTAGATAAATAGGGACCACCTCGGTGGGAAGGTAACGGCGTTCCGTGTCTAAGTCGCACTGGCCATGTGACCACGGAAGATTGTCTTCGGACAAAACGCTGGCTCTATGGCTTGGAAACGGGGATGAGCACCGCCCCCTAGAGTCGAACACGACTGGACAAAAATTGTCAAAGGGAACCTTTACCTTTTTATACAGTACTAAACAACAGACAAATATGCAGGGATGCAGGTTTCACTGCCAAGTTATGTTATTGTTTGGGGCAAATGAAAAGGGATAGAGCAAGTTAGACTGAATCCAGTCCTCTTCACTCTCTTTTTCCTCAGTAAGTGATGGGTGCAATTGCCAGTAATCTTGGTCTCTAGGTGATTTAGTAATTAATTATTTCTGTATTGCCCATAGCTTGAGCACTCTTAGGCAGCTTATAAAACAGAGCATTAGTGCAAGATCTAAGAAACAGTAACATAATACAGAGCCTCATCTACTACCAAGTGGGAACTCCATGCCCACTAGTCATTTCTTTGTAACTGTAGCAGCCGTGTGTTTCTGCTGAATTAAGCCATGTTGTTTTAAAATGACTTAAAATAAAAGTTGTGCCTTAATGATATTTTATGGAAGTATTGATTCTGAAAATGTAATTGCCTTTACTCTTACAATACACAGACATTAACAATTCCCTAGCAATTGCCGTGTCTACTTAATGATTCAAGGTCACAAAATGTCCTTGCTCCTGCCATTATTTGGAGCCAGCAGCGCTGTTGACTGTGGAAAAACCGAAATTCATTGCTCCTAATAATTGCAGTTTCCAGTGTTGGATGTAATGTGCAGTTTGGAAAGGTCTGGATTGACTGTGGAATCATTCTAGTTTTGATATGCAACAGTGGGTGGTGGAGGAGGAGAAAGAAAGTTAAAGCACCTACCTTAACAAAGTACAAAAGAACTTTGTAGTGCTCAGTTTTGTTATAATTTTAGACAGTGTGTAATCAGTCAGTAAAACCTGCCAAAAAAGAAAGAAAGAAAAAAGAAAAAGTCTGTCTCTTTTTGTGACATTATTTTTCTTTCAGACTTTCAGAAATATCAAATAAGCTTCTGGAAAAGAAGGCATGGGGCAAAATACTTTCAGTAGCATCCCTCTCTATTTTTCTAAAGTATTGTGAATCCTTTCCAGTCTCTTCTTGCAGTTAATGATGTCTTGGCAGTGAATGAGATAAAATAACGAATGGATTTCCAAAGTTGGCATTTTTGCAATTGCTCTTACAAAAGAAGTTGGGCAGTTTTCCTCCTATGATTGAGAGCATAAAACTCCAGCACAAATTAAAATCTTGCCACCTCTTTGAATGAATTCTTTTTGTGGTCTTTGAAACAGATATCGCCAGTGATGGAGGCAGAAGAATTGACTAATGATATACTGGGGTTAAAAAACATTACCCCCCACAAGGATGATGTATGGACTACATTTGAAGTGATTGAAAATGGAGAACTAGGTTAGTGACTATCCTCTTGGGGATGGAGAGGGAAGGGGAGTGTCTACATATTTAAGATTATCTGTTCCAGTGATGGGGAGCATTTGGCCTTCTGAATGTTTTTGCCTACAGTTCCTTTCAGCCCCATTCAGTGATTTTAAGATTTGAAGGATTTTTTTTGTGAAAAAGGTAATTTTGTGCAAGTTATTGAGAACATTAGGAGACTCCTTTCCATCTCGCAGGCAAGGCGAATAATATTTCAGTCCCCCATTGTGAGGATAAGGCAAGAGAGGATTTACATCCCTAGTGGGTTAACCACATTTAAACCCCTCCTTTTATTCTCAGATAGTATAACCTGGGTGAGCTGGTCTTCCAGATGAAATTAAGTTCATTATAGACATTATTGTCTGTTTTGCAGAAATAATTTAATTCTGAACAAACAAACACACAACTCTTGGCTCCAGCTGGAATTTGTTTAACTGGCTGAAACCACATTCTGAATGAGGACAAGTATATTAGCATCTTATGTTTTCAAGAATGCAATTTCCTTCTGATATTTATTGTGGGATTGGAACAAATAGCTCCCTCACTATTTACTGGCAAACACATAATGACCTTGGGAGCAGAATAATGGGATATGTAAGTCTGACAGCTAGATGTCTGAAATATTGAAACCAAATGATTTAAGATCAGCTAAATTATTTATATACAGAGCAGCAGAAATAATTGGCAAAATTATCTGCCCTTATACAGAGGGTTTGTAAAAAAATGAGATTTGTAAGTATATAATTTTTTTGTTGCAATTTCTATGTGATGGATAGTTTGCAAATGAGGTGTATTGCTAGTAAAATAACTAAAGTTTTTAAATAGAATGATTTATGTACTATAATTCATTATGACAGATGGTCTTCATCGTAACTATAAATAAAGCAGTAGGTGTTTGCTCTGGGAGCACTCACATTATTCCTAGATGTGCCTTGTTTTGCTCCCTTTTTCTCCAGAAGCTTTTGCTTTAAGGTGGAACTGAAGCTAGGGCATTAGCTTTCTTTGAAAAATAGAGTTCATTAAACTTCCCATACAACCATTGAAGGAAAACTGTGTTAATGTTTAAATAAAATTGTTTTAGCTGTCTCTCCATTTATTTAGAAAGGAACTTATCCTTGCCAGGTTAATACCTCCTTAAATGGAAATTATTCTGCTCCTGTTTTTAAAGCAGGCTTTCCCGATGTGTGGCTGGGTTGGGCTGGACTGGGTTATACTCCCAGTCAGTTCATGCTGTATGTACATGGAGTCAGGGGGGTGGTATTAAAAAGGGAGCCTGTTCTAATTGAATTTTCAAATATTCAAAAGACCTGTAGTAATGAGTGTGAGATATTGTGCTTCTCAACCCATGATTTTAAAAAGCCAGGAAATAGTCTGATATTGCTGAAAATATCATGACTGCATTGTCAGCAGCAGAAAGGAGGTCAAGTTTTAGATAGCAAAGGGCATCCTGAATGCTGACAACACCAATGGAAGCAATCAAGGTGGTCTACAGGATACCCTTTTGTGCTCAGTACCATTCATAAAGTGACGTCACTCAAGGGAAAATCCCTGAAGCTAACTTCTTTTTTTCATCTGTTAACCACTTCCCATCCAACTGCAAAGCGATTGCCAGGACTGTTTTTCCACAAGTGTGAATTGTGCTGATTTGTTGTCTTGCACAATATCTACTGCTACACGCCCATGCAGCAATAATTCTCCTAGGGGTTATAAAGCTCCGCTCAGAGTTATAAATCATGTAGAGAGCTTAAGCACATAAAGCAGGTATCTGTTCTCCAATGCTCTCCTCCAGCACTTAGCTGAAGATTGGGACATCTCTTTCAGTCCAAGATCCTAATTCAATTTTAAAGAAATTCCTTAGAGCCCCATCCAGAGGTACAGTAGGTGATAGAGGCGGAAAGGTAGAATCAGAACTACTAGAATATTCATTCATTCATTCATTCATTCATTCATTCATTCATTCATTCATTCATTCATTCATTCATTCATTTACCAACCACCCCATTACCTGATTGTTTTGATTACCAGTGATTAAGCTGTAGGATACACATTTATACTTTACAGCATTGGAGTGTGGCGGCACAAAACTGAAAAACGTTGATGATGTCATAGAAATGGGGCTTGGCGCCAGAGGAAGAAGAGCCCCAGAGGACTAGATTTGATAGCAGGGCCTGAGGGCCCATACACCTAACAAGGTCTCTATTCCAAACTGTGGTAGAGACATAATGTATGATGGGGTGAATATGGACTCACTCTGGCTCTCAAGGAACTGTAGTCATGCATAGGTTTGTCCGAAGACAGTTTCTGTGGTCATGTGGCCAGTGCAACTAGACACGGAATGCCGTTATCTTCCCACTGTGGTGGTAGCTATTTATCTACTCACATTTTCACATGCTTTTGAACTGCTAGGTTGGCAGGAGCTGGGACAAGCGACAGGAACTCGTTCCATCATGTGGATTCGATCTTACAACTGCTGGTCTTCTGACCTTGCAGCACAGAGGCTTCTGCGGTTTAACCCGCAACGCTACGACGTCCCTCAATAGTCATGCATACCATCTCACATAATGTTTATTTCTTTTCGGTTTCATATGATGGAGTCTAAATTCCTTTAAAAAATCAACCAAAGGAGATGCAAAATAAGCATTTTCAGTGGCCCCTTGTACACCTCAGTGTGCCCAAATCTAAGGAGCAAGCACCAGAGTATGGAGAAGTTACTTTTGTGGTGGTGGGGGGGGGGGAGTATCATTCTCAATATCATGATTGTCAAATACCTGGAAGTTATTATTCTGTTTGGTTCCATTGGCTCATGTGATTTGCTAAGTACACAATTGCTGCCTCATTGTTGTATATTAATTCAGTGTTGGCTACATGATACATTCTATCAGAAATGGTTGAAATAAATGCTATAAAGAGAGGAGTGATTTTTTCCTTTGTGCTGAATCATTTTTACACACTGCATTAATCTTCATGGTTTTGCACCCTACTGTAGATACTAATTATAAATAGAAAAGTTATCCATATGTTTCACGTATCAGCAGCAAACATAGTAATTGAGTTTAGAAATATCAAATAGTTATGATTTATATAGTTGTATTTGAGTGGAATGTGGAATTGAACATCCATGGATGTTTACAATGCACAACGTGGCTCATCAGAAATGAAAACGCTGTGTTAAGAAGTTCACAAATAGTTACCTTTTCTCCTGGTTTTCTTCCTCCAGAACGTCCTTTGCATTACACTGAGAATATTCTAGAACAAATTCTTCACTGGAGTTCTTTGTCTAATCCCAGCAGTGCATATCTTGTGATAAAGAAGTTTATGACAGCAGACGCAATGAGACAGTTCAGTGGTATGTAGAAAAACGGATTTTTATTTTTAAAGTATGCAATGCTCCATGTCATTATCAACAACAAAGACCTTCATTTGTTAATCTTGGTTGATAGTTCAGTTACCAAGATGTTCCAATGAGTTAAGTGGTGCATGTCACCAATGGAACCAAATTATCATTCTGCCCTTTGATCTCCCTAGACTTATAAATAACAGTGGAACACAACAAAAAATTGCTTAAAATACATTCTACCAGGCCATATAAAGACAAACCAGGATTTGCGGAGAACCCAGGCTTGTCATTCAGAAACACAATCCCAGTGCATACTGCCTAGTTGTTCTTCCTATAAAGCCAGAGCAGCTGAACAGACCAAAGTTCCATGTTCTATTTAGTGCACCAACTTAATGTGGCAGTAGTGAGCACTCCAGGTTTTTCCTTTCCTCCAGAGCTAAAGAAAGAACCCATTGTGTGTTTTGGAGTTCTTATATCTTATTAGAAGTAATGCAAATCAGAGGTTTGGCTCCTGCTCTATGGTTCATGTGACCTGTGGAAGTAGGTTTTCACTGGGTTATTTACAACATGTTAGGATGCTTTAGAATTGTGGTATCTTCTTATGTCCCTATGTATCCTGTATGTCTGTCTATCCCTGTCAATCAATCAAGTTTATTGTATTAGCTAAAAGCCATCACAATTGTTTAAAATACAAGTATGATCAAATAAAATCATGATAAAATCACAGACATATAAAATAATAAGAGACCCTTCATATCTGGGAGTCTCCCACACAATTGATTGTGATGGCTCTCAGGAAATTAGCACGAATGTTTCTGGCCACTTTTGCAAACAGTGCTGTTCTGTATATGATATATGGGTCATGATCCAAAAGTAACCTGACCATCTTTTGTCTGAGGGCTTTCCTCCTGTAGAGCAGCCAAAATGTTATCCAGGAATTTTTCTCTGGGGTTTTGATAGAAACCCATCAACCACAGTGACAGATAATCTCTTCTCCTTAGCACAACAATACACCCACAACAAGACACACTAAAAGCCTATCTCACAGCCATAAATATTGCACTCCCAAGCCAACTACAAAGAGCCTGAAAAACCCACAACAACCACTAGAGAGTTAGTTTCTGCTATTTTGTAGACAGTACTCAGCTAGGTAGGACAATAATAAAATAACTTCAAATGAACATGTGACCAAAACATGCTCAGCTTTGGTTAAATGCTATCTAATTCTAAGTAGATAGAAGGCAACTAGGTACCAAATGTGGTGAAGTGGATGGAGTGATGGACTAGGACTCTAGAGACCAGGACTCAAATCCCCACTTGGCCATGGAAAGTAGTTGGGGATCGGAACTGGTAAAACCACTCCTTAAATTTCTTAATTACCTTGAAAGTCCTACTAGAGTTGGTATAAATCAGTTCTAATTTAACCAGCACATAATTGACTAACTAACAAGGCAACTACATACATTCCTT
This sequence comes from Pogona vitticeps, assembly GCF_051106095.1. Classification (NCBI taxonomy): domain Eukaryota; kingdom Metazoa; phylum Chordata; class Lepidosauria; order Squamata; family Agamidae; genus Pogona; species Pogona vitticeps. The sequence continues at coordinate 76,893,626 of NC_135787.1, forward strand.
GTGTGTAATACCTGGTATATTGTGAAATGGCAAGTCTATGAATTGGGGGATGGTGTCATACTTGTAAATGCTGGCCATAGCAGTTAAAATTTATTCAGAAATCTCAACAGGATTGGTTTGCTTTCCCCCCTATATCAGTATGTTGTAATGTGATGGCAGCTCTTTATATGTGTTAAGGGAAAGTACACAGAACAAAGTTAAATATAGAGAGGATGGGGGAGGAAAAGGCAAGGGTGACTGATACTTTCAGTAAACAAATTTTTTTTACAGATATAAGATAGCTTTCAACCCTGTGCAGGTCTTTATCAGGCTGTGTACCACAGAGCTGTGGATGATGCAAAAAAAAAAAAAGGTTCCAAAAATCATGGCCAGATGTGCTTATCAAGTTTCTTTGTTAAAAATAAGTTCCAAAATGTATCACTCACCCTTGCCTGTGGATTTTGTGCAAAAACCATACAGCTTTTTCTTCTTTTTTTCCCCTTTCTAATTGGGAAGAAAAAGATTCCTCAGGTCTGTGGTGTCCTTTCACCATAGCCAAACCAATTTGGGGCTGGAGAGGAATCCCAAAACATTTTGATGGTATGCAATGTCTTGTGACCATCTTTGATTACATATTTGGTGGCCACTCTTTAACATGAATATTAAATGTATGTGCATGCAAATGTGCATATTTCTATTATAGACTTATTATAAGCCTAACTGCAGTGGTCTTTTATATTATATTATCGCAGCATATGAGCACAATCTAGTCAAAGCTGAGAACATTCCAATGCAGTTAAAAGATGAAGGGATGAAAAGTTTTTGTTTGATTGATTGTTTGTTTTAAAGAAGCTTAAAAATGATGCATGTAATTAACTCTGTTTCACTGAAAGCTAAGGGAGTATTCTTTAGTGACACATTTCTTGATTTGCAGAAATATTGGAAAATTCCTTTTTTTTTTTTTTTTTTTTTGGACTGTAACTCCTAAAATAAGTAGCTTTCAACTCTATGCAGGGCTTTCAACCTTGTGCAGTTAGCATGCACATTGCTTAATCTGGGAATTGTAGTGCAAACAAGTAACTTTTCCTATCTCTCAATCTGAGACATATGTGTAGGTCTACTGCATCCCCTTGATTAAGCTGAGATTTGTCAAGTTACAATGTACCTGTCTTGTACAGGTACATTTGAATAGATTTGAAGGCACTTAGATATTCCATTCCCTTTGCCTATGTCTGAGCAAATCTTTTCTAAATCAATCACATTGACTCTCTGATTCCAGCATTATTGCTCAATCTATTACCACTGATACACCTCAAAACTTGGATCTAAAAGGGAAATAATGAAAGAAAATCAAATATGATTTCACTGACAGTTTATTGCAAGGAGAACTGCCATAATTTCAGAAGCTTTTAGCTGTTATTGACTGCTGAAAACACTGTTCAACTCTATGTGGGTATAGGTACGTAGAAGCAGATAAAGTGGCATGCAGATATGAATGTGTGGCCACTTGTTTATTTGTATCAGATGTCTGGACTGAAACTATAGCAAACTATAGTTAATGCTAATCACAGTTTGTCTGGGTTTAGACAGAATGACAAACTGTGGTTAGTTAAAAACTGAAGCAAATCTTTCCAATGTTTTCCTCAAGTCTGGGGAGGAAGAAGGGAGGGAAGGAAGAATGCATGAACCTTGAGGCTCATATGATTTAGCCAGAGTTTATAAAAGTGAGCTGCTTTTTTTTTTTTAAACTAACTCTAGAATCTCCCTCAGCCATCATGTAGTCTAGTAAAAAAGTGACTTCCCAAGCCTGGGGTTTAGCATTACTGTACATGTGAACATTGTAAATGCCATAGTTCAGATGGAATATTAGAGTATGCTTTTGTGTTAATGTGCTCAAACCTTAGGCTTACTAATCTGTTTCCCTCTAGTGCAGCCATGAGAAGGACATTGAAAGCTTCTCTTTTTCACATGATGTTTGGCTTATCATCATGTTTGAATCCTGAACTGTGATTTTTTTTCCTCATGGTTTAAGGAAACAAGCCAATTTTATACCACAGTTTGAAGCTGACTTATTACTGTAAATCATAGGTTGGACTCAGTGACCCTTGAAGTCCCTTCCAGCTGTACAGTTCTGATTTTGTGCTTCTCTAAGAGCTGTTAGGCATGGATAATTTATGTGATTTCATATTGTTGTTTCTGGCATAGACTTAACTGTGACTAAGGTATTTGATGGTGCAGTTAACTTAAAGAAACTGATTCATGCAGAATTATTGTGTTTACATAAGCCCATGAAGTTCAAAATAAATGACAGCAGTTAAAATCTTTTTTTTTTTCTGTTTGTGCAGATAAATGCACAGGCTGTATAAGTTCTGTACTAGTCTGTATGATTTTTTATAAAAATCCAGTGAACAAAGTGCTCTTTTTATCATCTTGACAGAGAAAAATACAAAAGGCACAGTAAAAGCCAGCTATCTGAAATACAAAGAAGAGCCATCTAAATTACTATCTGGAAATAAATTTCAAGAGCGTTATTTTGTTTTGCGGGAAGGAAATCTCCTCTTCTACAAAGATATGAAGGTATGGATGCCTATATCGAGCCCTTTTAAATCATGAACAGTTATGCTTAAGAACACTTTCCCTTTATGTTGGGTTTGGCATGTTGTTCTGCAAGCTTATTGTTCTGCTGGCCTGTGAGGAAAGTTGGGAAACAGCCTGATTTATGGCAGCAGGGTAAGTGAAAAAGTGACTGTTTGAAAAGGAGTTTATTCTGATTTGTGTTTGAATTTAATTCAAACACACTTGATGAGTGAATATAGAATGTATTGCCAACATTTTTAAGCAGGACCTTACTTATTTGTGGAGCTTGAAAAGCCTGTTTGCTTAAGTAGTTTGCTTTGCGGATGGCGAAGATCTATTTCTTTATTCCATATGTACTGCATATGTCACCATCAGTAAAGCTCTGGACTCAGAAAATTACAATGCTGAATCTAGACAATGGGAAAAGCAAAGGAGGGGGGAGAGTTTGGAAGGGGCAATACATCATGTATATGCAGTATATACTTAGGATAATCAAGAAGCAAGGAGCAGGAGGGGCAGTGCTTAAGACTCCCCAGTAACAGGCTTTAAGGTAGATTAGAAGTATCTACTTATTTAATACTATAATCGGAAATCAGCACATTTGTGAATATAAATTGGCACCTTTAAGACTTACACATCTGTAACTGAGAGCATTATTGAAGTCATAACACTTACTAAGTGTGCATTATAGGTTTTTAAGTTCATGATTTTTTACTTAAATGTTTTCATGATGATGTGTGTATGTACATAAGAGAAGACACTAGAAGGGTTTTTTTTTAAGTCATACAAGGTTTTTCAAAAAAGACAAACAAAAGATGTCCCACTTTCTAATATCTGACATTTAGTATTCACTACTATTTATGTCCTGATTCTTTATTTTAACAATACAGTGTTACAAAAACTTTGGCTTCCTTGCAGTAAGCTTCCCCTTCTTCTATATCTTTTGTGTTCGTGTACATGAGATGAGGAGCAAGAGTGCGAGAACAGTGCAGGAATGCTATGAAGCCCATGGAAATGAAAAGCTTTCCCATCTCTAGCTTATATTACACCATGCTTTGATATATTTCTGTTGCGAATTCCCAGGTCACACTCCGTATGAACTGGGTTTCCATGCATGTATTTGAAATGTCAAGATAACAAGCAGTCTGTTGCAAACTGGATGTTACAGGAGGACTAACTAAACTCTGTTTTGCTCACTTCCAATTTTTTTTAATGAGTGGGTCTGCTCCAAGAAGTGTTTATGAATTTGCATTTTTACATGTTCCTTGTATTAGCTTGCTCTTGTCCTATCCTGAAGGTTCGGAGTGGATTGCATTGTTTCCAGCCGTTACATATTATGAAATGCAAAGAAGCAAGGCTAAAAATCCCTTGCAGAAACCTTTTCTTTCTCCAAATATTGGTGTAAATTAATAGGGCAAACCATCCAAAACAGAAGACATCAGCAAAGATGTTTTGTTTCATTATGCAGAATATTACATTAATTGTTTGAAGATCCTGTATTATGCGTTTGAACTTACCATTCTAAAAAAATACTCATTTGTGCATTCCTAGATTAATTACATTTCTTTTGCATGAATGACCACTTTTATTACAATAATGGAGTTTGGTGAGGAACCTTATTTAAAAAATGTAAAACCAAGTAGAGACTGGCAGTAAGACAACTCTGAAGCAGTGAATGCTAGACACACATGCTGTCTTAAGCATGGGGATGTTATGGTGTCGTCTTTTAAAGGAGAGCAGGAGCTGCCATTAAATTGGAATCAGCTGTGTTGGGTTCACAGTTGATAAAATCCACTACCCTAAATGAAGCTGCATAATGATTGATGATGACAGTTTAACTTGTTCTTACTTTGTTATTATATTTTTCCATTATAGAGATTGGCCTTAGAGGAAACATTTGGCTCTTACAACATGTATCTAGAATGTGTAGAAATAGCAGTCACTGTAGATCCCCCGCCACTGCTTGCAAACCAGGCCTGTCTTTCTCCTCTCTTTGCCTTGAAAAAGACAGACAGAAACCTCATTCAGGTGTTCTTGCAGAAGTCTAGTAAAGCCATATGGGATTGGAAGGCTAGAACAGCAGCATACTTCTGCTGTCTACCACACATAGGGTCTACACAGAAAGAATATCTCAACAAAGCTATACATAACAGGCACATTTCAGTAACATACATAGTTTTTCAGATAATTCTAATGCTTAGTGATTTCAGATTTTTTCTTTCTTTCAATTTAGCATTTGTTCATTGATTAATTTTTAAAAAATGAAGAATGCATTATTATAAAACTATTCTGGGAATGTGAGGAGGAGGTTGGACCATTATATCATAGCGGTCAGTCAACCAGAGTTTTCCACAACTGGTTTTGTGGTAGAATTGGTATCTCATGAGCTCAACCATACAAGGAATTGATCATGTGTTACTAAAATGTAGTGACTACATACCCAGAGCACAACAGCTGCTTTTTCACTGTATGCTGTATATATCTTAAATGTTTTGCATGATTTTGAACACAGGTTGTGTGTTTGCTAGCTGTCCCTTACTTCTGGAAAGTCCTCTTAGTCTTTGCAAGTCTGTCTTCTATACAGCCCCTTCTGTTACTTTTCCTACTGTAACCACAACAATAATTCTGTTGTGCTCTGTGCCTGCAACTGCCCAGCCAGTTAGGAAGCATGCTAGACAAGGATGCAGTACTTCCGGGTGTCAAAAGGAAGGTCCACCAAGCCAGACCAGGGACAAACTAGGTGGCAGCAGGCAGTATTAAGGAACAGACCAAGAGAGAATCAGAAAACAAGCTGAGGCAAAGCCATGAATCAATCCTACCAAATTTCAGCCTGAACAGGGAGCATCCAGAAGATATAGTAAGTCAGCAGAGTATTAAACTCAGGTTGCCAAGTGGTAATAAGGTACAGACCAGGGTCATTCACAGAGAAGACAAGAGAGGAAAAGATTCAGGGGAAAAAAAGCTTGATTATTGGTGTTCCAGGTAATTGCAATGTTCCCAGTAGTTGCTTCAGTCTGCAGCTAAGCAGCTGAGTCAGCCTGTGCCCCACCCTAGACCCAGCTGCATGTTTCCCAGCATCAGATGTGCTCAGAAGGGCTTTCCTTGGGTGCTTTGCTTTGGCTTGAAGGAATTCTGCAATCCTGGGACATCAGAAGCTGCCAGGCTTTTGTTTGTTTGTTTGTTTGTTTGTTTGTTTGTTTGTTTGTTTTGCCATGTGGCTCAAGAGGTTCTTGGTCCTTGTCCACTTCTCCAGCAGAAGCATGACAAAGACTAATATAAGGCAACAATAGTAATTATGGCAGTCATAATAGTAGGTGTTAGCTACATAAGCCAGGACAAATTGTTGCCAATTGCACATTACAGTACCTGCAAAATAAATTATTTGGGATTAATTGCCTTGTAATGGTGAAGCAGGATGTTTAAAAGATAAGCAGATCTAGGTGATTTTATGCAACATTTCTGTTTCTACATATATATTCTATAAATTTAATCATTTCTGATCCCAACAGAGTAGTAAACCTGAGAAAGTACTGCCGGTCAATTCACTAAAACTTTATCTTGGAGTGAAGAGGAAACTGAAGCCACCAACAAAGTAAGAAAGAAGAAAAGTAAATAAAACTTGTGTTGGTTAAAACACTTTTTAACCAGAAGTATTGCTTTCCTGCTGACTGAGAGACATAAAACATTTCGCAGTCAATAAAACAGGAAAAGCAATCTGTATCCATTCTTTGTTGTTCTTTGGCCACATGTTGTCATTTGCTTTGCTTTAATGTTTCTGCATTAAGAAATTAACTGTATTGAATGGCCTTTTCTAATCTCATTGTGGTATCTCTTGTGGGCTGTCTTGATGTTCAAATTATCTCAGATAACTTAACCTGAATCCTAGTTCTAGGCAGATATTCAATGTGCGAGAAGGTCAGATGCACTTATTTGGTCAACCTCAGATCCAGGGATGAAAAAGATAGGGTTTGTCTGAGGCTCCTGTGCAGATATAATACTGCTTGCATGCTGAACCTGCAGCCTTGTGGACCCTACCCTTCTTGTGCAGAAATTTCTATCTTTAACTTGAAACTGCTAAAATTTTCTGTGCTTTGAAATGGATTTACAAAGTATAATCTGCTTTATTTTATTTGAATAGACATGGGTACATACACACATTACCAGAAAAACTTCAAATCCAAAATTTACAAATACAGAAGTAATATAACAAATCACTTAAAGAAGATTGAATAGATGCTAGCTTTATGTAGTTTCCTCTACCTCAAATGACTATTGATCTAAAACATATTCTGTTGCTACCCTAACATGTCCCCGCCTCCCTTCTTTTCATCTTACTGATATCTCAGCCCAAAGTAAAGCTTTTTCTGGAGCAGTTTTTCTCTGTTTTTAGTGTGGGTAGGCATGCTTCCTATTCTAGATGAAAGACACAAAAGGCCACAGCCTACCTTGAAATGCCAGAGGAGCAGTAGTATGTGGTCAGTTCCTAAAGTAGGGATGGAGGAACATGCGACCCCTCCAGATGTTGTTAGATTTCAGCTACCATCAGCCTAAGCTGAAATCCCAATCATGGGTTAGAGATGGATGGGAGTTCAGCAATAGCTGCAGGGCTATCTATTTCTCGTCCCTTCTCTAAAAACAATCCTGGTGATTCAGTTCTGTGCTGCTGTTGCTGCTGCAGTCTTAACTGATGAATGAAAATATAACTGAAACTGAAAGAGGGAGGAGTGGTTCAGAGGTATGTATTTAGGCCAGATGACAGTCCCTATTATAGTAGACCCATTGAATCAGTGGAAATAATGTGTCAGCAGCTGATTTCAATGGGTATACACTAGTTGAGACTAGCAGTTGAACTTAAGCCTATATTTATGTCCCACGCCCCCATCTTGCCTTAGGAAATTATTCCATATTTTAATTAATCCTTATCGCAACATTATACCCATAACAAAAAACATCCTGATCACCATAATCACCCAATCTCCTGAAAAGGACAAAAGCTGATTCCACAGCTACAAATACTCAACTATCCGACACACTACACCAGAACACAGACAGAGTTCTAGCTCCTGTCCTCTGAAGATGCCGGCCACAGAGACTGGCAAACCATTAGGAAGAAAAACTTCCAGAACGTGGCCAAACAGCCCGAAAAACCTACAACAACAATCTATATTTTATTACTCTGTTGCTACAGTTCCAGCTTTAGTTATATTACGTCTTCCTATTGTTTTCCCCAAAAAGCATGCAAATTGTGTGTTGGGTTAAAGCCAGACAAGGGTGGGCAACCCCCATGAACGTATGAGTTATGTCTCTCTCCATTATACCATAGCTCATTGGTTTAGGTATCTGGCTGCAGAGCCATAAGAACATAAGAAGAGCCCTGCTGGATCAGGCCAAGGGCCCATCTATTCCAGCGTCCTGTATCTCACAGTGGCCCCACCAGATGCCTCTGGGGGTATTGGGAAATAGGAGTACAACTCTGTATAGACAGGAGCACATGAGACAACTAGATACCTGTCTCCCGATGCCCCTTCCCTGCATCTGGCATTTTGAAGTACTTCCTTTTAAGCCTGGAGATTATACACGCCCATCATGGCTTGTAACCTGTGATGGACTTTGCCTCCAGGAATCTGTCCAATCCCCTTTTAAAGGCACCTAGGCCAGATGCCATCACCACATCCTGTGGCAAGAAGTTCCACAGACTAAGAACACGCTGGGTAAAGACATTTTTTCATTTGTCTCTTCTCAATCTCCCAACACTCAATTGGAGTAGATGTCCCCTGGTTCTAGTATTGCATGAGAGGGAAAAGAGCTTCCCTCTATCCCCTTTATTCATCCCCTGCATAATTTTATACATCTCAGCCATGTCCCCTCTCAGGTGCGTTTTCTCTAGACTAAAGAGCCCCAAACTCTGTAGCCTTTCCTCATAAGGGAGGTGTCCCAGTCATCATTTTAGTCCCTCTCTTCTGCACCTTTTCCAGTTCCACCATGTCTTTTTTGAGATATGGTGACCAGAACTGTATGCAATACTTCAGGTGCGACCTTGCCAGAGTTTTGTACAATGGCATTATAATGTTGGCTGTTTTATTTTCAGTCCTGTTTGGGGGTTCAGTTCCTCACTGTGCTTCTTTGACAGGGGCAGGACTTGATGATCCATAGTTTCCCTTCCAGCTCTGCAGTTCTCCTCCTCCTAAATATTATTAGTGTTCTTTGAAGGCACTTGGGAGCACTGATCAGCTTGTAAATAAAGGATGCACTCTCTGCATGCCTTGTGTTAAAGGTAGATTGTAGCTCCCCTCCTCATACCATGTAGTCGCAGCTCAGCAGCACAGAGATCCCCAAAGAAGTTGGTGTTTGTCTCTAAACAAAGGCACATGGGAGCAGGTACCTTTTCCCCAAAAGAATTAGTGCCTCCAGGAGGCTTCTGGAAATTGCAATCATCTTAAAAACAAAGTGCACACTCTCAACAGGCTTTGTTTTAATGTCAACTTTAATGCTTCTTTTGCAGTTGCTGCTGCTGATTGGAGACTGCATAACAAGTAGTTTTTAAGCACCCTGTATAACCCCTGGATTAGGCTCCCTATGTTATGAAAAGTAATAACACACCAATACAGAGCCTTACGTAACTTGACCATTTCTCATTATTCAATAGATTGGTCCAGAACAATTTAAGTAATGATTTGCCTTAGAGTTTTTAGCTAAACTCTTGAGTGTTGCTCTTGGTTTTGCTCCATGCATGTTTCTTGAGAACGTAATCATAGTCTTCACTGTTCAGTGTTCATTTTGTGTTTTTTGCAGTTGGGGTCTGACATTATCTTCTGAAAAGCACCACTGGTAAGTGATTAGAAATATCTCCTCTTGCTGCCAGCCCCTACAACTTTGTTATATTTAGACACTTGTGGCTATTTTTCATCTGCATATGATGATGTTAGCTAAATGAGGAACTGTCATATAATTATATTCTGTAATAGTTCCTCACTCTAAGATGGTATTGCAGGGCTTTGTATCAGTGACTGGACAGCGTGACTCATTATTCAGTCAAATCCACTGTTTTGTAAAAATAATTAGTTTGTTCTAATATAACCTGTGATTTACACACACACACACACACACACACACACACAGAGAGAGAGAGAGAGAGAGAGAGAGAGCTTTTGTGTGTTTAATTGAATAAAAAAATTCAAAAAATACAGCATACATATTGGTCTTCAATTTCAGCCTCTTAACAATCTAGCGACACAGGCAGCCTGTTCTCTAGGATGGTGTCTCATATGGAAGTGGTAGGAAGAGCACACACACATGCACTCACCCCAAGACTATGGGTGCCTGATGAGATAGAGTAAGTGAAAGACAGTGAATTTTCCAAAGAGAGTCAAAGATGAACAGATATCTCTAAACAGAAACTTACAATTCAGGTCTAAGAATTAACTGAAGTTTACTGGGCTTTTTTTTAAACTCCCCTCCTAAGAAATTCCAAAATTGAAAATTCATAGACTTTAACAGTACTAAGGTCTGTCTACTCAGCAGACTGAGTAGTGCATGGCCAGGTTAAATATGCATATATATCTACCCCACAGTGTTTGATTTTGCTTCTGTTTTTTTCCCTGCAAGTAAGAATGAGCTTGTGGTTGCTAAAAATTAGGATACCAGCAAACTAGTTGCAATCTGTTTGGCACTGCATGCGATATAATACATTGTCAGGACAAGATTTAAATTGCTATATGTTTTCTAGGCATTTATGTTGTGATGGACAGGATTCTCAGTTGGAATGGCTGAGCAGCATTTTCATTGCACAGGTATTACTTTTTTCTGTTATCATGACAAAATTGCTCTGGGCTATAAAAAATTAATTTAGATTTTAAAGTATGTGTAATATATGTTTACATGTTTCTCTGTCTGTTTGTGTGTAAATATCAGTTAGGCAAAAAATGTATCTGCCCATTCAAAATGCAGTATACACTACAATCTGCCCATTAAAAAATTCCTTCCTAAATAGGAGATAATATCTGATCCAACAAACCACGGTCAGCTGAGATATATTTCTTCATAACCTTGTTTTATGTAACACACTCCTTTTAATATGAGTCTTTTAATTTTTTTTTCCAAGTAGAATAGACTCCACTTCCATTTCCACAGATTGTGGATAAATACAGAATCTTGTGGGCATCTTAAAGATTTAACACATGTTTTCCTATTTGTTTTTTTCTGATCAAGCATTCTAACCCATGTGTTTGACCAATATTTATGTATTGTTGGAGCAACTGAAGCTCCTAGTTTTATAGCTAATGCAAAATGAATATAACACAACCTTGTTGTTTTAGGTTAGTAAAATTTTGGGAGTCATAATCAGTCTTAGTAACTTGGTGAACAAGAGAACTTGTGTGTGTCATATTTCAATCAAAAGCAGGTCTTCTCAGAACAATATCCTATGTGCTTCTTTAAACACAGCACCTGTTACAGTTTCTATGGAAACAGTCATCAAGTAAGATGGGGAAAAATCTCCAGATCTGCCACTACTTCGTTCCGAGTAGTGTAAGAATGAATAGGTTCACAAACTACGGGTAGTGGTAGTGCAAAAGTTGCTTAATGGCTCTGTTCAAGTACCATTGACACAAGAGAGAACCTGTTAAAACTCCAGAGGGAATTGTATGAAATGTAAGTCAGCTATCACACTAACAATCTGAAATATAGCTCTAGAATCTGTAAATTTTACATATTCCAAGAAGATGAAAAAGCATTTTTTCAAAGTATCCTTTTTCTTCTCATCTTGGTGCCACTTTAACTCTATCCTATGGAATCCTGGGATTTGTAGTTTGTTGTGGCATTGAGAAGTCTCTAAGAAGAGTGTAACACGCCTTTTAGCAGAGCATTCTAAGTACATTACCTATTTATAATTCTGTAATTTTATAAGATATACCCAGAAGTGTAAAGGGGGTATCAAACTGATATAACTGACTAGTGTAGATACATTCCTACATTTCCTAATTTGCAAATTAACAGTGCTGGCATCGTTTAAAACTCAGCTGTAACTTTCCTAATGTGCAAAATATCTTTTAGCTGAACTTCTACTGTGGTTTTTAATAACAGCTATATCATTCCTTTTTTATTCCTGTCCCCTATTTGTTTTGGGTTGTGAGTAGGAATGTGCCATTCATTTTTGTGGTGTTATGGACCCTATAATTCTCCATTCCCATTTGACAGACAGATACGTACAGACACCTAAATGTGACTCACCTGGGAGAAAGGCCTAAGCTGGAAAGCTTCATCACTAGAGATGGGGAGATGGGGTCTTGGTTTGTGAACCATGAACATCACCCTGTGAACTGACAAACCATGGATCAGTTCATTGGGGGTGGGGGTGGACAGCCAATGACTATCTAAGAAAATTGAAAAGCTGAGCCCTGATCCCTTTGCCGCCTTCTCACTGCCCCCGCCATCTCCTTACCTCAGCTGCCACTGCTGCCCACACTGTCACGGTCTCTGCGACCATGGCTGCAGCCACCGCCATCTTTGCAAACATGGCACTAAAACACATGCACATGTGTGCACACACACACACACACACACACACACACAGAGTCTAGTGAAAATTCCCAGTTTCCTCCATATCTCCCAAATCTATTTAGATAGATTAGGAACACTTTCACTCTTACCTCTTGGGAATGATTTATTCTGAACCAGATTCTCCTCAGCCCATCAACTACCTGCTCTGGTTAGTCATTTTGGGGAATATTTTGCCATGTTTTGAAGTTCTCTCCAGCACCTCTTAGACACCGTAGCTCCACTTTAAATATGTTGTAAATTTGTTAAGCTTCTCTGTAATTATTTTTCTATTAAGCATTGGTTGAAACGGGCCCTACATACATATGAATATACCAGATAGGAAGGGCACCCTCCGCTCAAAGGGGAATAGGAGCCAAATTAATTAGAGTTCCTGCCCTCATGAAGGAAACTCAGTGCATATGACTGATACCAGTCATACGTGGGAAGAGAGCATGGCAGATATCCACATCTTTATCTGGAGATGATGCCAATTGTCTTATACTCAATAACTGCTTCATGTGTGGCATTATCTGCTGCAGAATTTGCCCTTCCATAGAAGCTTGATTGGCACCAAAACTGGCTACCTTTTGGCAGTAAATTGAAAGTTGGCTCTTCATTACAGCTTTAGGGAACTAGTAACCATTAAAAGGTTTTGGTGTCTTTCTTAATGTAAGTGGTTTTAAAGCAGGTTAAGTTACTATGAATTAAATTAAATTAAACTTTTTACTGCTTAAATTGTTTCATTTTTTGTAACCCACTCAAAGCTATTTTGGTTTTGGGTGGGGGTATAAATATTTTAATAAATACAAATAAACTAAGTGATTCTTATTATCAAATGATGTATATTTCTGCCTGTTGTGTGTTTGAAAATTTAGCAATGCTCTAAAGTTGACTATTTTTAATTTCACATATGAAATTACTTGTGATTTGTAACAGTAATGTTTATGACATAAAACAAACCTTATTTTACAGCACAGTAATATCTGTCCGCCAGATGGAAAGATCAGAAAGCAATCTATTACAAAAAATCCCAAAATTGGTGGCTTGCCTTTAATACCAATTCAGCATGAAAGAAACATTCCAAAAGCTAAAGTCAACTCATCAGAGGTAGGCTGCTGACTAAATTTGGGTCCCAGCATTTATCAGGGCAATCCTGCCTGCTGCTATAGAAAGCACTGTTATTGAATCCTCCAAGATGTTGAAAGCCTTGCTGGTAGGAGCCCAGTGTAGCAACAGAGAGGTGTTGTTGTTTTTCATTTCTATGTTGATGTTTTGTTCTATTTCATTTTTGGTATAACAATGGAAGGGATTTTTTTTCTCATCCGCTTCTTCGGGAATGGCAGAATTTCCCATCCCATGTTTGGGCTCATTCGAAATACCAGGAGGGTTTTGGATCTTGTGGTTCTTTTTCGTGGCCTCTGTGAATCACACCCTGTGTGTTCTGCGCCTGCGCAGAGCCTTTTCAGAATATCCTAGAGCTTCTGCGGTAGCAAAAATACCTTGGCACCAAGACTCTCCCTTCAGTTTCTTTCAACCACTGCATTGAAGAGCCTCGTACTTCTAGCTTCTGTGAGTTAAAAGCGGAAGAGAGTTTTTTTACTCTTGATTTCTATTTTTTTTTCTTTTTATTACTGATACAAAAAATTAACATAATACAAACTGTTCTTCACCCCCCTCCCACCCTCTCCATTTTTACTTTTCCTTTCTTTAATTGTTCATGGCCCCTTTGGGCCCCTTCAAGCACTGCGTGGTTTGCAATAATAAAATATCACTGTCGGACAGCCACGCAAAGTGCCTTTTTTGTCTAGGCGGGGCACGTTAAACCTCCTCGTGTTCTCATTGTAAAAATTTCAAAGTCGAGAGTCCTCTGTTCTCACCTTTCCAGACTTAAACTCCTTCTTTGAGAACGGTCTTTACAACCTGTAAAACCCATGGCTCAGCCTCCCACAAGCTAAAACCATGGAAGAAGCCATTGCAGAATCATCTAAACTGTGCCCTTCAGCCACACCATCTCACTCTGATGCCCCTTCGACTTCGTCAAAGACTTCTAAGGGACACAGAACCAAGCATTTGACATCAAAAACTTTGACATCAAAGTCCTCTGGAAAGCTGTCTCCCAAGATCTCCTCGGTTCCAGATCCTCCTCAACCCAAGAGGTCTAAACAAACCAAAACTAAAGCCCCTGTGACCGCTCCGCAGCAGCTCCCTGAATCTGGCGATTTGATTTGTGTTGGCTCACCTCCTGATGACGAAGGAATCCCATCTCACCAGCTGACTTCTCAGTCGCCAGAATGGGATGAGCAAGCAGATCATCTTACTTCCTCGCCTGCTAGTCCCCAGCAGTCTATCTTTCCTAGTAACCCGTCCATGGATGCTTCACCGGTGAAAGTGGAATCGGAGCCTCAGCCGGACACGGTGCCCTATCCTGTACCTTCGGGCCTGCCATGATGGCCGCCAGCATGCTACCATGCACATCAAGCTTATGAGGCAATTCTGCCAGTGCACACAGGCCAAAGCCATGCTCAGCACTCTCATTGGGTAGCCATTTGCTCCAGTCAGTGCTTTACTAACCAATCTGCCAGAGGTGCTCAACCGGTTGTTTTTTCTGGTCCCACGGTAGTATTGCACCAGAAACCTCCATCTCGACAGCCTTCGGTGTCGAAGCGAGCTTACCAGCCAGATCCACATGGTCATCAGACAGCTTTCTACCAGCCACCTGAAAAGCTCAAGGCACTTGAGAGACATGCTTCCAGTTGTGAAGCATTTGCAGCCCCTGTCAGCCCGCTCCTCAAAATGATGGAGACCGTTCCTCCCACTCAGTGTCTCGGCCTTGATCTATTTGGCTATCCTGCCTACCAACAACGCCCCCAATGTAACCAGTGGAAGTGACCCTACAATTCTTACCAGAGGTTCTAACATGATCCCCAATGTCAGGCCCCCTACATGCCCAATTTCAAACAACAATACAAACCTAAACTCTGCCAACTACCTATCCAGAGGCGCAATGGTCGCAAACCCAAACATCATGTTTGACATCTTCCCGACCGAGATCACAAATCAGCACTCCTGCCCTTTTCTGTGGAAACACTTCTCTGGGAATCCATCACCATCAATGCCTGGGTTCTGTCCTTCATCCAAAATGGATACCACATTTGTTTCCATCAGCTCTTTCCGCCACATCACCTTGTTACACCGCCGTCTCAAACTCCTTACAAGAAGAAATAGAAAATTTACTTCTCAAAGATGCCATAGAACCGATATAGCAAAAAGGCTTTTTCTCACATTATTTCACTGTCCCCAAAAAGGATGACTGTTTTTGTCCTATCCTAGACCTCAGAGAGCTCAACCAATATGTCATAATCACCAAATTTCGTATGGTGACCCTCAAATCAGTTCTGACCCTCCTCAGAAAAAATGACTGGTTCACAGGCATAGATATACGAGACGCGTACTTCTACATCTCCATCCACTCCTTGCACAGACAGCTTCTTTGATTCCAACTCAGATCCTGGGCCTATCAAAAGACTTCCCTTTGAGCTTGCAACAGCTCCCAGAGTCTTCATCAAGTGTATGGCCCCGGTGGCTGCTTTCATCAGATTTCAAAACATCCTCATCTTCCCGTACATAGATGATTGGCTCCTGATGGCTCGTTCCTGTCACAGGGCTCACCAAGACACCCCATTTTACCTTATTCCTCCTTCACGATCTTGGTCTCACAGTCAACATGCAAAAATCCAAAGTGAGCCATACAAAGGTCGTTCATTATATCGGGGCTCACATAGACTCTATCCAACCCTGTGTATTCCTCCCCCCAGACAAGCAACAGAGCCTTATCTCTTTGCTGCACGACTTCACTCCCCATGCCCTGGTACCTTCCCTCCTGGTCCAATGCGTGTTGGTCACCACGGCTTCTGTGACCTCAGTTGTACAACATGTACATCTGAAGATGAGGTCCCTACAGTTGTGGTTTCTTGCCCTCTTAGATCCACTGATGGACCCTCCTTACACTGTTGAGAGTCACCCCGAACTTGCCTCCCAATTTCAATGGTGTTTCATCCCAAACCTTTCAGTAGGACCTACTTTCCGGCAACCACACCATCAAATATAGGTCACAACCGACACCAGCCTTATGGGCTGGGGAGCGCATTGTGGCTCTCTCAAAATCCATGCCAATCGGTCCTGCAGAGAATGTTCCCGACACATACATGAGTTGGAACTACTGGCAGTAATAAAGGCATGCAAAGCCTTCAGGAACATCCTGGCTGGCAAAATGGTGCATATGTGTACTACATCCTCAAACAAGGTGGCACCCACTCCCCAAGCCTCTTCTATTTAGCGGTCAACCTATGGTAATGGTGTCTTTCACATCACATCTGCCTGACAGCTCTACACATTGCAGGCCAAGACAATGACCTGGCAGACCTCCTTAGCCATACAAACTCCTAACCTCACGAGTGTGAATTGGACCAGGCAGTTTTCCTCCGCCTTTGCAAAAAATGGGGCAAACCAACACTGGACCTCTTTGCCTCATGAGACAATCGGAAGTGCAGGCACTATTGCTCCCATGCTGGAGTTGGCAGACACTCCCAGGGAGATGCATTCATTGGCTGCTGGCCCAGGACTCTTACGTACCTTTTCCCACTTTTTCCACTTCTTCACAAGACAGCCTTGGTTCCCAGTCCTACACAACCTATCATCAGACATTTGTCACCTCCCCCTTCCGCCACACCTCCTAACACAGAACAACTTTTGGATACTTCATCCAGACTTACCTACTCTGCATCTGGCAGTGTAGAGGATTCTACCTCCTTGAGGGATGTCCTCCGTCAAGCTAAGAAGCCCGCAACCAGAAAGGCCTACCTATATAAATGGAAAAAAAATTCAATCCTTCACTGCAGCAGCCTCCCTACCTGCTATCAACCCATCTCTCTCCACTGTCGTCCGATTCCTGTTACATCTTAAATCTACCGTCCTTTCTCTTTCCTCTCTTAGAGTTTACCTCTCATCAATTGTCTCTTGCCAACCACTGACTTCTCCGGTGGCTCATTTTTTCAGGCATGCCACACTCAAACATTTTCTCAAGGGTTTATCACATGCCTACCCAGATGTTCATCCACCTTCTCTCTGGTTTCTCTTCAGATCGTATAAATCTCCACAATGATCTTTGACCCTTGTCTTACGACAACTTACTAAACCTCTTTTTGAACCATTAGCTTGAACGTACCTTCACCTGCTTATCTTCAAAACAGTCTTCCTTGTAGCAGTCGCATCAGCTCGTCGAGCAAGTGATTTAGCGGCTTTGCACCATGACTATTCTTATATAAAGTTTTTTCTCAATAAAGTAAAACTATTTATCGATATTTCATTTCTCTCTAGTGTTGTATCTCAGTTTCATCTCTCTCAACCTTTGGTACTCTCCTCCTTCTTTCCATCACCATCCTCCACTCAAGACCGTCTCCTTCATACTTTGGATGTCAAATGAGCCCTTGCTTTCTGCCTGGCTTGTATTCAACCCTTTCGGCTTTCACTACACTTGCTTGTCATCCGCCAACCTCCCAAGAAGGACTTGCAAGTGACTTCACAAACTATTTCTAGATGGGTTGCTTCTACAATTCACCTTGCATTCCAGCTTGCACGTCAGCCAGTCCCTCGGGTGATTCGCCTTCATTCCACCAGGGCACTTGCAACCTCTACTGCGTTCCTCCAGGAGTACCCCTTCCCAATGTCTGCGCTTCAGCTACGTGGGCACAGCCATCCACGTGTATCTGGCATTACAGACTCGATGTTCGACAGAAATCTGATGCAGCATTTGGATGTGCTGTTCTGGCTTCCACCTTGGCGTGACACCCTGCCTGTAAGACAGCTCATTAGTCACCCAGGGTGTGATTCACAGAGGCCATGAAGAAAAACGACAGATTACTCACCTGCAATTGTAGTTCTTCGAGTGATCCTCTGTGATTCACACATCGCACCTAACCCCCCCACTGTCACGCCATGCGGATTTCTTTCCTGCAGCAGTTGATGTGAATGAAGGGAGAGTCTTGGTGCCAAGGTACTTATATGGTGGGGGATGTGAGTCACAGAGGTCCACTTGAAGAACTACAATTACAGGTGAGTAACCTATCGATCCCAACCTTATCCCTACTTATCCATGCTATGCCTGTGATTAGCCCCTTTTCTTCTTTTCAGAGCTCCAGGAGATAAGGACGGTGGCTATTTCTGCAGAGACTGGAAGGAGGGGTTCTAGGTCAGACCTCCCCTTCAAGGGTATTTCTCTCTGCCCATCTTCATGCAGGAAGAGCCTGTGAGCCCTGGGATTCCCTCTCAGTAATCATAGAATTGCAGACATTGCTGGGGTTTTTTCCTCATTGTAACAGATAAAAATATCTGATTTGTATACTGATCAATTCAGTATATAATATGCATGGAGCTATAGTGTATGATATCAGTTCATAAAATAATATATTGATTTAAGTTCATGAAATACAGTATGTTGCACAAGAAATAATAATTTATGCTGGGGATTTTTTGGTCACAATTTGATTTTTTATTAAATAAAAGCTTTATCTAGAGAAAATCATCCGTTAGAACTAAATAAAAATTATTGTACTTCAAAGATTGCAATAAATACAACAGAGAAAAGTTTTATTTTTCATATATATACTGGTGCTTTCCCAAAAAGCAGGATAGTTTTGAAATGTTTATCCTAAAATTATATGAAATAGTTGCAATGGTAAATTAAGCCTCATCTGGAACTTTGCCTGCTATACAGTACCATTATCATTTTGTTTGACTGGAAGGGGGAGTTTATTGCCACCATAGCAAAAAAGGCCTACTCGTATTCCCGCAGAACATTTAGATTTTAAAGGGAATTTTCTCTTCAATTTACATGATCTCTTAAGATTAATCATAAGCTCACACAAGGAGTAGGAGTTGTGTCTTTTGAGTGTATTTAATTCTGTTTCTGGGTGAGATAAGAAAAGATGATGTATATCTCTAACTTCACCATCTACTCAACTAGAAATCACTGAAAACATACGGAGACACAGCAGATGGTTTGTCTATGTAGATATGAGTCATTTTTGAGTTACCAGTTTGGACATATGGAAGAAGTTTTCATACATGATTATATAAACTTCTCTTGACTTTTAAATGTCTTTCTTTTGTTCTGGTTTCTTTGTCTGCTTTTCTTCTTTCTCCTCTAGTCCTTGACCTAAATTTAACTGCTGGATCAGTGGGACTTGCAAAGTGTTATTGTTCAGCAGTTGGTTCAGTGTGTTCATTCTAGTTGAGATTAGCCATTTAGTCCATAATGTATCCTTATTTATCCATTCATCCATCCATCCATCCATCCATTCATTCATTGCCCATCTGGCTCCCAAGGCCACTTTGAACGATTTATAAAAAAATAAAACAGCAATGTCAACATAAAATAATATGCACACAAGCATCACAATAATATAAAAATGAAAATAGACATATACTAACCGTTTAAACTTAAAAAGAAAGAAAAGAAAATGCATAGGCAGCAGGTAATTAAAAACATGCAAGATGGTGGAATTGATAGTTCAAGGACTGGAAAGAGCTCTTCATTCTATTGATGTAATATCTGGAAAAGCCTGCTTAAACAGCCAAGTTTTCAAAAGTCACTTAAAAGACCTCAGTGAAGGGACCAGACAAATATTGAGTGGGAGTTTGTTCCGGCCATGAAGTGTGTGACGGCCATGAAGGCCCAGTTTCTGGTTTTCTCTTTCTAAGCCTCTCTTGGAGTTAATGTCCTCAACCATCCAGCCTGGGACAAATGAGTAGGTTGGGCAGATCTCATTGGAAGACATTCTGCCAGGTCCCAAGGTCCCAAACCATTTAGGGCCTTGTGCATTAACGTCATCACCTTGAAGCTGGCATGGAAATGAACAGGTAGCCAATGCAAGGCAGACAGGATGAACCAGCCTGCTAGGAGAGATTATGGTATTTGTTTACTCTCCACAATAATTTGGCCACCATATTTTGGGCCTGCTGAAGTTTCTGTAGTGACCTCATACACGGCCCAATGATGCTTGCACATATCCCAAATTTATGTTTTCCTAACTGCAGCATTATTCCTTTTTGGTTCCTTGCATCAGTACCAATGTTCCCTCTAATTTTCTGTCAATGCTGGCCAGGGCCCTGTCCCATGTTCCCGAAGTTATAGCTGTGATTGGAACCAACAATGGCTATGGGTGCATGGCACCAATGCAGCGCTACACAGCCACATGCCCACACAGATTAGAGGGAATGTTGGTTGGTACCCTTCACTTCAGGGGTGATGAACTACAATTGGATTATCCTCCCAAACAATAGTAGCAGGAGCTCTCTGTGGGCCTGATGGCATCAGATGATGTAGCCTTGCCCCCCAGTGCCATTGTGTTGGAGCTCTTCTACCGGCACTTTCTCCAGGGACTAAGCAG
The DNA here is from genome assembly GCF_051106095.1 of Pogona vitticeps. Classification (NCBI taxonomy): domain Eukaryota; kingdom Metazoa; phylum Chordata; class Lepidosauria; order Squamata; family Agamidae; genus Pogona; species Pogona vitticeps. Next base: position 76,914,166 of record NC_135787.1, read on the forward strand.
AGGAGGAGGAGAAGGTACAGAGTTGCTTTGGCCAGTGTTTGCTCATGCCAGCTGACAGCATGTTTGGCTTCATTCCTCCTGCCACCTTGTTTTATGCAAAAAAGGGGAAAAGAAGCAAAGCCTGAAAAGGAATCAATGGTATCTCTATACAGTGATCTGAGAGCATAGGCTCCCTCTAGGTAGCCTCCAGATATGGGGCCTGTGGGGAAGAGGATTGCCTAAGGGCTTCTGTGGGCTGAATGAGGAACTTGCATGATTTGGTTAGGCCCTTGAACTGAGTTTTCCATGTTCTTCTAGCTCTTTCTTTTATAATGTCCTGAATAAATGTAATAGCTTTTCACTATGGCTCATTAAGGCTGATTTGCTTCTCTGTGTGCTCAGTCAGTCATTGTGGAAACCTGCTGGGAGAAGGGTCTGTGTTTTTCTATACATCATCTAGTTCCTGGTGGCACTTTGAAAATCTATACTATGGATAGTATAATGGTCTCATTCCTTGCTTCACATCAGAAGCATGGAATTAGGACTTGGGGGTAGGCGTACAGTGCTGCTCATCTTAGTATTGAAATTATTGAGGAAGAAAGTATTGCTTGTGACAGAGTCTGATCAATCTTAGATCTCATGTACAGCTAATGACCCCTATATCAATGGCTACTTTTGCTTTAAAACTAATGAGCAATAGACAATTCTTCTGGGTCAATTTATTATATGTGCAATTCTACTTGTGCTCCTTTTTCTTCAGAATTCAAAGCTTGAATCTGAAAGTGACCTAACTGAGGACAAGAGGACTTTAAAGGAAAGAGTATCACGGGTAGCTCAGTGCTTAGAACGGAAGGAGGAAAAAGCCCGAAGCCGTACAAGAAAGCACCGAAGCTTGATCTGCTTGGATGACATGGGTCAAGATGTTGTTGACTTGCACCAAAAACCCTACAAGGAATCAAAGGCACTGAAGAAAAGTGAGAACAAAACCAGTCAGACTCACCTGGAGTCTGAGAAGCAGCTTCCAGCAAATGTTATTCAAGAACTCCACACTGTCTTGCAGAGGCACAAAGCTTTTCATGAAATGACATAGAAATAATTTTTCAGGTTTATACATCAATTACCTGATTATTCTTGGAAGTGAAATTCATTGTCTATGTACAGGTCATCAAATGTATTTATATGTAAATGTTGGTCTTAAAGAAAAACAGGTGCTATATATTAATCTGAGAGTTTTTATAGTACTGTGTAAGTGTGGTGGCAATACTTGCAACATTTATATATTGCACCAGTCCCATCCTTTGTGTGTCCCAGAACAAAGTTTCCCAGTTTCATTAGCCCAGAAGGAGAGGTTGCTGAAGCAAAACTGCTCAGAGGTTGGGCATCATTGGCTATTAGCTTGAAGTTCAAGATAAGATGACATCAAGGTGAAAAAAGCAACAACTGTTTTCTAACCCTAAGAGGTGGCTATGCTTCCGCCTTCTATTCCTTGTGGCTCTTACATACCTTCTGAGGAGAAAACAAGACCAGAAGAAGCTGCATAGCCAACATGTCTTCCTTACATTTCTGATCCAGGTGGGACATTGAAATAGGATTATCTTTTGAAGGGCCACAGCTAGCTACCTTTTCTCTAGCATACATACAGTGATCTTGTCCAATTATGTATAGAACTAGGTGTGGAATATCTAATCTGAAAAATAAACTGGCTGCTGTTTAATAGGCTAAAATTCAACAACATTTACAGTGTTTCTGCTTCCATATTTAGGTTTCGTGTTGTTTCTTATTACAGGAGTGTGATTCACACCTCGCCTGTTATGGTCAGTGCTATACATTTTGTGGTAACAGAACTGGTGCATGTTTGCTGGAAAGAACACTAGTGTGGCAGCCATAGTCTTGTTTGGACTGATAAATACACCAGAGCTCTGCCATGTTCAGTGGTTAAGCTTGGCACGCTGTTGGTGTTAGGCTCAGGTGCCACTGATGCTGCACTAGCTCATGGATCTAAACACTGGCAGGGGCTCTGGAGTTTCAGATTCAGTGGTCTTCAATGTCCTAAGTGAGGGCGTGTCTCTCTACTTTCTAATGATGCTTGGGCCTGGCATTTCCTCTGCTAGCACCACCTTTTCCTCAGCCTTTAAATACAGGTGACTGACAGACTCCTGCATCTTGACAGGTTTCTTATATCTACCAACATGTACATGAATTTAAATCAGTATGGATGTACTCATTATTTTGAAGACAGGAAGGCCTTGCGTGCTGTGGTCCATGGGGGTCACGAAAAGTCGGACACGACTAAAGGACTAAACAAGAACAACTCATTACTTTAAAGATTTTTCTGTAGTTTACGATAAAGTTGGGATCAATGGGGCCAGATTAATTATTTGTATTTATTTACTTAAATATATGTATATATTTAATACATTTACACTGTAAAATCAAGTCCAGTTTATGGCGACCCTCCCAGGATTTTCAAGGCATTAAGTACTTAGTAGTGGTTTAGCAATGCCTCCTTCTGTGGCTCTCTAGGAGTCTGTAGCTTGCCCAAGGCAGCACAAGTGGGAACATCTGCAACTTGCCCAAAGCAGCAGGACAATAATCCCATCAGTTACATGTTCTCTCGATGGTCTCTGCTCGCCTCTCTCCTAGCAGGCCCAATGGGAATTGAAACCTCTGGTCCAGCAGCTAGCTGCTCCAATCTACTGAGGTATACTAGCTCATATATAGATACCACTTCCCACAGAAATCCCAGAACAGTTCCCAGCAACTCTATAAAACAACCCAGTAAAATAGAATTGGTTGGGAACAACAGGAAATGGTTGGGGAAGGAAGGGTTCATTGGCCAAGGAGAGAATTTTGAATGGTGAAAGCAGAAAGTTAGGTTTTCAACCACAATATAAATTGCATCAGGTTTGGAACATTCTGACATTCTACAGAGTAGAGATTCCACCTGGTAGGTCACATACTAGATGACAGCTTGCTCTCTGCCACTGTGAGGTATGGCAGTAATAGTGGCCTTCTCTGAAAATTATAATGGGTTAGTGTAAGTGATAAATTGAGAAAGGTGTTCTTTGGCTATGGAAAGACAGCTGCTGCAAAGAAGGGGTAGGGACTTTGGGATATTTCCACGCAAAGCCCTTGTTCTGAAAACCTGAATAAGTCTTAGCAATTGCACCAAGGGCCAATATACTAGAATCGTTAACAGATGGTGGATGAAATCTAAAGTGACACTACATGGTGGGACGTGGTGGCGCTGCAGGCTAAACCGCAGAAGCCTGTGCTGCAGGGTCAGAAGACCAAGCAGTCGTAAGATCGAATCCACGCAACGGAGTGAGCTCCCATTGCTTGTCCCAGCTCCCGCCAACCTAGCGGTTCGAAAGCATGCAAATGCAAGTAGATAAATAGGGACCACTTTGGTGGGAAGGTAACAGCGTTCCGTGTCTAAGTCACACTAGCCATGTGACCACGGAAGATTGTCTTAGGACAAACGCTGGCTCTATGGCTTGGAAACGGGGATGAGCACCGCCCCCTAGAGTCGGACACGACTGAACAAAAAAATTGTCAAGGGGAACCTTTACCTTTACCTTACATGTATCCAAGCATTGGGGCATTTTCAGTAGAATTGTCAGCCTTTGTTTTTTTTTTTTTAAAAAATGAAACATTTTATATGAAAAGTTTGAAGCCCCCTTGGAGGTGCATAACTTTGTCATGCACGGCTTTGGAGCCAAACCATTGTTGTTTCTCTTTAAAAAGGCAAACCTTTTTTAAACAAAAGAACTACTGTTCTTAATTATTGCAATTTGAATTCTGAACTGAGATTATTTTATTTTATGTTAATACCATATGTTTTTCCTTACAATTATGCCATGCTAACATAGCCAATAACCCTGTTTGTCTTTTGAATCTCAACATTAACTCACCCAGAACTGCGAACAATTTTACATCTAGCCATTATGAGTAAATTGAGGTTGGTTTGTTCCAGATATGAATAGGTTTAATAGCTTGTTTTCTTTCCAGAGTTGATTTCCAATATGTGCCAATTAAGAGCTAATCATGTTAGTGTTTGAATAGTTTTGCCATTCACATTTACATAGCTCCCTTATTATTGGGGGAAAAACATGTTCCAGAATTGTTAATTCAAGTCTGCCATTATTTTCCTTGACTTAATATTAGCAACAGTCTGTAATCCTAAACACACAATAACCCTCTTTACGTGTTAAGCTTCTTGGTTTGTTAAACATATACAAGGAGGAGAAGCGAACTATTTCTGTCCCCTAGTATTTTTTGACATCCTGTAAGCAGGAAATGTCCTCTTTAGAATGCTACCTTCCACATGTAGAGGATAATGGAGGAGGCAAGCTTAGAGCTCTCTTCATTTTCATTTGTTTAGTTACCACAGAATTGAACAGCTGGAAGTTTCATTAAGAAGTAAATCTTGCTAACTTCTGAGAATTCAAACAAATCTTGCAACATATGTACTACCCCTTCTCCCGGGGAGGGGGGAGGATTCTAAGTGAGCACAGCAGAGCCTTGTTCTCCGCTCATCCTCCCCCATATTATTGTCCCAAGCAATAGTGAGAAACCACTTTCAGGCTGTGGACCAAATTCCATCGGACCAACCTCCAACAGTGGGCAGTACCAAAAGCAAAAATACTGGCTGTTGTAGCTTAAAGCTCCTACTGCCAATAACCAAGTATGAGGAGAGAGAGGCATTTTATGCTGCTGATTTGCAACTACATAGAATGTGTGTTTTGTGGGGGGGACTGTACAAAAACTATGATACATTGGGGGGATTCCAGAGGGACACTTCTGGGTCCAGAGCCTGAGGTTATCCTCCTCTGCAATAGGCTATTGTAACAAGCAGAAAGCATCCTCTATATTCCCTGTGCCCTTCTTTCTCCACTTAGTCATAGCCCATGCCTTAATTGAGTCAGGAAGAAAAAAAGAGCAGACAGGAAAATGGAAAGTTGTACTTCTGTTTTTAATAATCACCTGGTGTAGTTTGGAATGGTGGGTGACTCTTTGCCCTGGGCTTTGTTTATTGAAGTTACCTGATGGAGGTCTCTATTTTTAATAGGGGGGAAAAGGTGATATTTCCAGTAGCAATGAAATAAAACCTTACTCCACGTTCAGTAGTGACACTGAATCTATCCCTTTTTTTAAAAAATCCCTGTGCCCATTAACTGGCAGTAGTGGAGGAAGAGGGCATCTCTACTACTTTTCTCAGTTTCCTAACACCTAGAATTCTGTAAGGGACATGGTTCCAGTGGAAAAAATCATGGGGACTGTTAACAAAAGAGTGTTGAGTTAAAGAAGAATATTGAGAAGTTGGAGTGTTTCCAGAGGAGTGTGAAAGGTTTTGCAAGCCAAGCCTTGAGAAAAACAGTTGAGGTAGCAGAGGTATGTTGAGTCTGGCAAAGAGAAGGCAGTGAGGCAATATGATAGCCTTCTTCAAATACTTGAAGGCCTGTCCAATGGAAGATGGAGTGGGCTTGCTTCGTGCAGCTCCAGAGGGTGGTTCTCAAATTTATGCATTTAAATTCCGGGATATTTAAACTCAACGTTAGGGAAAACTTCATACAATGAGAACTGTTCAACAATGAAATGGGCAGTCTGGTAGAGTGGTGGAGTCTCCAACACTGGAGTTGGTTAAACAGAGGCTGGATGACCACCTGTCAGGGATATATTAGTGGTATCAGGCTGGACTTGATGATCCTTGCAGTTTCTTTCAATCCTAATCTATGATTCTATGACCTGATTTAAGAATAGAAAGGTAAGTACAAAAAGGTTCTTCTTTGTGGCCTCGTTCTCTGGGTTATCCGCTCCTGCGCAGAGCTTCATCAGAAGATTCTAGAGTTTCTGCGGTAGCAATAAACATATTAGAATAAGCCCCTCCCCCATATAAGTACCTTGGAGCCAAGCCTTTCCTTTCAGTTTCTTTCAACCGCTGCGTTGAGAGCCTCATGTTCTTTCTGCTGTGAGTAAAAGAGAAAGAGTTTAATCTTGATTCCTTTTTATTTTATTTTTAATCATTTATCTTTGTTATAATAGATCAAATTCAATAGTACTATTAGTTTTCTTTCCCCCCTCGCTCGGCATTTCAGCCGCAGCATTCCTCCCCCACCCTTCTTTCTTTCTTAAATCGATTTTTCCCACTTTTCATGGCCCCTTTGGGCCCTTTTAAGTACTGTGTGGTCTGCAGTAACAAAATACCACTTTTGGACGGCCACGCTAAGTGCCTCTTTTGTTTGGGAGAAGCATACCAAACCTCCTCCTGCACCCATTGTAAGAACTTCAAGCGCGGAGTCCTCTGATCTCATCGGTCTAGGCTTAATCTCCACCTTTGGGAGCAATCCCTTCAACCAACTAAAATGGCCCAAACTCCATGTAAGGAATTTCTCAAACCAAAGCGATGGAAAAGGCTGTTTCCGAATCTTCAAAACAACATCCATCAGCCACACCATCTCACTCTGATGCTCCACCCACATCGTCAAAGACCTCTAAAATGCACAAGTCGAAACCCTCCATACCAAGATCCTCGGCATCACTAAGCGCCAGAGGTCTACCGAAGCCTCTTCAGCTCCGGAGCCTTCTCCACCTAAAAGAAGCAAACACCATAAACCCAAACCTACAGTCATACCTCAACAACCATCTGAGTCAGTTTCAGTTGGTTCTCCTTCTAATGATGATGGACTCCTGTCTCACCAACCTTGTTCTCAGTCACCGGAATGGGATGACAGAGTCTAACATCCTCTCCCCCCAGCCCGCAACACTCTATTCGAGCAACCTCTCTGTTGTTGCTTTGTCCAATGGAGTCCCTCCCGAACAACTCGACACCATCCCCTATTCAGTGCAATCAGATCGCCCACCGATCCTATGCAGAGACATTAACAACAATCTCACAAGCCACCTGCTACATCATGACTCCATCAGTACTACTTACCTCACCAGAGTCTGACACTGATGCCAACCCACTGTCACCGGCAGAGGATTTTCAGACTTATGCCCAACTTATTATCCGTATGGCTAAGTCCCTTGACCTCCAAATTCACCGTCCATTGACGGAACCAGCCAATCATCTCCATGATCCAATCTCTAAAGACGCATCTACTCCGGTACACATATCAATGTTACCATCCTTGCTCAGTACTGCACAGTGATCCTGGATGAAACCAGCCTCCTCATATACATCGACAATCTCTATAGAGTCAGGAGCCATTTCCCTCAAGAAACAACCAGCTCCAAACTATATTTGTCGAAGCCTCGCAATCGAGATATCTACACCAACAAACACATATACCACCAAATAAGGATAGTTGGAGAATAGATTCCATGGGCAGATAGATGGCTTTACTCCTCTGCAGCCTTCACTATGCGAGTTGATAATTATCAGGGAGCCATGGGAACTTAGCACTTTCTTTGGGACAAGATGTCCACCTTTGTTGAATCTCTACCATAGGATAAGAAAATACTTGCCCAAACCTTCCAACAGGAAGGCTTTTCCATTGCTAAACAACAGATGCTCTCTGCTCAACGCACAGTAGATGCCACAGCTAAGTCTATGGCCACTTCCAGTAGCCCTACGCCGCTACTCTTGGCTCAGAACAGCTGGCCTGGCTGAGGATGCCCGCGCATGCATCGTAGACCTTCCCTTCGATGGGGCAGGCCTCTTTAACGCTAAAACCGATGACATCTTAGAAAATGTACAAAAGAAAAAAAGATCAGCAGCTAGACGTTGGGGAGTTTACCCTTCCTACCAACAACGCCCTCAACAAAATCAATGAAGGCGACCTTATAACTCCTACCAAAATTTCCAACATGACCCTCCAAGACAAACATTTTACACACCTTATTTTTTTAAAAAAAAAAAAAATCAAAGAACCAAACCTCGGCAAAAGCCCATTACTAGGCAAAATGACTGCAAACCCAAACATCACATTTGATGCTCCTTTCACCGAGATCGCAACCCCGCCCATCCACCCTGCCCTCTGGAAACAATTACCTGCCTGGGAATCCTTTACTACGGATACCTAGGTACTATCCATTATCCAAAATGGCTACCACATCCATTTCTTCGAACTCCCTCCAACAAGTCACATCATCACTCCACCTTCACAAACTCTGCAAGAGAATTTACTTCTCAAAGACGCCATACAACCAGTCTCTCAACACAATGGTTTCTCTCTCGCGCTATTTCACCATCCCCCCAAAAGATGGAGAACTTCGCCCAATCTTAGATGTAAGAGAATTGAACAAATACATCATCACCACAAAATTCTGTATGGTTACTCTAGAATCAGTTCTTCCTGTACTTCCAAAAATTGACTGGTTTACGGTCATAGACCTCAGGGTCTATACTTCCATATTTCAATACATCCTGCACACAGAAAATTCCTTCGTTTTCAACTAGGATTACAAGTCTACCAGTTCAAAAGGCTCCACTTTGGCCTTACAACAGCTCCAAGAGTGTTCACCAAATGCATGGCACTGGTAGCCAGCTAACTCAGACTTCAAAACTTTCTCATCTTTCCATATATCGACGACTGGCTCCTCGTAGCACACTTCCGTTGCAAAGCTCAACTAGACCAATTTTGCCCTCACCCTCCTTTGCGATCTCGGTCTTGCAGGCAATGAACAAAAATCAAATTTAAAATTTGCAAAGATTGGCCATTATATAGACGCACTTACAGATTCCATATAGGCCCGCACCTTTTTCCCTACAGACAAGAGACAAAATCTGATCACCTTGCATCAAGGTTTCAGTCCTCATGCCATGATACCCACCTTAACAGTACAACGTGTTCTAGGCACCATGGCCTCTATGACGTCAGTTGTATAACATGCGTCTAAGAATGAGATCCCTCCAATCTTAGTTTCTTGTCCTTTTCGATCCATTGACAGACCCTCCTCACACTCTCTTAAGGGCCACTCCAGAACTTCCCACACAGCTTCAATGGTGGTGTTTTCCTCTCAACCTTTCTTTTGGATGGCCTTTCCAACTATGTCCACAAATAATGTGACAAACCCAGACCTACTGGGATCTATCACACAGTTACTAAGCTGCCACCAACCATTCCCTATAATAAGTCACACAGACCAGGGATGGATTTTTAAACAACAAAAAGAATAAAGTTTATTTTAAATACACACAGGGAAAAATAAGCAATCAGGTGAATAAAATAAAGTAACGTGGCTTATTTTCACACACACCAGCATACAGTTTGGTTCACCTAGAACCTTTAACTTAAAGCACAGACCCTGAACCCATCAGTTCTGGCTAACCAACAGACCCCTGAACCTTTCAGGTTGGTACTCTGACACACAGTAGTACCCTGTCAGACACACAGACTCCCACAACAGCTTCTTCTTCCCCAGCTGCTGCTTCGTCCCTCCCAGTGTCTCACAGTCTGTCTCAGCATCTACTCTTCACCACACAGGCATCACATATTTATACAGTACAGCCCCTCCTCCTGATGTCCCGCCTTCCACTCCCCATAGGATGGAACTTTCCCTCCAAACCCATGACAGACAGGTAACATCAGTGCTGTTATGTAACACCTCCCCTCTTTATAAGTTGTTTTGTAGGGGGAAAGCTAAGGTGCTTTTCACCAAAAAAACAACCTGTATAAAACATACAACAACAGTTATACATACCCTATAATACTTACATATACTTACACTCCAAGTTAAACATAGCAAATAGGCATTTCAAACATTTACCATATGCATTACATCAATTTTACCTTTATTAATACAAACCAATTTAAAACCAGGTACATTTTAACTTTTTGTCTTCATTATATACATATAGTCCATGTTCTTTCGCCGTCTTCAGTCTTCAGGTCTTCTTGATAAGGCGTCAGCAACACAGTTCACTGACCCTCTGACCACCTTCACCTCAAAGTCATAGTCCTGTAAGTTCAAAGCCCACCTCATAAGTTTGCTACTGTGGGTCTTCATCGTCTTTAACCATTGCAATGGTGAATGGTCAGTGCACAGAATAAAATGTCTTCCCCAGATGTAAGGCTTGGCCTTCTGGATCGCGTAGACTATGGCCAAACACTCCTTCTCCACGGTTGCCAAATGTCTCTCACCTTTTTGAAGTTTCCTACTCAGGTAGGACACCGGATGTTGGTCACCATTCTCATCCTCCTGGCACAGAACTGCTCCTACCCCGCTGTTAGACGCGTCGGTGTAGATGATAAACTCCCGGTCGAAGTCTGGAGCACGCAGGACAGGATAGTTGATTAACGCCTCCTTCAACCTCTGGAACGCCGCCTCACAGTCGCTGGTCCACGGGATGCGGTCATCAGCCTTCTTCCTCGTCAGATCGGTCAGCGGAGCCGCAATCTCGCTAAACCTCGGGATGAACTTTCTGTAGTAGCCCACCAACCCAAGAAATGATTTGACTTTTCTCTTGGTGGTGGGTCTAGGCCAATCTCGAACAGCTTCTATTTTGGCCTCCAGGGGTTTTATCATTCCTCCCCCTACCATGTGACCTAAGTATTTTATTTCTGGGCTACCCAGCTGACACTTGCTGGCCTTTACTGTTAGCCCTGCTGCACTTAACCTCTGCAGCACTAACTCCAGGTGTATCAGGTGATCTTCCCAGGTATTACTGAAGATCCCTATGTCGTCAATGTAGGCCACTGTAAAGTCACTGAGCCCTGCCAAGGTCTGGTCCATCAGCCTTTGGAATGTGGCTGGTGCATTTCTGAGACCAAAGCTCAGGACTCGAAACTCATAGAGACCAAAAGGGCTGCAAAAGGCAGTTTTTTCTTGATCCCTGGGATCAATTCTTAATTGCCAATATCCCTTTACCAGGTCCAATGATGAGATGAACCGACAACCCCCTATGGTTTCAATCAGGTTGTCTAGCCTGGGCATTGGGTAGGCATCAGGAGTGGTTACACGGTTTAATTTCCTGTAATCGACACAAAACCTAATGCTCCCATCAGGCTTGTCCACAAGGACTATCGGAGAGGACCAAGGACTAGAAGAGGGGACGATTATGTTCTCCCTCAGCATCTCGTCCAGCTCCTTCCGCACCTTGTCCCTATAGGGTCCCGTTACTCGGTATGGGGATACTGCCTGCGGGGGTGCATCCCCTGTATGGATCCGATGCATCACTCCCTTCACTATCCCCGGCTTGTTAGAAAACACCTGTTGATATTTTCTAAGCAGCATTTTTAGTTCTTGCTGCTGGTCTTGGGTGAGTGCAGGACTAATCTTTACCTCCTCTGGGTTGTATTTTACTTCCCCTCTACCCTCCCAGAAGGGTAATTCCGCTTCCTCACTCTCAGCTGCTTTTATCGCGAATAAAACCCTCTGTTCCCCTCTGTAGTAGGGTTTTAGGGCATTCACATGAACCACCCTCCTTGCTTGGTTCTCCTCCTGCTCTATTAGGTAGTTCAGGTCTGACATCTTGGAAATGACCCTATATGGTCCTGCCCATTTGAGCTGCAGTTTATTCTCTCTGCAGGGCCTAAGCCAAAGCACTTCCTCCCCTGGGTCAAAGTGCCTCTCTCTAGCTTTGTGGTCATACCATGTTTTCTGTCTGACCTTCTGAGCTTGCAGGTTTTCTGCTGCCAGCTCTAGATTTCTCCTTAGGTCATTCATCAAGGTGTCTATGTAAGTCACAACGTCTTGTGGGTCATCCTGGGTGATCTGCTCCCAATTTTGTTTGATCAAATCAAGGGGCCCTTTCACCCCTAAGTGTGCAGCAGACATGTCAGAGTGACCCCTTTGTAAGATCATGGGGCGATACTTTTCAGGTACCACCAGCTGACTTCTGATCCCATCTCCCCCTTTTGAGATATTCCTCAGGGTTTCTCTATATAAAATCCCCTTTTTCTCCAGCAATCTCACTGGGGTTTCAGGTGTTAGCTGGGCGTCAGTCACCTGTTCAAAACACTTTTGGAGAGTGGCGTCTGCCTTTTGCTCCTGTCCAAATCTGCTGTCTGTGGTTAAGGTTTCCACCACAGCTTCTGAACTCCCCTCTGCTTCCGCCTCTGGCTCATCATTACCCCCCTGAACTGTCCCCGTGGTGGCTTGTGAGCGTGTAATCACTAGCACCCTTTTCACATGTTCAGCCAGGTCATTTCCCACGAGCACGGCTGCTGGCAGAGTAGATGAAATCGCTATCCGCCAATCTCCCCTCCAGCCTTGAAAGTTGACAGGTACCTCTGCTACTGGCAGAGAGATTACCTGCCCCTCAATACCTGCTACCTTTATGCTCTCATTTGGGATTATAAACTCCCGGGGAATGATATCGGGATGGCACAGGGTTACCTGGGAACAAGTGTCCCGCAGCCCCCTATACTGACGGTCAAGTATTCCTACGTCCACCCCGGCTGTCTCAAACAACTGAGAATCTGTTTTTATCAGCAAGCAGCGCTTTACCTCCACAAGAGGACCATTTTCCTCAGCCTGCTCAGCATAGGTAGCTGTTCCAGACTGAGTGGCCATGGCAACAGGCTCCCTCTGTGACACTGAGCCTTGCTCTTGCTGGACACAGAACACAGCTTTTGGCTTGGTCCCACTAGAATTCTGAGGCACCATTCCTTTTAGCTGCTTCAATTTCTCACACTCTGAGATCAGATGACCCTTTCCCTGACAGAAATAGCATTTTCTGGTGTATTTTGATTCTCTCTCCTCTTGTTTGGGTTTTCCCTCCAAATTCTGAGGGCTTGGTTTCATGCCTGAGGGCTTCCCTTCACCATGGGCCCCTCCCCCTTGCTGGCTTTTCCCTGGTCCCTGAGAGTACTTGCTGTAGGTTTCTTTGGGTTTACCTACAGATTTCCCCTCACCCAAGGGCTTTCTTATTTGGGAGATAAAATCCGCGATTTCTGCGGCTGCTGCCACAGATTTCGGTTTCCTTTCCCTCACCTGGAATTTCAATTCCCCATGCAGAACTGAATAGAACTGTTCCAGGGCTATCAAGTCTTTAAGCTGTTCATAGGTCTCTGTTCCCTCCTGCGACAGCCATTTCTCAAGCAGCCTCACCAATTGGGCCCCCACTTGGGTAAAAGTCTGTTCTGGCTTCTTGGTGAGGGACCTGAACCTTTGTCTCAGCTGCTCTGCATTTATCCCATGTCTTGCAAACACCAGTTTTTTAAACTCTGCGAAATCTTTCATCCGTTCCTCAGGCATCTCGGCATAAACCTCAGCCAGGCTACCACTGATTAAAGACCGCATGATGGTCATCTTCTCAGTTTCCCTCACTGAGAAGTCCACAAACGCTCTTTCCACTAAGGAAAAGAACACCTCGGGACAATCTCCCTTGTGGTACACAGGGAATTTCTTCAGGTCAGCCTTAGACAGTTGGCCCCCCTCAGAATCCCTATTATTATTATTGTTCTGGTTCATCAGTTCCAATCTCTTTAATTCAAACGCCATTCTCTCTCTCTCTAATTCAAATTGCCGCTGTTTCTCTCTTTCCCTTTCCTCCATTTCCCTCACCCTCAGTTCATGCTGTTGGGCTATGAGTATTTTTCTGAGTTCTGGGTCTTGCTCTCCTGTGCTGTCACCTTGCACTGAGCCAAATTCATCCTCAGAACCTTGGTCAATCTGGGGGTCTTTCACTTCACTCATGTCTGCTATCTTGCTTCGAGTCAAGGGCATAATCCCCCCTCAGAACAGGCTGCTTTAAAAAGTCAAGCCTCAAAATAAAACGACCACTTTTTTCCTTTTCGCCTCAGAACCAGCTCTCCCTAGAGATTGCTGCTGTTCTTCAGCACTACTTGCAACAGTATCGAGTCAGAGCCTACCCCCCTCTGCTGGGCCTCTCAGCTGGCAAGCTAGCTCGCTGTTGCTACGCAGTTTTGCCTCAGCGTTTTCCCGCCAAAATCAGGCTGCCTCAGAGCACCTTAATCTAAGTCTCCCCAGTTGGCACGTTCTTCTACTAGCGCACCTCCCCGTGAGGTACACCTAGAAGATTACCTACGCGCCTCAGACTGTCCCTGACTAGACCCCCCTTGCTCTGGGCACACTTGCCAAGGCTTTGCTGGACCGCTGGACAACTGGACCAGTCGTATCCCACACGCTGGACACCAATCAATGTGACAAACCCAGACCTACTGGGATCTATCACACAGTTACTAAGCTGCCACCAACCATTCCCTATAATAAGTCACACAGACCAGGGATGGATTTTTAAACAACAAAAAGAATAAAGTTTATTTTAAATACACACAGGGAAAAATAAGCAATCAGGTGAATAAAATAAAGTAACGTGGCTTATTTTCACACACACCAGCATACAGTTTGGTTCACCTAGAACCTTTAACTTAAAGCACAGACCCTGAACCCATCAGTTCTGGCTAACCAACAGACCCCTGAACCTTTCAGGTTGGTACTCTGACACACAGTAGTACCCTGTCAGACACACAGACTCCCACAACAGCTTCTTCTTCCCCAGCTGCTGCTTCGTCCCTCCCAGTGTCTCACAGTCTGTCTCAGCATCTACTCTTCACCACACAGGCATCACATATTTATACAGTACAGCCCCTCCTCCTGATGTCCCGCCTTCCACTCCCCATAGGATGGAACTTTCCCTCCAAACCCATGACAGACAGGTAACATCAGTGCTGTTATGTAACAATAGTCACCACCGACGCCAGCCTCACTGGCTGGGGAGCACACTGCAGATCCTTCCAAAGTCATGTCAAAAGGTCTCACAGAGAGAAATTGCTCCATGTAAATAAATTTGAGCTACTGGCGGTTATAAAGGCCTGCAAAGCCTTCAGGAATCTTCTTGTTGGCAAAATGGTACAGATTGCCAACAACACCAATGTACTATATCTTCAAACAAGGCGGCACCCACTCTCCAAGTCTCCTCTACTTAGCGGTCTACTTATGGGAGTGGTCTGTCACATCACATCTGTCTCACAGCCCTACACATAGCTGGCCATGACAACGACCTCGCAGACTTGCTCAGCTGCACGAATTCCCAAGCTCACAAATGGAAACTAGACCAGTCAGTTTTTTGCCATCTTTGCAAGAAATGGGGCACACCAACTCTTTGCCTCCCATGCAGATTGGAAATGCAAATGATACTGCTCCAAGGCCAGTGAGCACTCCCAAGCGAGCACTCCTAAGGGGACACGTTTGTTGGCCATTAGCCAAAAACCCTCACTTACCTTTTTCCGCCATTCCCACTCCTCCACAAGGTTGTGGTTTGCCTTCAACAAAACAAAACCAATGCCATCATGATAGTTCCTTGGTGACCAAGACAGCCATGGTTCCCAGTCCTCCACAATCTATCATCAGACATCCACCATCTCCCCCACCTGCCACACCTCCTCACAAAGAACAACTCCCAAGTCCGCCACCTGGACTTACCTGTTCTGCAGCTGGCAGCATGGAGGATTCTCCCTAATGAATGTTCTCCAGCAAGCTAAAAAACCTTCCACCAGGAAAGCCTACCTATATAAATGGAAAAAATTTAAATCATTCACTGAATCGTCCTCATTACCTTCTTTCAATCCATCACTCGCCACTGTTCTCCGTTTCTTACTCCATCTCAAGTCCAATGGCTTTTCCATCTCATCCCTAAGAATGTACCTTTCTGCAATAGTTTCTTATTAACCTCCACATTCTAGAACAGCTAATTTCTTCAGACAGCCAACACTAAAACGTTTTCTTAAAGGTCTTTCTCATATGTACCCAGATACTCTACCACCTTCTCCACAATGGTCACTAACCCTGGTTCTGAAACAACTTACCAAAGCTCCTTTCAAGTCTTTAGCTACAACTGATCTACAACTCCTCATCTTTAAAACAGCTTTCCTTGTAGCTATCACTTCAGCTTGCCGAGCCAGCAACTTAGCAGCTCTGCATTCCAACTAACCTTACTTACAGTTTTCCCCCGATAAGTTCCTTCTTCCCAAAGTTGTCTCTCAATTTCATCTCTCCCAACTGATTGTTCTTCCTTCATTCTTCCCATCACCTTCTTCATATCAAGAAAGACTTCTATGTATGTTGGACATCAGACGACCCCTTGCCTTCTATCTCCAATGTAGACTATCACCTTATCTTTTCATAAGTCATCAGCTACCTACTAAAGGTTGTCAGGTACCTTCCTAGATGATATCTAGATGGGTCGCCTCAACCATTCACTTGGCATACCAACTTGCTCAACAACCAGTCCCTAGAGTGATTCGCCCTCACTCCACTAGGGCAGTGACAGCTTCTACAGCTTTTCTTCGTGGTGTACCACTTCCAGACACCTGCGCTTCTGCCACTAGGGCACAGCTATCCACTTTTATCCATCATTATAGATTTGACTTCTGGCAGAAGTCTGATGCGGCCTTTGGACATGCTGGTCTAGCCTCTACCTTGGTGTGGCATCCTGCCTCTGGCTAATTGTTATAAGCCACCCAGAGACTTTTGGGTAGAGTGGGCAGCATTTAAGTTAAATAAAATAAACAAACAAATCAATAAGTCAGCTTACTAGTCACCCAGGGTGTGATTCACAGAGGTCATGAAGAATAATGACAGGTTACCCACCTGTAATTGTAGTTCCTTGAGTGGACCTCTGTGATTCACACATCCTGCCCAACCTCCCCTCTGTCATGCCACTCTGCTTACTACTAAGCAGCGGTTGATACAACTGAAGGGAGAGGCTTGGCACCAAGATATTTATATGGGGGAGGGGCTTACTCTAATGTGTTTATTGCTACCGCGAAGTTCTAGAATCTTCTGATGAGGCTCCGCACAGGCGCAGATAAGCTAAGATGTGAATCACAGAGGTCTACTCGAAGAACTACAATAGCAGGTGGGTAACCTGTCATTCTTTAAAAATCCAGATAGGAGAGAACCTTGGGCATGTTCCAGTGACAACTTTATGTGTGCCAGGCAGCCACAGCAAGGGGCCAAAAATATGGTCAAGAAGGCACTTTTCTCCCAAAGAGCCTATGTGTCAGAGAAGGACAAGGATGGCATCAGCAGTTAGGCCGACAGTGTCAGCCTGGGGAGAAGCTGCTGCTTTTGTGGTTTGGAAAGATATTGATGAAGAACACCAGACATTGCCTTTCATATACATACCATGCAGCTCTGTCATATTCAAGCAAAGGTCTAACCCCAGCCCCTATTCCCAGAAAATCTCTCCTGCGCAAAGCAGCATGACAGTTGGTGGAAACATCCCTTCAAGTGTCTATCTGTCTTATAGGCCACCTTTCTCCTGATAAGGGAACTCAAGGCTCAGAGTATGAAAAAGAACAGAATTTAAAACATAATAAGTTATACATTTTAAAAAATCCATAAAACTGATTAAAATACATTTAATGTTTTCAAATATGTAAAACGTTAAAAATATCTTTTTACTCTCATGCACATCTGACATAAGTGAGGAAGAGACTGAGGAGACTCAGGTGGGTACTGTTTCAGAAGAATTTGACACTGAAATCATCCCTGCCCCTCCAGCTGCATTTTCCTAACACCAGAACTAGTGGTGATGACACATTATTAGTAGACTTGCTGAACCATGAATTGCCCCCCCCCGTGACCCGATGAACAACTAATCAATTCGTCATTGGTTGGGCCTTTTTAATTTTTCCAAAATTTTTGGTGTTTTTCTTCCTCTTGCTATGCTATGCTGCAGGATGGGTGTAGCAAAAAGAGGGAAAGCAGGGATCAAAGCGATCGTGCAGCCACAGCTATGGGTTTGCTTTGATCCCTTTCCCCTCCTCTTGCTATGCCCTGTGGAGCTTAGCAAGAGGAAGGAAAGCAGGGATCAAAGGGCTGCATGATCACTTTGATCCCTGCTTTCCTGCAGGGCTTAGCCAAAGGAGGGGGAAAAGGATAAAAACAATCAAGCAGCTTTGACAGTACAATTGCTTTGATCCCTGCTTTTTTCCCCTAAACCACAGGGCTTAGCAAGAAGAGGGAAAGCAGGAATCAAAGCTACCACACAGCTGCAACTTCTGGATTGCTTTGATCCCTTTTCCCCTCCTCTTGTTAAGACCCACAGGATTTAGCAAGATGAGGGAAGCAGGGATCAAAGCAATCCTACAGCACTTTGATCCCTTTCCCCCTCTTATTAAGCCCCCAAAGGGAAAACCCCTCTCTGCCTATGCCCCCGAAGAACAGCTGATCCACAGGGGCATAAGGAAATAGAGAACAAATGGACAAATATATTCATTGCTCTATATTCATTGGGGTCTCTGGACCGCAAAAATATGAAGCAATGGATATCTGGTGAATCAGGGATATTTAACGAATATCCTGATTAATTTTTATATTCATCCCTATGGCTAATTATTAGCAATCTGGTGGAGTGATGGATTCTCCAACATTGGAGACGTTTGAACAGAGATTAGCAATCTCTGTTAAGAACAGGAACAAGGATAGAGATTAGCAATTCATGTTAGGAACATACAGTCAGAAACTGGAGCTCCCAAGAAGTTAATAATCTGGAAGTATTTTCAACACTGTACAACAGATGCTGGCATGGCTGAGTGCATGCACTGCAAGAAGGTGCTCAAGTGTGAGTAGGTCCTGGGCCACCTGTTATGTCAGACCCACCTCTCAATAAGTTCCAGGCCACCCTGAAAATGCTTGAAGAGTGCAGGAAAAGGCCTTCTTGGAGAGAGGAGAGCCCTGACTGACCAGCCATTCTCTCTGGTGGACAACACTGGTTTCTATTGGTTTGTGGCACTGGCATCTCATTACCAATTGCCATCGCAAATGCCCGTTAGCTGCAGGATGCTGCCAAATTTATATTGAGAAGTCAGGTGACTGCTACAGCAGCAGTTGGCCAGTGCATAGGTGCTACATTTTACAAGTGATATTTAGAGTAGCCTAGATGCAAAACATACTTGTGTCATCTTGAGAGGACAATAGTATGAAGTGGGGGCATAAGGCATAAGACATTACCCAAGGCAGGATAGAGGTGGGGCCTGTTGAATGTGGCTGTGATGAAGAGCAGCCATACATCTCTGAGGGAAATGCTGCATATCTCATATAAATGAATGGGCCAGAAAAGTGGCAGGGCATTTTCCCCATGGTATCCGGGATTTGTGGGAGAACTGGTAATGTATTATTGCAACAGAGGCAAGAAAAATGGGCATAGCCATTGCACCACCTAATCCAGAATGTGGCAGTTTGATGGAATTCCAATTTCTACCTGCTTGAAAGTGTGGAGCAGCAAAGGGCACTGGAAACTTCCATTGCTGTAGCTGCTCCTCTGGGCAGAGAAGAATGGGACTATGACTGTGACATTATAAGTCAAGTGGCTTATGCCCTCCAACTTTGAGTGTGTAGCACAGTTCCTTAGGGAGGAGCCAGCCATCTTTGGCCAATGTTTCAGGGCTTGAAGGGCATAATGAGGGGGCAGTCTAGGTGGCGGGTGGGGAGGATTCCATAGAGGGAGAACACCTTTTTTTTGCTTAAAGTGGTGGCCGTGGCCTCAAGCTAAAGAACCTCCATGTGGCATTCATCCTTGTGCCCCTTGCCTGACCCTCCAAACACAGAGCACATGAAGGCAAACTACTACTGTACTCCTTTTTACCTCACTGCCACCAGTTGATCACTAAATCAACATTACTTCTGGAAGGATGAAGATGCAGGTCCAACCTTCACTGTCTTTTAAATAAAATGTTTTTATTGATTACAGATGTTATTATTAATCATAGGTAACTTCTATTATCATCAGTCACAACCTTCTATTTGTTATTACAGTTCTTATTCACTTTTCACCCTAATCAGACATCAGATATCCCAAAATACCACACCCTTATCTCTTTCTCCACTCTCTCATCTCTCCTCTCTGACTCTTACTGATGTCTTTCACTCTCTGACTCCGCCTCTTTATTACATATTTCTCGGCTCTGCCTCTCAGCAACATTAGCCTACAACATGAATATTCATAACTACTTAACATAATATGGGTGAACGCTACACTCCACTACAGGTTTGCCTCCTTGTGGAAGGAGGAGGAGTATGTTCAACAACCCTCTTGGACCAACCCCTGTCTCCTTGTAATGTGAAATTGTGAAACTCTCTTTTTGTTGCATTCCTGTGTTTGCCTAAGTACAAACAGTGACCTTGTTATTTGGGTGATATGAGCTTTCTTTCCCCCTCCTCCTCACCCATATCCTGAGGAGTATGTGTCGGTGTCGTATATGCACAATGAATGCTCATGTCTGCTATGTGGCTATGATGGCTTCTTTTGCATGGTGGCTCTTATATATGGTACTGAAAGGTACCAGAATTAATTTCTTGACATTAACCTGTCTTTGATATAATTTCAATTAACCAGGGACAAAGAGATCCAATATATTTTTGTTTTATTTTTAGTTGAAAAGAAGCAAAAGTAAATGGATGCAGCTCCGTCCGCCAGAATAAATGGAGGAGAGGCGTAAGGTGCCTATACAGATTTTATAAGTTCAGATGAAAAGGAGAGAGCAGAGGAGGGGTCACTGGTGCCTAGACTCTTGGCCGTAATTCTTCTCTGCACACTAGACGTGGGCTATTTGTATTAGTATCCCTGTGGATACGAATATGAATAGTGGCACCGCATGTACCACAGAGGCCCATTCACTCCCCTCAGAACTGTCTTGTTCACTCACTGTTCACAAAATGGGGCTCAGCTCTGTTCTTGTGCTAATCATGGAAGGAGCCCAGCCACCTCTTCCTCACCTCCCCATGCAGCTTGCACTCATCAGCTGAGAGGGGAGACTCTCTGTCCCACCTCCGCACTGCAGTGGTCAGCTGCATGGGGAGGTAGAGGAAGAGCCAATTGGGCTCCTTTTGCGACACGCAACAATGGAGCCAAGTGCTGCTCTGCGAATGGTGAGTGAATGTGTCATTTCTGGGGGATGGAATGGGCCTCCGTGGCACCTGTGGTACTGCTATTTGTATTTGTATCCCCAGGGATATGACTATGAATAACCCATGTCTACTGCACATTCCTGGCACATCTGTGTGGCTCAAAATCTCATATGTGCTGGTGCAATGAATTGACAAACTATGTCACTACAACTGAGGACACATACAGTCCTGTCAAGTTCACAGTGCCTTCGTCTGAGGACAAGAGTCACTCTCCTTTGTACTATGAAATTTATGGGGTCATTCTCATTTACCAAGGGGCAAATTTAAATCTGGGCTATGCAGTTACAGACTGCAGGTGAGAGCTCACATGACTGAATTGACACAGAAAATTTCCTCTACATAGAAAATAAGCATGTGAGAAAAAAGCACTGTAGCCAGCCTATGACCTGGCATATCAACCAAGACATGTGTGAAGGATTCTTTTTTGGGAGGAAACCTTCCTCCACATGAGCCCCTCCTCCAAATCTAAAATAGAACAGCCCAGGTACTGATTTCATTGTCTTACTAAGAACTATCTCTGCCCCTATAGGTAAAGGTTCCCCTTGACAATTTTTCCAGTTGTGTCCAATTCTAGGCGGTGGTGCTCATCTCCGTTTCCAACCCATTGAGCTAGCGTTTTGTCCACAGACAATCCTCCATGGTCTCGTGGCCAGTGTGACTAGACATGGAACGCTGTTTACCTTCCCACACAGGTGGTACCTATTTATCTACTTGCATTTTTTGCATTTTGCATGCTTCCGAACTGCTAGGTTGGCGGGAGCTGGTACAGGTAGATTAAACAGTGGGAAATGCAAAGGCAGATAAAGGGCTGAATGGATGAGACAGAAGAAAGAGATTTGGTTCCAGCTGTGTCTGCTTTTGTTCACAAGCAGGAAACAAGCAAGGTAATTTGGTTTGGTCTAGACTTATGTTCCAGCCCCTGAAGGTTATGATGTAGCACATCAAGCATGTTATAATTGAACTGTAGGGAAACAAATTAAAATTGTAATGAACTCTGTTCCTTTTGGAAGTAAAATTAGGTACATCATTACCAGCACTGGTAGAGTTCTTGATATTATGGTCTAATCAGCACTTAATAGCCCACTCTCTGCTGCTCTAATTTCATGTAATTAATGTGCATGAAAAATGAACCATGTAAGAGCTTTTCATTTCTATACTGTGTGTCGGATAAGGTAAGGACACTAATTCACATGATAGACTCTTCTCCCTTCTAGGTCCTTCACTCCAAGATATGGACATAGAATAACAAAAAAAAAATCCCATTTTAGACTAGGTTTGATTAAATTCATGCAACAATAGCTCTGCAGAGTGAACAGGAATTCAGTCATAATAACACATTCAGCTCCTGATTTTATCAATACAGTTTAATAAACCTATTACCAAATATTGTTTTGAATATTGACTTGCATTCCCTTCTTTCCCAAGTATTATTTACTTATTTCTTTGGGATCACTGATATAAATAGCAGCCTGCAGAGTTACAGATCCCAGCCAGTTTGAAATCACATAGCCAGCCTGGATGGCTGGCAGGAATTAAAATTGACCTCATTTACAATGGATACCTGGATGGCATCATCATCATCATCTTTAAAAAATAGTGGTGCTCCCTTCAGTGGTGAAAAAGTGATTTCTGTCACTTGTCTACCTTGTACTGAACATGATTTGTATTGTGATTGGTCAATGAAAGGTAAACACCATCTTAATTTACAATTCTGAATTCTAAGACATGTACCTTTGAGAAAATCACCTGTTGGGGGACAGAAAACAAAGATTAATTGTAGGGTATACACATTGCTTTTAATATCTAGTTTGCCCCAGATGTCTGTGTTTGTAACTCAGCTCACTCCTCATTTCAAGCACAGTCAATGCTTCCTGAACTTACTCTGTTTTGGCCTTACAAAATCACCATATTGGCTGTGTGATACTACAGGAAGATAGAGTGCTCTTTTATGATTAAAATTATTGTGAACATTTTCATCCTATATTCCATACTGGTTCAGCTTTTCTATGGCCTTAATTCAGAGAAAGTTAATTACACCTAAGTCTGATTAGCCTTGGGTGTATTTGATCAATGGTCCCTATTTAGCTCTGTCTGAATTTCTTATTTCCTAACGTTGCCCTCCTTTCTCTTTCTTCCCCCCGCCACACACAGCCTCTGATTCCCACTTCTATTATCTTCATTATATACAGTGGTGCCCCGTATAGCGAGGTTAATCCGTTCCGGATTAACCCTCGCTATACGGAATCATCGATACCTTTGTTACTTACTCGTTCACCGAGGATTCCAGGTGCCGGCAGCCATTTTCGCGCCTTCGCTAAGCGAGGGCAGGGCGCGAAAACGGCTGCCAGCAGCCATTTCCGGGCTTCCGGCGGCCATTTTGGAACCGCCGATCAGCTGTTTGGCGGCTCCAAAATGGCTGCCGCAATACCCGATCTTCGCAATGCGGGTTTTCCCCATTGCGAAGATCGGGTATGCTTCCGTATAGCGATCCCGAAAAAGGGATCGCTATACGGAAACATCGCTATACAGTGCACTCGTTAAGCGAGGCACCACTGTATACTGTATCCCTTTCTCCCCCTTGCTTCCACCTCCTCTCTCCTTCCAACAACCCTGCTTTGACAGATGACATCCAAGTGAGTGACCTGCAGCACCTCACAATCCCCCCACCCCCGTGGACGGATCCACTTCTATCATCAATAGAGCGAGGCAATGTAAATCATAGAATCATAGAAAAGTGAAGTTGGAAGGGGCCTACAAGGCCATCAAGGCCAACCCCCTGCTCAGTGCAGGAATACAATTAAAGCATATCTGCCAAGTTTTTCTCACCAACTCTTGAGGCAACTGGTTCCACTGTCGTACTGCTCTAACGATTAGGAAGTTTTTCCTGATATGAGGCATTTCATATTCAGCTAAAATCTGGCTTCCCTTAAATTGAGCCCATTGTTACATGTCCTGCACTTTGAGATGATCAAGAACAGATCTTGCCCCTCCTCTGTATGACAGCCTTTCAAGTATTTGAAAAGTGCTATCACATCACCTCTCAGTCGTCTTTTCTCAAGACTAAACATGCCCAAGTCTTTCAGCCTTTCCTCATAAGACTTGGTTTCCAGCCCCCTGATAATCCTTGTCACAATCCTCTGAATTCGTTCCAAATTGTTAGCATTCTTCTTGAAGCGTGGTGTCCAGAACTGGACACAATACTCAAGGTGAGGCCTAACCAGTGCTGAATAGAGGGGCTCATGGGATTTGGAAACTATACTTCTATTAATGCATCCTAAAATAGCATTAGCCTTTTGTGTAGCCACACCACACTGTTGGCTCATATTTAGCTTGTGATCTACGACAATTCCAAGATCCTTCTCGCTTGTAGTTTTGCTGAGCCTGGTATCCCCCATCTTGTAACATAGGCCAGAGGTTTGCAGTAGAAAGATATTTTAGTAACAAAAACTAACTATTTAAGTTAGTTCTTTTAAATACAAATGCTACTCTCTCTTTTCTTCAGAAACCTTTATTGGCATTACTACAAATGCTACTCTTTAAAATATAATGGCAATGGATTATTTATTTAAAATATTTTTATCCCACCTTTCCCTTTGAAAAGGCAGCTTACAACAATGAAAGACAATATTTGCAGTTGAAAACAACGAGTAGACAACATAAATTAATGCAATTAAGAGACAATATTTAAAATTATATAGCATAATTAATATTTTTCTCTTTTTTTGAATGTAGCCTGCAAGTCAGAAGTATCAAGGCTATGTTAATTTTCTTTATACATAGCATCCCACCCTCTTGGAAATAGTATTATGATGCTCCATTATTGGATTTTCTGCTTGGCGTGCTAACAAGGATGACTCATCAGTCATTCCACTCGAGATTTAGAAGCCAGCAGCATAGATAATTTTATAGTCAAATGGAGAATTAGTACATCTGAGCATTGGTCTTTTGGTGCACTTAACATTTCCGAGCACTCTAGGGGTTGTTAGGTGTTTTCTCTGGCAGAAATTAAAGAGGGGGGGGGGGAATGAAATTGTAGATGCCCACTTTTGACTGCTGTTAATGACAAGCAAGGAGAAGTACTGTAAGCAAGACTATTGACAAGCAGAGATAAGTGTCTCACCATATGGATTGTAATGTTTTAATTATATTCTTATCTTTCTTTTTCTGTGTAGCAACTTTTAATGGCAATAATTTTTCAACTAATTAAAGACCAGCTGCTACTTAGCAAGCTCAACAACCCAATTAGAGAGTCCAAAACCTGGTAAACAACCTTTACCGCCAGCCAGCTAGCTGAATCATCTCCTGTCACTGGCATGGAAGTCATATTTTTGTAACTGTTTTGTAAATTTGTGTTATTATTGTAACCGCCGCCGCTTTTCTGAGTTCTGGCAAATGCTTTGGAACCATTTAAAACAAGCTGACATAATCATACTGGCATCGTATGTTAAGTAATATTTCTAATGGTTTCTAGTGGCCTTCTCTTCTTTCAGGGCTTTGACCCAGTTCTCATATTGTGGCTGCCATATTATGGCAATGTTTGTGCCCAAGTCTTTGTTGGTCTCTGAACCAGAGGCATGGTGGTTGCTTAAGAACCCTTTGCTGTATGTTATTTGCTGATGGAAAGCTATGGTGTTTGAATGAGAGATCCACAGCTTTAAAGGTCCCCATGCACAATAAATTAGAATAATTACTGACTGTAATATGCCAGTGTGAAATTGAATGAAATGGCTTGTTGTATAGTCTCTCTCTCTCTCTCCTTAAAAAACAACACCTAAAATCATCCTGTCTGCATGGTAGCTTAATTAAAGTGGTAAGTGATCTGTGAAAGGCAGATGACAATAAGAAGGCACAACTGGAATCAATTTTGCAGAAGACTCTGAACCAGCATGGACCAGGGGGCAGGTAGCTCATGATATTCAGCAGTAATAAATAGCCTGTGATTCATACTGGCAAATAGTATCTGTCACTGAGCTTGAAAAGACACTTGCTATGATCAGCTTATTGCGGTTTATTGAAGTTTGTAAAAACTGGGAGATGAGAAAAACACAACAATGTGCACACTGCTAGTTTCTGAACCCAGAGCAGAGTTTGAGACAGTCATTGACGCAACTCCCAGAATAACCCAGCCAAAAGACCTTGGAATTGTACTGGCTGGGAGATTCTGGGAATTGTAGTCCAAAAAGGTAATTTTCCCAAGCTCTGACAAGGAATCTCTTAGGGCTTGTCTAGATCAGTGGTTCTTAACCTTTTTGAAAGAAACGCCCCCTTGAGCCATTGAGGAAGTTATCATCGCCCCCCTCTTATTTCTTATTATATCTTATTTGTTTGTTTGTTTGTTTGTTTGTTTGTTTGTTTGTTTAAGACACTTAAATCCAATGACCCCTGAAAACAAAATTCAATTCCAAGAAAATGAAATGCCCTCAAAAAGTAACATTTAATGATTTAGTTGCAAGCGAATTTTAAGACTCAAAAAGAAATATAAAAAGGGCATAAAATGCAGGAACTAAAAATTTCAAGACGAAAACATTGAAACTAAATTAAGATAGGAGGAAATATATATATTCATGCACATTGTAAAAAGGCTGCAGCCATCTTCACAGGTTTGGCTTGCTCCAGCGCCCCCTACCGCCCCCCTTCTGCTCCAGCGCCCCCACGCCGCCCCTTTTCGTTCTACCGCCCCCCTGAAAAATGAAATCGCCCCCTGGGGGGCATTATCGCCCAGGTTAAGAACCACTGGTCTAGATGGGTATATAGTTCATTATCTGGATTGCTTTTAATGCATCTTGGTTCAAATGCTTTTCCTGCAGAGGAAGCAGAGAAAGGGGAAGCAGAAGGTGAGCTGTGTCTGGGAGGACATTTTATTTGGTGTGGTTGTTTTTTTTTCACTAGGCTTGTGGATTTGTAGGCTTGCAAGGGTGTGCTTGCTCTGACCTTTGTTCTCCCTGACCACATGATCTGAGAGGGCGGGGTTTTAGCTTTGAATAAGGGCTACCAGAAATGCGCGCCTAACAGCACGTGAAATTTTCTGATTTAAATTTTTTAGACTCTAACTTGGTAAATAGAAAAGAAATTAGGAGTGCATACACCTGGGACAGCAGGAATGTTTTAGGGGGAGGATCAGACCTCCTC
Source organism: Pogona vitticeps (assembly GCF_051106095.1). Classification (NCBI taxonomy): domain Eukaryota; kingdom Metazoa; phylum Chordata; class Lepidosauria; order Squamata; family Agamidae; genus Pogona; species Pogona vitticeps. The sequence continues at coordinate 76,941,100 of NC_135787.1, forward strand.
TCTTTTTAATTCACTGACTGATCAATTGAGATGGAGAGCACAGGATCTGTTGCACTTGTAACACCTGTGGCATGTTTGTTTTCTTGCCAAATAGGTGCCTGAGTACAAATGCTATAAATGAAAGTTGATGGTTCTCTTGGAAGACAACATCCAGCAGCTGGAGGTCTGTGTTTTTAATCTTCACACTATTAGGTAGCTGCCCAGGTAGGTGGGGCTCGTCAGCTTTGGAAGGCAGCCCATCTAGGAGAAGGAAAACTCTGATTTTTTTCAGTGGAGATCTTTACTTTTATCAGGGTATGTAAAAGTATGACACACACTGGATGGGATACAAAGACAAAAAGTAGAACGGAGGGCAGCTTCCTCCAGCTGGTATCCTCCAGATATTTTGGGGGTACAATTCCCACAGTTTTTAGCTGGACTGAACATTGAAATCCCTTGTTGCAACATTGACTGTCATATGTTACCTTTTTGAGATAACAAGGGCATAATCAGTCAGTTTTCATTTATTGCAAAATGGTGTACCAACAGGTAACTTTTCTTCTGTGTAATAAGTAATCCTTCTGTTTTTATACATGCTATTACTTTGGAGGGACACAACGGTTGGGGACCATGCTGAGAGACTTCCTGACTTTTTAAGACGAATTTTTAAATGCAAACTGAAAAGTAATGCAACAGACTATTGTTAGGAAAAGTATCTATTTGAAAAATACCTCGCTGGGATGTGCAGCATTTTGCAAAAAATTACATGCTGAATTAGCTTTAAGAGTCACTGTGCAAGGTTTGCCTGCAGGGCTGAAAGTTGAAGAATGGCTTTTCTCTGCTGTTATTATTATGTGTTGTTTATTACTGTATTTTACGATTACTTTTCAAATCTGTGTTGTCATCTCCTCTGACTATTTCGGAAGGGGCTGCAGAAGATATTTTGTTGCTGCTGTTCAAACTAACAAATTATTGCAACATTCCAGAGATCTTTCAAAAATACAAACTAGGGACAAGAAGAGACGAAAAACTTAAATGGGGGTTATCCACTACAAATCGGGAAACTGAATTACAGGGAAATTAATTCCTGATATACCGTTATTTTACGGCAACAGTTTTCTGCAGATGCCTTCTGATTAGTTTTAATGTAATGGCAGTAGTGGGTTTCCCTATATGCAGTCAGAGTCTAAAACCAGAAACAGATGCTCAAGATAGCCCAGGACTAGAAAAGGGAAGTTCTTAACACCCAGTCTTGAGTGTCACCAGAAGAGCTTCTCTCACCTCTGGAGGATCTCTCTCAATGTCTGTTTCTGGACTGATTCTGCATTTGTTGGATGTTGAAAACTGGTGGCCATGGATATAGAGTAAGCCTCTTTCCAATGGTCAAAAACAAAACAAAACAAAACAAAAAACACTTGGGCATTTCCCAGAACTCTTCACAGAAGAAAAAGAGATTTTTTTTCTCTCTACCACCATTAAGCTATTTCTGTTGATTGCCAACAAGTGTGTGGGAACGGGTATTGATTGCCTGCCCTTTTAAGAATAAAAAGGAAAAAAAGCAAAAACACAGCACAGCATATAATTTGACCAAATTAAACTGTGAATGTCTTTTATTTCCTGTGAAAGCTGTGTAAGTGGAATGGGTGAAACACACATAATTTGACAATCTGGATAAAGAGCAGTGCTCTTTACCAAAGATTTTGCTTTACCGGAGTTACACAACAGCATTTTCATAGGGATTAGGTATATTTATGCTCCATCTCTCTTTCCCTTTCTCAGAGACATTTTACCACCTGTTGCAGATTCATCTGTGTCGTTATGCAGCAACATATGTATAAATTCCCAGTGTTCACACTACAGGTTTTCAACATGTAAACCTGTAAATATTTGAAATGTTAATACCTTGAGAACGGAATCAGCTGATGCCTCACAGGAATCAGCCAGTTGGATTCATTGAGGGGAATTTTAATTACTAGCATAAGCTTCCTTCTCCTCCCGCTTCGGTGGGCCATTGTAGGAGAATGTGGGATGACAAGCAGCTAGATTGCTGTGAGTGGAAGCAAAACTGTAATGGGCTAGTTTGTATTAGGGATAGAGATGGGCATTGACCAGAAAACTAGCAGTTCATGGTGGTTCGTGATTAACCACAAACCACCATGAACCCCTGGCAAAATGAACCAGTTTGCAGTTCAGAGGCAGCAGGCCCAACGTACTTATACCAGGAGTGTATCAGCTGGGCAGCAAGTGCCTGGGCAGAGGCCTGCTGCCCCTGAGGATGGCACCCTTTGCAGCAGCGAAGGCAGGAGCAGGTGGGGGGAGGCCATGGGGGCAGTGGGAAAGGGGCAGGTGGGCATGTCCTTTTGACATTTTGTTTTGCAAAATGGGATCCCTGAATTACATTGTGAAATGAACCACAAACCAGCCCAGTTTGTTGAGGGTTTTGGTTTGTGGTTCATTTCATTCCCATCCCTAATCAGGGATTATGATTCTGCTTGGCTGAGCAAGTCATCCAGATATGCCTGCATGTGTTTTCCTGGTTTTTTGCTCCATTTTGTTAAGTTTTGTATCCAGATCCTCATCACTGTGTTTTTAATATCTTGACTAATTTTTTTGCTTTGAATACCTCCTAACTCTTTTCCTTAAGAGGTAAAAAGAAGTTCCTCCTTAGATATCCTCCATCCTCTCCATGGCCCATCTGCTTGGTTCACATATCAGAGGTTTTCTCAAGTACAGTGGTGCCTCGCTAGACAGTTACCCCACATGACAGTTTTTTCGCTAGCCATTGATTTTTTGCGATCACTATAGTGATTCACAAAACACTGATCCCTATGGGGGAATTTTGCTGGACAATGTTTGGTCCCTGCTTCACAAATCGATTTTCGCTAGACGACGATTTTGACAGCTCCCTCTGTGCTTGCAAAAAGGGTGTTTTCGGGACCTAAGCTTCGCAAAACAGCTATTTAAACAGCTGATCGGCGGTTCGCAAAGCGGCTTTCCTATGGCCAATCTTCGCTAGACAACGACGATTCTTCCCCATTGGAACGCATTTAACAGGTTTCAAAGCATTCCAATGGGGAAATGCTTTTCACTAGACAATGATTTTACTAAACAGCTATTTCAGTGGAATGGATTAACATCATCTAGTGAGGCACCACTGTAAAGAGAAAGCAAGCTCTGAGGCTTGGAGTTCTTTTTTCTTTTTGTTCTCCTTTGTTAATGTCAAAGTCGCATTAACTTCATATTAACTTGTTAGGTAAACTGGGTTTTCCTTCATTGTGAATAGGTTACCAGGGTGGCGGCAGTGGTGGCGGTGGCAGATACTAGATCAAGATAATATAAAAGTAAGCTCCCCTTTGGCTTTTCATAGAAGCTGGCTAGATAATAAGCTTTACAGTGTCTGTGAGTCCTCAGGCTCTCCATAGACACGGCAACATCTATAGCTTCCATTTCCCTTCCTAAAGGTTCTCCCACTTTCTCAGAGTTGCCTAGAGTCTGTGCAACCACTGAACTAATATCTGCTAGGGCCTCATAGTGTCTTGGGTAGTGCCCAGATGAGGGGTGTCAGACATATCCTTCTAGAAAGCTGGCATTGAAAGGGGTTGTTGATGGCACTGATGTTGCCTCAGGCTCTTTGGCCTGCCACTCACAGGCATCATTAAGACTAACAGGTAAGATGCTGTCTAAGGTGGCATTCAAAGCAACCTGTGTGGTTTTATCTTTAGGTAAAACACTGGAGACATTTTGAAGGAAACTGAATTTTTTTTTTTTTGTGATAAGCCTAGCAAACTCTCCTACAGTTTTCTCAAATCTTTAACAATATGAATCTCTGGCTGCAGTCCAAGACACACATCCCTGGGAGACACTTCCATTGAACTCAGCGGGGTTCACTTCTGAGCAGATGTGTACAGAATTGCACTAACAGTGCTTCAACCTTTGGGAATCTATATGTGAACCCAGGCCGTTGAAAATGGTTGTGCTTGCTAGGGATGAGAATTGATGTGAAATTTCTACTGCCAGTATTTGCCCGGCTATGTATTTCTCTATGTTGTCATCACCAGCAGAGAAACATGCAATATTTTAGATTGCTCCAGCTTTTTAAGAGCTTCAAGTACAGTTGCTATCTTCTACAACCAACTGCCTCGATTGGGGTTGGATGCTATGTGTCTTCTGTATTCATTGGATGCTGTGTGTCTTCTGCATTCAGTGATGTATATTGTGTATTTGTTCAGGTGCTGTATGTCTGTGCTATGTTCTGTAAAATCAGTTCTGATTTGTGGTCACCCTAGTTTGTAAAGTAAGTGAGTTATTTAAATTGTGGTTTTACCACTGCCAGCTACCAATGAGCCTCCATGGCTGAGAAGGGACTTGAACCCAGAAGAGTGGAGATAAAGCTAGTGCATAGGCCTTCCTCATGTTTTAAAAGCACATTTACAAGCCAGCTGAATAGGGTTTGGTTTTTACAAATGTATCGCATGAATGCTGTTGGGACCTAATGGCAACAGCATGACTCCACAGGGTCTGACCTTCTAGAACATAGGTACTCTTCTGTATGCAAATCTGTATCCAGTTGTTTTTTCTTTTTTTGCACTGGATTTTACAGATACTCTGCAGTTTCAGGCAGTACAGGACCACTCCTTCATTCATGCCAGTTGCCTGCCCACCCCTTCCCCATCTCCCCCATTCACCATCTCCTTGTGCATATCTGCTGAGGGAGCTAATTTTTGCTTTTAACATTACTTAAGAAGGATCTTTACTTAAAATAAATTAGAAGGAGGCCCTTGCGATTCAGGGGCAACCTGCAGAGCCTCCAGAGAGCTCAAGGTCTAAGACTGTGGATTCCTTTCTGCCTTCCCTTTCTCCATCTACATGTTCCCCACCCCTTGTTTTTTTCTAATCATTGTTATATCTTTATTGCTTTTCATCACCTATGTGGATGTGAAATTCCTTTTTTTTTTTGAACATATTAAATTGCACATCTGCATGTACACAGAAAAATAGTTTTACAAAACAGGAGGCAAGATAAGAGCAAAACATTCCATTCCCATCATGTGACCTCACATTCAGGCCCCAGCATGCCCAGAGCAATAATGGGTTAACACAAAGAAGAAAATGTTCTGTATCTTTGGTGTGTGTCCCAACTGGTCTGAGGCGTGCAGAGTGATTATTGGAAATGTATAGTTCTACCCATAGACATTCAGGGTGGAGATAATGTTCAGAAGAAAGTGCTTCCAAATTGAATTGGGACCCATTTAAACAACAACAAATACAAAACAGAAGAGAACAAAATGGTCTGTGGATCAGCCAGAAGAATTCCATTTGGCTAGCTCTGATTTATTTGTTGTACATGGTTGCCAATTGCTACATTTATGCATGCATGGGTTTGCATTTGCTCTTATATGCTTATTTTTCTTCCAGAATAGCACTTTCTGTCCTGAATTCCCATGAGCACTGCATCCCACCCTTCTAATACAGTGTTTTTGTTTTAAATACCACCTGTTTTTGATGGAATAATCCATCACCCTGCTAGGTTACTATTAAGTGGGTACACAAGTGAATACCACTGATCCATATTGCTTGCTTTTAAGAAACGTGAACTGTAAAACAGTTAAAGAATATAGTATGAAAAGTTATTGTCTTGAAAGCAAATGGAACAATTTCATAATAGAAATGCATTGTATGTAATGCTACGTGTTACAGGGAGATACCAAGTGTGCATGTTTGCGCATGCACATGTCTGTGTGTTTTAAAATCAAAATAGCATTCAAGTCATACCTATGTTTTGCAAGTGATCAAGCTGCAGTTTTCTAAACTAACAGTGTTAAAGGAATACAGAATATTTATGCATCAAGAATCTCTGCTGGTGTACTAGAGTTATATTCTCATACATCTTACAAATTCTGTTCTCTTGTGAGTTAAGGTAATAATAGAAGCAAATTTTCTTTCCGTTCACCTGCTGGAGATGCAGAAAAGATTTCAGGAAATGTAGGATTTCTTCTGCATTCAGAGGTTTTTAGAAAGAATTATCTATTTTTCATTCCTCCATCTATTTACTAAGTGTAAAATTGTCAGTACCTGAATTCTGCTTTTCCCCCAGTCATCAGAATGGCAAAGCATCCATCTCATTTCAAAGGTCAGAACCAAGAGCAACAGATGCAAATGATTTCCTCAGTTACTTGTCAAATCAGAAACCTTGTTGTTAGTACTGTGGACAGAATGTCTGCCTAAGGCTCAGAAGACCTCGCTAAAATTCCTACTTGCCCATGGAAACCAATGGGGGTGGGAAGAGGTGGCAGCTGGAATTTTGGGCAATGGACTTCACAGGAGACCTTTTAGGCACACAAAATTTGCTCTTCTCCTCCTGCCACTCCATGTTCTACAACTGATTCTACATTCAAGAAGGACTTTCAAGCTAAGTGAGATATTTAAGGAGTGGTTTTATCGGTCCCACTTCCCCAATGAGCTTCCATGGCTGAGCAGGGATTTGAACCAAAACCTCGTGAGTCCTGGTCTATCACTCTGTTTGCTACACCACACAGAGTTCCTCCCTATTAGGGACTTTGAATAAAAAAACACAGATAAAACACAAAACATACACATACCTCTTTTCCAGTTGCTGTCTAACATGTGGATGATATACCACAGGAAATGACTTGGCAAATCATGTTGAACACAATGTGAAACTCAGGGAAAATTAAAGGCCTAAAGTAATGAAGAGCCACAATAAGCATATTGATTCCCATTGAATGTTTCATCAGAGAAAAATGCACCACTGAAATAAAATTCCGGCCTTTTAATTACATTTCCAGGCACTCTGGTTTCATTTTCTTTTTTTAAAAGCAAAGTATAACTTGCTGTAGCATTTAAATTTGAATTTACATTACAATGAGAAGTGTTTTTAAAGCAACTGCCAGCAAGATGTATTTTTCCCCTAGAATTGAACAATACCCCTGAGTTCGCCACCCAAATAATATGAGTTTTACAAGCTCTTCCTGTGAGCAAAGTAAAAAAAAAAAGATGGCAGTTTTAAAAACAAAAAGTTAATTCTATTATGAAATATAACCCTAGCAGAAAAAACAGGATGCGAACATCCCACTTTGAGGACATCAGAAGTGAAGATACAGTTGGGTCTCTACATTTCAAGGTCTGAAAAATACATTTGGGGTATGAGTGGGCCATGCTTGACTTTAAAGATTATATACTCAGAATTTCACATGATGAAACAGAGGACTAAGCCTCAAGGATTCTTTATTGATATATGTAGTAATCTTTGCAGATATATGAAAAGAAAAGCCTGATTACTTGTGAATTGATTGAAGGGAAGAGGAGTACAAACCATCTATAATGGGGGTGGGAAGAATAGCCAGTCTTGTTAGGAGACCACTCCTACCAGCTTCCACAGAAATAGATGAACATTTCAGTCTACTGAAGGCTGAGGACTTCAGATTCATGGAGGTGATAAATTCATTCCAGGTTTTAATGTGAAATTTTGAGGAACTATCCAAGATGCTGAACCCATTGGGAGGATATTGCAAATTTCAGAGTAAAACTCAGAACTGATTTGCCACACTGATGAAACTGGAGTATAGATTGCAAGAGTGTTTTGCTGCATCGAAATCCGTATACTTAAAAAAAATTCTTGTAATTTATACATTTATTTATGCATGTTATTTAATTTATGCATTTTCCATGTTGACTGTACCATACTTGTACATATTTTCCCCACTCTATACATTTAGTCATTCTCTTTTTAAATGTTACATATTATTTTGTGTGTGCTTTATATCTTTGGAATTTCCTGTAAGCCTCAAAACAAAATAGAACACACACAGAGAGAATTCTTGAGGCCAAGTGGATTTCTTCTCTCAATGAATATCAACTAGCCCCCAGATTAATTTTCATCAGTAATTCAATGGGTTGCTCCCCAATACCTACATCTAGGCTTCTGGAAATGCAGACAAACATTTCCTACATAGATTTTATGGAACTGATGTTTTATTATGCACCGAACATTTTGTTGGGGAATTTTCAAAAACTTACTATATCTCAAATTTTTATTTTAGTATTATTCAAAAACACTGTAAGTGCATTTTTTTCCTTTTGGTTTTATCCCCCCCCCCCGCCAGATCTGAGAGACATTTCATTGCTAGAAAATAAACATAGTTTTTAATGTAGAATTTAAAATGCTAGTGGTGGCATTTAACAATGTTTCAGGGCCATTGTCTATTTTCTAGCACTTGACTCTGATAAATCAGTGTCTTTTTCACATAGATTTGGGGAATTTATATAGTGTACTTAGATTAGAGGTGAACTAATTTGTGAGTCTGAGGGCTGAATTCTCTGCCCCTAATTTACCAGGAGCCATACAAATTTCACCTAAAATTAACAACAGAATTTTCTGCAGCACAAAAAAAATCACCTTGTTTTCCATCCATACAGGACACATGTGGTGTATGCACCTTGTTTTCTAGTCTAAAAGTACTTCTGGAATTACTATTAACCTTGTAAACAATCATTCTGCACTACATACACAGAGGTACCTAAGCAAGTGTAATACTTTTATTTTTTTCATAATAAAAATATTAATAACTAAAAATGATTTGTGTGCAGAGGCAGCCCCGGCAGTCCTACTGTCAGCTAGGAAGAAAACGGCTGCCACTACTTCAGTTATTGCTACCTCTAAACAAATAACCATCCTGTATAAAGCAGGTTACACAGCTGCCCTAAACTCTGGGTTGGGCTATACTTGCGCAATTGCTGCAGCTCAAGCAAAATTGATGAATTAATTTTTTTTCAAGCATATTCAGCCCTAATGTTCAGCCACAAGAGGTTACCACAGGACAGACAAAGTTTGGTGACAGGAGAGTCCCCACTATTCTGGAATCTAAAGGAGATGTTAAAAATGTGAATGGAGTGGAGAGAGAAGAGGGAGAAAGCAAGCAGTGCCCCAAGTCCAGTTGTTTGTCCCAACTCCAGCTGGCCCACTGAATCTCCAGTAATTTGGCAAAGTAACACTTAGACTGAGCCTAGAATAGCTTGAACTAACAAGTGGACGTGGTGGCGATGCGGGCTAAACCGCAGAAGCCTATGCTGCAGGGTCAGAAGACCAGCAGTCGTAAGATCGAATCCACATGATGGAGTGAGTTCCCATCGCTTTGTCCCAGCTCCTCGCCAACCTAGAAGTTTGAAAGCATGAAAATGTGAGTAGATAAATAGGTACCACCTCAGTGGGAACGTAAAACGGCATTCCCTAGTTATCCAGCCACATGACAACAGAAACTGTCTTCGGACAAGCGCTGGCTCTACAACTTGAAAAATGGGATGAGCACCGCCCCCTAGAGTCGGACACGACTGGACTAAAAAAATGTCAAGGGGAACCTTTACCTTTACTAAAAGCACGGGAGTGTGGGATACTCCAAAATGGGCTAGTCCAAAATATTTTCCAGCTTCAAATGAAGGATGCAGAAAAATACGTTTCATTCTCCTAGCCCACATGTAGAAACCTACCAGAGCAATAAATGAATCTTATCCTGGTGTTATCAATGGGCAGACTTTCACCACACTTCAGGCTAGAAGCTGCTGATAGTGGGGAGGATGCAGGATATTCTAAAGAACACTATGGATCTGTTTTCTAACACCCCAGTAGTGCCCTATTTGTAGCTGCCAAATTCTGAGTAAAGTATTTCAATCTGCCTCCAGCTGATTTTGGCTAAAATGATTGGTAGGGAAATGTGGTGACATATTTGGTGATGCACATGAATAGACACATTGAAAGATATTAAGGTTCTTGGGGTAATATAAATAAAGCAGACTGAACATTTGGAACAAATCCTTGTTGCCCCCACAGTATCCAGTCTATGTTCTTTTTTTTTGAAGAAATTCAGGATGATGACTTGCCTTCCATTATTGCTTGTGACATGATTTTGGGGAAAATTAATTGAATCCTTATTCCAGTACTCAAGTGTGAGATGGGGCAACGGGGGTGCTCTTGTTTTTAAACTGCACCATAATCTTAAATACAAAAGAGCTGCACTCGCTCATAACATCAAAAGAATATAGCCTACAAGAGCAAGCCTTTTCCATTGCACTGAAGGGCAGTATGGCAAGGCATGTGAAATTAGTAATGGGCTTTCTGAAAATAATTCCTTTTTCTCTCTATTCAAAACATGTTAATTTAAATCCAAAGGAGTCTTAAAGAGGTAACTTCCCAGGTTTATCATGTGAAGATGTTGTTTTAGACTATGGACTAAGAGTAAAGGCTCCTTAAACTCAGAAAATTCTACAGAAGAGGCTGCTATATCATCAAAAGAAAGGACATGGTTGTGGTAATACTTGCTAATTTTTATCTATCGCTGCTAATTTAGAAAAAAAATTACTCTTGGTGAATTAGAGGTATAAAACATTTTATCATCACGAAAGATGATAAAGCGAACTGTTGCTGCTAACTGTTGTGTCATTGAGCAACTCCAAGGCCCCTGCTCTCCTGACTTAGCAGCTTTTTCATTTTCATTCTTTCAAAGGGAGTCCTCTGATGGCCCTTCAAACAGAGGACCTACAGTAGGCGAACCATGTGGCTCTGCTATCCAGAGAGGTGCCATCTCAGAGAAGTGGTGAATCGGGGCAAGGCTCAAATGCCCATTCTGGGATATATTCTAGGTCACAAGAGTATTTGTTGTGGCTATTTTTAAGCAGTAGAGGTATAGTCATAAATTTTGGAGTGCAGGAGCTCTATGAGAAGTAGCCATGCGTGCAAGGAGAGTAGAAAAAATACAGGCAGCTGAACTGACACACAGAGAGAGTGTGTGTGTGAAAGCATAATATGTAATTTATTAAAATAGAACAGCACATTGGCAAAAGGTAGTAAACGGTTAGCATGTTGGCCTTGGGCATCCATGCCTGACTATGCGTTTCTACAATACAATCACCAAAGATATGAATGTTTCTGAGAACTAACCACGTAAGATATGAAACCCATGGTTCATGATGCCCCTTTAGCTAATCATGCAGCCTTCATTTTGGCAGGCAGATTAGGTACTCTAATCTTGGGGAAAAAATTCTCATTTGGATTGCAAGTGGCCATACTGGCTGGTGGAAGGGATTGTCACTCTCGAATTGGCCTTCTCAGCCACACTAGACGCTGTTCCAAGTCCTCCATGCAGAGCACAGTCTCTCGAGACTGAAGGATGCCTATGATGATACTGGCTGGGAATTTGGGGCACTGTCACATTTCCAAGCTGCATGGGTACCCCATCATCTATGGAAAGAGTTCAAGGTATTGTTTTTGCACAAGCCTTGCAGAGGCTGGGAAAGGCACAGTTATGTTTTGCAAAACCTTTTGACTGTTTTCTAGGACAGTTGTTCCTAACCTTAGGCCCCCAGATGATCTTGGACTAAAACTCCCAGAAGCTTTGCCACTAGCTGTGCTGGCCAGGATTTCTGGGAGTAGTACGTCTGGGGACCCAAGGCAGGGAAGCACTGTTCTAGAGCCATCTGTTCTCTCTACGTATCCATGTATGTATCCATCTGTCCGTCTATCTGTGGGAAATATTTATACCTTATAGACAAGGGTCGTACACATTTCCTTCTCTGTTGCTTCATCTCTTCAAGTAGTTACATAGCTTTTTGGTCAGTGGAAGATCCCACAGGTCTACTTTAAGTATAGCTGACATTTCTCACAATTTTGGACCCTGGTGGGATTGGGAACTGTTTGTTACAAATATCTATGCTCATTAAACCCAGATAAAACCAAGACTATTATACATATTAATCAGATAATGTTTGTCCCTGCTCAAAATTCATTCCTTCAGAGTAGGCAGAATAGTGCCCGGGACATGCAGCTTGAGGTTTTGAAATTACTCTCCTTTTTTTGCCATCCAAAAATTTAATGTCCATGTATTTTATCAGGCTTTTGATTATTAAAAATTATGGAATTCAGCAATAATGTATTATGTTGATAATGATCACTTAACCTGTGGTTTCAAGCCCCTGTGGGTACTGAAAACCATGGATAATAGCAAACCAGAGAGAGAGAGAGAGAGAGAGCATGGTAAAAGGGGAAAAAAACAGAACAAAATTATTTTCACATGCATTACCAGAACTTACCGAAAAGGTCATACATGAAGGCACCAGAGACCATGTTATATATTTTTCATTAACAAGTATTAATAGTATGGTCCATCGTTCCCTCTAGTGGCCGGTTCTGGTAATACACATGAAAATAGTTCCTTCTGAATTTTTTCATTTTAATATTTTTTTATATTTTCAGACTGTGGATAAGTGAACCAGTGTATATTGAGCCTGTGGATAAGAAGGTTATACTTCTCACACATCTCATATTTTTAGATTTATACTTTTTTCTAAGAGTTCATTGTGTGTATGATTCCTTACAATCTGTGTTTTTTGTTTTTTGTTTTTTTTTACATTTTACTAATCCTAGCAGTCATAACTAGCAAATTCTTGTTTTAAACTTGATAGGGTTAGGGGAGGAGGTGGAGATGCTGTTCCATGTCTTTGTCAGTGTACAGTATGTTGAACTACACAGACGTGTCATTTCTTTAGTTCCTTCCAAATAGCAAATGTTTTGGAAGGTGTTTATATGTTTCTTATTTGAAGTTACTTCTAAAATATAGTAGTTACAAGCAGAGTCATTGTGATATTAGATGTTTATATACACACCCACATCCATGCCCATACCTACACCTATATTTTAAAAGGTAAATGTCATATGTGAAATGTTCATAGCTGTGTTAGAAGCTACATTAGCAGAGAGTATTGTCTAGAAAGTTAGTCCATCATATGAAAAGCAGAAAGAAGCCCTGAGCAATATGTGATACTTCAGTTGGCGTGGGGGAGACATTCATTTGGTTTCCATTTTAGTGTGAACTTAACAAATTTGCACTTCTGAAACCTACACATGAATTGGCAGGCAGTTAAACAGTGATATTTGTACATCTCTTAAAGCTGTCATGTAGTCTGTAAATTTAGAAAAGGCATTTAACTGAAAAAAGCATAAGAGAACCTGTTACATTAGTGGAAACTTCCTTCCCCAAAACTCCAGATTTGCTAATATGTGGTCTTGCTCGTCCTTGCTGGCTATAGGCCATATTACTCGCTGCCTTGCATTCACTTGGCAGGAGCTGGGCCTGACAGCTGTGAAGGTTCAGCAGGCCCAGAGGTCCTACTTTCGGCCAACGCTGAACTCATGATATCATTACAGCATGCAAAGAGCTGGAAGGCATATCAAGCTTGGAATAGCAAACGGATGTATGGGTTCCAGTAAGTCCAAAGTATTACCAAACTCTAATGGATACTGTTTTCCTATCCTCTTTTAAAATATCACATTTGTTAAAATCTGTTGCTGGCATCTGCTTGGTGCCTGGAACAGAACCCAATGGGAGAACAGACAGCCTGCAAACCTCAATTAAATGGATAATCCATCTGACAATGAGGTCTTAATTAGCATTTGTGGGTAACTCTGGAGCCATCCATAGTGATGTACAATAGGATAAAGAAAGGCTCTGTGCATAAGGTTGATGCCTTCAAGCTGCTTTACTCAGGTAAGCAAAGAAATGTCACCAAGCAAGTGATCCATATTTCACAGTAGTTCCTGGCCCGATTACTTTCTTCAGAAACAGTTGAGCTTTCAGAATATAAAGACTTCACATCTGGAAAGAAAAGACCCTCGGGATTAGTCTGAAGGTCTCATGTAAACCCCAAAATTACTTATCTCTGTTCTAAAGTTTAATAGAATTGCATGACAGTAAATAATGTCTTGCTTATGAAATCCTCCAGATATAGTGGCAGAGAATTTCATTACAGAATTTATCTGAAGACTCCGATTTCCAAGGGCTCCAGGATTATGATGGCTCCTGGCAAAGTACACTCTGGTGGATTCAGTCCTTGTTGTGTCCTAGAGGGCTATTCTGGCCATGATGACTGTACTGTGAACAGTGTTGAGCAGTTGAATCTATGAAACCTTTTCCTACATTTTTTTTTCTCAGCAACTTAATTCAGAGACTAAAATCATGGCTAGACACAGATATTTAATTTTTTTTTCTTTTAATGGCAAACCAGTGGGAGAAGGGTAGGCATAAAGTTTTGACAGAGCACTGGGATCTTGATAGTTGTCCCAAGATCCTAGAGACTGATGCCATCCTTGTGAGCCCTGGTTCATTCATCTGGCAGGGGTGATGCTAAATTAGTCTAATGGAAAAGTGGTAAGGATTGGTAATGCTAAACCGACAAATAGCCTTCAATCTGATATACCCATGTTTATCTGGTTTGCACCTTATTTTCAATCTAAGATTGAAGCCATCCAACAGGACCTTGACTCCCTTAGCAGTTCAAGTAGTGCAACCTGATATGTCCAAGGCATCATCTTCTCTGGGTTGACTGGATGAATTTCAGCTGGTAAGGCCTGAGGATGTAGACAAGGCACTTGCATGCTGTAAAGCCACTACCTCCCCAGCAGACCCTTGCCCATCTTGGCTATTGAAATCTACCAAGGACTTCACTATAGAATAGGCCACTCATGTGATTAATGCATCTTTCCAAGAGGTTTTTATGCCTTCCTGTTTGAAAGAAATCATAGTTCAGCCCATTCTAAAGAAAACAAATGTAACAATGGATGATGGTCTGGGGTTAACATTTCATTTATGGACTACTTAATTGAGAGTGTTGTGGCTGATCAGTTGCAGGTGTTCTTGGAAGATACCAATAGTACGGATCCACTTCAGTCAGGGTTTAGGTTGTGCCTTGGTTTCGAGATGCCACTGGTCACTTTGCATAATGACTTCCTAAGGGAGGCTGATGGGGAGGAGTATCACCCTGTTCTCCTTGCTCTCAGTGGCTTTTGAATCTGTCAACCACTGTTTCCTTTTGGATAGATTATCAGGTCTAGGGATCAGTGGCTTTGCTTTTAGCTGGTACGCAGAAACAAGCAACCCCAAACATTCCCAAATTTAAAACAAATAAAATAAATTGAAAATATGTATCTTGCTTATCATGAAAGAGAATGTTTGGCTCCACCTGCTTTTAATTTTTTTTTTTTTGAAAGAATGCAGGCTGCAAAGGCTGAAATACTGATCCTCAAAATGGCCTTTTAAAAGAGTAAAACTGTGACTTTGTTATAAACTGAGCATGTATGGAACAGACATACTAGCAATAGCATTCTGAAGTAGATATATAGTTATAGCTTTGTGGCCCAGAAAGGGAGATGTTTGGAGGGCAATAAAAGGTCACAGAAACAGTCAAAAGACAGTTTTTCTTTAAAGAAAGTAATGCAGTGACAGTCCTCCAGAAAGGGACATTTTGCCATGAATTGCCAGGGAATTAGCATACAGTTTTGTAAGGCATATTCAAAGTATTTCTATATTACAAAAGCACAGGACTATTGTATTTGTCCCTGTCCTATGTGCTTTTGTGAATATTCTCTTGGGATTTTTGAGACTAGGCTCCTGACACAATTCTTCAAAAGGGAAATCAACTCCAGGTCTGGGGCAAGATCATCTACAAGTTACCCTCTTGTGCTCACTACTATTCACATTTGTCAAAGAAAGCCCTGACAATTGGTTGTTGTAGGTTTTTAGGGCTTGTTGGCCATGGTTCTGGTGTAGTGTGTGGGATACTACACCAGAACACAGAGTTCTAACTCCTGTCCTAAGAAGATGTCAGCCACAGAGACTGGCGAAACGTTAGGAAGAAAAACCTCCAGAACATGGCCAAACAGCCTGAAAAACCGACAACAGCCATCAGGGCCCAGCTGTGAAAGCCTTTGAGAATACAGCTCTGACAATTGCTTTGTGTTAGAATGAATAGTGGTTAACTGATGAAAAAATGAGTCAGCTTCTGGGGATATTTGTTTACTTATTTGCCACCTTTTCCCTCATGTGGGAACCCAAAATGGCTCACAAACAGGTAAAATAAGAAATGTTAAAGCTCTATATAAATCTCACAATTTAAAAACGATTAAGCAAATATTACGATTAAAACAATCAAGTATAAAAACAATTCAGAACCAAGCATTCCTGAGATAACTGACTGCTTATTTTTCTTTGCTTTGTGTCACTTTGTGAATAATTGTGAGCTAAAGAAGGTATCATATAGACCATCTTGACTGCTGCCATTGGTATTTTCAACCTTCAGGCTGTCCTTTGCTACATAAAGCTTGGTATCCTTTTTCCTGCTGGCAATGCACACACAATAGTGTGCAGCAATGTCAGGCCATTTCCTGTCAGGCCAATTTGAATTGTGGAAACAGAAACACAATGTCCGACACTCATAAACCAGAGAGGGCTTTAAAAAAAAAAAAAAACTTGAATTAAATTGCATTGATGCTGATTTAAGGTTACTGCTTCTTCCCACACACCCCCAAAACTCATCATCTTTATCAGCTAAATTATAAGCAATGACATGGTTCTTTCTGGGTTGGGCATAGCTGATATAGTGATTGAGTCAGAAACTGGAAATCCACCAACAAAGGATAAAGGACAACAATGAAGCCGTTGGAAGGAAAGACTCATGGTTTCAAATATCTTTGGAAGAACATTGGATATAAACAAGAGAAACTTAAATCCTTAGCACAGAAAGGCAAATATGATTTAAGAGACAATACTGAATGGTAATGCATATTAAATGAGAGTTATGACTGGAATATACTGATTGAAGGATATAACGTATTCAAATAGGAGCAGACAAAACAGGAGGAGAGGAAGAATAGTTTAATTGGATGCCAATAAATGGGTGCCAGTCACTCATAAGCATAAGTGTAGTGCGAGATATGGGGCGTGATCCTGAACTGATCAGCTCCACTGGCCCTGTCACAGATGCCCATAAGAAAACATAAAATTAAAGTAGAGTTAGCCTCAGGCTGGGGTCTTAGTGTGGAGGACACTGATAATTCTGGTCCAACTCGACCCATCAAATCTGCAATATGCACTGTTGAACAGTAATCTACCACAAAATTGCTTGGTCCGTTTTTTACATGCTGTCTGCTTTGTCCCATATTTGTTACCTTTATATGGAGCTTTATATCAGTGGTTCTTAACCTTTGTTACTCGGATGTTTTTGAACTGCAACTCCCAGAAACCCCAGCCAGCACAGATGGTGGTGAAGGCTTCTGGGAGTTGCAGTCCAAAACTCCTGAGTAACCCAAGGTTAAGAACCAGTGCTTTATATGATGGTAATTGCATGAAGCCAGCAGTAGGAGTGCCAGCTGTGTGCAATTGTTCTCCTTTACAAATTGTGAAGAATAAATAACTGCCAGCTGACTTCCATTCAACCCAGTAGCAGCTCATGGACTAATCAGGGGAAAGGGAACCTGGCAATTGTAGAGGGGACCCCCTTGCTTGGGGCATGAGCTGACCGTCTGGGAGACAGTGGCTTCTTAGGCAGTACTTCATTTGTGAAAATGCTGAAATCTTTGCAAATAGTTTCCAAAGGTATAGCAGCAGGGACTTCCTATAAATATACCAACTCAAGCCCAGATTTTAGGAATCAAACAAAAATCAAACAACAACAACAAAAAAATAGGTGTCTTTCCCCAGAGGGTCAGTTTTCATTTCTCAAGTCATTGTTTTTGTTGTTGGATATAGTCACATTTATTTTGGAGGATGCCAGGAACACATCTTTAGTGAGCATTTAGCAAATGTATCCTAAGCATTTGTACATTTGCAATAGAGATTATGAGGCAATTTATTTGCTGTCATCAGTTTGACTTTGCAATAAGAGAACAGCAGAATGTTTTTACATTATTGTAGGCAACTGTTCAGAACCAATAAATAATATATTATTTCTTAATTATTTAATATTATTTATTAAACATTTCTGTACATGCTGGAATATTAATGTGCCATAAACAAATGCAAACAGCCCCATTTTAATTAAAATGCTTCAGCAAAAGTTGCAAGTGAAAGTTTTACTGCATACAGAGTAGTGACAAGCGGAAAAGCTATCTGTTAAGCTCATAATACATGCAAACAAAATACTGATATGGTAGAACATTAAACTTAGTATTATCTCCATGAATTTTAGAGTTCTTCCAATAACGGAGTGAAGAAACAAGGACAATTTTAATTCTATGTATTTTTAATAGTCAATGTTCATTTTTTTTGTCTGTTTGGAGACACTTCATTATTAAAAATGGAATCAAATTTCACACTCACTGCAACAGAATACTGATGAAATCATCTGGGAAATTTAGATTTCATTTTAAATTACAGTCCTGTATTCCAAAGGTAGGCAGCTCACATTAGGATTACCCATCAGAGTTGGTCTCCATTAATTCATGATGACACCTCCTGGTACACACAATTTGCTGCTTCTGACAAAACTGACAGACAGAACTAAAGTGCTTAATTTCATTTTAACCCAAGAAACGATATTACGTTAAGGCACTGATGGCATCAAATAACGCTGACTTATTGCTTAAAATTCTTGCAATATTCAATGAATTTCTTGCAGCAATACAATGTCTAACTGAACCCCTGTAAACTATTTGATTCAGCCTAGTGGGTGGGGAAATATTAGGAAGGAAATCTGCCTAAAAATATCAGTTTATAAGAGAGGGGGAGAAAGAGAGAGAGAGAGAGAGAGAGAACCCAAGATGGCAGCAGCATCTACGTCCCGAGAAGATTATATAGACCCTTATCACCTGGTTTAGGGCTTTAAAGACTGTACATCAAGAGCTGATTTATTTATATTGGTGATCTTCTGCCTTGGGCAATAAAGATATCTGGGACTTTGGTCTTGAGCCATTTGCTTGAAAGATACATTTCCATACTTCATTGTTTACCCTCATCCCACACTATCCTGAGGAAAACTTGTGACTGAGTTAGCAACTGCTGCGCTTCAGAAGTGGGTTGGTTGATCTGGGAAGGGAAGAGAAAACTGGAAATCAGATCCAGCTGTGCAAGAAGGTGGGGGTGAGCCAGAATAGTCAGCTGGGTGAAAGATGGAGACAGAAGGAGGAGCTGTTAGAGAGAAAGAAAGATAATCACTTGTGGTGGAGGAAGCAGAGGCCAATGACTTAGGGACCCAAAAAGGGATTTTGGGCGACATGCTGGATATGCTAGAGTCAGAGCTGAGTGTGGAGGAAGTTGTGAAGTATGCCTATATGGAGGAACACTCAATGAGTGTTCTTAATCAGATTTGGATACCTCATGAGATGGGTCATGGCAGGCAGGTCTTTGAACTGAAATTTTGCCATCCAATTCCATGCCCAACTGCCCACTGGAGATCCCAGTGACTTGGGGGTGGGCAACTGGGCCTCACTGCTACCCAGAGAAGATGTTGGAGATGCAAGGGACAAAAGGAGTTTTGTAGCACTTAGAGTGCTCATGCATCTTACTTTACAGATGATAGTCATCTACTTCATGCATGAGAAAATGTGATCCTTCAGATATTCTTGAATTTCAACTGTCTTACCTATAGGTGGCCTTTGACTGAGTTGGAGAGGGGGCACCAGAGACCAAGCCACCACTGGCTATTAACAGCCTAGTCAGACATGAAGAATATTGGGAGTTGTTTTCAGTAAATTTTGGGGAGCCATACTTCAGCCCTCCCCTATTTGGGCATCTGTTATTTCAATGTCTGCCAAATGCAAGATGTGTTTCAAGATGATCTCTCTCTCTCTCTCATAGTGTAGAGTCTTTTCACCTCAAAGTAAAGCTGGGTTTAGTTGTTTCATTTTTAGTTGTAAAATTAATGGCAGTAAAAACTGGAAATGGGAAAAGAAACATATTCTAATTTTTACTGGTGGAGGAAGTCCATTTTTGTAGTTAGCAGCCAACCAACCCTTAAATTGTTGAAAAAAAGTGTATGCCTTACTTAACCTAATTCCTTACAAACCGTACATTCAACCCCCCCCCAAAAAAACAGGCCCATGGAGAACATTATCTACTTTAACTTGCCATTTAAAAGCTATTTTGCCTCCCCCTTACCTGTTTCAGGTAAAAAGAGAACTTTTTCAAGAAACCAGAAAGAATCATCCAGTTACTTCTTGCTTCTAAAATATCTTCTTGAGCAATGATGTCTGGATGCAATACACAAAGATTGAAATGCAAATATCCACTGGGTTGTCTGGGGTTCAATATGCTGTTTGAGAGCATTGTTCTTCCCCCCTGGTTCAGGGGAGCGAATGATGCCACCAGACCCTCTAATGTTTTCCAACCTTGCTCTAGTGACTTGAGCAGATATGTTCTGAATTGAAAATGAAGTTTTCCAGCCAGTTAGTCTTGATTTCTACACATGGAAGAGCACATTAGCAAAGGGGTGAGGCATTTTTAAGTGGTCAAAAGTGCAGATAATCATAATCCCCAATATTAAATCTAAGGTAAATGGATCTACTCTGATATATAAATGACACAATTTAGAAAGTCAGAGATAATCATACTTTGCAAATATTATGTAAAGTCAAATGACATGTTGAAATGTGATTTCTGAGGTAAATATTTCTGAAAAATGCATTTGTGGGTGAGATGAATGGCTTAATCACAGCAAATGCATGCTAATAATGTCTAATTAATTATGTCTAATAATTTTGCCTTACACAAGGCAAAAAATGATAGGATGATTCTTATGAAAGATGCACACAACCTACTTAGTGCTCCAGTGCTTTTTTTAAAACACGATCATCTTAATTTGAGGTGCTTCATGGAAATTGTGCAGTTTTGTGCCTGAAATGGGCAGTGCAGTGCAAAACATCATCCTCACCCATGCAAGAACTCTACCAAGGAAGTTTTTTTTTAACCATCCATGCCAATGAGTTCAATGGCGTGACATTTTGTTAACCTCCTGTGCCAGGATGAGTCACATGAGGGTCTACATCCCTACGATTTAAAGATCTCATAGAAATTTCCTGCCTACTTGCTGTACAGATACACAAACAGATTTGACCCCCGTCCGTAGCATTGCAGTTTAATCTGCTCATGTTTAAAAGGGAGGCAAAGAATGTCTGAAGCTGCCCAGAGATGATAGCATTAGTTATTCTTCCTTGTATTCCTGCAGAAGATAAGCTAGTCCTTAACTGTTTAGATCATCAGGAAAGTGTGTTTGTGTTTGAACAGATAAAAGGTTGTCAATGACTGTTAAAAGATTAGGCACTCTGGCAGCAAAAAGACTCAAACATGTGCAGGAATCCTGACTTCACAGATGAAAAGACAAACTATTTGATATTGGTAGCCCTTGGGATATATTTTATGGGCAAAGTAGTCTCTCTGCTATCCTTGTGAGTGTATGCAGGAATATTCCTGAAGGTCACAGCTGAATTTAGCTCCTTTTTCACTTCAGCACATGAAAAACATTTGATTTTTCTCCCCCATTTTTGCCTTTGGGTTGCTGTTGAAGATAGAAAAAGATACGACTTTGACTTGAACTTGAAAGTTATCAAAATCACTCTTTAGATTTGTATTCCCTAAACAAGTAGTCATTTTGTAGCCTTTTAGAAAGAAGAATTGACAAGAGTCCTCCAATTTGCCCTTGATTTCGGGAATATTTTTCATGGGCTGAATATGTATGTATTTAATGAGATGAGCTGAAGTCAGAAAGTCTTGGCTGTTTTTCAGAAAGTTGGAGTGCTTTAAACACCATAGTCCCAATACAGTTAGATCCTATTGAAATGAATGGGATCAGTTAGTTCCAGCTAATTTAGGTCCATGAATTGTAAAAGGATATTGTAATTGACCTATTAGCTAAAATAGCATAAGATTACCTTTCACTGAAGTGGGACCTCTTCTGGTGAATACTCCAATACTCCTTGTACAGTTGCAGAAGCTATAACTCTGATGTCAACATCAAGTTCCTGTTGTTTTTTTTTAATGTGAAACTGGGGGAGCAGTTTTTGGGATCAGGGATTTGAACCCATGGTCGGCCACACCCTTACCATTGCCACCACGGCTGTCAAGGGGGCAGAAGAAGAACATATTTCCTAGAATTGTAAATGTATGTTAAGGCTTACATAGTCATACACAGCCCTGGCTATGCAGCAAGAGATTTTGAACGATCTCTGGGAGCACACCGACTTAAGGTCTGGCTGTTGGACTCAGATTATCACGCAAGAGAGCCTCACTGAGACACCAGGTAGCTGAGGTGAGTATCGCTTCTTCTGATCTTGCAATGCTGAAAAATTTTGATCTGAGTGCCTAAATTACACAAACACAGTCCACAGAAACAAAATCTTAGGACTGATGTGACTTTAATAAGAACAGGCCTTCTTGTAATAAACTGCAGATGGCCCTTCATTTTGTATACAGTGAACCCTCGACTTACAAACGGCTCTAGTTACAAACCTTTCGACTTACAAACCGCTCTGATAGAAAAATATTGACTCGACTTGCAAACTTAGATTCGAGTTACGAACTGAAAAAAACCATGTGGGAAAGGGAAAGCATTAAATTTGAACTTTCAGTTAACCAAGGTCTACTCGTATCACCTGCGTGAATCAGAAGGTGAGGCTGAGGAACCTGACACCAAGAGAGGCCCGGAAGGAAAGAACTAGAAACCGGGCCTTCTTGGCAGTGGCTCCTCGTCTCTGGAACAATCTCCCTCCGATGATTCATGCGGCCCCTTCGTTGGGTATCTTAAAAAACCAACTGAAAACATGGATGAACCGAAAAGGGGGGAAAAAGCGGGAGAGGCATTCTGGCTTGCAAAGCCTGGGTCAATCAGCACAACATGCTTTAAAACATGCTTTAAAATTGGCTTCATTGAAAAAAAAAAAGATTTCAAAAGTGCTTTTAAAGCTGTTCCCTGCCTCCCCACTCCTTTCCTGAACTTTTCTTGACCTAAGAAAAAAAGAAAAAATATTCCCCTCTAGTGGCAGAAGGTGGAATAGCAGCTTCCCATTAGTTTCTATGGACAGAAAAGAGCAGATACGGATTAAATGGTTTTCAATGCATTCCAATGGGAAATGCAGATTCGACCTACAAACTTTTCGACTTACAAACTGCCTTCCAATACGGATTAAGTTTGTAAGTTGAGACCCCACTGTATTTCTTCTTCCTGTAAGGAGAGAGTCCCTTTAAGAAGTGAGGGGAACCAGGGGAAGAACTGAGGTATCAGCTGTGAGTAGAAATGTGAAAAAAAATGCTAACTATGTTCTTAAGTGCTATGATTGTTTATCTGGTGTTTCCCACTTCGTTTTATAGTTTTGTTTCAATGCCCCCACATTACGTTCTACTGGAGTTCACGGCAACCTATTCTGTTCTGCATAACTGCTGTTGGATTCCAAGTTCTTATCTTCCCACTGTTTTATTTGCTTCCAGATGTCAGTGAACTGTGGTGCTAAAGATCAAAATACATGCATATAGGTGCAAAGAAAATGCAAAGATATATCACAGTAACACTATCCTCAGATAGTGCTACGTATTTTTACTGTGTCTATGCAGTGATTTCTCATCATGGATGAGCTCATGCTACTGCTGCTCCTCTTGCTGGATAAACAATTATCTCACTTGATGAGATCCCTTTCCTTCTTTCTTTTTTTTAAAACTTTGCTGACCTGATATGTATTTTTTTTCCTTTGGGAGGAGAAGGAAATGTCCCTCAAAGCAGAAACAAATTCCTCCCTAGTATATCTACTAATAAGAGCCAGCCAGGTTCTAGAGAACTGCATAGGGATCTCTCCCCATCACTGGTAAAAAATACAATTGAAATAAAGTTAGTGAAGTTAATATTTGGCAGTTTGCTGTGCTTTCATTATTGGATTCCTTTTAATTCTGTGCTACACTCCGATTTCCCTCCACAGGCAGTTGAATTATTCTGACTGTTGGATTGCGATGGAAAGACCTCTAAAACACACAACACATCATTACAAACCAAACAAAAAGAAGTTGAACTCAAAATACCTTCTTAATTATCAGTGGGATAGGGGGGCCTTTGCAAAAGGACTGAGAAGAACATTCATGAACTTACTTTTATAAAAAACTAGAAATTTTAGAGGATTATTCATTAATGTATTCGCAAAGGCTTTCACAGCCAGGATCTAATGGTTGTTGTGGGTTTTTCGGGCTCTTTGGCCATGTTCTGAATGTTGTTCTTTCTGACATTTCACCAGTCTCTGTGGCCGGCATCTTCAGAGGACAGCACTCTGTGCTCTGGTGTAGTTGGCTTGGGAGTGGAGTATTTATGGCTATGAGATAGGCTTTTGTCTTTTTCTGTAAATAGGTGATTAGTGTGTCTTGTGGGTGTATTGTTGTGATAAGGAGGAGAGATTATCTGTCACTGTGACTGATGGGTGTCATTAACTGGTTTTTGTGTGTGTAGTGATTCCCGGTCCTTGTGGCTGGGTAGAGTTCATTGACCTTTTGCACTCTGTATTTTTGAGAGCTGGGAGCCACGTTTTGTTGAGTTTCAAACTTTCCTCTTTTTTGTTGAAGTTCTGCTGGTGCTTGTGGATTTCAATGGCTTCCCTACGCAGTCTAATGTAATGATTGCTGGTGTTGCCCAGTATTTCAGCATTTTGAAATAGAATTTCATGTCCAGTTTGTTTTAGGGCATGTTCAAGCTACTGCAGATTTTTCTGGTTGTTTTAGTCTGCAGTGTCTCTCATGTTCTTTGATTCTGGTGAGGATGCTTCATTTTGTGGTTCCAATATATACTTGGCCACAACTGCAAGGTATCCGGTATACTTAGCCGCCCAGAGTGGTCGACCAGACCAGATGGGCGGGATATAAATCAAATAAATAAATAAATAAATAAATAAATAAATAAATAAATAAATAAATAAATACATACATACATACATACATACATACATACATACATACATACATACATACATACATACTCCTGCAGTGGTGAGGGGGTCCCTTCTGTCCTTTGCTGACCGTAACATTTGTTCTATTTTTGTGGTGGGCTTGAATACTGTTTGTAGGTTGTGTTTTTTCAAAAGCTTCCCCATGCGGTCCGTGACCCCTTTGATGTATGGCAGAAATACTTTATTTGTGGGTGGTTGTTTTTCTTCTTCAGTTCCGTGTTGTTTTCTTGGTTTGATGGCTCTTGTGATTTCATTTTTGGAGTAGTCATTTGCCTGTAGGGCCCAATTCAGATGGTTGAGTTCAGTGCTGAGAAACTGAGCTTCACAGTTCCGATTTGCATGGTCTACCAGTGTTTTGATTATGCCTCTTTTTTGCTGTGGGTGGTGGTTGGAGTTTTTGTGTAGGTACTGGTCTGTGTGGGTGGGTTTTCTGTAGACCCTGTGTCCTAGTTGGAGGTCAGTTTTGCGTAGGACCATGACATCTAGGAACGGGAGTAGGCCCTCTATTTCTTTTTCCATGGTGAATTGTATAATTGGGTGGATGCTGTTGAGATGGTTGAGAAACCATCTTCATTAGTCAAACAATATGAAAACCAAAACCATTTTGTTACATTTTGCTTTGAGATGAAGCATTATTTGTGGAAAGCACAAGTACAAGTTATTAACAACCACATTCTGGGAAGCTTAGAAAATGTTCAAAATATGGCAATTGAGCAGTCCCTGAGGTTATCAAAAGCACCCCAAGAAATTAAAGTGTTTCTTGGGACCCTTGCAGATAGAGTATTTGTTCTCCAAGATGCAACTGATCAGTCAATGACAATATCAGTATTTCCCCCATCATCTATTTGACATAAGACTTGCTTCAGATCAAACAAATCCATGATTTTCTTTGAGCATTTTTGTTCTTTCATGAAGGCATGGGGTGTTTGGTTGTTTTGGTTTGTTCTGGTCTGCTAATGGCTTGACACACAATGCATACTGACCTCTGGCATTTGGCAAAGGACTGGCTTAGATACCACAACTATGGCACTTGCTGACTAGCATACAACTCAGTGCAGGTACAAACGTAGCCCCCCCCCCACTCTCATGACCAACTAAAAACAGCTGTTGCAGGGGAAGTGTAACATCTAGAGCACCCATTGTTAGTAGACAATTCTATGTTTTGTACTTCTAAGAAATGTTTACTGCTAACCTTCATTCACATGAATAAAAAGTAATGTGCATAGAGTGAGGTTAGGGCTATTTTTGACCCAATGGAAATTTCAAGTCTAAGGATTAAAAACACGGTTAAGTATGGGACTGGCTTTGCATTTACATGTCTTGTATTTCCTGAAACCACTGACAACTGTAATTCCCCACTCTCCTCCCTACCAGACCAAACTACTTGTACATATCTTCTGCTTCTCAACATCATAGTACACAGAAATACAGCATGAGATGTTGCTGTTGTTCCAGTGCCATGTTATTGGAAAGGGACCTCAAAAGAACCAAAACCAAAATAGAATTGTGGGAACAATTTTTGACCCAAATATTTCTCATCTTAAAAAAAAAAAAGCCAAACACACACACACACACACACCCCCGAATGGCTGACACTTGGCCTGTTATTTACCAATTTTTGGGTTATGGTGTCATCAAATTCCTACCTTGTAGCTCTGGTTCTGTATGAATTGTTAAAAAAAACATAGCTCTGGAAACGAAAGTGCCCTCTCAAGTTAAATGAGGGTTAAAGAGTCTAAAGACCATTCATTGGGTAATACCTTGTTGTCATTATATCAGAAATTCATTTGGAGTACTCTTGGACTTCCCTCCCTCTATGGAGATGAAATCTGATGTGGCAAGAGTGCTTTTCCTCAGCTTTGGTTGAGTACCTCTTCCTGGATAAGAAAAGCCTAGCAACAATTATTCATGTGTTTGTAATCTGTAAAATAGAATACTGTAACACTCTCTACATCAGGCTGTCCTTGAAGTCTATGTGGAAACTAGAGCAAGTCCCACATGCAGCTGACAGATTGATCACTGGTACCAGCAGATATGAACACATATCCAGTCTCCATCGGCTCCCAGTTAGTTTTCATGCACCATACTAGGAGCTTGTCATGATCTCTAGTGATATAGGACCTCAATACTTGTCAGAATATCTCTCCCACGAAACAGCTACCCATCCCACCCACTCCTCACAGTCCCTGATGTCAAAAATGATGACACCTAATGAAGCCAAAAGAGCTAGCACCAAGAACTGCAATTTCTCGTTTGTAGCTCCTAATGGGGGCAGTATAGAAGATGAAATAATAAAAATGATAAACAAACAAACCAACAAACAGAAATTTGCTTAAATATTAGGATGATAAACCATGATTCTGTTCTGATGCCAAACCTTCAGATAGAGACCTATCTGGTCCCACTCATTTTTTCCTGTGCCCGGGACATTATCAGAATTGGGATTTCAGTAATTAGTGACAGATTGTCCCCTTAGCATTAATTTTGTAATGTTATATTAGGTCCTGAATTTGCCTGTATTATTTATATATCAGACTAGCTGTACATTTTCACTGTCATGTCTCGGTGAAATACCATGCTGCATTCCAAGTGTGAAATGTATGAAATGTTACATGCATTTCACTGTGCTTTGTGCTCTCTTGTGTAATTTCTGTGAGTGAAAGAGGTTGCAGTGTGCAATGATGATATAAGCAGATTTTATCATTTAGTCAAACATTTCTCTCACACTTCTTTCGGAATATGTTCTCCTTCTAATTAATTATGCTGTGACTTGATCTTGTACTAAAAGTGTCCTTAAAAAATAAAAGTTCCCCTTGACATTTAGTCCAGTCGTATCCAACTCTAGGGGGTGGTGCTCGTTCCCATTTCCAAGCCATAGAGCCAGCATTTGTCTGAAACAGTTTCCGTGGTCATGTGGCCAGTGCAACTAGACACGGAATGCCATTACCTTCCCACCATGGTGGTACCTATTTATCTACTTGCATTTACATGCTTTTGAACTGCTAGGTTGGCAGGAGCTGGGACAAGTGACGGGAGCTCACTCTGTTGCATGGATTCGATCTTATGACTGCTGGTCTTCCGACCTTGCAGCACAGAGGCTTCTGCAGTTTAACCTGCAGCGCCACCATGGCCCTAAAAGTGTTCTTAGATATCTGCAAAAAAAAAAAAAATCCTTTGTTTTTAGCCAGATTCTGGGGAAATAACACTAAAATGGCCCAGATATGCAGATGTCAGGTCTCAGGTTCATTGCAGGCCTTGAAATGATTCAGTTAGGGATTTAGTGTATGTGTCACCAGCCAGCTCTGGCCAAAGAAACAAATGTGGCTATCCATATCCACCACAAAAGGTCAGGTGATACACTTTGGTCCACATAAAGGTTTCTATTTCAGGCTTGTTTTCTGATTTGAATATTTGGAAGCCACCATCTGGCTCCACAGAGGCTGTCTTCACCTTCCTTTCTTTTCCCTTTTTTCCTCATACTTATCTCAGTCTCAACTGCTTTGGAAATGGGTGTGACAGTCCTGCTGTGCTAGCTAGCTTCCTGATGCTACTCTCACCTCTTGTACTGAATTCCGTTCCTTATCTCTATTAAAGGTGGAAGTCATTTTTTTTTCAGACATAAATGTTCTATACTGGTGATTTTTCTTAAAATAATTGAAGGAGTACACAGTTGCTTATCAGTAACATAATGTTTCTTTTCATAAGGACTTTTCTTGTGAGCTTCCCACAAAAATATTTTGAGAGCCACCATGGTGTAGGGGTTAGAGCCAGTTTTGACTGGAAGAGATCCGGGTTGAAATCTACAGTTGATCACAAAACATATCAAGTGATGATAAACCAGTTGCACTCTCACACTCCGAATACCCTACAAGGTTATTCAGAAGATAAAGCGGGGAGAAGAAGAACCATGTATGACACCTTCAGGAAAAGTGGGACTTAAATATAACAAATTATTTTTAAAAAATCCTGGTAGAAAGTCCCCGCTTAAGGGAGGTAACTTGTTATCTGACAGTTTGTATTGTCAAAAAAGAAGACTGAAAAGTGGCCTTTGGCCAGATGGGTAGTGTAGAAATGAAACAACCAAACAAATAAAGAGAAGATGATTTTGTGTAAAATGTATATAGGTAAAGGTAAAGGTTCCCCTTGACAATTTTTGTCCAGTTGTGTTCGACTCTAGGGGGCAGTGCTCATCCCTGTTTCCAAGCCGTAGAGTCAGCGTTTTGTCCGAAGACAATCTTCCGTGGTCACATGGCCAGTGTGACTTAGACATGGAACGCTGTTACCTTCCCACCGAAGTGGTCCCTATTTATCTACTTGCATTTGCATGCTTTCGAACTGCTTGGTTGGCGGGAGCTGGGACAAGCGACGGGCACTCAGTCCATCGCGTGGATTCGATCTTACAACTGCTTGGTCTTCTGACCTTGCAGCACAGGCTTCTGCAGTTTAGCTTGCAGCGCCACCATGTCCCTTAAAATGTATATATGCTGACATTAACTATGTGTTTTAAAGTCAATTCTAACTGATAGTAACCTTTGCCAGGATTTTCTAGGCATAGAGTACCCAGAAGTGATTTACTCTTCCCTTCTGTGAGAGTTCTGGGACTGTGCAGTTGGTCCAAGACCACACAAGCTGGCTGTTCTCCCAAGAGTCACAGGGGAGAATTAAATTCCTGATGTCTGGCTCGACATCCAGGTACCCAACTCACATAGCTGTCCGGCCAGCTATACTAACACTACTAGAAAAATAAAGAACTGAAACAGAAAGCCAACTCATCAGAGTGAGGAAGAGTGTGAAGAGATGACCTGCTGTCCGCTGGTCATATTCTATGGGTTGCTGGGCAACTTCAAGGCCTCACTTTCTTTTCTTGTGGTTCTTTATTGTTTAAAACAGGCTTGGATTGAATAGTCATTCAAATGTTTTCAAATAGAGGACAGACCACAGTAAGCAGGACACATGGCCACACAACTCGATGAAAACTACGACTTACATTCTCAGGAAGTAAAGAGCTGTTTTCTTTTTATCTTAAAAGCAGTATCTGAGCAGAGTCTCATGACAGTTACACACACACTGGTAACATCTCGTATAGATTATTGCAATGAGCTCTATGTGGAGCTGCCTTTGAAGACGGTCCGGCGACTGCAACTGGTCCAGAATTGAGGTGCACTGCTGGTGAGTGGTGGGGCCGCTAGGGGACACATCAAGCCGATTCTGTTCAAGTTACATTGGCTAACAGTTGCTGCCTGGGCCCAATTCAAAGTGCTTGTTTTGACATATAAAGCCCTAAACGGCTTGGGCCCTGGATACCTGAAGGACCGCCTCCTTCCATATGAGCCTACCTGGCAGTTAAGATCTAACCGGGGGCCCTTTTGAAAGAGCCATCCCTCAAGGAGGTAAGAGGGACGGCTTGTAGACAAAGGGCCTTTTCGGCAGCTGCCCCCAGACTATGGAACGCCCTTCCGACTGAAATTCGTCTGGCGCCGACTTTGATGACATTTTGGCACCAGGTCAAAACTTCCTGTTCCAGAAGGCTTTTAATTAAAATAACATCAACTGTGGGTCCTGATGGCAATTTTAATTGTATTTTAATTGAATTTTAATCATTTTATTTTTTATTGAATTTTAATTGAATTTTAATTGTTGCAAGCCGCCCAGAAACCTTTGGGTAGAGTGGGCAGCATATAAGTTAAATAAATAAATAAATAAATAAATAAATAAATAAATAAATAAATAAATAAATAAATAAATAAATAAATAAATAAATACTTAAGCTAGTTAAATGCAGTGGAGTGGGTGGGTGTGTTTTAGAACTTGCTATTCAAATTTAACTCCTAAAGTTACTAGTGTTTCCATTGTGTAATTAAGGGAATTATATCTATTCCTCTCTGCTGTTACTACAAAGTTCGTCACTCAGGAGAAAAGGAAGCCTAAGTAAAATAAGGTGCAGTTGAAGGGCTTCAGGAAAGTCTTGATATTGTTTAGACCAGGCATCCAGTCTGACTCAAATGTGTTGCAGGTTTTATGTCATATTATCATGTGACTAAGAGAGAAAAAAACCTTGTCTTTTTTACCATGTATATGTGCACTTCAGAAATACGTAAGTATTTCCCAACAACACACAAGGAGACTGTAGTGAAACCAATTAAAACATATCTATAAAGTTATGTTTGTTGTTTAAATTTGTCCCTCAGATTAACCACATTCTGTCAGTATGCCATGGTTAAGCAAATCTAGTTTCCAAAAACATTAAATGATATTTAATATTAGCTTTGAGATTTCTGCTGCCGCCATACATGGGAAGTAATTAAGCATGCCAAATGAGTGGTGACAAAGACAAGGGAAGTAGAAATTGAGAAATGGTTTATTGAGAGTTCAGCATAATAGCTGACACCCCTCAGAAG
Source organism: Pogona vitticeps (assembly GCF_051106095.1). NCBI lineage: Eukaryota > Metazoa > Chordata > Lepidosauria > Squamata > Agamidae > Pogona > Pogona vitticeps. The sequence goes on from NC_135787.1 coordinate 76,972,225, forward strand.
GTCAGCTTTTGCATATTGTAGACGGATGAGCTGTGGCGTGTGTCTCTTGTGCTATTGAGAGTGGGTTGTTTCGCATTTAATGGAAGCTGCCAAAGAATGAAAGATATAATTGTCTGGGGGATTTGACAGAAGCTGTGGTTATAGTTCAACCTCTCCAAGGGAAGAAGATGGGAAGCAGGCAAATAAATAGTGGCTGTGCCTTCTTCCTCTATGGGACTGAGGAAAACTTTGTAGCAACTATAACTGTGCCTAGGACGGTCATTGTAATAAACACATTTCTGCAAAAATTAGGCTTGGGCCTAGTTTTTGTGTGTGTGTGTGTGTGTGTGTGTGTGTGTTTATATTATTGGTGCATGGGAGTGCCCCAATGTAGTATGTGACAGCCAAATTCAGCATTCCACATACTTATTAAAAACAGTCCTGAAAATTGTGTTGTGCTTGGGTGAAAAGTGTTTAACTGATGGAAAAAAGGAGTCTGTTTCTGGGATTTTCCCTTGTGTGGTATCACTTTGAGAATTTTGCTTATCTCATGACTGCATTTGTTTTTACTTGTTTCATTATGGTACTGATGCTAACACTAGGGCTAGAACAGAGCTTGAAACTAATATATTACAAGTAATTTTGTTATCTATAATTAATTACTTTTTGGCAAATAAATGTTCAACTGTCACATTTCAAAAATAATGCAAGGTGAAGGAATAATGTTATTTCACTTGCCAAACAAGTAAGACTAGGATTTTTTTAAGTTAACCTGAATGGTGAAAATATGACAGAGGTTCTTACTTTCATTTTCAGAATATTTTGTTCCATACTGAAAGAGACCCTCTTAACCCACATGCTTTGTTTTAACAAAAGAGAGAGGCATGGAAGCTTGTGATTCTTTTATGTTTCCATCTTTTGTTTGCCATTTCCTTCACCTCTTATCTGTCACATTGCCTGGGGGAATGTTTAATGTTTAATCAAATAGCATAACTGCTGCCAGCAGCCAATCAGAACATCCAGGAGGGATAAATAGGGAATTCTGAGTTGTAGAAGGATCTGGATTGGCTGTGAAGAATGTTAATTTGCCTCAGCCTTCCTTATGGGCGGGATCTGTGTGCTGCTTAGCTCCATGGTGCCCTCTATCTTGTCCATGACAGCCAAAAAGGATTTTCTGACTTTCCTGAATAGAATTCTCTTCTCTCTCCCATCCCCAAATCTATTACTTTCTCTATGGCTTTACAAACATAAAATACAATCCAGAAGGTTTTTTTTGCGGAACATAAATAAGAGCAATTAGCTTTTAAAAACACTTAATGATTTGAATGTCTGTCACCATGACAGTATGATAACTTGTCCAATCTAACGAGGATAGCTAGTCAATTTTCAAAAGTTCAAAATGAGTATCCTGGAGTATGTTTACGAAAAGTGGCTTCTATAGACAGAATGGGACTTTCTAAGAGCTGGAAGTCACTAATGTCAAAAAAACAGTGCTCAGTATCAGCTGTCATGCTCTTTCCCTGAGGTATTGTGTACATGTACGTAGAACAGGAAAATCAACCCACCTATTGCTTTCACCAAGTATATGTTTTCTGATGGGAAAAAAACTTTGAAATCGACTGTAACTGAGGGTGCAGTTCCAGTGGCAATCTGAATTGATTCCTGTTCTGTCTTTTTTTAAAAATCTTTGGTTCAAGTCATGCAATATATAAATTGGTAGCTGCATTCAACTTTTGATTGAAATTACATTGATTTGTTTCTGGTAATTAAAACTGGTTTTGTGGGAGCTACACTGAAATTGACTAATTTTCTTTATGCTTTAGGAGCATGTTGTTCTTAAAGATTTTGATTTTATTATTTTTTTTTCCAAAAAAATAAGTGAAAATTCTCAGAATTGAGTGTGAATGAGGTGCCACCTGTTATCATAATGGTCATTTGAAACCAGAGGAGAAATGCTGGAGAGGTGACCCCAGCTGATTAATGATGAAAAAATGGGAATGAGGGGACAGGTCTTCCAGAAAGCTCAGCAGGAAGTGAGCTGACACTGAAACCTCAGCCCCTGCACCACTCTCTTGGATGCTGCTTCTTGGGGGGTGGGGAGGAATGGCCTGCAGGTCATGTTTGCGCCCCCACTAGCTCTGCCACTACTGGTGTTCTGCTGCTCCTTCATCAGCCAAATGGAATGAATGGGGCAGGTGGTTGTAACATTGAATGTACTGATGAAGTGATGCAATGATAAACATTTTAGGAAAGAATTTTTTTAAAAAAATTAAAGGAAAAATGAGACCCAAAATTCACATAGGCATAAATTAACATGGCAGCAGTCATTACATCCACAAAACTGATTGAATTGATATAGAAGCGAGGTACAGTATGTTAAAAAGTACCTATTGTTGAGTAGGGGGAAAAACACCCTCACTCTACAGCCCATATAAATCTATTTAACCCATGTGTTGTGTGTCTGGAACTTTATAAATTATAAATAATGCTTAAAGTGATTTAGCTGTGCTTCTTGTTGCCAGTGGAATCGTACCCTGGAATTTACATCATATTTTTAGAATTTCTTTGTATGGAATTGTTTCCAGACTGGAACTGGGATATAATAGAATTGATGTCCTGCATTCTCCACCCCTAGGAAATGTTACATTTAGATATGCAGTTTTCTCAAGACCAATATTTGAAAGGAAAGGGTTAAATTTTCTCTTCATGCCTGATTTGATCCCATTAATTGTCATCCCTCTCCCTTCCGCTCACCACCACACAGAGCCTGAAAAACCACTGATAAAGACATTCTGGGGCTCTAAATTATGTCATGTTTTAGAGTCCCCACAGCACTAACTCCATAATCTCACTTCAGAATCATTACTCTTCCAAAGTAGAATCATGTACAATTCAGTAATAAACTATTTTCTTTTTCAATTGAAAGGCCTCTAATCTGGAGAAGGATTCCTAGACAGCTTGTGTTTTAATCCAGCACGGGTGTAGAAAAATGCTGTGGCAGATTGGATTTCAAAACTGGGAAAAGGAAAAGTGGCGTTCTTCTAAGAATGTGGAAGTATCTGTCTTGACTTTGTTTTGTTTCCCTGTATTCCACCTATATTTCCTTTGAAACAATTTTTGATTTTGTTTTGGATTGTGGCAATTAGCATTTTCTTCCTGCATTGAAATTGGCACACATATTTTACAAATATTTTATAATGTGCACATTTGTTTAGACATTTCATCTAACATGAACATTTCCTCCTGCATTTTGGTTAATGAGGGCATTTTCTCCATTTGCTAAAATGTGTCTGTATGTGTTTTTTATTGTATGTGTTTTTAGCTGCATTTAAAACATGTGCACAGTTTTGTAAGCAATTTGTTTCTCTGAAATGCCCCATAATCCTTGCAGATGAATAAATTCTCAATGCCATGTGTGCTCCTTCTTCGAATGAGTCTGAGGAAGGAGGCAAAAATGTTACCAAACACATATTTTATGATAGCAGTTTTTTTAAGGTGTGCATAGCTAGATAAAATGCATTGACAAATTGGGGGGGGCATGCATTCAAATTATTATGTAGTTATAGATAATGTTTTATTTACTTTTTTAAAAAAAATTACATTAATGCAGAAACAGACTCATAAACACAAGTGAAATGAACATAGACCAAACATACACAGCTCTGCTTGTCCCTTGTTTTGTTTGGTCCCTTTTTGTTTCTTTCTGGGTCAAAAAAACAAGGTTTAAAAAAGGAAAAGAAAAATAAATATATTGGATTGAGATTCGACGGACATCTTGGGCTCATAGGCTCCTTGCTTTTCCAAGCAACAATTTCTTTCTCATATTTTTCTATTATTTGTGGAAAGCTAACCGTAATACTAAATGGCAGACTGGCTTTGAAGCTCTTCTTCATTTCAAAAGCACTTTGCTGTACTCATTTAAAAAAAAAAGGTTGGGGGCGGAGGAAAGCATAAAGGCCGATTGGGCTCATAGGACCAGTTTCATGGTCTTTGGGTCTTGTACAGCCATATCTGACAGACAGATGGTTGTCTAATTTTCTTTTGAATGCCTCGAGCATTGGAGTATCAATCCATCAATTAATTAAACCAATTAATTAAGCATTAATTTTTTCAAAAAATTCTTATGATCCGTTTGCAGGCAAGCTATGATTTAGAAGACAGTACAGAACAGTTTATTGCAGGGAAAATTAATAGTCTGTAAGCAGTGTCTTTACAATGTGGGAGCTCAAATGAGTAGTATCTTTTGTGAGAGAAATTGGGAGGCATTTGGGGGTTTTAAGATGTAGGAATGTTCCGATATATGCAAAATTTTGGCGCATATACATACATTGGATCTGGGACAGAACATCTGCTCAGCAATTTGTTACATTTTTTAGATAATTTTGCTGTTAAAAATAGTTGTTGCGCTAACATATAGCATCAAATCCTCTTCCAGTTTTATGACCTCCATTATTCAGGAGAACACACTCTCATAAAATGGCAATAGGGAGATGCTAATATTAAATGATTGAAGTAGACCAGAGAACTCTCCCTTTCAGGCCGCAAACATAACAGATAGGTGAAACATGAAGAAATGCAGCCCTACTAAATCTGTTTCTATGATAAATTGAGTCTCCACTGGATGCCACTGTTGGCTTACAAAGTCTTGCTGTGAGTACAGTTTCTTTGGCAGTAGAACCGTTTCTCCTGAAAAACAGTAGATATTTTCTTGACTCAAAATTCCTGCAGGGAAAATGTCTGATTGTGATAGAAAGCACTTCAAAAGGTGAACACTTATTCTTTTAACTAACCTCGCATACGAATCTCACTCACAAGGCAGCAATTTTTGTTTTACAAAAAAAGCTATGCTTAGTCTTAATATTTTTTAGATGGCAGAGAACACATCTTTCGGTAATCATAATTTTGTGTGCATGCTTGTGTTAATATGTTCATGTATTTAAAGGGAAATAATGTAAGAAAATGGAAAAGGTTTTGCACCATTCTTTGTTTCATAGAAATATTGTATTTCCATTAGACTCATGTATGTCAGTTTACATTTATATTCAATTATTTCTATTTATTTGTGTAGTTAGTTTTCTTAACTGTGAGATCCATGACTGCTGGTTTGATAGTCTGGAGAGTAAAGCAAGCTACTGCTTTTAAAAAAGCTTTTAAGTCAGATAATTGGGGGGAAAACCCACATTATATTAAATGAACAAGAATAGATTTTATGGCACCAGAGATTCTCAGTACCCTTAGATACAGATATGAGTGCATGAACCTCAGAGTATGGCTTAGAACCCAGATCCACCATCTGCACAGCACATTGCCTCCTGTGTATCTAGTCATCCCTCTCTTCCCCAGCCTCTTGTATATACATTAGCAACAATTAGTGCAAGATCAGTCTCAAGGGGCAACCATAGAAGGGAAGGGAAGGGGAGTGATGTGCGGAATCTTTTATATGTATGCAGTGGTGCTTGGGGTTTTTGTATAATGTGCATATTTGGTTTTTTTAAAGATATATTTCTGAAAAGCAATGTGATGCATTTATTTAAAACAGGAGAGTGTGTGTATACACTATGTAGCAGTATACAAACTGAAACAAGCAAATAACAAAGCTGTGTGGTCCTTATGTACAATTGAAACACAAGGATGAAACTCTCCTTTTTTCTTGGATATATCCATTCCAATTCAAAGACTAGCTCCTCTAAATGATCCTATGGTATCCACTCAGAAGACATACTCCTCTGCCAAGACTCAATGACCAGGAGGTATATTAATTCAGTTTTCAGCTTCAAAAAGAGATACTGTTTCTTGCTTACAGCGATTTGTAAGTTCAGAAACAGGTCAAACTGGTGTATGATTTAACTCCTTGAATATTTGTGCGACTGGCCCTATGATGAACCAGGGTAAAGACCTGATTCAGGCAGCCCAATGGGACGTAATTTATGATTTAGTGAATTCTGGGTAACTGCGCATTCTCATAAGCAGCAACATGAATATTAAGAATGAGTATTCCAGTTTTCAAGATAGTATATATAAGAAAGCAGGAAGTAGTTTTATACTGGTAATCAGAGCCTTGGTCTATCTAGACCACAGGTTCCCAACCTGGGGGTTAGGACCCTCAAGGGGGCTGCAAAGTATTTTCTGGGGGGGGGTCACCACAGTTACTTTTAGTTGCAATTATTTTTGTATTTATTATATTAAATATGGTATACACAATGCTGTTGTATTTTAATCTTGGCCCATAGATAGATAATTTAATCTGGACTGGAATTGCAGGCAATCTAGAGTTCTCAGTTCTTTCTGTATCCTTTTGGACAGATTTTCCTTTTATGCATGCATGCCACTCCTGCCCCCTCGGAGAGAACCACTCTCACTTGTTTCTCTTTGCTCCTCCATATCCACCTTTGGAGGATTGATGCCAGCCTTTTGAACCGGGGTGTTAGCTTGGCTTAAACAGGCATGAATGAGGTGAACCTGCGGTGCATGCTGAGAATACTGACATCAAAGATGGTGGCAGGATTGAAAGGTTGTTGCCATCGCAGCAGTGGTGCTTTTCATTCTCCTGGCCATTCTCTGATTCTTCCGGGTGTGGCGATGGCAGAGCAATGAAAGGAGAGGGGACCTGGCCAGAGAGATCCCTCTGGGCCCTGCTTGAGTCATGGAAGAGGAAAATAAGAGGGCAAAAAGGTGAGGGAGTAGAACCAGGGAGGGAATGGGACACAAGTTATGGGTCATGGGGCACAAGTCACCTTCCCCATAGGGAAGGTACTCATTTGGGCTTGAGGGAGAGAGGCTCTTCACTGGAAAGGGGACATGAAGGGAAAGTCATTTCCACACCGAAAAAAGTAAATTAAACTCAAAGTGCACTGACCCTTTTTAACTTCTCAAATTCTATCTGGTAGAGGCAGATTTACAGTCCCCCATAATTATGTATTAACACATTAATATTAATATATTAGGGTAGAATTATATTCTGCAACATCTATTTTTATGTGTTTTCTTTATTCCATTAAAATACCTTTTCATGCAAATGTGCTGGGGGTCACAGGTTGCTTGGCTATTATAAAAGGAGGTCATGACTCGAAAAAATTTGGGAAACAATGATCTAGATTCTTGATCTATCAGTCCTTTGGTTTTAAGTAGGATTCATCCCTGGTATAACCTGGGGGTTTCTGCTATTGCCTATCAATTCCTTGCTCCATTTCAGCAGAAACCAGGGACAGCCTTACTTAGTTTCTGAGATCTGATGAAATCTTTACAGCACTACATCTGTGAAGGAGCTCATGTTGAGACAGAATGATTCAGTGAGTTTCATGGCGCACATTAGACTGAAATCTGATTTTCTCAAGTCCTAATTATTGGAAGCATACACGTGTAGATGGTGAAGATGAGCTATGAAAGAAATCAGCTATAACAAAATTTTCAACATACTACTTTTTAAATGGACCTGAGCATGTGAATCCTGATTTTCAAGGTTGTGTATGTGTGTGGAATCTGAAAAAGCTGATAAGAGGTGAGTTCAGCCCTGTTGGAGATCAATGTCATCTTGACCCCACTGTTGAGATATCTAGAATAAAGAGCCAGGCCTGCAACTCAGATTTCATGGAACCAGATGATGCACTGTTGGTTCTTTGTGTTATCTGGCAACTGCTGAGCTGGTAGCTACTTTCTGGCTAGGCACAGTGTTGGTGGTACCTAAGCACAGCAAAGAGGAGATCTATAGTCCCCTCTTCCAGTAATCTACTAGGATGACAGACAGATATACCTTCCTGGGATATGTTGCCAGAATCCCAAGGGCCTCACATAGCATCCCCTTGGCCGAGATAACATTTTTGGTAACCAAAACCATTGTGTTCTAGATCTTATAGATATCACTGTATGCTGGGAAAAAAAATCATTAATTACATCTGCTCAGTGAATCCTCTCTGTTGTAACAAAGTGCTGGAAAAAAATTCTTTGGCATAGTTAATATTTGCCTCTATTCCCTGAGCATTGTGTTCTTGAACAGTTTATTTACTTTTCCACTTACTGCTGTAAACAAAGATAGTAAAGACAATACTTGGCAATAAAGGGACACCTGGAGGGAGGGAGATTGCTTTTAATTTGCTTAGGGGTTTGGATCATCTCACTCAGATATTTCCATCACCATACTTTCTCTTCTAAACAAAATGGTTTTCATCCCCACTGCTCAGAGCTGAAAATCCAGAATTCCCTACACAGAAAGATAGTGTTACATCATTCAGCTGTATTTCCCTTTGAAGAAGTTCTCTCTCTCTCTCTCTCTCTCTCTCTCTCTCTCTGTCTGAGAATGGTGCTTTGTGCACCGGACAGCTTCATACAACCCCGGGCCAGCTGGGCCACTCACTGTTCTTTGCACATCACTGGGGTCTTTCTGCTCTGGTGGTGCACCAATCTGGGCAGGAGCTTGGGCTGCCTGTCCCTGTCTCCTCAGACAGCTGACCACTCATCAACTGCACAGGGAGAATCCCATCCCACCTCCTCGACAGAATGGTTGGCTGCCTGAGGAGATGGTGGGGGTGGGCAATCTGAGCAACTGCCCAGATTGGTGTGCTGCCAGAACATAAAGATCCCTGTGATATGTGAAGAACAGTGAGTGACCAAGCCAGCCCAAGGGGTGCAGAAAAGGTCCACGCGGCAGCAGTGATGCCATGCTGACAGCTTCATACGAAGCTGTCAGGCACATGAAGCTTGCATATATTCTTCTGATTCCATATATATGCAATTTTCATGTGCCTGACAGCTCTAAATGAATTCCATATATATGGAATCAGAAGCAGATACTCTAACTAGGTCTACTTTAGCAGACATTGAACATTCCAGTTATTGGAGGTGGGAAGACTATCCTAGACATCTTTGTTAAGAGACAGAAAGATGCTGTGAAATGTGAATAATAATTATAGTTACGTCTTGATTCTATAAGCCCAGGGAAAAATGAAATCTATTAATTTCAGTCTCTTTAATTTTCTTGTTTTTTCAGCTGTAACTCTGTTCCACATAGTTTCCACATCAATTCACATATTTAAAAAAAAAAACCATAATCTCATGCAGTAATTCATACTCATTTATGTTTTCTTCTTATATCCAGACATTTGTTGGTATTTTGTCCCGGTATTGATTTTTTCCCCCAGTTTCCCTAACATAATACATTTTCATATGCTATTGTCACAAAACATATTCATTCTTTGAAAACCCCCCCCCCCGGTTTATGAATGTGAGATATTGTGCTTCTGTACCCACAATTCAAAAAGCCAGACATTGCCCAAATATTACTGCACAGTATCTTCCCTGGGTTGCCAGCAGGAAAAAGGATGCCAAGCATTACATAGCAAAGGACAGCCTGAATGTTAACAACACCAATGTCAGCACTTAAAATGATCTAGAGATTACCCTCTTTTGCTCACTACCATTCACAAGGCAACACTGTGCAAAGGGAAATCCCAGAAGCTGACTCATTTTTCCATCAGCTAACTACTTCTCGCCCAAACACCAAGTAATTCTCAAGGCTCTTTTGCAACAAAAATTCCTTCAAGATTCCTTCAAGAAAAAGTGAGGCTGGGACTAAGCATTGTCTTTCAAGGTAAGTATGTTTGGTCTTTTCAGTGTATTTGACAAGTTTTAAATCTGCAGACAGAAAAGAAAGCGGGTGTCTGCACTGTGGGATGGTAAAACAGTTTTACTTTTAAAAACTCAACTGCCCAAATGTCCCTAAATTTGACACAGACCAAGAGCAGACTGTCTGCTAAATTTGTGCCAAATTTGAGGCTGGCATGATGTGTGTAGCCATATGCTTACAGAAGGTCCAACACATGCAGTCTCTCTCGCTCTCTCTCTCTTCCCTCAGGTAGACATACAACAATGCACTTCAGAATACAAAAAATACAAACAGCTGAAATCTAGCAGTTCAGTTCCTTCAGTCTTAATGGCCTCACACAGAACGGTGAAGCTTGCATACAGTATCACCAAAGCAAACTCTGAGAAGGACTGTGCATGACAGAAGTTGGGTAGACGCTATAACAGAGCAGCCACTGCATTGCTCTTATAATGTAGGAATCTTTCCTGGGGATTTTGAGTGCACACATCACTCTGTCAGTTCTCCTTGTTAAAACGGGATGCCTAAGATCAGAGCTTAAAAGTGCTTATGTTCAGTTGCTAATCTCCAACTGGCTAGTATGTAGATCCAAACCTGTATTTGCCTATTAAGGTTATCATGGATGTATAACATGTATAATTCAGCCTGATACAATAAAAACTCCTTTTTAATAGCAAGTAGTAGTATTGTTGGAATTTCACTTGTCATTATGGATTTAAGGAATATTGTTCTTCCAAAGCAAGTATTGTATAAATAGAAGAATATGAGATGGTTATATATGGACACGTTAAATGGGTCTTTTCACGTGTCTTCTGATTTTTTAAGCCTATTAGCTAGACAATGTTGGTCCTACTTGTAGACTGCTGGCTTGCTCAAATACACCCACACCCACATACAAGTCCTTTTAATCCACCCAAAATTTCAAGCCACATCATAAATATTGTGAATGTAGACAATGTAGTTGCTGAGATTATGAGCTGGGTGTACTGAAAATTAGTTTTAATTCCCTTATTCCATGAGGAAGGCTCAGTTACTCTACTGCCTGTCTTTTTCTAGAAAAAAGAAAATACAACCACCACCATGTCAGTGTTCCCCTCCCCCATGCAAAATTTAAAGCTTATTTTCATGAAAAGCATCAAGGATCTTCCTGAGTGACAAGAAAAACTCTGCTTGCCTCCATAAACCTGTCTTTAAATTGCTAATTCAGATTATCATCCTATATCATACATAATGTGGGTTTAATTCCCAACTCTCTTGACTGCCATGCATGGTTTTCCAAATGCCACCTCCTATGAACTGCTGAACAGCTCAGTGATTTAGGTATCTGGTTGCAAAGCCAGAGGTTAGGAGTTCAATTCCCTACTGTGCTTCCTTGACAGGGGCTGGACTTGATGACCTGTATGGCCCCCTTCAAGCTCTACAGTTCTAAGATGATAATGATGATGACTGGCCAGTATCCCAAATGCAACACCAGTTGTGGAAGCAGCTGTGGACGTCCAACAAGGCGCTTATCATGCATGACTAGAATCCTAATTGATCACTGAAGTAGCTTCTGAAGTTGGAGCACCGTGCAAATGTAAATATTGAACAGGATACCTTTAATTTGCTTCTTTGTCTCTTAAGGTCCTCTTTATGGTCAGTGAAGGAAGACTCCTTGCTTCACCAAGGGAAGGACTAACCAGCCTCCATTATGCAACCAAAATTGTCTGCTTCTTTCCCTTGAAGGCTCGTAATATTACTACATAGTCTTTCTTTAACATTTTACTATTTAAAACTCTGTGCGGCTTTGTGGCACTGTACTCTGTGAAAAGTGGTACTGAAATCTGAAAATAATTTAAAATGTGCTAAGGTTCTTTGCCTCCTTGCAAGATACATATTTACATATACAATATACTTAAAAGTGAAATCCTTTATCATTACTCAGGGGTAAGCCCTATTAAAGCAAGTGTGTGATTTACTTCTGAGGAGAGATGATTCATAGTAATCAATAAAAAGCAAGCAGCCCAAGAAATGCAGTTAACAATCCAAAATGAAAGTGTGGAGCATGTTGACAAATATATGTACCCTGGATTTTAATTAAATGAACAGTGGGATTATAACAATGTAATAAAAGTCAGAACGGAGATATCCCAGAGCAGCTTCCTTAAGATAAAGAATATAACATACAACAGACACTTAAAATTGGATCTGAGAATGCCACTGGTAGGTATTCTCGGCTCTACTGTATTGACTGAAAACAGAGACTACAGTAAATATACTTTACTCTGAAAAACAGGACTTTGAACTGTGGATTTATGAGAGGATGGCTCAGAAGTTATTTGATCAAGACAGTGACTGCTTTTGATTTGACTGTGAAAGTGGAGTAACATGGCAAAATGAAATATTGCAATGAAATAGTTTCTCTCTCTCTCTGTTTGTGTGTGTGTGGTATCTTGATCCTCGATAAAGCTTCTACAATTGTTTTCTTCCAAAGTCAAGTTTGAAATGGGGTGGCTAATCTCATTTCCCCTCTTCCTAAATATTTAATTCAAAATTATGGAATTCAGCCCTGCTTTCTCAGAGCAAAAAGCATGCTTTTGGGCAGTTCACAAGTTAATTATGTAGGTGACACATTGCCCCCCCCCCCCAGCTAGCTGGGTACTCATTGTACCGACCTCGGAAGGATAGAAGGCCGAGTCAGCCTTGAGCCAGCTACCTGGGACTGAACCCTGGGCCACAAGCACAATTTTGGTTGCCGTACAGCACTTTAACCACTGCGCCATAAGGCTCCTTCTCAGTGATTCAACGTTTCTTCTCTGGAGAATAACAAATAATACCATTTGCCCTTTGAGTACAAAGGGAAGTTTAGAGGTCCAGAAACATCTTGAAATAAAACATTTTGTCATGAGTTACTGCAGCAGTTTGTTTAAAATTTAATGATTTTTTTAATGTAAGGGTTATATTTTTTGCCATTGCAGCAAAGGTATACATAATTTATATCTTGTTTATGCACCCAACAAATGTGTTTTCCTGAGATAAGGGGGTCTCTTTCTAATACCTGTTATTATTCACATAGCAGAAATTGCTTAAAAATGGTTTATGAACATTACTTATTATGACTGATTTGCTAATGTTTTAATGCTCTTTCTTTACCTGGAGGCCAAGACCTTGCATTGCATGCCAAATCCAAATGCTTACACAGTTCATTTGATGATCAGCAAAGATCAGCGTGGCTTCAGATAACACACAACCCCAGTAGGGAATGCAACATATTAGCATTGGGTTATAGATTTAAACTCCATTAAGCAAGAGCGTCCATTTCTTGTTTATGGATGTTCAGGCACTGTGGGAAGTCAAGCATGGAGATTTCTGGATACAAGTCTAATCTGCCTCATTGTCAGCTTCCTTCTTATATATTTAGGGCATAGTCTGATGTAGAAAGAAAAATAAACTTACTGCTTCAACCGAGCACTCTACTGGTTCCAACTAACACAGCACTTCTGAAAATAATGTAATGCTCTGGCCTGAAAGCTAATCAACAGGGTGCTGGTTGTCTGGGTTTCCATATGGGGAGAGAAATCTCAGAGTGAGAAGAGACAGTTTTGTATGGGTGGTGATTTCAAATCCTGCACATTCATCTCTACTCATTCCCAGATGGTTCTCACTTTGAATGCATATTGTGCTTGTAGGAAGACTGGTCCACGTTCCAGCTCTTCTACCGGTTACCAGGTACAAGGTAACCTGCTCAGCCAGCCCTCCATTCTGGCCCCATATCTGCCATAAATCCTAATGTATCCAGGATTCAATCCTGGATGAAGGCGCAGATTTGGCCTGCATTACTGAAAATTGGGTGGGCGCTGAGGGCAGTGTGGCCCTTTTGCTTATCTGCCCACCCGGTTATTCCATCTAACCTCAAGGTAGGGATGGGGGAAAGGGTGAAAAGAGAGATAGAGTTGGGTGTCATCAATGGACTGCTTACACAAAACTCCAGAACTCCTGCACCCCAAACTCCAAAATCACCAATCTTCTAATTTCCCTATCTCCTCCTCCTGCAGAGACTCCCATATCTCCTGACTCCGCCTCTCCAGCACTCTCATTGGTACATGCAGATGGCACACTAATATTCATGACCTGGGCGGATGCCACAGATGGTATCCCACACATTGCATCTTGGAAGCCTATTGGATCCAATGTCATGCAGGTGTGGATCATCTTAATGGATTCCATCTCCCCATAGGAAGGAAGCACCACTGAGAGGTTGCATTTGATCAAGTGGTGGTCCGACCATGACAGAAGGACTGACACAAGGTCAGTCACTCTCAGACTATTTTCTCTCTGTCCCGTTGAAAAAAAAAGACAGGTCCAGCATATGTGGGTGGGGCCATTGACAAATTGGGACTTGTCCAAGGAAGCTGTGGTTTCCAGGAACTCAAGAGCTGACCCAGTGACCTCAGCCTCGACGTAGATGATGAAGTTGCCCAGAACAAGTAGTCTGGGGAACTTCAACAGCGCCACCAAGATTAAGCCCACCAGCTCTGGAAAGGAAAGTCTTGGGTCGTGAGGAGCACAGTAAACCAGCACAATCTTAAATTCAACCCTAGTCCCCAATGACCTGTGGAGGGCCTTCGGACCTGGGATCACCAGGACAGAGGGCCTGACAGGCTGCTGTCCCATTTCTTGAGTGCTGCCTGGGGGCCTACTGCAGTGGGTGAGAGACAATAGACTGGGCCAATCCAGACAAGATGGAGGTCCTGTGGGTGGATGTCCCTGGTGTTTGTGGTTTGGGTGCCTTCTTTTCTTTGGGGGGGGGGCTATTCTTTCTGCTAAGGATGAGGTTCACAGTCTGGGCATACTGCTGGGCTCAGTGCTATCAATGGACACTCGGACAACATCTGTGTTCCGCTCCACCGACTTCCATTTCAGGCAGATCACCCAACTTACTCCCAACTAGTTCTACCCGTGTCACCCATGCGAGCCAAGAGGTGAGGCTGAGGAGCCTGACGCCAAGGAAGGCCCGGAAAGAAAGAACTAGAAACCGGGCTTTCTCGGCGGTGGCTCCTCGTCTCTGGAATAACCTACCTCCGGAGATTCGCGCTGCACCCTCGCTGGGTACTTTTAAGAACCAACTAAAAACATGGATGTTTAGGCAGGCCTTCCCTTCCAGTTAATTCCTGTCCTCTTTCCTTTTTTTCTCTCTCTTTATTTGATTTATTTTTATTTTTCCCATCTTATAGAATCATCTAATTAATTAATTGTTATAAATTTTTGAGAACTTGTTATCATTTGTTGTAAGCCGCCTAGAGTGGTCGAAATGACTAGATAGGCGGGGTATAAACAAACAAACAAACAAACAAACAAACAAACAAACAAACAAACAAACAAACAAACAAACAAACTGCATTCATACCTTGACGCTGGGATATGGGGCTGCCAATAAGGCTGATATGGAAACTCCCACAGGTCCAGAATATGGAGACCAGATTACTGAGTGGAGTAAATAGATACTAACATATCTCTCCCACTCTGGCCACATAACACTGGTTACCTGTGTATTTCCATATCAGTTTCAAAGTGATGATGTTAACATACAAAGCCCTAAATGGTATGAGACCTTGACATCTAGCAGAGTCTCTTCTTCCAATGGGATCTGCCCACCAATTTGTTCATCCCAGGCTGGGTGGCTGAGGACATTAATCCTGAGAGAGGCCCAGAAGGAGAAAACTAGTAACTGGGCCTTCTTGGCAGTTGCCTCTGGAACCAAGTCACCCAATATTCGCTTGGTCCCTTCACTGCAGAACTTTAAGGAACTTTTAAAAACCCGGTTATTTAGACAATCCTTCCAGATTATTCCACCAGCAGAATTCATGGAATTTACCAGCCTTTAAGATATCTGATCCCCACCATCTTGAATGCTTTTATTAAATGTTTACTGTTTTGTATTTTAAGTTAAAAAAAATTTTGTATATATCTATTTCTTTGTATTATTTGATGTTCACATTGATTTAACAATGTTGTTTATTTACAACACTTGATTGTTGTTTTATTTTGTTGTAAACCACCTGGAGTGGCCTTCAAAGCCAGATGGGGAGTATATGAATAAAATAAAATAAATTGCACAATGATGGTGCTGCACAAAGATTCAAGTGAAGGGGAGTTGCAGCAAGAGCCAATGGGTGCATGTTATTGGGCCCATAATGCCATCTGGTGAAAGGTAAGAGGCAGAATGCCGGTGAACTGAGGCTCGGGAACTCTTGTTTTATGAGGGCTTAGGAAAATTGCTCACATTGCCCCTCTCCAGGGCAGTTCTGCAGCTTTGTAGTATTAAAAAAAGTTGAATGACTTGCAAAACAGCATTGTAACAGATCCTGGATTTTCCCCAGCAAGAAAGGGCCAAGAACAAGGTACCACTTATTTGGTGCTTTGAGTGTACTCTGGTTTATTTATTTATTTAACTTATATGCCGCCCACTCTACCCAAAGGTCTCTGGGCGGCTTACAACAATTCCAGTTCTAGGATCCTAAAGACGTCATAGTCATGTGGAACATGGTGGCTCTCAAAAGATGCTTATCCATGGGGAACAACATCACCCAGATCTTGATTGGTCAGGCATTGTGCTACAGTTGTTTTTGTTTTGTTGTAGCATCTATCTTTCCATAGCGTACCAGAGACAATTCATTGACAAACAGCGGGTGAACTTAGTTTGCACCTTCCCCAGCTCATATTGGGATTCCTTTGGCTCAACACCCTGGGCAGCTGTCCAACTCCCAAGACCTGCCCTGGATTCAGAGTAAGAAGCAGCATGCTTTTGAATGGCAATAGCCAAAGTTCAAGGGTGCAAGTGGTCTACTGAGTTCCCCTCCTGCTTGTCAGCTTCTAGTAAGCCTCTGGCTTGCCACTGTGAGAAACAGGATACCAAGCTAAATGGGCCTTCATAAAGGGATCTTCTTGAGTTCTTAAGTAGATGCATTATCTAATTAAAAAACATTGGTTTTCTATCTTCCATCAGCCTGAGTAGTTTCACACTTTGGAATATCCTCAGGCTCTTCTTTGCCATCAGAGGCACTGCTCTGCAGCATGTATTCTTCAACATGATTATGCCTAAAATGTTTTTCTGCAGAATGACAGAAAATCTCCATTTATTTTGCCAAATGACAGTCTTCCACTTCATTAATTCTTTCATCCTGCCATGGACTTCTCCTTTTTTCCAAAGTACTTAACCCTTTCCAGGCTCCATCCTACCATCATCCCAAAGTTTCTGCAAGCTATGAATTAGTTGTCACTCACTATTTAGGCTTTATTTTGTAAAAGAAGATTTCCCTTATGCTAGGATTTGAGAAACTACCATCCCTGGGCTCACAAATTATAAGACTGACAGCAGATTTCCATTTTTTCTTTAAAAAATTGACTTCCAAAGGAGTCCAGATTTTTCTGTGCTCATATAATTGCTCTGCTGCTTATACAGTCTTCAGTAATGGGGAGTGGTGGAATTGCAGATCTCTCAAATATAAATTAATAACATTTACTGAACACACAAAGTGCTCTAAACATGTCTGGGAAATGTGGCAGTGTTGAGAAAGACATTATTTTTGTTAAATGTCATATATTTGGAAGGTTTGTTTGTTGGTGCGGAAACTTACGAAGTGCATTCCTAATAGAATATTAAGATAATTCAGAAATATTGTCCATCTTTGTAGCTTCATCAAGACGTATGACACAGAGATGAAAAAGCTACAGCAGTGGACATGAGTTGGGCAAGTCACAGGGAGTGACTTGTCCACATTCCCCAGCTTCTACTTGCCTATTACTGTTCTGTCTCTCTACAAAAAAAGAGGAAGCTATGAGATTGAGTAAATAGTGAATAACCCTTGAAGAAGGCTGAAAAGGCCAAGCAGAAACACATTGGGCTTTTTATTTGGAATAAAGTGCACACTATAGTTTTTAGATCCTGGGACTAAAGTCTCATTTAGCATAACAGCTTTGGTGGATGTACCAGTTCCTTTTTGCTTTGAATGGAAACTGTAGTCCAGCAACATCTAGAGAGCCGTATCACAGAATCATAGAAAAGTGAAGGTGGAAGGGGGCTACAAAGTCATCAAGTATAACCCCCCTCCCATGTCTCTCCTCTGTTTGATCAGAATCAAATGAAAGCCACAATGTGAAGCATGGACGTTCACCAGAACTTTCCTTCAAGTGTGATGTCAGGACTCTGAGGAAAAGAAACAAATCCCTGGGCTATGGAAACCCCTGTCTATAGGTTGTAAGAAACACAGCCCAATCCCATACACAGATGTAAAACTCCTTGGCCAAAATCTTATTGAAGAATCCTGCACGTATATGGGCCATTGCACTAGCAGTTCCACCCACTCTCCTTTCACTGTCCATTGTGCAGTGGGGTTCATGATTGCTTTCCCAAATGAAAAGTGTGGGAGACTATGACATACACCCAGCTGTAGAGGTAGAAGTGCCTGTGCATTTGTCTATTTAGGATGCACAGATCCTGGTCCCTGCATTCGCAAGGCTTAATCTCAGGGAAATATATGTAGCACAGCAGAACCACCCTATCCATGGGGATTGGTTCCAAGGCCCCATGCAGACGCTGAAAAACATGGATTAGGAAACATTTTAATAGTGAATACTATTAAATATCTATTATTTATATATTTTGCATAATATATAATGTCTGCAGCAGCCCTTTTGGGTTATATATATCTGCCTTTTGGTGATGTGTAAGTGGCCTTCCTAAAGCAGACAAGTGGATGTGAAAGTACTTCCTGAAAGTAGAGTGTTTAAACACCACTATCTAGAATAATCCACAGTACTTTTAAGCCAAAGTGCTAAGACGTGAGTGGTAATAGTCTTATTGATTTCACTGCTGAACACCACATGCCAGCAATTACATTTTCCATTTGCAATAAGATGCAAAGCTTCATTATATTTGTCTTGCTTTGCTCTTTGTGAATGAAAACAACACTCCTCTTAAAAGAGGAGGACCAGGATAATATCAGAGTTCAATAACAAGGACAATTGTTTTGTTTTTTATTTCTGTAGGATCAAACACAATAATAACAGAGGGCAGAAAATCCCTTTCCGTGTCATGTGCCCATTTTTCTGCACTCTGTTAAGTTACTGTGCATGGGTAAGAAGTGTGAGAATGTAAGAAGATTAGAAATAGCAAAAGAATCTTTTGTCTGGGGTCCTCCACTCTTCTCCAGCTTTAATGTTCATGCATGCACATAATGTAACTCACCCAACGTCCTTTAAACCAGGAAAAAGAGCCCTATGACCTGCTGGATATTGGTAGAATGCAACTTCCATCATGCCTAGTCCTTGACAAGGCGGGTGAAGCAGGTGAAAGTTGTGGACAAACAACTTCTGGAGGACCGTATATTCCCTGCTCCTATGGACAGCTGTGCATGACAACCCACCCTTCTGAGTAGCCAGCCCACCACTGAGTCTGGCTGAAGGTCACCGTAAAAAGACAAATTTCTCATTGTTATCCAGGGATGTTCTCCAGTACAGAGAGAGCTAGTAAGCAAAGTAAATCCAGTTGCTAGTGCTGAGTGGAGTAGACTGAATCAATGGGGTGTAACAGTGGCCCTTTTTACAAGTCTCACTCACCCGGTGAGTCTCCCTGAGCTGAGACTAATGCTATAGCCCAATGTTTAATGGGGGGGGGGGAGTGAAAAGCCATTTTGCAGCTATTATAAAAAATATGGAACGGAAGCTAAATCCAGCAACCATGTGTTGAGTTCTGTCTTCCCCCTTTGTAATGTCTACTTGTGGGGAAATTATTAAACTGTGGAGCTCCTGGACATGTGTTCAGTTTAACTAGAAGTTATGGAATGAAAAAAGGGGGCACAATATGAAGTTGTTGGTTTTGCTCTTTATTCTCCCCCTTTCCTCTTTTTTGTAATGTCTAGTTCTGTTAAAATCAATACATTCAGAGTTTTGGAAAATGTACAGCACTTCATATCCTTTGGTTACACAAATGACGTCTGGGGGGCTGGGAAGCTGAGCTTATGCTGTGGCTGCATTGTTCATTGCTTCTCAAACAGGCCCGATTTTCAATTAAGTCTAAAGCTTTCAGTCAACAACTATGATGCGTGCACCTGGGGAATGCCACCAGGCCTCAATAATCAATATTCAAGTTATGATGGACTGACAGCTTCATGGCTCAGTGCATGTCCCTTGATTTTTACTTCTCTTCTTGCTGCTGAACAAGGAAGAGAATCTATAGCATGAAGAAACAAACTTAATTAAGCTGAGAGATAGGGCTGAGGAATACAACCAAGCGCAAAGAGGCATGCAATACTTATACTTTATAAGACTCCCCAAACTGAGTAACTTTTCCACACACACACAATAATAATAATAACCAGAGCAGAATTTTAAAATACGATAATATATGATGTTGCTATAGATTTATGGGAGCAGACGTAGTTTGGGACAGATGTGGTTTTATTTTTATTGTACTTTTCTTTGAGGGTTGCAATTATTCCTGACAGATTTAAACCATATTTATCATCACATCCTCTTCACTTGTAATCCTGGGAACCATAGCTTTCGCTAGGGATCAGCAGCACCCAGAACGAACTGCAGCTGCTTAAATTCATAGAATGGAAGAATAGCCAGAATCAGAATTGCTCCTGCTTTGTTGGGGAAGGTTCCTTCTGGGGATGCACATCCATAACAACAGGGCCTCATCTAGTGGGTTTCAGATGGTCTCGTCGTTTAATCTGTGTGGACAAAGAGGTCAGTAAGAAATCTCTCCCCCCAATTCCTCAAGCCTTTCTGCACCTTTCATCTAGGACCCACTTGCTCATTTTCCTGACAGCCCAGGGTATCTGCAAAATGCTTCTCCAGCTATTTATTTTTTTGATTTCTATACTGCCCAACTTAGTGAAAACCACTACCCTGGGAGGTTTACACAAGAACAGTAAATACAGAAGAATAGTAGTTCCACCAACCCACCAGCTCCTACCCTGAACAAACAGAATAAAAAACATAACCAAATCCCAATCAACAAACTGTATGGCAACATATAACGCACAAATGGTGGATCATGAATTCATCTCAGGGGAGTATATTGTTAAAAGACTCTCTATACAGCTCTGCCTTCACTAGTTTTCTGGGAATTTGGAGGGAGTGGGCCTGGTGTACTTCCAGTAGAAGTCCATTCCACAGGGATGGGACCCCTACCAAAAAGTGCCCTCTTCCTAGTAGACATTCTTCTCACCTCTCTCGATTTGGCTACCCTCAGTAGTGAGGCCTTGGAGGACTGGATGAAATGGGTAGGTGTTCTTTGAGGGGTATGGTCTGACAGGGATCAAGGTCCAAAACTATTAAGGACTTTGTATGTCAAAACCAACACTGAAATAAAGGGGAACCATGTGGTCAATCCAAAAAAGAAACAAACAACTAAATGCACACTCGTATAGCCTGATGAAGTGGTCTTTAATCCACAAAAGCTCGCATATTGTATGATGATTTTTAAAGTGGTCTATAAAGGTATCACCTATTTTCCCAAAACCAACACTTTGAATCTGGCATGGAAGGTAATAAGGAGCCAGTGCAAGTGAGTCAGGATTGAGGAGATATGGTCACCTGGCTGCAAGAGATTAGCCTGGCTGCTGCATTTTTTCCCCTGTCAGCTTTCTTTACTGTTCAGCTTTCACAACTATACAGGGTTATAAGGAATACAAGAGTGAGAATGAACTTGGTCTCATTCTCTAGTGGCACACCCTTGCATGTGGCAATCTTTTCTAATCCCTTCATTGCTACCCTTCCTAGTCTCAGTTTTCTTCTGATTTCTTAGCTGCTGTCTATATTTAGATTGCTGATTGAACCAAAGTATACAAAATGCCACTGCTACCCAGTAGCTGCTTTGGAAAGGGTGGATGCATCTTAGTCTTGTGTCTCTTGTGATGATTCTGGTTTGGGGGACCTACAAGGGTCCAGGGAACCTGGTCTTCAGAGGGCATTGCTCACAGCTTCACTGTCACTCTCAAAGCCTTTCACTATGTTAAGGTGAGCTTCCATGAAAAAGCAGATATCATTAGCAGTACCCATGGCAGTATATCAAAAGCTGTGCTGTTCTTCTCATATTATTCTCATATAGTTGACTCATACAGTGCTTGATTGTAGAATGCCCAAAGATTCTTCACTTTGAATTCAAGGCCCTCCCAGAACTTGGAAAAGTTAATTTTGGGGGATTGGCGGACTTCATTACCAATTCCCAAAAGTGACTTTTCCAAATTCCGGGAAAGTGTTGAATTCAAAGTGAGGAGTCTCAAACCCAAAGTGGGTTTTCTGCAGTCAAGTGCTGTGTAAGGAAAGCATATGGGGACAGCATGAGAACAACACCGCTTTTGATAAATTGCCATGGAAGCAACAGATTTGTGCTTGTTACCAGTTCATGGACACATGAGACAGATTTTCTTGTGCTTTTTTGGTGGCTGAATGATCAGTGATAGCTTTCTTGCACAAGTCATCAGAAAGCTGCACTCTGGACACTTGTCTTTAATTGCATTTGGTTGCCACCAACTTCTGTCAACTGTTCTCTTTGCTACAGCCAAAGGAGTATGGTTGGTTGGAGACACCTCCATCCATAAATATACATGCTAAAGAACAGGAAAAGAGGTCCAACCCACCCCCACGCTCCAGTGACTTTTAGACAACATTCAACTGGTTTTTTTGTGCCTTCCAGTCTGTCTTTTTATTATGCATATCAAATAACCTCTTGGTTTTTGATGACATTTGTTAATTCTTTTCCAGCAGATAAAAAATGCTGCACTGATTGACTTTAGTATTTCTGACCCCAATGGAACGTTGATGTATTGTTGAGTATGAACATGCTGTGTGTCCACAGGAGTATTTGCAGATGCAGAAGGAACAAACATTGGGAATGCCAAACAGCCAAACAAAGCCAAAAGTATATGTTCATATGTTTTGGAATATACAACAAGCTAGCCGTGGGGTTCTTCACAGAAGCATTTTCCCCCATTTTCATTTGCTGCTTATTTGAGTGAGTCTATGCATTAAGTACTTTTATCAGATGACAGCATCTCCTTGATCTACTGTCACTGACATCCCACTTGATTTTTAGGTTATATTTTCTTGCAATGTTCTCAGTGTGTTTGTTCTGTCTTTATAGAGTAGGCCTTTGTGCACAAATGATGGTCAAAACCATAATGCATAAAAGCAGCAAATATAGTCATAAACTTTAAGCAGATGACAACAAAAACTATTATTATTATTATTATTATTATTATTATTATTATTATTATTATTATTATTATTATTATTATTATTATTATTATTATTATTATTATTATTATTATTATTATTATTATCCCACCCATCTGGTATAATTATACCACTCTGAGCGGCTGACAACAGAACTTCTTTCTATCTCTCTGTCTGTCTCTCTGTCTCTGTCTCTCTGTCTGTCTGTCTGTCCGTCTGTCAAAAATAAACTCAGAAGGGACTAAAATGTCCCCAGTTACATAGAAAGGGACAATTTTAGAGGAAACTTTAGAAGAATCTAAAATACACCCCTACCAATAAGACAGTTTTAAAGAAAGTTATAGTGCTTTGATTTTCATGCATATCTATAAAAGAGACCAAAAAATCAAGGATTTTATTTTCCCAAAGAAAATCAGTGAGAGATGCGAAGATTTGGATCTCTGGGGTTTGAAGCAAATTCAGGTCCAAATGTGATCAAATCTATGTGAACCACATCAGGCTTGAATTTGCATTTCAGAATCAAATCTCAATTGCATCAGAGAATCCTTGTACAGCCCTGTTACAAACATACGCTTACTGTTGATGGAGAACCATGGATTAATTCTTCAGGTAATTCTGACTCTTTGAGAAACTCCTAACGATCTCGCTAGAAGTAATGGGTGGCATATTTTCACTTTCTCAAACAGAACACTTCACGACTTTAGTAGACAGCAAGCTATGTAGGCGGTAGGGTTTCAGATTGCAATGGTCTTCCACTTACCCTTTGTTTGGCAGTGAGACAAGTTGGGTTTCATCTCAGGACTCGTAGCAACTTCTCTGCATTATATTTCCATGATAAAACATTATAAGATATTTTCTATCCTTGTATATTATGTTGCATAGGACAAAATGGTACTCCAATAAGAAAAATATAAATTTAATGAGATAATTTTGTCCCATTGTTTTTTGTCAATAAAATAAATTTGTACATGGCAGGCAGCTGATGTCATCATTCAAAACTCTTCCAATGACAATGTCATAAAATAATTACTTGGACTGGTTCTTCAAAAACAAACAAACAAAAACATGAAATTTGGGGCTCTAAAATGTCCTATCTATCTGAGTGAGAATTAATGTGTATCGTATATGGCATTCCAATTTTCTATGGCCTATATTTTACTTCTTAAGATGAACATAACGGGTTTCATGTATTCAAAACATATGTGGACATACCTAAAAAACACTATATAAATGTCACTTTTAATGGAGTTAGCTCAGAAGTGAAGTGCCCTTAGGGAAACACATATACTTGTCATCTATTGTGAAATTCCATCAAACTTGAAATTCCATTTAGAAAAAAAAATCACAGTTGGTTTAATCATCTCAAAGAGATCTTAATAAAAAAAATAACAAAAGCATTTTTATTTTTTTATTTTCTTGAAAGAACATTCACTTAACAGTCTGGGAGAAATGTGTCACTGAGAATTAAGCATTTAGTTCAGTCATTTCCGACTCTAGGGCATGGTGCTCATCCCTGTTTCCAAGCCATAGAGCCAGTGTTTGTCCAAAGACAGTGTCCATGATCACAACCAGCGCGACTAGACACAGAACGCCGTTACCTTCTCACCGAGGTGGTACCTATTTATCTACTTGTATTTTTACATACTTTTGAACTGCTAGGTTGACAGGAGCTGGGACAAGCGATGGGAGCTTACTCCGTTGCATGGATTCGATCTTACGACAATTGGTCTTCTGACCTTGCAGCACAGAGGCTTCTGCAGTTTAATCCGCAGCACCACCATGTCCCTAAAGATTTTAGGAACACATAATCGAGAACATTTTGGATGTCCTTCAGCTTAATAAGTGCAAAATGTACTTTAAGCTTTTAACATATTCCCAAAGCACAATTATTTTACCTTTTCAGTAGCAATGTTAGACAGATGTAAGCCAGACTAAGATCTAATACTCTGTAGGGATGAAATTTTGCTATTTTAATCTGTTATATTTTAAGAACAGAATAGGCTTCCTTGTGTATTTTAATAGCAGGTTTTTGAGATCCCAAATGTGTAGAGGATTTCATTATATTGTTTGGTCCTTCGATGACACCCAACTTGATTATATATGGTGGGAGACTGGAGTTTCCTCTGCACCTGACATTGGCAGGAATGCTATTAGTGGTCTCTCTCTCTCTTTCTCTCTCTCTCTCTCTCTCTTTTTTTTTTTTTGCAATATATCCTGGTTGCAGAATCAAGACCATCACTAGATATGTTGCTGAGAACTCCTCACTGCCCCAGTACCTCCTCAGTGAGCCTCAACTGGCTGGAGCAAGTTACATAAACCTTAAACAACAATGGGATTCTGTCCATGTATTATTGTTGGTTTTCAGGATAATGATTACTGTTGTCCTCCCACCTCCCCCATATTGTTTCTCTGAGTCTTGTATTTGAGGCTTTTGTTCATTTTTACATTTTAAAGTGTATCTTTTTTAAAATAAAAAATAAAAAAGTAAAACACATTTGCAACATGTTATATGTTTATGAATGTGGGATATTATGTGGTCCCCAATTCAATATGTCTTTCTTCACTGTCTGTCTTTTACGTAAAATGGCTAATTTGACCTTGGCTGAGCACAAGGTCTGCACAACCTTTCTGTTGTGGTATCTCTAAGGCTCTCTTACAACACCACATTTCAAATGAGTTGATTCCCCCGCCCCCAAATTTTCTTTACTGTCTTTCATATAGTATGGAAGATTTTGACGGTTTCCAGCGACAATCTTTGCTAACTCCAAGCCCCTGCTCCTCCCTTTCTTCCTCAGTTTGCCTACTCCAAGGAAAGGGTTTGGCTCACATCTTTGCTTCATGATTTCATCAAGTCCAAATCCACCCTTCAAAATATTTTCTCACAGAAAAACTGCAACCATATTCTAGTTATTCTTGGTTCTACCACCTTATAGCAAACTTAGATCATATGACTACCTTCTGTGATCTTCTTGAACTCATCCAAACAAAAAGCAATTAGGAGGGGTGTTTTTCAACCAGTTCTCTACCAAGATGTTGGCTGCGTTTTTCTCCAAAGGATTTCCACTCATCTTTTGAAATAGAAAAGGGAACCTGGGAGTTAGCAAAGATTGCCGTATGAAAAATGAGTAAATTGGAGCTATTCTCCCTTGCACATATAATGAGAATGCAGAACTGATTGAAAAAGACAAAATTGTTAGAGAAAGTGATGTAGGGGGAGGGGGAAAAGAGAAAGACCTATCATGAGGTGGATTGACTCAAGAAATGAATCCACTGTTGTTAGTCTGCAAAACCTGAGCAGAACTTATTGGACAAGACAATACAGTACTGCTAAGAAGAGGGAGGTGGTAGAAAGATAAAACACAACAGGATATGTTATTGATTTTTAAGATCTGAGCAGAGCCATTAGTGATAGGACATTCTGGAGGTTATTAATTTATGGAGTCACCACATGTCAGAAATGACTTGAGGGCACAGAACATCTTTG
Organism: Pogona vitticeps; assembly: GCF_051106095.1. Classification (NCBI taxonomy): domain Eukaryota; kingdom Metazoa; phylum Chordata; class Lepidosauria; order Squamata; family Agamidae; genus Pogona; species Pogona vitticeps. The sequence goes on from NC_135787.1 coordinate 76,998,507, forward strand.
GAGATTTTTTTTATATTGCCAATTGATTGTATAGTGACAAGAGGGGTGAAATGAAGAGTGTGACAGGATATTGGCACCAAAGGTCCACTAACAGGAAGTAAGACTATCCTCAGCCACAAAGCAAAAATGGTAATTTCACAGCCTAAACAAGTTAGGTTCTGAATATTTGTTCTATACTCTTTTTATAATAATTTTTAAAATATATTTTAAATATCTGATAGTAATAATTCTTGAACTGCAGAGCTGGAAGGGACCCTACAGGTCACTGAGGCCAGGTGCTTGTCAAGGAGGCACAGTGGGGAATTGAACTGCCAACCTCGGGCTCCAATACCTGAACCACTGAGCTATCCAGAAGTTCTGTATTTTAATTATTTTTAATATTATTTTTGTGTTTCAATTTTTACAACTAGACAGAGAATCCCTTTGCAAGCATGATATTGATAAGCTTGTTTGCCCAGGAAGGAGTTAAAAGATAAAACATTTGTTCTAAGAGTCAGATAATTAGGTCCTGATTGAAAGGGTCAAAAGTTCACATTGCTCCAGATGTGTAGCTGATTTCCCCTTTGAAAACTTGTGTGAGGAGACTCTTTGATTTCAAAATTTCTCACATTATATTTACTAAAGATACATGGCAAAATATCCCTATTTCTGGAAGACTGTTACTCCATTACTTTCTTTGAAGCAAACCTGTTTTCCCTCTTTAAAGAAAACCTAATTTTTCAATCTGTTTCAGCGACCTTCCCTCCAGATATCTCCCTCCCTGCCTATCAATTAATACAATGCTTCATTCTGCAAAGCTCCCCTTAGCTAGCTTGTACCATGCTCAGTCTTATGACAAAATGCCTGTTTTTCCCTTTTAAAAGGCCTTTTTGAGGATCAATCTTTCAGCCCCTGCAGTTTGGATTCTTTCCAAATAAAAAAACAGATGCATTCAACCATTCTCTTTCAAGATAAGAAAGATTTGTCTTTTCAGTTTATGTGATTTGTTTTAAATGTGGGGTCATTTGGGTCTGCCTCTGGGGGAGACAAAACAGTTTTATTTTTTGGAAAATTATAAATCATTGTTCAAACCCCCCAAAATTTGGCACAGAGCAAGAGCGGATTGTCTGCTACAATTTTGCCAAATTTGGTGCTGATCTGAAACCCAGTTTCAAAGTTATAATTTTTATTTTGTTCTGCCTCAATTTTTATAACTGCCTTGTGGAATGTTGATCTTCTCTGCTGCCCAATAACATAGTGTTACATACAGCACTGATGGTACCTGTCTGTCATGGGTTTGGAGGGAAAGTTCCATCCTATGGGGAGTGGAAGGCAGGACATCAGGGGGAGGAGCTGTACCGTATATATATTTGGAGCTTGTGTGGAGAGTGAGGAGTGGGAGTCTGTGTGTCAGACTGAGTACAACTGTGTGTCAGTTAGTACATACCTGATAGGTTCAGGTTTCTTTATAGGTAGCCAGAACTGATAGGTTCAGGGTCTGTGCTTTACTTTAAAGGGTTCTGTGGGAACCAAACTGTTATATGTATATGTTTGGGACTTTGCCACATTACAGTATCTTATTTACTTGATCTTTTTATTTACCCTGTTTGTTATTTAAATAAACCTTGTTCTTTTGTTTGTTAAAAATCCATTCCTGGTCTGTGTGACTTCTTATAGGGAATAGTTGGTGGCAGCATAATTAAAGGGTGATATACTCCAGTAGGTCTGGGGTTGTCACATTGATTGGTGTCCAGCGTGTGGGATACGACTAGTCCGGTTGTCCAGTGGTCCAGCAAAGCCTTGGCAAGTGTGCCCAGAGCAAGGGGGGTCTAGTCAGGGAAAATCTGAGAGCGCGTAGGTAATCTTCTAGGCTTACCTCACGGGGAGGTAGGCTAGTGGAAGAACGTGCACACTCAGATTGGGGACTAGATTAGGGAGCTCTGAGGCAACCCGTTTTGGCGGGAAAGAGCTGAGGCAAAGCTGTGTGAAGTAACAGTGATCTAGCCTGTCTGCTGAGAGGCCTAGCAGAGGGGGTGGATTCTGCCTGGCAACAGTTGCAAGTTAGTGCTGAAGGAACAGCAGCAATCTATAGAAGGCTGTTTCTGAGGCAAAAGGGAAAAAGTCGTCGCTTTATTTTGAGGCTTGACTTTTGAAGGCAGCCTGTTCTGGGGGTGGGGATTATGCCCTTGACTCGAAGCCAAATGGCAGAAATGGGTGAAGTGAGAGAACCACAGGTAGACCAAGGTTCTGAGGAGGAATTTGGCTCAGTGCAGGATGAGAGCACGGGAGAACAGAACCCAGAACTCAGAAAAATGCTCCTAGCCCAACAGCATGAACTGAGGGTGAGGGAAATGGAGGAAAGATTAGAGAGAGAAAGAATGGCGTTTGAAAGGGAAAAGGAAGAGAAACAGGAAAGGGAAAGAGAGAAACAAAGGCAATTTGAAATGAAGGAAAGGGAAAGAGAGAAACAAAGACAATTTGAATTAGAGAGAGAGAGAATGGAAAGAGAAGAAAGATTGGAGAGAGAGAGAATGGCGTTTGAGTTAAGAAAATTGGAAATGATGAATCAGAATAATAATAACAATAGAGATTCTGAGGTGGGCCAATTGTCTAAAACTGACCTGAAGAAATTCCCTGTGTACAACAAGGGAGATTGCCCTGAGGTGTTCTTTTCCCTCGTGGAAAGAGCGTTTGTGGACTTCTCAGTAAGGGAAACTGAGAAGATGACCATTATGCGATCTTTGATCAGTGGCAGCCTGGCAGAAGTCTATGCAGGGATGCCAGTGGAACTGCTGAAAGATTTCGCTGAGTTTAAAAAACTGGTGTTTGCCAGACATGGGATAACTGCTGAACAGCTGAGGCAAAAATTCAGGTCACTCACAAAGAAACCAGAGCAGACTTTTACCCAAGTGGGGGCCCAACTGGTGAGGTTGCTAGAGAAATGGCTGTCTCAGGAGGGGACAGAGACCTTCCAGCAGCTCAAAGACCTGATAGCGCTGGAACAGTTTTATTCAGTCCTGCATGAGGAACTGAAGTTCCAGGTGAGGGAGAGGAAACCGAAATCTGTGACAGAGGCGGCAGAGATCGCAGATTTTATTTACCAAATAAGAAAGCCCTTAGGTGCTGAGGGGAAATCTGTAGGTAAACCCAAAGAAACCTACAGCAAGTACTCTCAGGGACCAGGGAAAAACCAGCAAGGGGGGGGCATGTTGAAGGGAAGCCCTCAGACATGAAACCACCAAGACCTCAGATTTTGGAGGGAAAACCAAAACCAGATGAGAAAGACTCAAAATGCAGCAGAAAATGTTATTTCTGTCAAGGAAAGGGCCATCTAATCTCAGAGTGTGAGAAATTAAAGCAGCTAAAGGGAAATTTGCCTCATGATTTGAGAGGAACCAAGCCAAAAGCTGTGTTCTTTGTCCAGACAGAGCAAAGCTCCTTGCCATTGAGGGAGCCTGTTACCATGGCTACTCAATCTGGAACAGTTACATCTGCTGATCAGGCTGGGGAAAATGGTCCTCTTGTGGAGGTCAAGCGCTGCTTACTAGTGAGAACAGATTCACAATTGTTTGAGACCGCAGGGGTGGACGTAGGAATACTTGACCATCAGTATAGGGGGCTGAGGGATACTTGGTCCCAGGTGACCCTGTGCCATCCAGACATTATTCCTAGGGAGTATATAATCCCAAATAAGAGCCTAAAGGTGGCAGGGATTGAGGGACAGGTGATCTCACTGCCAGTAGCTGATGTACCTGTGAGCTTTCAAGGCTGGAGGGGAGTTTGGCGGCTAGCGATTTCATCGACTCTGCCAGTAGCCGTGCTCGTGGGAAATGACCTGGCTGAACATGTGAAACGGGTGCTAGTGATTACACGTTCACAAGCTACCACGGGGACAGTTCAGGGGGGTACTGGAGAGCCCGAGACGGAAGCAGGTGAGGGTAGCTCCGAAGCTGTGGTGGAAACCTTAACCACAGACAGCAAATTTGGCCAAGAGCAAAAGGCAGACGCCACTCTCCAAAAGTGTTTTGAACAGGTGACAGACGCCCAGCTAACACCTGAAACCCCAGCGAGATTTCGTGAGAAAAAGGGAATTTTATATAGAGAGACCCTAATGAATATCTCAAAAGGGGGAGATGGGATCAGAAGTCAGCTAGTGGTACCTAAAAAGTATCGCCCCATGATCTTACAAAGGGGGCACTCTGACATGTTTGCTGCGCACTTAGGAGTGAACAAAACACAGCAGAGAATCACACAAAATTTTTACTGGCCTGAAATAGGGAAGCAGATCAAGGAGTTCTGTAAACAACGTGATGTGTGTCAGAGGCAGGGGAAAAACCGTGACAGGACCAAAGCGAAGTTGTGCCCTTTGCCTGTGATTGACACCCCGTTCAAATGTATAGGAGTGGATATTGTGGGACCTTTGCCCAAGGCCACAAAGAGGGGGAACCGGTTCATCCTCACCATTGTGGACCATGCCACGAGGTACCCCGAAGCCATTCCCTTGACTAACATTGAAACTAACACAGTGGCAGATGCCTTGGTGGGGTATATGTCCAGGATGGGATTTGCCTCAGAAATAATCACAGATTTGGGCACATCGTTTACATCGAAGCTCATGAAACGGTTATGGCAAATCTGTGGAATTAAACACAAGGAAACCACTGCCTATCACCCCGAAAGTAATGGGTTAACGGAGAAGTTCAATGGGACTCTGATGCGCATGATTAGGGCTTACTTGGCAGAGAATCCAAACAATTGGGACCAGAAGCTGCAATCCCTTTTGTTTGCTTGTCGATCAGTGCCCCAAGCCAGTACCGGGTTCAGTCCGTTTGAACTTTTGTTTGGGAGAAGGGTGAAAGGTCCACTTGATTTAATCAAGCAGAATTGGGAGCAGATCACCCAGGATGACCCACAAGACATTGTGACATATATAGACTCTTTAATGAATGACCTAAAGAGAAACCTAGAGCTAGCAGCAGAAAACCTGCAAGCTCAGAAGGTCAGACAGAAAACCTGGTATGACCAGAAAGCCAGGGAGAGGCACTTTAACCCAGGGGAGGAAGTGCTTTGGCCTAGGCCCTGCAAAGAGAACAAACTGCAGCTGGGTAGCCCAGAAATAAAATACTTGGGTCACATAGTAGGGGGAGGAGTGATCAAACCCCTAGAGGCCAAGATAGAAGCCGTTCGTGATTGGCTCAGACCCAACACCAAGAAAAAAGTCAAATCATTTCTTGGGTTGGTGGGCTACTACAGAAAGTTCATCCCGAGGTTTAGCGAGATAGCGACTCCGCTGACCGATCTGACGCGGAAGAAGACTGATGACTGCATCCCGTGGACCAGCGACTGTGAGGAAGCGTTCTGGAGGTTGAAGGAGGCGCTCATCAATTATCCAGTGCTGCGTGCTCCAGACTTCGACCGGGAGTTCATCATCTACACCGATGCGTCTAACAGCGGGGTAGGAGCAGTTCTTTGCCAGGAGGATGAAAATGGTGACCAGCATCCAGTGTCCTACCTGAGTAGGAAACTCCAGAAAGGTGAGAGACATTTGGCAACCGTGGAAAAGGAGTGCCTGGCCATAGTATACGCGATTCAGAAGGCCAAACTTTACATCTGGGGAAGACATTTTGTTCTGTGCACTGACCACTCACCACTGCAGTGGTTAAAGACAATGAAAACCCACAATAGTAAACTTATGAGGTGGGCTTTAAACCTGCAAGATTATGACTTTGAAGTGAAGGTGGTCAGAGGGTCAATGAACTGTGTTGCTGACGCATTGCCAAGAAGAACCGAAGAATGAAGACGGCGAAGAAACCATGGACTATGTATATTTTGGTGACCAAAAGTTAAATGTACCTGTTTTTTTTTTTGAACATGCTTGGTTTGTATTAATAAAGGTGACTTAATGTATTGTAAATGTTAATGTTTAAATGCCTAATTGATATGTTTAACCTAGAGTGTAAGTATGGGATTGTATGTTATTGTATAACTGTTTTTGTGTGTTTTGATCCTGGTTGTTTTTTTGTAGAAAAGCACTTTAGCTTTCCCCCCGCAAAACAACTTATAAAGAGGGGAGGTGTTACATACAGCACTGATGGTACCTGTCTGTCATGGGTTTGGAGGGAAAGTTCCATCCTATGGGGAGTGGAAGGCGGGACATCAGGGGGAGGAGCTGTACTGTATATATATTTGGAGCTTGTGTGGAGAGTGAGGAGTGGGAGTCTGTGTGTCAGTTAGTACATACCTGATAGGTTCAGGTTTCTTTATAGGTAGCCAGAACTGATAGGTTCAGGTTTCTTTATAGGTAGCCAGAACTGATAGGTTCAGGGTCTGTGCTTTATTTTAAAGGGTTCTGTGGGAACCAAACTGTTATATGTATATGTTTGGGACTTTGCCACATTACAGTATCTTATTTACTTGATCTTTTTATTTACCCTGTTTGTTATTTAAATAAACCTTGTTCTTTTGTTTGTTAAAAATCCATTCCTGGTCTGTGTGACTTCTTATAGGGAATGGTTGGTGGCAGCATAATTAAAGGGTGATATACTCCAGTAGGTCTGGGGTTGTCACACATAGCTACAGTCTTGCGCAGCTATAATATAACTCCAATGTATAAATTTTATGGGAAAATGAAAAGTGACTTTGACGCAGTACTTGCTCACCTGTTGGGCTTCTCCTCCTCCATTAGCTGAACTTTCTCAGGAAACTCTCCCAATTTTGGGGCATTCCTTTGCTCTTCCCTTGAGACTATTAGATAGAGCCAGATAAAGAATTTTCACTTCTGAAGTAATTTCTGTCATTGGCATCCTTATGATTCTTCACATTTGTAACATGTAGTGGTTTAGTGGGATAAATGAGGCAATTTAGAAATCTGAAAGAATCCTGGAGTGAAAGTTGATTGCCTTTTCTTACCTCATTTTATTCCACTGAGACAGCAACTGTACGGTATCTGACTATGCTATAGATTCTTGCCTCCTTGAATTTGCCTTGTATCATGATGCTTTTGCAAACACCAAAAATGAGTGTGACACCCCCCTGCAAGTGCAGGGGTACCTCCGTCCCCTCGCACATGGAGCCCGCACCCCCCAACCGGTCTGCAGTCCAAAACAGTTGGGGACCGCTCAGCAGTGTTTAAAGGGCACACCCATGCTTTAGGGCCACTTTTCCCAACTGGTACTTTCTAGATGTATTAGATTGCAAATCTACCATCTCCAGCCAACAGTGGGATTGTGGGATTGGTACACATATGGAATAGGACAGGTCAGGGAAGTTTTAGGAGAGACAGCCATGTTAGTCTATGCTAGCAAGTCAGGCAAAAACAAAACAAAAATAAATAATAAAGAAGACAAAAATGTTGTGGCACCTTAAAGATTACCTACTATATTTTAATGTGAGTTTTTGTGGGCAAGTCTGAAGAACACAGTTTTGTTTTGTTTTTGCCTGACAGGTTAGGGAAGTCTACTTAAACTCTACAAGGACCTTTTGAAGTGGCTTGCAACAAAATATATCAATGGTATCAACCATTCCCTATCAATCTTATGTTTCTAAGCTCAGAACAGAACAGAACAAGCTTTATTGTTTAAAGCCATAGGTCACCACAATATCAACAGCAACACAAAACTGCACTGACACAATATATCTATACTGAAATACAAGATGATACTTGGTACCTGTGGTACCTGTGAGGACAATGAATTTGTTAGCTTTTTCAAATAGGTTTGTTTTCTTTCTTTCTTTTCTTTTTCTTTTTTCTTTTTTGGTTTTGCATCCAGATTAGATTTTTGGCCATATTAATGGTTAACATAATATGTTAAGGCTCTTTTGTTTTCAAGCTAATATTGTAATCTCTGGATGAAAGGTAAGAAATGAAAAATCAGTTTCGTGAGTCTCACAAAAGCAATGTTAGAGCCAAACTAGATTACCAGCCAAATATTCTGACACATCTATTTCCAGACTTACTTTAAGGACTGTAGTTACGGGAACCAAATGGCAAAAGCCAAATCAAATAATGCTGTTTTGTTTGCCTTTTAGTTGGAAAGGTACCTATGCTTGTTTTGACCAGAAGTGTCCATCAGTGTAAGCAACCACATCCATCAGCAAAGAACAACTACAAACCCTTAAACATGATTATAGAAATGTTTGTATTGGCTACTTTGGTTGGCTCCCCTCCCAATGAAATTTGCAGCAGGAAACTTATCGGAGGAATACATTTTTATTGGGTAGTTTTGCTCAGTAACCTTGGTGGCACCATGGTCATGAATGAAGAAATGCTCCAGTGGTGACAGGAGCTATTACAATGAACTTGCACTTGAAAAGATTCTGTTAGACAGCAGTTGAGCATTAGTGCCTTGATCTCGTGCTGTGGTAACTAGCAAAGTTGGTTGTTTAGAGTTTTGAAATTCAACCAAGCATAGAAAAGGAGAAAACTACAGAAGCAGAAAGTACATCACAGCTGAGACTTCTAGTGAAATGAAAAGAACTCTTGGAGTGTTATGAAGCTTAGACAGGAAGAACGCAGATCTTTAGTAAAGCTATAGCTTTGACATGAACTCATCAGTAGCAGGCATTTTCAGTTTCTCTGCAGAGTGGTCCTATGGATTTAATATCAAGAAGCTAGCAAGCCTATTTTTGTGCTGCTCAATTTTCTTCACTGTTCTAGTTGGCTTTTTGCACAATATTGGAAGTGTCTCTCTCCTAGTTATTTCTGCTGAATTCTAGAAAAGGTTAAGGAAATTAATTTCACTCTAGGCCAAGGCACTAGACAGGTTTGCCCTCTTTCTCCAGTTCTGTTTTGTTTGATTATTGAAATGCTTGCAAATGCAATAAGGAATGATGATTTGATTGAAGGTATGGGTGAAAAACCACTGCGTTAGTCAGGTATGATCTAAACAAAATGCCTTATGAATACACAGTGGAAGTGAAGAACAGACTTAAGGAACTAGATTTAGTGGACAGAGTGCCTGAAGAACTATGGATGGAGGCTCGTAACATTGTACAGGAGACAGCAGCAAAAACCATCCCAAAGAAAAGGAAATGCAAGAAAGCAAAGTGGCTGTCCAATGAGGCCTTACAAATTGCAGAGAAGAGAAGGGAAACAAAATGCAAGGGAGATAGGGAAAGTTACAGAAAATTAAATGCTGACTTCCAAAGAACAGCAAGGAGAGACAAGAGGGCCTCCTTAAATGAACAGTACAAAGAAATAGAGAAAAATAATAGAAAGGAAAAAAACAGAGATCTGTTCAAGAAAATTGGAGATATTAAAGGAGCAATGTATTCTCGATGACTTTCACGGCTGGGATCTGATGGTTGTTGTGGATTTTTTGGGCTCTTTGGCCGTGTTCTGAAGGTTATTCAGAACAACATTCAGAACATGGTCAAAGAGCCTGAAAAACCTACAACAACAATTAAAAGAACATTTTGTGCAAAGATGGACATGATAAAGAACAAAAATGGCAGGGACCTGACAGAAGCAGAAGACATCAAAAAGAGGTGGGAAGAATACAAAGAGGAACTATACCAGAAAGATCTGGATGTCCCGGACAACCCAGATAGTGTGAGAGTGAAATCAAGTGGGCCTTAGAAAGCATGGCTAACAACAAGGCCAGTGGAGGTGATGGCATTCCAGTAGAACTATTTAAAATCTTAAAAGATGATGCTGTTGAAGTGCTACATTCAATATGCCAGCAAGTTTGGAAAACTCAGCGGTGGCCAGTGGATTGGAAAAGATCAGTCTACATCCCAGTCCCAAAGAAGGGCAGTGCCAAAGAATGCTCCAACTACCATACAATTGCACTCATTTCACACACTAGCAAGGTTGTGGTCAAAATCCTACAAGGTAGGCTTCAGCGGTATGTGGACTGAGAACTCCCAGAATTACAAGCTGGATTTCAAAGGGGCAGAAGAACTCGAGACCAAATTACTAACATGCGCTGGATTATGGAGAAAGCCAGAAAGTTTCAGAAAAACATCTACTTCTTCTTCATTGACTATGCAAAAGTCTTTGACTGTGTGGACCACAGCAAACTATGGTGAATTTTTAAAGAAATGGGAGTGCCTGACCACCTTATCTATATGTAGGACAGGAAGCAACAGTTGGAACTGGATATGGAACAACTGATTGGTTCAAAATTGGGAAAGGATCACGACAAGACTGTATATTGTCTCTCTGTTTATTTAACTTGTATGCAGAATACATCATGCGAAAGGCAGAACTGGATGAATCCCAAGCCAGAATTAAGATAGCTGGAAGAAATATCAACAACCTCCGATATGCAGAAGATACCACTCTGATGGCAGGAAGTGAGGAGGAATTAAAGGAGCTCTTAATGAGGGTGAAAGAGGAGAGCACCAAAAATGGTCTGAAGCTCTGTGGTGCCAAGAACAAAACAAAACAGATCAATCCAGCCTGCAATAAAAAAAACAGTAGCTCCTCCCAGGCGTGGGTATGTATGGATGAGGGATGGGCTGATTCTTGATTTCATATATGTCATGGAGGTGCTGGATAGAGAAGTGAACCATCTCATTCTCAAAGTGGACTAAATAGCAGAACAAAGCTCCACCTGATCATACCTTGAAACCAGGTAGCTGAAGAAAGGCTTTTACAAGATTTTGCATTGTGGATTGCTTTTTCATCTGTCTTTTAAAAGTGTTTTTAAACTGTCCTTAAATCATGTGTCTTCTAAAGAGGAATCTGCCCAGGAGAAAAGTGGTGCAGAAATGAAAGAAATAAAATGAATGCAGAGCAGATACTACCTATCCCTCTTACATTCTTTATTGAAAAGCATTCTGGGGTCTAAGCATGTAGAATTGATCATATGATTAAAAAGAGAAAGGCGGATGCTTCAGGAAGCAGGTTTAAGGTGTTACGAATGGACAGCCACTTGTTAGTTGATGAATTTGTCACCCTAATCAAAAACAATAGCAACCATGAGAGCAGGAATTAATTAATTATTAATTATAATGGCAGAGAAGGTGAAGAGACACTTGTGAGAAGTTTTCCCTTGTGAGCCAAAATAGCATGACTGGATTGACCACTACATATAGTGAGGGAGTGAGGACATTTGCTCCTTGGTTAATTTTTGCCTGGCCACCCCAGTAGACCTCAGACCAGACGTATTTCTGAAACCTTTGCAAAGGCAGTTTGTTTCTGGAATCTGGGGATTTTAGTCTGGTGGCATTTTTTTGCTGTCTCAACTCTGCATTTTCTGTTATTGAAACTCGAGTTGAGGGAAACATGATTCAATATGTTTCACTGGACTTCTTCCCTGATCAGTGGACCTCAGAGGAAGCATTGGAAGGTTCAAAACTCTGAAAGAAGTAAATGCAATTTTTGCAAGATACAATGGTGATAATAAAAAGTAACTGCATACAAGGCAAGTTGTATTGAAATAGATGAGAAGCAAAACTTCAAGCTTTTTAAAAATCAATAAACTGAAGCTTATCTACTAGAAACCATGACTTTCTATTTTTGACTAGGAGGGGAAAAACAAACTTTTAAATGCCCAGCAAGACAAGCCTCTACACAGAACTGAGGAAATAAAAGTTTCCACAAGAAGAAACAAGTTCTGCTTCTTGGAAGTCAAAACGCAATTGGGGGCATTGCAGCAGAGAAGTAGGAAAGAGTTCATAATAATTTGGGGGACAAATTGCTTTGAGATTCTGAAATCTCTCAGGGAAACCAGAAGAAATGCTTGTTCCTCCAAAATTGATGTGGAGAGTTAAACTCCAGGAAAAAAAATCAGAGCCGCTTAAAAATAGATCAAGGGCAGAGCTTAGAATCGAGTTAAACTGGAGGATAATGATTTTCAAATGGCTTTTGGGGAAAAAAGGGAAATGAATTGTAGCAGATCCATGGTGTATGCTACCAAAAAAAGAGAGTCATAAACAATGAAAATGCTTTCTCTGTGGACATGGATTTTGGCCATATATTTGAAGAACTTTTTTTTTTCTCTTAAGGCTGTTAAATATAGTGTAAGAACTTTGGGAATCATTACAACAAACAGCAATATAATAGATTTTGGCATGTTAGGGGATTGGATGGGTGATCTATTGAACTCCACATCCTGCAGCAACTTCCCGTGGTAGAAATGTGCACAATTTATCTGAAGCTTTCTTTTCTATAAATACAACTGTGCAGGTGAGGATATTCTAGCTACAGTCATTTAGAATGTGGTACATGGTACCTTAAGAGCTCCATCGCCGGTTGCTTGTAGTAAAGTACAATCTTGTAAAGTAAGGTAGGATTTATTCCATTGATTTTCACTGCAAAAAAAGAGCGTGTTGTGACAGGATATTTCATGAAGGCCTGGTTCTCACAAACTACAGATACAATAGTAAATCTGTCTGCAAATTCTACAACTTCAGCTGCAGACTTATGTGAACTGAATATATATGTGCATTAGTGATGTTCAGCAGCCCCCTACCTGAATAAAGGCCCACAGATATGTGCTGGCACTGCCTTGTGCCCTTTTGCTGACACTCTGACCAGATCCTTGTCTGCACCCATGATGGGATTTATGCATTTCTTGATTTTTATGAGAAAACCATTTCTCATGAAATGGCTGATGACCTGAGGGTGATGCAGCATCATCAGTTTCAGGTGCCAGGCTGACAGGAAGATTTTACTTCTGCCCATCGTCACTTGTCTAGCAAGTGTACAAAAGCCTATCAGGCAGTGTGATTTGCACCATCAAAAAGAAGAAAAAAAGACAGGGATGGTGAGAGGAAGGAGAGGCACCAACACACTCAAAGCTCATACAAGAGGAAGATAGGAGGTGCTCATCAGTATGCTGATGATGCACAAGTCTATCTCTTCTTTACCACCTCTGCAGTGGAGGCCTTCAAGACATTTCAGCAATGCCTGGCTTTGATACTCGAATGGACCAGGGCGAACAGGCTCAAACTGAATCCAGACAAGATGGAGATTCTGTTCTGGGGGAGGGGGCTCTGCAAGGTTGTGGGGGGAATTATCCCTACACTGGATGGCACTGCTCTGCCATTTAGAGATCAAGTTCATAATGTGGGTGTTCTTCTTAACCCAGTTCTTTCTTGGGATTCCCAGATTGCAGTGGTTTCCAGATTAGCTTTTAATCAGCTCAGGCTTATGCCCAACTCTGCACCTATCTAGATGAGGGCTCATTCAGGGTGTGGGTGCAGGCACTGGCCATCTCCTGGATTGACTACTGTAACACTCTCTTCCCTTGAGACTGCCCAAGAGACTACAGTGGGTCTAGAATGTGGCGGCCAGACTGGTGGCTGGTGTGAGCAAATTTGATCACATCACCCCAGTGCTTCTCAGTCTTCACTAGTTGTCTGTTGTGTCTTGGATCAGGTTCAAGGTTCTGACACTCACGTTTGGGGGTTTGGGGCCACTCACATTCATGGTTTGGGACCACATTACCTGTTGGAGTGTCTTTCCCCAATGACATCTGCCTGACCCACCAGATCCTCTCAGGTCAATCTCCTCTGTATAGTCACTCTGAGAGAGGCCTGAAAGTTATCTACTAGAGGTAGGGCCTTCTCATGGCAGCACTCACATTATGGAATCAACTCCCAGAGGAACTCTGCCTGGACATCTCCCTGTATTCATTTAGGAGGCAGTTAAAAACACTACTATTCAGGGAGGCCTTCATTCATTCATTCATTCATTCATTCATTCATTCATTCAGTTTATACCCTGCCCATCTAGACCAAAGTATATTCTGGGCTGCTAACAATAAAACATAAAAATAAAAACAATATAATAAAATAGAGGCAAGATTAATAATATAAATCAAGATGGCAAAGTAATTAAGTGATGGCAGGAGGGAAAGCCTGCCTAAACAGTCAGGTCTTAAGTTTGCTCTTAAAAACACCCGGAGAGGAAGCCAGGCAAATCTCTATGGGCAGATTGTTCCAAAAGCAGGGAGCCACTGCCAAGAAAGCCCGGTTTCTTCTTCTTTCTCTCCAGGCCTCCCTCAGCGTTAGGCCCCTCAGCCATCCATCCTGGCTAGAACGAGTGATTCAGGTAGATCTAGGTGGGAGGAGGCATTTAGCTAGACATTGAGGTCCTAAACCATTTAGGGTTTTATATGTCATCATTAACACTTTGAAATCAATGCAGAAGTGAACGGGCAGGCAATAAAGGGCAGCTAAAGTGGGAAAAATATGTTGATATTTTCTCTCCCTGGTGAGAAGTCTGGCTGTCGCATTCTGCACCATCTGAAGCTTCCACATCAATCTCAAAGGTAGCCCCATGTAGAGAGCGTTACAGTAGTCTAATCTCAAGACTACAAGTGCATGGACCAGGGCAATCAGCCTAAGATGGAATAGGTGGAACAGACCACTGATGCCACCTGGGTTTCCATGGTAAGCACCAGATCCAGATGGACCCCCAAGCTGTGAACCTCACTCTTCGTGGTGAGAGTCACTCCCCCAAAAGAGAGGGAGTTTCTCAAACCACTGATGGCGGGGCCACCCACTCTCAGGACCTCAGTCTTATCTGGGTTCAGCCTCAGTCCATTCTCTTGCATCCATTGCAGAACAGACTCCAGGCATTGGACCTGGTTGAATGTCTCACCTCCAATCTTGCCTTTCTTCAAAAATTGGTTGCACCATTAAGTTTTTAGACCAAGTTTTTGTTATTTATGTTATATTAATTTTTATAGGTTTTTAACCGTATGTAAACCACCCAGAATACTGTTTTGGCACTAATAGGGTGGTATACAAATCAAAGGAATGAATGAATGAATGAATGAATGAATGAATGAATGAATGAATGAATGAATGAATGAATGAGTGAGTGAGTGACTTGTTCTAAGCCTCCTCCACACTGCAGCTCCCTAGCTGAGTAGGACAGTAAGCTGTCTGGGGCCTACTTCCTGGGAAGCTTAGGGTATTGTTGGAAGTGTAGTTTTGCTACCCATTGGGCTATCTATAGGAAACCAACAAAGAATTGCACTTCCCACAGTACCCTAAGCCTCCCAAGAAGCACTGGGGCAGGATGTAGACTCCATACAGCCTACTGACCTATTCAGCTGCATGGTATAGCGGGGGGGGGGGGAGGAAGAGGGCTGTAGCAAGTAAGGTAGGTGCTGGCACCCATGAAGGGGAATCACAGGGTGGGGAAGCCATGAAGGGGAACTTTCTGCATAGCTGAGCTTTACAGAAAGCCTCCCTCATTTAGAGATAGACCCAAACTGAACAAAGCAAAAATTGTTCGTTTTTAAAAAAAACCTTTGGCATGATTTATCATTTCTGGATTGTGGACACAGAGGAACCAGGAACCACCATTGTGTCCATTTGTGCCCATCTCTAATCAAGAGTGTAAAAAGTGTCCAGTGGCAGCTTCTCCTGGGATGTCCATCCACCTGAGATGTCTACCCAGTCCTCTTCCTCCATTTCCTTGTCTGCTGCATCATTTGGTTCTCCCTGGTGGTTGTGGCAACCATGGTGGCTACATTATTGGCTGCTCCCCTATTTATCCCCTGGGCCTTGCACTTGCATGCACCCAGGTGCTTTTACTTACTGGTTGATACACATCTGTGGGTCATGGATGGAGCAGGGCCCTCCCCAGGAAACAGTCAAACCCTTCTCTCCAGCCAGCAACCAAATATCAATAACTGGGTGGTAGGACTCATTAATGGGGCACTGTGGAAGGTGTGTGGGGCACCCAGCACTGTGTCCTCCTTGGCTCTGTCCTTTTTGTTTCAGAGGATCATGAAAGCTGGACAATTGTGTGCCAGCTGTCATGTTGATTCAGCAAACACATTTTTGATATGCTTGTATTAAAATACAAATACAGTGGTGCCTCGCTAGACAGTTACCCCACATGACAGGGTTTTTTTTGTATACATTGATTTTTTGCGATCGCTATAGTGATTTGCAAAACAGTGATTCCTATGGGGGAATTTCACTGGACAATGTTTGGTCCCTGCTTCGCAGGCTGATTTTTGCTAGACGACGGTTTTGACAGCTCCCTCCGCGCTTGCAAAACAGGTGTTTTCAGGAGCTAAATTTCGCAAGACAGTGATCTAAACAGTTGATCGATGGTTTGCAAGGCAGTTTTCCTATGGCCAATCTTCGCTAGACAATGATGATTCTTCCCCATTGGAATGCATTAAACAGGTTACAATGCATTCCAGTGGGGAAATGCTTTTTGCTAGACAATGATTTTGCTAAACAGCGATTTCAGTGGAATGGATTATTGTTGTCTAGCGAGGCACCACTGTAAAATGAAATTGTCTTCCATGCCTACTAGTATAATCTTTCCCCTGACATGCTGGCAGAGTGTATGTGACCATCCTACACTGTGGCCATCCAGTGATGTTGGTACATGTGGGTGAAAAACCAGCCCTGAGCAAACTGAACAATATTTAAAAATGTTTTTTGGTCATAAATGATGAATGAAAAATATGGCAATTCTACTATTAGTTTTGTGATGTGAGTCTTCTGTTAAATTCATTTTGTGACATCTCTCCCTGCTGAAGTGCTGCAATGTGCTCAAATCATCTTACTATGAGGGTGAGAAGTTGTCTCCTGTGATAGTAATAAATAACATTGTTCAATGCTGGTGGAGACCAGATGGCTTCCTTGGTATTTCGAGTGACAGTACTGATGTCGTGAACAGAAACTGTAATGCAAACAAAATGCAAAAGTGAGGGCTTCCTTGGAACTGATTGAAATGTCAAACAACCGGATATTAAATATGAAATTTAATGCACCTTGATGAAACTAGTTGGGCATGTGAGCAGAATGCCTGTGTAGTTGCCGAATGGTGAAAACAAAAAAAAAAGATTGGAAACTTTGGTTTCAAAGTACCAGAGGGATGTGGTTCGTGGCTTATGGGAGTTTTCTTTATTATCTTTATAAAAAGCCCTCTTGATTCCCAGTGTGGTATAGTGGATAGAGTGACAGACTAGGACTCTGGAGAATAGAGTTCAAATCCCCACATGGAAACTGACTGGGAGAGGGGAAATGGTAAAAGCACTTCTTAAGTATCTCACCTTGAAAGGGCTGTTAGCATTGCTGTTAAGTCTATTCGGACCTGGAGGCACAGAACCCCCACAAAAACCCCACAAATACCAGCAATCTCATCCCATGTAGTATTAATACACAGATTTGGGGGGAAAAAAGTTCAATTGTCCTTCCAAGAAGAGGGCACAGAGGAAACTGCAACTCACAAGGCCCCGTTCACACAGTTCTTTGGCTCCTGGGGTTAATCTTTATTTTGTGTGTGCATGTGAATATTTTCTTTACTATATATAAAATTTGCAATGCATCTCTCTCTCTCTCTCACACACACACACACACACACACACACACAGAGAGAGAGAGAGAGAGAGAGAGAGAGAGAGAGAGGGAGGGAGGGAGGGAGATGTATAAATCATCTATAAATCATCTATAAATCATCTTAGAATTGCAGACCTGGAAGGAAACCTATGGATCATCATTTCCTACTGTGCCCCGTCAAAGAGGCACAGTAGGGAATTGAACTCCCAACCTCTGGTTCCACAGCCAAATGCCTAAACCACTGAGATATCCAGCAGAGGTGTGTGTGTGTGTGTGTGTGTGTGTGTGTGTGTGTGTGTGTGTGTGTGTGTGTGTGTGTGTGTGTGTGTGTGTGTGAGAGAGAGAGAGAGAGAGAGAGAGAGAGAGAGAGAGAGAAAAAGCGTAAGTGTGTGTGATGTATCACAAATTTGAACTTTGGAAGTTCATTGCTTTAATTGTTTTGTGGGTGATATAAGCTGCCTCAAGCAGGCACACAGCTGTGTTTGGCTCCAAGCCAGAAGCTGAGGGAACTCACTATCAGATGTTCCCACTCTATCATGTTGCATGGTGACTGAAAGTACAGGTGCTCCTGGGATGAGGAACAAAAATATTTCTGTACTAGAAGACACTCCATAGGTCTTGTTGAACAGCTGTGCCTCCTGTGGTACTGTTTTAGAACACATTTGGCTGCTTACTTGTGATTTAGCTTCCTTTAGTTAGCATATGCATCTTTTTTCGTATTCAACTATGCATTTCATCGATCACTGTAGGAAGAATGGCATGCTGTTCCACTTGTTTGTGTTGGTGAAGAGTCCCTAAGATGGAGGATTGTGTTCTCAATGAAGTTCTCCATTGGGGGCTCCATATACTGGCTATCTGTGGGGACCCTTCAAAGAACTGAGAAACTGCTTAAGTTCCTAATCTTCTATTCTTGGCTCTCCTGCTCTTTAACGTTCAGCATTTCAGCTTTGAATGTTGAAAAGAAGTCTTGTGAAGGGAAGGAGACAGACGGTGTATGGGGAGAGAAGTGGAACACTCAAGTAGACAGAGAATTTAACAGCAGGAAACTTCATGACACACACCAGCGACTCAGGACACCAGGAAACAAAATGAGCTTGGAAATTGTCTTGGTGTTTTATAAATTGCAAGTGTGTTTGGCATTTGGCATTATATTTTATTAACATCTGCAAAATCTGATCATTTGTTGTCATATACAGCAAGGAAAAACAGAGGGCAGATGGGATGAGGTGATGCTGAGGTGATCTTCAGTAGAGCAGCAAGTGTTTATCATTTTCAGTTATTCAACACTTCCATCAACACAAAGACTCCTGCTACACAAACCTTAAACCTGAAATTAGGTTGCGAAAATGAGACAAGCTGGGAGACAGTGGAGTGAGGAGTAAATACATGTGTGTGCAAAAAAAGGACTCTGTGTTTCTCTCCCCAACTTCCACCTTGGCTAATTTGTATATCAAGTTGATGCATCTTGGTGTTCTAGTAACCCTCGTCCAAGGAAGCTTCCCAATCCCTGAAGTCTTCCTATCACTAGGATATAGTTCATGATATCCACAGATTCAGCCTTTCTTTTGTTAATCTACAGGTAATTTGATGGTTGTGAGACCTGCTGCCCCTCTCCCTGGTGGAACCCGTGGCCTTGGGGTCTCCCACCAATAACTCCGTTGGCTCCAGGTTGCTGATATGAGTGGGATGATTGATTGATTGATAAGGCAGGCTTTCTTTTACCAGCAGTTACTTGTTACTGCCTTCCTGCACCCCAGGAGGCTGTGTTTCCTGCACTAGTCCCCTGGAAGTACAGTGGTGCCTCGTTTAACAATTTTAATTGATTCCAAAAAATTCATTGCTATGGGAAAACATCGCTAAGCGAAACACGTTTCCCCATAGAGATGCATTGAAAACTGGATAATCCGTTCCAATGGGAACGGATTGCCATCCTTAAGTGAAAATCGCCATAGGAAACATCGCAAAGCGAAATGCGGTTCCCCCATTGGAATGCATTGAAACCTTTTCAATGCATTTCAATGGGGGAGGAAAAAAAACGACCAAAAATTCAAAAAGAGTCAGAACGAAGCCAAATTTGGTTAACAAATGGTTTATTAAGTGTACTAACAATTTCAAGCACTCTAAACCCTTTTAAAACAATTTAACACCTTTTAAAAATAGCGAAAACGGAGCTGTCAAAAACATCGCTAAGCGAAACAGGGGACCTAAACTGTCATTGCTAAGCGAAGCAAGGTCCCGAACATCACTATGTGAAATTCCCCCATTGGAAACATCGCTAAACAGAGCGCAAGATCGCTCCAAAAACCTCATCGCTAAGAGAATACATCATTAAACGAGGCAATCGCTAAGCAAGGCACCACTGTAGTCAGTTCAGTGCTGGTCTCAGTTCCCATCACTCAAGGCCTGTGAAGTCCTAATAATAAATAAACCCAGTCTGGGCTGGGCTTGAAGTCCTTCAGTGAGGGTTGATGGGTGACTGGTGAGCATTGGCTGTCCTCCTGTTCCTCAAAGGGCCTCCTCCTCCTCTTCTCATGCTTCTGTTTGTGCTGCCAGCACCTTCACTGCTTGGGTATGGGTGCTGCAGGACTCGTCATGCATCTTGACCACAACAAAGTTATTGGGGCTGGAGCCTTCTTTGGCGCTGGGGTGGTAGAAGTCCCCGGCACCAAAGTCGTGCAGAGGACAGGCTCCATCTACCCTGCCACAGCCTCCCAGGTCTCTTTTATCCTTGGTCAATCCCTTGCTGGGTGTTCCAGGCCTAAAGAGAATCCCAAGCCTTTCTTCGACACCCTCCTTTAACCTTCTTGATGGAACTGCCTCCCAATCTGTCAGCTGTTCCTTATCTGCTGGCTCACTGGAGATACCTGGGCTTCCTTTCTCTCAGCCTTTCTGAGAGGCACGAGTAGCTACTCCATTCAGGCTCCCAGTGTGTTTGTAGGGGATTGAGGGCAGATGGCTTGCTGGGGGCAGTCTCCTCACAATGGTGCAAATAAATTTCAGTTATTCTTGTTGCTGTCAGCAGAATCGTTAATAGCAGTAATGGTAACAGTACTATCAAAAGAAGAAGAAGAAGAGGCAGTGGTAACAATAGTAATAAATAGCATTAGGTAATAAGAGGCATACCATCTTTAAATGAGGAGATTCCATATAACTGTTATGGCTAATGTCCAAAGAAAGTGAGTGATTAAGACTGAGCTGTAGCACATTGATGGAGCTGCTGGTAACTAAGTAGTCCAACATGTGCCTGGCAGATATGGAACCAATGGGGGCAGACAAGCTGTTGAGATATTTCATCCTTGCTTTCTTATTTTGCTCTTTCTTTGTGTATCCTTGATTCATTTTATTTTGAATTGTTTAGCCCCTTTTTTGATGGTATTTTTGCCAGACATTTCAGTCTTGAGTGAGAGCTTCCCTATTGACATACTGTAGTCAAAATTAAATTTCTTCAGTATTGTCTTCCATGTATTCGCAAACAATTTCTTTTGTTCGCCACACAATTGAGTATCTACAACAAGCTCTTTATAGAAAATAAGTTTTGGGAGACAGTCATCTGACATCCTGATGACATGGCCAGCCTAGTTGAAGTTGTCATTTACAAGACTGTAAACATACTTATCATCTGCGCTTGCTCCAAGATTTTGGTATCTGGGACTTCATCCTGCCATTTGATATTGAGAATTCTCTGAAAGCAGGTAAGATAAAAATGATTGAGCTTTCTTGCATGGCAATAATAGATAGTCCACGTCTGTGCTACATAAAGTAAAGAGGATAGAAGAACAGCTTTGTACATCTTCAGCTTAACAGAAAGATTGATTCCATATCAATTCCACACAGATGATCAAAGTCTTCCAAAGGCAGTTGCTGGCTTTGGAGATTTATGAAGTTACTTCATCATCAATGAGAAGGCAGCAGGAGACAGTGCTGCCAAGATACCTATGTGAATTATCCATTGCTGAAAGAGGGTGTCTGTATACTTTCAGAAATGGTTCCTCCTAAAGTACATCCAGAGCAGTTTCATACATCATCACTATCTTATCAGTATTGCTTTTCAGACCAAAATTGTTACCAAATTCTTACAAGACTTTTTCATATAACTAGACATGTGGTTACATTAAGAGTACAATCATCAACAAATAAAAGTTCATGCATTGGGCATAATGAGACTTTAGTTACATCCTGCAGACAATTGAGACTGAACAGTTTCCTGTCAGTGTGATATTGAAGATCAGCACCTGAGTTCTCTTCTCTCTAAGTGTCCCAAAGTGTTGCAGAAAACATAAGACTGAAAAGAGTGGGAACCCATTCTATTTTCTCCATATTCTGTCCTAACAGCAGCTTTGAAACAAAATCCAGTGACAGCCTGACAGCTCAATGCAGGGAAGCCCATTGTGAAATCACCTTTTTTTGAACGGGGAAGCATCTTTTATTGTTCAGCTAGGAATGGTGGTTTAAAGTTGTTCAGATCAGCTTGACTTCGCTCTTGCCCATTTTCTCTCCAGTGTGACTACCTGATCAAGTGTAAAAGAGTCAGTTCCCCTCAAATGAGCACTCCTATTCTCCAAATAATTGTTTTTTTTTTTTTTAAAAATGGTTTAAACTCAGCCCTGGAACACAGTGTTGCCCTGGCACTTATGCAAACTCAATAAACAAAAAGAGAGCTGGAAATTGCCATGTAGTGTCTTGTTAGCACTTTATGGCAGCTTCTGCTGTTGGAGCCCCATCCAAACCGAGCTCTCTATGTCTGCCATGCTGACTCTTGCAAATTGTCATCTGAATGGCTATAACAGTTTCACCTGGAGAAGCCTAATTTGAGAACTTGTGAATACACAGTGGATCAAACTTGCATTTTCTCTCCTATGTAATTGTACTCTTAATGGGGCTTTATCTTAGGACCAATGGGGTTGAGCCTTCAAGTCAGCAGAAGTCTCTGTAGGGCTTTTGTATGCTTTTGAACAAAGTTTTGATGAGCTCCTGAACCTGCCGCCTCAAGAGCTAGTCTCATCGGCATTGAGAGGACTTATTTATATTAATTATTTACAGTGTGCCACCAATTCACATTGGTTATTCATGAGCAGGCAGAATAAGGATTATACCCTTTATACCTTGTTCTACTTTTAAAAAAAATCTTGAGGAGTTAATTAAAAATGCCTCACATCTCCAGTCAAGAGGCAAGGATATTGAATAATATTTACGGTGAATGACAGAAAGTGCATTAAAGAAGCACTAAGCCAAAGCTAGACAAAATCCACTTTTAAAGTTGTGTCCGTAACTCATACAGCTAGGTCAGCTGTAGGTGACCTGGAACCATTTTAAAAAAATATATCTGCGCAGAACCATTTCCGTGCGCAAGTCACATCCAAATCTCTCTTGAATTAAAGGGTCAGTGGTGGAGCTGACATCTCTTCAATTAGGAAGGAGAACACGTCTGGCTTAAGCAGCACATCCCGCCCTCCGCTTTAACAAAAGATCCTTCTGCTGCTTCAAATCACGGTCAAAATCCATGTCCTCTGTGAGGCGTTGTGTGCAATTATAAATGGAACTCCTCCTTCCTCCAAAAAAAGCTACTGCTGGCAGTGTGGGCACAATATTGTGCAGCAAAATTGGGCGGTTTCCTGGCCTTTTGAATCATGGATAGAGAAGCACAGTATCCCATTTTCAAAAACCAGTTTTTTTGTTTTTTGTTTTTGGAAGAATAACCTCTATGATCCCATCTAACTCTAAAGTTCTATGTTTGTGTAAATTAGAGGGTGGAAAACTGAAATGTGTCAGTGACAGCCTCTCACAATAATGGAATTGGTAAGGGGGAGGGAACAAATTCCTCATTTCCTTCAAAAGCAACCATAAAGACACTAACAATATACTAGTGACTGCCTCTGGTAAACTGGGATAATATCAGAGCACAGAAAAAGTAGATCAGAATATCCAGAAAGCAGTTGATGTCATCTTTGTAACTTTTTATTAGAGAATTATTTTATTAGGTAAAAAGCCAGATGCTTATGTTGCTTTAAGATGATACTTATCTTGGTAATGGAAGCACTAGAAGGGCTTCTACAGATTTGCTCTTTCTGTCAGTGAAAATGCTGGTTTTGAAATATACAGTACGACTGTGTTTCCCCAAATATAATACAGGGTCTTATATTAATTTTTGCTCCAAAAATACATTATGGCTTATTTTCAGGGGATGTTTTATTTTACAGTCACGTCATCTTCTGGTTGTTGCACAATGCTGCACAATGGTGGAGGGCGGGGTTTCACTTAACTAGGGCTTATTTGGGGGGTAGGTCTTATTTTCGGGGAAACAGGGTCTAACCAGGAAGAGATTAAACAATCTCTGATAATTGCATTCATAATTTCTAAAATATTTAATAATGTTGCATCCAATGCTTAATATCAATTTACTCCTTTCTTTTAGCTTTCCTGTTTATTAATGGAACTAATATGGTAATTTTGGACTGGGGATAATATTAAAATAGAAGCAAAGCTCAGTCACCACCCCCAGCAACAAACTGTTATTATTTTCTATGAATCAATGAACTACAAATAGTCCTGTCATTAACAGTCCTGTGGTATCCTTTGCAAACTGAAGACTTCATTTATTGAGTCAATCAATCTCATATTAGGCTTCCTCTTTCCATCCTGTCTTTCATTTTTACTAGCATTATTGTCCTTTCCAGTGAATGTTGTATTTGCATGATATATGAAAAGTACAGCTGCTCCAGTTTAGTCATTTTAGTGAGAATTCAGGCATGATTTGATCTAGAATGCAATTATATATATAGTGGTCCTTGGTACTATAAACCACTCCTTCAACACCAGAGTTCAAGTAAGTCTGTTGCTTTCTTGTCAGCATTCTTCATTATCCCACTTTCATATCCATCTGTCGCAGCTGTGGATACCATTATATGGATGATGTTGGCCTTGATCTCCAGGGACACAAAATACACCCAGAGATTTCTTCTAGTTCCTTCATAGCTGCCCTTCCAAATCTTGGCCTTATTTTGGCTTTTAGCAAGACTAGTTAAATGAATGAATGGATGGATGGATGGATGGATGGATGGATGGATGGATGGATGGATGGATGGATGGATGGATGGATGGATGGATGGATGGATGGATCGATCGATCGATCGATCAATCAATCAATCAATCAATCAATCAATCAATCAATCAATCAATCAATCCTCATCCCATCCTTAGTATCTATTTGGACTGAAGAATTTCAAGAATTTTCGTTCCTTCATTGTCAACAGTGAAGTTATACGGTATAATTCTACTATAGTCATGATTTTCTGTTTTTGAAAAGTTCAAATGCAGTCCTGGATTTGCACTCTTATTTCACCTTCATCATAGTCATTTCCAGTTAACGCTATCTTCTGCCACTAATGTGCTGTTGTCTAAGTATAATTGGTCTTGGTATTTCTTCTACCAATTATTTTATCATATATTATTTTTATTAATTTTCCATAATATAACATGGAATACAACTAAGATGGCCACCTGCAAATGATAAAAAATTTATTATCTTCTGCCAATTTTTACTTCTACTTCATTGGAAATTAATCTGACTTTATGATGTGTTCTGCATATAGATTGAGGAAGTAGGGAGATAAAATGCACCCTTTTCTGACACTTTTGCTATTGATAAACCAGTCAGTTTCTCCATATTATGTTCTAATAGCCTCTTGTTCAGGTCATAGATTACACGTTATGGAAATCAAATATTGTGACAATCTGTCTCTTTTAGAACATTCCACACTTTTCTCTGATGTACACAGTTGGAGGCCTTGCTGTAAGGAACAGACTTATTTTTCTCTGTAATTCTTCAATACATTTCTGAAACTGTTGTGCATTTGGAACTGGCTCTCCAGTGCTCCACTTTCTGAATCTGACATTTCTTACCCCATATTGTGTGAAAGTCTTTGTTATAAAATCTTCAGTATCTATTTGCTTGTATGGGAGATTATTATGATGGTCCAGTGGTTACTGTACTATTTGGTATTTGTTTTCTTTTGGATTGGAATGCATATTGAACATTTCAAATCTGAGGACCATTTTATTTTCTATAGCTGGTTTTTATTTACAATCCTTCCTATTTGCCATCAGTTGAGTGTAGTAATGCAAATCTGTTCTTTATATGGTTCTTAAATCCACTAGGAATGCTATTTAAATTATATTTTAGTATTCTCCTTCAGCTTTACTCTCATTTTTGCCCATTATATTTCATAGTGGGCAAAATCTGGTTGTACAACTTTGTGCCTTTTGCAGCTTGGATTGGAATCTGGAAACATTGAATTTATACCAATTAAAAACTTCCTATTCCTTGTTTTAGTTTCCAAAGAGCTTTTGGGAATGTTTTTAAGAGCTCTAGTGTGGGAAGAAAGCTCTTAAAACTGAAAAATCTCCTCCAGATTAGCAGTGCACACTGGTGGTGATTTTTATTTTTTTATAAAAGACTCCCATAGTCTTCCACAGAGCAAAAGGGAGCCCTTGGGAGCATCAGAACATAATATGGGGTGGTGGTGGTGGTGGTTGAAGATTTTAATTGACATAAATTAAATTGACATAAATTAAATGTCAATCTGAGTTGCGCCAGGTACAAAGTTTTTCAATAGGATTTTGGCCAGTCTCCACCACATTCCACTATCTGACATGTCTTTGCAGGGAGAATAGAACTTCTCAATCATCTTCTTCCAATTCTACAGTCTATTGGGTATCTGTATTTGCCATCCAGTGATGGCCAATTGTCTGATTACTTGTAGCAGGTATGTGCAATGAACAAATTGCTGGCTACACAGCACTATAAGAGTTGCTCTTCCTCTTTGTTTCTAACTCCCAGACCTACTAATTATGTTTCCTTTTGCTTTGCTTCTTATTTTTGTGGTCCAGTGACCTTAGATCACCTTAACATCTTGTTTTGGTGTGTGATCAGTTTCCCCTGGGCACATCTATAGTGGATCCCTTCCCTCCTTTCCTTCTTCTAGCATGTGAAAACATATCACTTTAGAGAGACTTTTAGAGAGCTAGGAGGCAACTGAGACAGGGTAGTCTTTTAAATGTTATAGTTTTTTTAAAAAATTAGTGTTTTAAATATGTATACAGATTATCATTTTTAATCTTAATTAATTGTGTTAAATTGTTAAATAAGACCAGTATTGTGAAGTATGGGACATTGCATTAAATGATAAATTGACTATGGAACTTAAAATAAAAAGAGGGGAAATAAGTTGTAACAATTTCTATGATATTTGGGGTAAATTTGTGGAATTTGTGTTAGTGAAAGGAAGGGGGAAAGCCTCTAAAGAATACTCAATACAATTTTGGAGAGGTAATCTGTAAAAAAAAATTATTATAGTAATAGAGTCCCGTGGGTATGGGGTGCACGTCAGAATTTAGTTCATAATAAGCACTATTACTTGTTTTTTTTTGTATTTTTGTTGTTATGTATGTGTTTTTTTGTGTATTTTTTGTATAAAATAAAATTTAAAAAAAAGAGTAATGTACAAACTACAAAGCAATTATTTTAAAAAAAACCCACAACAATTAAAAGAGCAGAGTGAGGATTAATCTACGACTTGTTCAAACCTGACTTGTTTTATGTGGAGATTTGTCAGTTATTTGAAGAGGGTGCCTCATTGGCTAAAAAATCTGGTTCACTGAATAGGTAAATATGTCCTCCTTTTAATGCTCTGTGTGAACCATACGGGCATTTGGTCTCCTGACATGCATTGTATAATTGTTGTATTTTTAAACTAAAGGAGGTTTCTACACAATTGTAGGCTAATACTGCTGGCAGTTAGATGGCATTCTTCAAACAGGTGGTTAATCTGATTCACTGTCTGTTCCTTTGATTCATCTTCATAGCATTACCTTCCACTCTGAGACCTAACTCACCTTTGGAGGTTGAGGCTTCACCTTTTGCTTGCTCCACCAATGATTGGAATAACACCAACCGTTCCTGACCCCTACTCTAAATGTCTCCATTCTGCCTGTCACATGGACCACCTTGCAGAATGGTGGTCCCCCTTTGCCAGGCCCCTAAAGTCCTTCAGACTCCCCTCCTCATTTCTCCGCTGTCCATCCCTTAACTGATTAATCTCAACTTCCAGTCTCTGGGTGAGATCAGATGTTTGCTTTGTCTCACTGTTTGATCCATTTTGGGAACAGGCTAGTTTTTTCCAGTGACCACATAACATACAAGTAATCATGAACTGCCCCAACCCTTACCCTTACCTAGCTGTGTCTTTTGGATCTGTGTGAGGGACTACTGTTTTTCTTTCTTTCTTTCTTTCTTTCTTTCTTTCTTTCTTTCTTTCTTTCTTTCTTTCTTTCTTTCTTTCTTTCTTTCTTTCTTTCTTTCTTTCTTTCTTTCTTTCTTTCTTTCTTTCTTTCTTTTGTTCATTATTGTTTTAGTTTGGGCAGCATTGCACTGTTTTTGGTTTGGTTCCAGCATGTATGATCACCAGAATCAAACCAAAGTAGATGAATGGCTGTTACTTTGCTTAAGCTTCTTCAAGAACTAACCAGTTACAGTAGAACCCCTGTATCTTCTGGATCAACAACTGCTGATTCATTTATCTGCTAACTGGAAAGGCATACTAATATATTAAATGAAATTATTGTACTGTACCTACAAATACAAATGCAAGGTGTAATTATCAGACTGGCCACTAGGGTGAACCACCATCATTTCTCCAGAGCAGTGTCATAGTTCTCAAACTCAGAGTTGGACTGGTTGGTGAGGTGGGAGGAGGACTGCAAGCCTTAAAACAATTTGCCTCCTGGGAGAAATTTCTCACCATCTGCCCCTTCTTGCCTTCCAGCTAGTGCTTTCCTCAAGATTCCTAAGCAAACTAGGAAATGGATCCTTAATTGTATTTGAACAAAACCCACAGAGCCATTGAGACTGCGTATGTGTCAGAGAGAGAACAGTCCTTTTCAGTCTTTAGCACAGGAAGGAGAGAAGATTTCAACTTGGCTCTTACTCATAGCGGTCCCATTGAGATAAACTTACAGGGGAATTCTGGGTCAAACAGACTGTGTTAGCTATAATCCACACTTTTCACCATCTGTGATGGGGGCAAGGATTTGGAACTGATCCCCTGATTATATGGGGTGCGTGTGTGTCCTACTGTATTAAGAAATGTAAAGCTTCGGAACAGAAAAGGATGCAACTGTTTTTAAAAAAATCTCTTGCAATCCAGCAATGATTTGGTTGTTTGGCAAGCCAATTCAGTGCCATGCCACTTAGAAGTATGTATTTTTAAAAAATGACAGCTTCCCCCTGTTCCCCCTTTTCCTTTAGAGGGAGGAACATGCTAGGCTTGCTTGAGGTGCGCTGTGGTTTCCTGCCCTGAAACCACCCAATCCTTGTGTGTGGATGGCAAGGATTGTTCCAAGCGACATACTGCACCCCAAAACCACCCTGTTTAGCCCCATCCAGCCTGATCCAAGTCTTCCAGATTCTCAGTCTTCTCTTATGTTGTCATTATACAAAAAGTTTCCTGATATTACTCTGAACCTATCTATACATTCTCCCCATTGACTGACCCTGTACTATTCCAGTCAGAATCAATAGGCTATTAATCTAAGCCTCCACTATTAATCACAAATCCTTCATCCTCCACCAAATAATAAAACAAACTCCATCTGCAAACAGGATGTGTTTCATTAGAAGCAAAAGACCTTTGCCACAGACCTTTGCCAGCTTATATTAGAGAGTTGTATTTTATTCCAAATAAAAAAATAAACCCAAACCATCCAGAAATTAGAATGGAAAAAGAACTGATAGCCAACTCAGACAATGCTGGAATGCAATCGGCTGGCAGGATTGCTTGTAACACATGAATCATGAAAGATAAAACAAGAAATTGAAGTTCTAAAGAGAGGCCGGGGGGGGGGGGGGAAGCCATGCCAGCCAACACTGGCTATTCAAAACTTGCTACCTGTGTTTTTTTAAAAAATCTATTTGTGCCAGTAAATAATTCTTTTTGTTTATAACTATATTTAGGTAACAGGGTTAGGCACAGTAGAGAACAAGAAGGAAGGAAGAGAATCTGAGCCTAATCACACCTGCCAAAAGAACCTCATACAGATTCTTTCCATATCTCTGTTGTACCGATACATCTATTTTCGCAGTCATGTGGCATATATAACCACAGGAGCGTACCCATTGGTTTTGATTCATGGTTTCCGATTTGAAATGCTACTGCCAGTTACACTGATTTTTCTCTGATCTTTCCTGGGGCAGTGCTGCCCCTACTTTTATTGTATTTTATTCTTCAAAATCCTAACTGATACATCGATATGGCAGAAAGGGATTCCTGTTTGGGAATGTTTGATCTGTGGTGCTTGTGACTCTGGAAGCATTGCCCACCATGGTTCTCCCCCCCCCACCCATACTGCTTGGCAGACAGTAGGCTGAAGCATCAAGCAGTAAACAAGACAAGAGGTCAATCCACACTGAGATTGTCTCTGTAAAGCTGTAGACTTCAGTTTATCAATATATCAATATAGTGGCTACCAAATGAATGAATGAATGAATGAATGAATGAATGAATGAATGAATGAATGAAGCAGGGCAGCTGAGCAGCAATCATGGCAGTCACCTTCCCCAGGGACCAAGGATGGGAAAAATTGATAGGAACATAACACATACTATACCAAAAAGGAATGAATCGCTACATCATCAGCACAATTTAAAACCATCCTCTCACTGAGGGGAAAATAAACCAGAAATAAAATACTAGCCGAGAAAATGAGTGGATCTTGGCCATGCATTGTGTGCTCAGAAATTTATGAAACGATCTAAAACACAGCCATATTGGTATAACTGGGTTTCTTTTGCCAGGTGTGATCAGGCCCCAAATGGCTCTACTTCTATAGTTCCATTTTCCCAGCATTATGTCAGGAGCATGGAAATGCAATCCGGTAGCTTTAAAGACAATACAAAACATTTCTCGCTAGGAAGAATTGGTTATTTATGGTGTTCTAAATTGTTCTGACTAGAGATGGGGGCGGACCACCAAAATGGTTCACAAACTCATGAACCAAATCAATTTGTCGGTTCATTGGGGCTTTTTTTTTAAAGACAACCTGTGGAGCTATCTAGAAGAAGAAGCTGAGCTTCTAGAGATGTATGTAAGAACAAGAGCTATAGGCTAGACCAGTGGTCCCCAACCTTGGGCCTCCAGATGTTCGTGGACTTCAACTCCCAGAAATCCTGGCCAATAGAGGTGGTGGTGAAGGTTTCTGGGAGTTGTAGTCCAAGAACATCTGGGGGCCCAAGGTTGGGGACCACTGGGCTAGACAACATAGCCCTAGAGGGTTAGGCTTGTCTCTGAATTTTGATAAAATGGATAGAAGTCATAGTGGATTTTTTTTTTTAAAAAAAAAACTGGAATAACAATGGAAAAAATGCTTCCAAGTATGCATACCTTTCAGTGAGCAATGAGTGAGAAAGTAGTAACTGACATATGGCTATTTAATCAAACCCATCCTCTTGTCCTGTCACTGAGATTTCAATCATAATTTAAGCTCAGTTTCATTTTCTCCATCATTTGTATAATGTGGTGGCAAAAGGCCATGTCATAGTATTATACTTGACAATGTATCTTGCAGTGTATCTATAATTTCTCTTTCCTTCTCTCTCTCTATCTCTCTCTCTCACACACACACATACACACACATACTGATCTCAGTTAATCAGAAACAACTAAAGGTGTTGATGAGGTCAAATTATGCATGCAGATTACCTTGGTGAGTTTGAACTATATAAGTGAAAATATGGCATTTATCTGCAGTTCATAATTACAGTAATTAAGCTTCTCCCTGCAGTTGAAAACTGATTTAGAAACCTGATAATCCTCTGATATT
Organism: Pogona vitticeps; assembly: GCF_051106095.1. NCBI lineage: Eukaryota > Metazoa > Chordata > Lepidosauria > Squamata > Agamidae > Pogona > Pogona vitticeps. The sequence continues at coordinate 77,029,623 of NC_135787.1, forward strand.
AAAGGCTTACAAATATTCAAGCAAATTTGCATCATTTCTTTTTTAATGTTCATATTGTAGACAGAGTTATTTATAGCAAATACAACAGACAACACTCATCACCATGCAGATTTCCATTTGCATTAGGTTATATCTACCTTAACTCAAAATATTTATACTCTGCATATCATTTTGTTATCTTAGTACCTTTGGGATAATCTTTTCATTTCCAGAGCATAAGTGGGTTGCAATTTTGCAAAGGTAAATCCCTTCAGGATTCAGTCCCTGTGGCACAGTCTCTTCTCTTGAATCAATAGATTTATTTTACTAACTCCATACCCTGTGGCCCCTCTGGCAGAAGTCCTCCATATTGGATTCACTTTCCTTCATTCTAAATTATGTGAACTAGTTTGTGGATTGAAGGGCTTTCCAGATACTTGTAGAAAGCTTTTTGTATTACCAATAGAAAAACGATGGAGAACTCTTCTGCCTTTTTCTGCTCAATAGGTTTTTAATAGAGATGGGGATATTCATATACAGATACGAATATCCCTGCACAGCTGAACCTAATGAGAATCTGGCCTCTGGGGCCGAACCATCCAGTCACACATCCTGCTGCAGTGCCGGTCCCACTTGTCCTGCCAATGGTGCCCGGAGCTCCACTTTCTTCCCACTCAGCTGGCCACTCAGCAGCTGTGTGGGGAGACTTATCTTCCTGCCCCCTGCCTGGAGTGACCAGCCAAGCAGGAAGAGAGTAGTGCTCCAGGTGAGTAGAACTGGCACTGCAGCAGGATGTGTGAGTGGTCGATCCGGTCCCAGGGGCCAGACCCTCATTCAGTCCAGCTGCATGGGGATATGAATATCTCCATCTTAATTTTTTAATACAGAAAAATAATGGGACAAACACTGGGAGGCAAGGGAAGATGAGAGTATCTGGAACCTCATAAATGAGGCAAAGTGACTACATAACAGAAGACTTGCCTGTATTTAATGAGGGAAGAATCTTCTTCAAAGCCAAGAATTGTACAGTAGTTAAATTTCACAGTTTTAGGGAACAAAATCGAACACTAGGATGTCCCACCAATAATTGCTATGATATAATCAGATTCTTAGAGTTTTGGAATAAACCCAGTAGTTGCTCTTTAATGTTTATTTATTTATTATGTATTTATTATATTTCTATACTGCATCATCTAGCGCCATGCTACTACTCCAGGTGGTTTCCAATAAAAGGATAAACATAAACATAACAAAAACTACCGTTTCCCTCACAATAATATTAAAAAGTGATGCATAGAAAGCACAGTATGGTGGCTATTGGTGAAACAATAAGCAGAAAAAAAAAAAATAAGTCATAAAAATAACAATTACAAAGGAAGGATGTCCTGGAAGAAAATCTGGTGGTAGTTGCCCCAAATGCTCCTGACGTTACCCATTATTTAGTGTTAATTATTTGACATACTTATGTAAGCTTTACAACAGATTGCATCCTATTAATTGTATAGTGGTGCTTCTTACCCAAAGAAAGAAAGAGATCTCATCTGCCTTGCCATTATTGATGGGATTTGGAGTGTGATTCTTTACTTTTGGTCCAGAGAGCTCAGTCTCACCCCCTTGCCAGGTTCCTTTGTTGAAAGCAAGTTTCAAAATGGGTACTGCAGATACAAGTCTGAGGAGTAAGTTTCAGAGTTCCCCTCTGATGGTGTGGATTGGAATGTTTCTCTCAAACCTGTTGGACAAAGTATTGCCAGTTGTTCTGCAACCTCCCTCTGTCACCTGATGAAGACTTGTAGGGAGTTGAAAGCTAGTTTATGTTTGTAATTTTACAGTGATTAAATAAAGATACAGGAAGCTAGGTTTTGGCTGAATATCAGGAAAGACTTCCTGTTAGAGTAGTATGGCAATGGAATCAATTACCTCGAGAGGTGGCGAGTACTCCAACACTGGAGGCATTCAAGAAAAATTTAGACAACCACCTGGTAGATATCCTTTCATTTGTATTCTTGCACTGAGCAGGGGGTTGGACTTGATGGCCTTATAGGCCCCATTCCAATATCATTATTCTATGATTCTATGAAATATATTATTCATCAATGCCTTTGGGCTGTTTACAAGGATCATGCAGCATTTTTCTTTTTTGTTTGTACACTTGTAAGGATGCTCTGAAAATTGCTGTAGTGTATGCCTATGTGGAGAACAGTGATCTCTAAAAGATATTGGATGTTTCATGAGAAGCCATGGCTATTGGTATAAAACTGATATGCTTACAATTTAGACATTGTGTCTTCTTTTGTTCAGAGGATAGCAGGTTACAAATGCTATATAATGTTGTTCCATACCTTCTGTCCATAATGGAGCCTCATTGAATTCAATATAAGTATCTTTCTGTACATTCATTTCCTAGGACAGTGTTGTTGAAATCCTCTTTGTCTTTGCATAACATAATGTTATGCCTTTGTAAACCTGTTGGCAGTCAGCAGTCAAAATAGATTGCACAATTGACCATGCAATTCCCTTTTAGCCTGCTGCATGGCATGCATGTGGAAGTGCTTTCTGAATATCACTTCTTCCCTGCTGCAATGTTCAGCAGGGAATCTTTGCCATATTTTCACATTATGCATACAGAAGTGTGCAACAGGATTTCAGCCAGTTGGTTCTAAACAAATGAATACTATTTATTTTGCTGTATTATTTATGTCTCTTGTGTCTTAAATTTTAAGCCCTATTCAAGTGTTATTACAGAAAGCAGGTAAAGGTAAAAGTTCCCCTTGACAATTTGTCCGGTTGTGTCTGACTCTAGGGCTCAAAGCAAGTAGGGCTCAAATTTTATGCGGATGGGGTGGACTCGGATAAGCCTGTTCTTCATGTTCCCCTTTGCCTGTCAAAGCTAGGAAGAACTAAGTGTGTTCAGCATAAAGGCCTACATAGATGTTATAGATAAAATCCTGTTGCAAAACTTTACATCACACAATGATGATGATGTCATCAGCCACAGCCATATTGTAGCTGCTTTAGGGCACTACAAAATTTCCTACAGCCCGCCAGGTTTCAGGGACCCCCCCCCCCCTTCATGGGAATGAGAAGGAAAACAATTTAAGGCTGGAAGCTAGCCACCACTGGTATCAGCAGCAAGGTTGGGAAGCAACGGCAGCAATTTTCCCTCTCCTGTTCTGCAGCTCCCAAAGGTTGCCTTAGGACAGGGGTGGCAATTAATTTCTATAGGGGGCCACATGAAAAATCTGAACTGTGTTCAGAGGCCAAACCAACTTTACTTAAAAATAAAAGATAAGCAACTGATCAACTTTAGACAAAAAGCTATAAATGGTTTTGATGTTCAACTTGTTCAGTGAGAGAAATCCAGTCTGTCTTGGGCTTGAACAAGTGCTTGAACACGGATTGGAGCGACGACTGGTGGGCCGGACAGGAGCGGCTCACGGGCTGTATGTGGCCCTCGGGCCGCACTTTGCCCAGGTCTGCCCTAGAATGAGATTACTAGGGATTCCCAGAACTGGGTGGGGTGGGGGGCTCTAAGAAGCTTTCCATTGCCCTCAAACAGTCATGGCTATGGCTGATGATGTCCTTCTCTCTGGACAGACTAAAGTTGTAGGATATTAGCCAGTAAGGCCGTTCAGCTGTATAAGCTTATAGTGTTTCCATGATTGATGCTGGAATGAATGTGCTTACAGTTTCTATAGAGACCGCCATAATGCATACACAAGGGTCCATGTGACTTCCTGGTGTGGCAGGAGCATTGGAGTAGGCTTATTTGTATCCTCCAACTCATGGTTTGAACTTCACCTTCTTTCAGATGTAACACCTGAATTTGTACCAGTTTAGTCATGGACCGCATAGCTCTTTCAGAGAGGGTACTTAGAGAGCTAAACCTCCTTAATATAGGAGTGTAAGGGGCAATTTATTCATTTATTTATTTGATTTCTATCCTGCCTTCTAATCAGGAAGGCTTCCTGAGGTAAGCTTATCTAAAATAATACATAAGGTGACATTAGTGATAGATTGCGCTTGCACACTTCCCTCAGCCTAAATTTATTACTGTTCAGCATGTTTTGAGCATATTTATGTGGTAATATAAATGTAAATGCTGTAAGTGCTGTTTTTGAAACAAATTAATGGTTTTGTGCTTTTCCATAATGCTGTTTGCGAAAGCAAACATTTTGAATATTGCTAGAAATAATAATAATACTCATACAGCATTTATACATTGCTTTTTAGATAAGCATCTGTGAAGGCATTTCCAGAGTGCCTTGCATTTTTGTTCATCATCAAAGATTTAAGACAACATATTGTTGGCCTTCACAATTTTTTTCTGTTAACTTCGTATGGTGTGTGTGTTTTGACAGGAATAGAGTGTTGCCCAAGAATAGCGTTTGTTTCTTTTGGGAAAAAAAAAATTATTTAGACAGATGATAATAACTAACTTTCCCCATCTAAAGGAGTTTATCAGCACTTGCTAACAATGTAAAAGGAATAAACTCTCTCTCTTTTTTAAATTAAACTATGGGCAGACCTTTCTGGGGCACATAAGCTTGTCTCAAAATTCAATCAACTATTGCAAGCTGGGTTATTTTACTGAGCTTTTGAAATTTCTTGCCGAAAATAACTAGACCACTGAATGGTCTAAAATCTGTTTTACCATGACAAAGCTAGTGGGCTGTTATTGCTGGATTTTAAAAATGTACCTTTTTCTTCTCATATTTCTATAAAGGAAGTAAAGGAAATAGAAATGAAAGCTATTATTTTAAACAGCTAAAGGCAAAGTATTACTTCTATGTTACTTTTTTTCAAAAGACGTCTAAATACTCAAGCTGCATTCAGACAAACTCTCCTCCCACACAGCTCATCTTCAACTCAGCACCAAAAACTGAGCAGCAGAAAGTACAGAATGAGCCAGCAACTGATGTTGCTGATAGTTTTCATTCACCATGCAGTAAAATCTTGTCACCATAGGTAGATGACTAACTAAATATTACAATTACAAACAGATTGACATTATCTCTTAACCTACAATCGTAACACAATTCAGTTATACCCATAAATACTAATGTTGAAACTAGTTATTTCAGAATTTTCTTAAATGCCCCCACCATCACTGATGTTTCTACTTACAGGTGTGAAGGAGAAACTGTTAGAATCTTGGAATTCCTGAGGTCACTAGAGAGTGAGGTCTTTAGTATTTCATAGAATCATATAGTGTACCACCAATGGTTCTCAACCTTGGCTTCCCAGATGTTCTTGAACTAATACTTCCAGAAGCCTTTGCTGCTAGCTGTACTGGCCAGAATTTCTGGGAGCTGTAGTCCAAGAACACCTGGGGACCCTAAGTTGAGAAGCACTTGATCTATACCACATGGTTACAGCTGTTTGATTCCATCCTAACTGCCATGGTTCCATCCTAGGGAATCCTGGGATCTATTGTTTGCTGAAGTATGGATTATTTTGTGCCAGAGTGGTTTCACATCCTCTAGCAGAGAAGCTACAGCAGAGATGTTTAAATAATTTATCAAAGTACAGTCTAAGGTACAGCCATGGCAGTCAAAGCAGAATCAACTTGCTATAACGATATGTTGTTAATAAACCCAAAGAAGGGAACTTTCCAGGTGATCTAGTTCAACTTCTTGCTAAATGAAAAAAATCTGTTGACTTTAAGTGAAAACCAATGAGGCGGGGTGTAGATAGACGGCCAGAATAGAGGCAAAATTCAGCTAACCAGATCAGGTGGCAGAGCTGGGGGTGGTGGTACCCAAAATACAATGATTTGATAGTTAGCCAGGGGGAAAAATGTCTACTAGGAGTTGGCCTTGTTGATAGCATGCAAGAGATATGTAATGTTTTTCTGGGTCTTATGCTGCTGCTCTGGCTTGTAGACACCTCACCACCAGCCTAGAGGAAGCATCTAGAAATGGCTGCGCACATACAAAAATCAAACTCCCTCTTTCTTTTCATTCACCCTGAGATTGATCTCACCACCTGGAAACCTGGAAAAAACGTGATTTGCTGAGACTCCAGCTAGCCCTGAGACATGGCAACTGTACCCAGGTCCCCTCAAAGTAATTTCTTCCATTGATAAATTGCTCTTACTATCAGGATGCTCCCCCAACATACAACAAAATCTACAATCCACTAACTTCAGCAGATTAACTTCTGAAAAGAGGAACCTTTCAGATAATCATCAAAAGCAAAGCAAAATATGTTGCTTATATACTGGATTGAACCCCAGATATGACCAGTTTTGGCTGCAGAACTGCAGTTTAATCACTGTGCCATGATGATGGTGGTGGTAGTGGTGGTGATGACAATTATCATCATCACATCAGCATCTTAGAACTGAAGAGCTGGAAGGGACTCTATGGATCATCAAGCCCAGCCCCTGTTAAGAAAGCATAGTAAGGAGTTGAACTCTTAACCTCTGACTCCATAGCCAGATAACCAAACCACTATCAAGCACTTCTTCCAAAGGAGGAGTATGTTAGAAATATGATTATTTCAGTAAGATGATCCAGTAATAAATATGAGGCTAGAATACATAGCAAAACAACAAGGCTCCTTTCGCAGTCACTTTTGCGTCTGTGGGAGCTTTTTGACCACCTGCTTGGGCAAGGCAGGCACAGGAGAGTGTGCAGAGTGGCACGATGGGGCAGGGGCTAAGGTGAGCCTTTAAGGGGCTGCTTGCCCCTGCCATCTTACCTTTCACCAGAAGTCATTGGCGAAGGCTGTGACATGGCCTTGGGTGACAAGGTGAAGAGGAGCTCTTTTTTGGGGGGGTGTAACACAGTGGCCGCTCCTCCCAATGGTTTGAAGTCTTGGATGGTGGAAGACTGAGAAATCACCCCCATGTGTTTTTGTTTGTTTGTTTTTTAAAGGCACAGGGAAAGATTATAGACTTGGTCATTCAGCAGTGCACAGAGATGCCTTTTAAGATAGTTGTGCACCTAGGTGGGAACAATTTGGCTATGTGAAAGGCAAGTCCCTTATATTGCGGGTGATCATGGATCTGCTGGCCTTAGCGGCCTAGTTCCCTGCACTGCATATTGTGTGGTCAGCAATGCTACGATGGCGAGTATGGAGGTTGTGACCTGAGGCGCATTGACAGAGTGTGGTGTGGTGTCAACTGTGAGGTTGCTAGAGTGGTCACTGGTCACAGCTGGCCTCGGGTTCATGGTGGTACACCTGGACATTTGTATGCAGTGCCTTGAGTTATATCAGACTGATAGTATCCATTTATCCGACATGGGCCTGGAATTATTTGTGTAATATTCAAAGGGGCTTTAGGTCCAAAATTTCAATGATGGTGGGGGCACGGGACATACTGTGTAGCCCCTATGCAGTGGTGGGTAGTGGCAGAAGTCATGAGTTTGAAGATGAGTTCCCACCTCACAGCGTTGAATGCCTACTGGTTTCAGCCCTGGGACAGGGAAGAGGTGGGGTCCCCTGGAGCATGGATTATCTTGAGTCCCAAGGCTCACTTGGGCTGTGTCTTTGGGGGGCTTCAATATTTTACCAAAACTTAGCAGTTAAAGCCTATGTCTGGGGCAAAGCCCCCTTTTGAAAGAGGAATTTTGTCTTGATGTGTTAATATTCAATAAAGTGTGGCCCATGTTTAATTCATCTTCTGTGTCAAGCCTCACCACTCTGGACTGGGCGGGCAAAGATAAATTGAGAGGCAGGACCTGATAAAGTGATTTTAGAGACTCACAGACATACATTTTATTGGAATGAGGTGACCAAGGAGAACATGAGATGGCCCATACTTTAAAAAGAAACAATATTTCTCTCTGTGTTGTTCTCCACCCCTCTTCCCCTCACCTAAGGAAGAGGAAACCACAGGTTTTCCTAAACATAAATCAGCAGTCTTCTTTTTTCAGACTTTCATTCTGTTCTGGCCAAGAGTGCTGGGCTTCAGCATACTTCCCTCTTCTTATCACTGAGGACTGCAGACCTTTTTCTTGGTAGCCAAAGGAGTAGGGGGCTTTACGAAAGTAACACTCAACATGAACTATCTGTGTTTAGTTCCTCCAAAGCAGTTGATCCAAAATGCTTTTCCAATTTTATCCAAAGCCAAATAAAAGTTATTTCTCTCCCTGTGTCCCAAATATATCTAAGTCTACTGTTTAAACGTTCCAATAAATATGAAGAATTGGACTGCTTTCTCCCAAAAGATCAACAGACAGCGAAACCCTCTTAGACCAAGGAATGTGTGTCTCAAAGAGATTGCCAGGAAAGATTAAGTGAGGCAGGTAGTGCAGCTGCAATTTTGATCTTTTTATATCTTGTACTCATTCTGCTTCCACATGGAATTGGCCCGCTTGTCATGGCAAGTGGCAGGCAGCACAGCTGCTGATTCAAAGGAGTCTCTTCTTTTTATATTGCCTGTGTATTGTTTCTACACAACAGTGGCCCAGTTGTTTTGGAGAGCCCCAAGGAATCCATTTTACAAAATAGCTGCCTAACCTTTTCAAGAAATTAAATATGGCCTCTTTCTTTCTTTCATCTTTTATGGTCAAAAATAACAAATAAGGAGTCTTCCTTAAATGCACCGTTTACAGTAGCTTCTTTGCTAAGAGAGAAGGGGTTTAAGAAACTGGGATTAGAAAATTTGTAAATATATATTTGAAAAATCTTTTATGTTTCTTTATTGCTTTGGAGAACTTCAAATTATTTGCTTGGCTTGCATGCCCATTGCACTATTTCTCTTGCAGTGAATGTTCAAGATAAACAGTATTATAGCTTCTTGAAAGTACAACTACGTTATTGTGCAGCAAAGCAACCCAACATTCTACAAGGTAATTGTAAAAATGGGAGCAGCCCAAACAAAAAATTATAACCTTGAAACTGGGTTTTAGATCAGCACCAAATGTGGCACATGTGTAGCATACAGTCCTCCAGAAAGGGATATTTTAGCATGTAACTTTGGGGGCTTAGCACTCAGTTTTGTAAGGCATATCCAAAGTATTGTTGCTGCTGTTGTTTTGACCTATATCTGTTGTTTTGACCTATATACTACCCATTGTACTAGAATACTCACTTTGCAATTTACAACATAATTATGCAAGGAACACTTTACTCCCACTTCCCCCCCCCCGCCATGAGCAGAGGCTTGACAGCAATACTACAGTTTAAACACTGTGCCACAGGGCTCACTGAGAGTGCAGTATTGCTGCATGAGAGTGAAATAATGATATTGTACTGGCAGAGCAAATCAACATTCTAAAACAAAAATTTGTAATTTTATAATTGGACTTTTGATCAGCACAGGAGTAGCAAATTGTCTGCTCTTGCTCAATGACAAATTTAGGGACGTTTGGACAAACAGTTTTTGAGTTATGATTTTTAGAAAGTTAAACTATGGGCGATCTTCACTGGACAACGAGGTATTTTCCCCATTGGAATGCATTAAACGGGTTTCAGTGCATTCCAGTGGGGAAACTGATTTCGCATGAATTAAATTTCACTAAACAGTGATTTTCCCGGAATGGATTATCGTCGTCATGTGGGGCACCACTGTACATTACTTCCAACCTCTCCTTAAACATGTGCTTAAATCTCGCTCTCACAGGTTTCAAATAAGAGAACAGATTATCAGTAGATGACATCTATTCAAAAGTCATACCATCAAGTTTAGTAGGCCTTCCTCCTATGGAAGTTCAAAATCCAAAATCATGGGATGCTTTTATTCGATGAAGCAAAGGTATTTGTAAAGGTAAGCTTTGCAATAAGGAAATAATAGCACAGACAAAATTATTCAAATTTGTTTCAGATGCTTTTAATTGAGACAGTTCTTTATCAGAATCTACAACAGATATATGAGTAACGGGAGTTAGAAAGAATATGGAAAGATACTACACAAATATGTTCAATTTTAGAATTTTTCTTATTGCCACCATGGCTATTACTACTGTTCCCTTGCAGCCAAAGTGTGTCACTTTGACGAGACTGTGCCCTATATAGTCTTGACTTCTAAGTTTTTTCTATATTGAAGTATCCACTGTGAAGTCCTATAAAGTATACTAGTAATCTATTAATAAGTATGTTAATTCAATTAGGGCCTCTATGATTACACTTCTCATGAACTCACATTGTGTTCAATTATGCAGAAAAACAACAGCAGTAAAAGAAAACGAAGTAAATTTATGCTTGAACAAAGTGTGAAATGATGGCATGATTTTGACTCAAATAGGTTCAAAAGAGAAACTAAGAGAGAACCCAGAATTTAAACAAATCTTTGTAATCCAGGTCCAGAAATGAGAGAACTTCATTCCATTTTTAAGAAAAAAAATGGTGGTGCATCTTTTAAAAATGAACAGTATTACTAATGGTAAGTGAACAGAACTTTCATAGTAAGAAATACTGAGAATGCTGACTGAATCATCTCAATACCATAGCATGGTAGAGGAAATGTGGGAAAAGAGCACAGACGCTTCAAACAGAACTCATTTCCCAATGTATTTTAACTACTATCTTTGCCAAACAAACCAATTTTTTATTTATTTTTTAACTTCCTCCAATGTGTTCCACATTTTTTTAAAAAAACAAACGGCTGGCATTAGTAAATGTCAGTGCATTGTCTTCAAGTCACATCAGAATGGAACTTGTCTGGAGATAAATGTCAGCAGTGCAGAGAGAAACCTGTGGAGTCTGTAACAACCCAAATGAACTGAGCAGTTAGTTGTATAGCGGATCTCTTTTGCCACTCAGTAGGTTTTTACTGTAAGTAAAATTAAAAAAGAAGGTACACAGTCTGTGTACTGAAATCAAAATGAAGGTGATAGAGGGGAAAATTCACTTCCTGTAGCTAAATACAATTTGCTAGGGATGAACTTTTGGTTTTTGATTTTATTCAGAAAACAAAGCAGTGGGGGTATTTGTCTATTTCTGAACCAATCCAAAGTGAAGCAACAAAAGCCCCAAATGATTTCTGAAGCACCGAATTTTGCTTCAGCACTTCAAAGGTTAAAAATGCTGAAGTGAATATTTGAAAACAAAGCTGACACCAAGAAGTTTCACTGGGAAAAGCAAAGTAATACTGTAACAGAGGAAGGAAGCCCAAAGGAGAAAAAAATTGACAGCTCAAGCACCAATGAAAAACTGAAGGGCCCCGGATGACCAAATCATAAAGGACTAGAGAAGTCCAGATCAACACCCCTGCCTGGGGGATTCTATGAGCTGGAGGTTGGATATGTGTGATTCCAATCCATTGTAAGAGACCTTGAAGATCTTGAAGTCAGAAGGTGGATTATAAATAAATAATAAACAAACCAAAGGAGCCATCCCATTGTTTGTTGTATTTTGACACCGGGCAAAATCCTGTTGTTGTGACTTTGTGCCACATAACCTAGATCAGACACTGGAAGCTTTTCACTTAAGAGACTTAAAAGCTTCCTATCAACCTCCTTTTACGTTCTGGGCCTTGCTAGGGTTCCCTTTTGCCCTGCTGAAGCTTTGGGGAGCCTAGGGATTCGGAGAGGGGAAAGAGCCTTTATTAGTTAAAAAAAAAAAGTCACCAGATCACTGCCACTGGGATCGGGACCCAATGTAGACATTTTGGAACTAAAAGGGGGGGAAAACAACGTATTGTTTCTGAATATCTTCTCCCAGTGGAGATTCACAATACCAATCCACCACTGATTCCATGCTAAATTGGTGGGAAGGGCTAACATCCATTCCAGTTATTTGTAGTTCACATAGTACGTTGGCGTAAACCATCTTTGCATTTGATCCATCATACTATTTTTTTTTTTAAAAAATTCTTTCAGACTCTTCAGTGGTAGTGGTAGTCTAACTAAACATGAAACCTGTGGTGTAACATTGCATGAGATTAAACAATTAAATATTAATGTTAAATAATAATGTGCTTTGCACCCGAAAAAAAAATCTTAATCAACTACTGTATCTATGGCTGCCCTCATACAAGAGTCCCTTGTGGGCAGGTTGAGCAAAACAGGGACAATTTGACAGGGTGGTTAGTAGAGGAGTTGCAGAGGAGTTTGAGAGAGAGGCCAGGAATGCTGTGCCACCATCTGAATAGGATGTGGACACATGGATGATGAGAGAGCTGCTTCAGTGACCAGAAAGATCTGCACCTTGTTCAACTTCCTGTCTGTGAATGTGGTAATCTAAATGCAAGCATATGGCCCAGCCTAGTAGCTTGAGGTCTGTCTATTCACGTGCCCTTCATCAGCAAGATAGATTGAGTAGAGCAGACTGTCACGCTTCCACATGGCTCCTGATTGTTTCACCAAACTAAGAGCTCACGCTACGTGAGCTCCTTCAGCTCCCACCAGTTGATTACATCAACTGTTTAATATTAATATTAATATTAATTAATATTAATTAATATTAATTAATATTAATTAATTAATTAATTAATATTGTTTAATATTAATAATAGAGGTCCAGGCAATGTGTCATTTTTAAAAGAACCAAATAGAAATTGGTTATAGTTACAGATGTTAAGAGGACAAGCAATGTTATTAACTCTTAAACAAACATCCTCCTTCATCCCCTCTCCACCACCACTCTTGAGCCCAAACTCTCAATCCTGCTAAAACTCTTGATCTCCCTCATTAACCCTTTTAGAACTCCCTATCTAAAACTCCCCCTACTCCTGCTAGAGTCTCTTATATCTTGTGATTCCACCCCTCCAGCACTCCCATTGGTCTATTGCAGATACCACATTGATATTCATGACCTGGGCGGATGCCACACAGACTATGCTGGAAGAGAAACAGACAGGAAGATTGGTCCGTACAGGAAGAAGAATACCAAGTGCAGAAATCAAGAACTTGGGAGGAGGTGACATGGAGAAACAGAGCAATCAGAATGCATGCTGTGCCCTTGGGACTACAAATCATGATCAGGCTTTCTCTGCTGATATAGATTCTGACCTGCTAGAACAGGGCAGTAGTTGCAGATCTTACTCATGGACAGGGATTTTGAGCCTCTGAGAGAGACTGTAGAGAATATGAAGGTGTTTTTGTGACTGGAAAGATTCTTGCCACTCCCTGAAAGAAGATAAGTCTGGTGGTAATAGGTAACTCCCTTCCAAGGGAAACAGAGGCAGCGGCTTGCAGACCTGATTGGTATGTCTCCTGAGGAGCATGGTCTTCTTGGTAGGAAGATCCATAACATGACAGACAGTTTGCCCAAAGTCATTAAGTCCACTGACCATTATTCCTTCTTTCTGATCCATATGAGAACACATGATACTGCTAGGTATGGCTTTCAACATATTGAAGGTGACTATGAAAATCTGTGCAGAAAGCTGAAGGACCTTGAGGCACAGGTTGTTTTTAATCACTTCTTCCATTTGGAAGGCATGGCCCAGGAAGAAAGACAAGAATAATGGGAATGAAAAACTGGTGGCATAGATGGTACCAATGGAAAAGTTTTGGTTTCCTGGATCACGCTGTATGCTTTTCTGAAGAAGAGGTCTTGGAAAGATATGGCTTACACCTCACAAGAGGAATCTGGCAAATCCAGTCAGGGGAGCTGTAAGTGAAGGTGAAAGTCATATGCAGGGCCAAACTACTCAGAAGGTATGATCAGAGCAGAAATACTTTGTTTAGAACCTCCTGTCCCTATCTCCAGTATGCACATGGATACCACCTCTGGAGAAGGATTTTCATATTTTATTTTGGGGTGGTGGTGTTGAGAGAAAAACAGAAAAGAGAAAGCTGAATTAAATAAATGGAACACAAAGCCAATTCAGAGACACAACAAAATGGGCAAGCTTCCAAAGTTACATTTGTTTAAGCATTTTCCTCATAAAGCAGAATGGTCAGGACCTAGAGAAAAATATCTAGCATTGTAATAAGATACCATAAAGAAAGTGAGGAAATTAAAGACATTGTCTTTATACTAATGCACAGAGTTTTTATATACTTGGCCTCTAGTGACAGAAGCTGGCTCGATGACTAGGTATGGTTGGAAGTTTAATTCCCCAGTGTGCCTCCTGTGAGTAGAGCCAGCCTGTGTGGCCTAGGGCCAGCTGCACAGTCCCAGGGCATCTCTAGAGGTAGGGAATGATAAACCACTTCTGAGTATTCTCTCCTTCAAAAACCCTGAAAAGGGGGTTGCTGTAAGTCAGAATTGATTTGATGGCAAACAATTATTATAGTGACAGAGCTGGATTTCAGCAGCCTATCAGAACTCACAAAACCTTTCCAACAATGTATCAGAACTCACAAAAGCCAACTGCTGCATTTTTCATAATTAACAGCCCTTGCCGGATGACAAAGCCACAAAAATATGTAAGTAGATGTGATCACTTGAGAACTTATATCCTAAACTGTTATGAAGATTCAGCTAAGACATACAGTTTAGGCCTATTGACAAAGCTTAGCTTCTTCACAACAAGAAACTAAGACCATTGTACTGAAACCTCCCAATGTATGGGAAAAGACAGGGAAGCAGGCAGAGGAAATGAATCTCATTGGTTTCAGATGTCTTTATACCAGTGCACAGAGCACGAGGCCCCAAAGAGATGAGCTTGAACCCTTAGTACAGAAAGGCAAGCATGATTTCATAAGCAGCACTGAAACCTCATGGGATCAGTAGAAAGTGGTAATTGAAAAGTATAATTTTAGAAGAGGGAACATGCAAAATATGAAAGAAGAGGAAGTGGCATTATTGTTTAAAAAATGTGTGTACCTGCAAAGAGAACTATGACTTGGAACATGAAGTTCTGGTTGAGAATGTCTGTGCACAGAACAAACAAATAAACAAACAAACAAAAAAGGAAGCAAAAGTGATGTCACTGTGGAATCTGCTATTGACCTCCAAGGCAAACTAAACCAGCCTCTTCAATCAGATTATCCAATATTCAAATATGCAGTAGGAATGAGAAAGACAAGTTACCCTCATACCTTTTGGAAGTCCAAATTTACCAACAATGTAACATCAAACAAATTCTTCACTTCTCTTGCTGACCACTTCCTCTTCCAGAAGATGGAAGAAGTTACAAGTGGATGAGCTACCATGGACATGGTCATCACCAACAAATATGAAATGGTGAATGAAGTGGAAATGGAGGGAATCATGAGTGCTAGTGACCACATCCTCTAGAAATTTGTTATACTGAGGAAGGGGGAAGCTGAAAGGGGTGGGGTGCTGTGGCAATTGGCCCTGTCACTCCTGACACTCACACTCAAGAGCTTATTTGCATGAGCCTATGAAAGAGCTGGAGAGGCTGAGTGAATTGATATATGAGGCTTTGCTGAAGGAGGAGCAATCAGATAGGGATGGGATAGGGATGAGTTAGGGACTGGTTAGACTGATGAGGAGATAAAAAGAACTGGCTAGAAAGAGATAGGTTGGTAATGTGTTTATGAAACTGTAAACAAAGAGAAAAAAGGAATGAGGGAACTGATACACTAAGGCCAATGAACTTTGATTACCCGAAAGATTCCTAATACTGTATTCTCAAAGGCTTTCACGGCCGGGGTCTGATAGTTGTTCCAAACTCAACCCTACAGGCTAATGGCTATTCCAAGAATGAAATCAAAAGAGCCATCAAACCAAGAAAACAACACCAAACTGAAGAGGAAAAAAAACCACCTACAAATAATATATTTCTGCCATACATCAAAAGGGTCATGGACCACATGGGAAACTTTTGAAAAAACACAACCTACAAAGATTATTTAGACCCACCACAAAAGTACAACAAATGTTACGGTCAGCAAAAGACAAAAGGGACCCCCTCACCACTGCAGGAGTACACCAGATACCTTGCAGTTGTGGCCAGGTATATATTGGAACCACAAAATGCAGCATTCACACCAGAATCAAAGAACACGAGAGACACCGCAAACTAAAACAACCGGGGAAATCAGCAGTATCGGAACATGCTGTAAAACAAGCTGGACATGAAATTATATTTCAAAATACTGAAGTACTAGACAACTCCAACAATCGCTATGTTAGACTGCACAGGGAAGCCATTGAAATCCATAAACATGAACAGAACTTCAACAAAAAAGAAGATGGCCTAAAACTAAACACGGCCTGGCTCACAATACTGAAAAATACAGCCTGCAAAAGGTCAACAAACTCTACCCAGCCACAAGGATCATTGCAGAAAAAAAGACCAGCTAATGATACCCATCAATCACATTAACAGATAATCTCTCCCCCTTATCACAACAAAAACACGCTGCTCACCCTATCTCCTGAAAAAGACAGAAGTTGTTCCCACAGCTATAAATACTCAACAAACAGCAGCAGAGCATGGACAGAGTTCCTACTCCAGTCCTCTGAAGATGCCGGCCATAGACTGGCGAAATGTCAGGAAGAACAACCTTCAGAACATGGCCAAAGAGCCCGAAAAACCCACAACAGCCATTCCTAATGCTGTTTGAAACACAGTTTCACTTCAATAAATACATTTTGTTTGTTCACAAGACAAGTGTCCAGTCATACGTTAATGGTATTGTGGATTCAGATAATCCACTGGTGGCAGCATAAAGGGAACGCGCCTGTGGGCCTTTGTGAGGGAATAATAAACAAGGGACATGAGGTTCACTATAGGTACACACTGTGAACAAGAAAAGTGATTTACAGTAAGTAAGCTTAAAGAAACACTGCATGAGATTCTGATGCAGAGTTTTTGAGTTTCTGACTAAATTTTTCTAACTGTGCAGCAGAGGTGCAGAGATTCACAGAGAAGAATAGCTTCAGGTTCCCCAGATTAGGACACCCTTTGTTTCTCATCAGCTGGTATTTACAATCGCAACTCACCCTGGGGCATTAGTAGAATATTATTACTTACAACAGAATAGTTCAAACAGCAAGCTGACAAATGTGACTGCTTTGAAAAATAAACTTTGACAGACACACTGCTTCCAACAGACAAAGGAGAGGGAAAAACCCACAAAGCAGAGAGGCGGGACTCTTTTTGAATTCAAAGACAGGAAAAGAACAATTGGTTAGTGCTGGATAGATTGACAGTCACTCTAGCCCAGGAAGATCCCTCCCAGCCAAATCTGCTAAAGGCAGCATGCAAGGTTGCAAAAAGTCCAACAGATTCCAGGGTCAAAAAGACTCAGAGATGGGGGATCATGGTTGATGGTAGGTTCTTAAAAATGATATATTGAAGGAACATTTTTAAACAATTCCTATGAAAAAGAAAATTTGACTTGACATTAAAAATAAAATAAAATAAGGTAGCTCTATAGAGAACTTCCAGGCAACCTGAAATGTAAAAGGTGCATATATAATAAATAAAAAGGAGCTATCGGCACAAGAATAGTGTCCAGATCAACATAAGCAAATGATCAAGCTTGCTTTCTGTGGCTCTGGAGGGTCAGGCCTAAACTAATTGACTCAATTACAACCAAAGGAATGTTGACTAAACATCAGAGAAAATGTTAAAAGGAGTGCTTTAGCTATGGTTTTCCTGTATCAGCAGTGAGTTTCTGAAACTTGTAGAGGGGCATCTATATCTGGAGGTCTGTTATTAGAACCTGATTCCCTTTAGGCTAGTGTCAATTTTGACACACACCAAGGCAAGCCCAGGAGAAGAGCTAGTCACTGCAGCCTTCAACAATGTGCATAGTCCCAGAAGAAGTCAATGGTAAAGCACTTCTGTGTATTTTATACCTAGAAAACACTGGAAGGGGTTACCATAAGTATGAGTCAATAGTATGTAGTTACTATTTTTGTTTAAGCCTACAACTAGAGATGGGGATGAATATAAAAACACATCACTGTTTTCAACAAATATAGTTGATTTGCCATAAATTCGCTATATGGCAAATATATGTCTATATTCATTACCTTTTTTGGGGCCTCTCTATGCCATCTCTGAGCTTGCTGGATGGTGCCAATCAGAAGCTCTGGCCAATCAGGAGATCCTGGATTAGCATGTCAGGCAGCCAATAGCGCTGCTGAAAAGGCTGTGGAGGTGTAACTTTAACAGAGGCTTTATAAGCTTTTCCCTTGCAGCCATTTCCCACTTCTGTTCTGATTCTCTCCAGAGTCCTCCTGAAAAAAAAAAGACCTACCTACTTGCCTGCTGGCCTGTAAACCTGCCCCTCAGCCAGCTGCCATTTCCAGTAGCCTCATCAAGCCAATTTCTGAAGAAGTCCTGGCTGCTGTTGATTCCAGTTGCCTCCTTGGGCCAAGTCCTGCCTGCTGAGTCCATTCGCCTCATCGAGCCATGTTCTGACCAAGTCCTGCCTGCTGCCAAGGAGGTCCATGGCCACACTAGACAACTCTGGCCATATGACCAGTTTCGTAGTCCAGTAGCCCCTTCCATCCTCTTCAGGCTATATTTTAAAGTTCTGGCTGCTGATTCCAGCCTGCTCGGGCCACATTCTGTACCAGTGACAGAGATGTACCCTGAATGCCAACATGGCAGGTCGCTACTCAACCTGGGAACCCAAAAGATGCCTCATTGGTAGGGGTCTACTCGATGGGCTGCCTACAACAAGTCCTGCCTGCTGCTGATTCCAGCCTCCTCTGGCTGTGTTCTCAAGTCCTGCAGCCGCTTCCAGCTTCCTAGGGCTACATTCCAAAGGCCTGCCTGCTGATTTCAGCTTCCTCGGGCTTGATTCTCAAATGCTGCTTGCTGAAACCAGCATCCTACCCTCCCTGGGTGCCCCTATGCAAACGTGGCAGGTGTAACCCTTCCCTACCCTCAGGGCATCACCGATGCCAACGTGGCGGGGTGACCCTAGCCCTTCCTGGCAGACGAAAACAGCACGTTTTAGGGTTGTTGTTTTTTTTTGGAGGCTTGTATTTGTGGCACTATCCTCTGAAGCCCCTATTCCCCCAGGCCTTCACGAGGTTCTTGCTCTTCTTCCTTCTTCACTGCCACCAGGTATTGCTGTCTCAATACCATTCACTCAAGGAGACATGTGTACTTTTGAAACTTAACTTATTTATTTGATTAGGGAGGTTAACATCTGATTAATATACTGTAGGTAAATCACAGGTTGCTAATCACTTGAAACTGAATCAGTACTACTTTAACTTTAAAGCTCTATCCACTCTCGGTACCATTCAGCGTTCTCACAGATCTCTCGAACACCCTTAGTTCACTCTTAAGTTTCACACAGTCTGTCACTACCAGAATCTCACTCACTCACTCACTGAAACTCTCTCACTCACTGAATCTCTCTCATACTCCATACACCAACCTTTATATCCAAACCCCTCCCCCCCTTGGCACCGCCTTCCGTCCACTCATTGGCTCCTTCTCCACTGCTCAGCTGTGATGGACAGGTGAGGGCAGGGCTGTTCACTACAGTATTTATCCCACATTGATGGCAAAACACCTCCCTCTTGCTCATCCATGTGGCAGATTTCTGCCACTACACCACCAGTGCCTTCCCCAATGCCACCCTATCCACTAAGAATCATGTTGGTACCTGGAATGTCCAAATCCCAGATCCGTGATCCTGCATAGGAAGAGAGTGCCTGATGGGGCCACACAGTCTGCTTTGCTGCCATGTCTGCACCTCAGTGCCTGATGGGCCAATAGTCTACTTTGCTGCCAGCTACCTCAATGCCTGATGGGACCACAGTCTACTTCATGTTTGTTGATTCATTAACCTTGATGAGTCATGAATCACAGCGAATCACCATTTTTTCATTCATCCCTAGCTCT
This sequence comes from Pogona vitticeps, assembly GCF_051106095.1. Lineage (NCBI taxonomy): Eukaryota > Metazoa > Chordata > Lepidosauria > Squamata > Agamidae > Pogona > Pogona vitticeps. The sequence continues at coordinate 77,049,226 of NC_135787.1, forward strand.
ACCTACAACATTCACAGCTGCGTGTAGATCTTCAATAAAGATTATTGGATCAGGTTCATGTTTGACAGACTGATTCCACACAGTACGATTTTGCATAGTATTGAATTTGAATAATGTTGGAAAAATGCTTTTGAAGTTCTAATTTATGTTTCAGAAAGCCATTTTGTTGTGGCTTGTAGTGAATTTGGTCGTTATTTTTTAAAATACCTACCACAGTCTGAAAAGGAAATGATTCCTGCTATGTGCTTTTAAAATAATTTGAACTTGATCCATCCTGTCATTTTGAAAACACAGAACCTTAAAGATACTTATTGAACTACCGTATTTTTTGCTCCATAAGACGCACTTTTCCCCCTCCAAAAGGGGGGTAAAGTCTGTGCGTCTTATGGAGTGAAGGTGGTGACTTCATCCCCACTGGCCCCATTTGGGGGGAGTGTCGCAAGGGTCCGAGGGAGCCTTCCAGGACCCTTGCGATGCTCCCCCACCCCCACGGGGCCAGCGCAGGTGAAATCGCCAGCTCCCAGGACCTTTTGAGAGGCTTGAAAACCTCTCAAAAGGTCCTGGAAGGTCGCTATTTCGCCCGCGCTCGCCCCGTGGGGGGTGGTGGTAGTGTGGCAAGGGTCTGGAAGGCCCCCTCGGACCCTTGCCATGCTACCCCCACCCCCCACGGGGCCAGCCCAGGTGAAATTGCCAGCTCCCAGGACCTTTTGAGAGGCTTGAAAACCTCCCAAAAGGTCCTGGAAGGTCGCTATTTCGCCTGCGCTCGCCCTGTGGGGGGTGGGGGTAGCGTGGCAAGGGTCTAGAAAGCTCCTTTGGACCCTTGCCACGCTACCCCCACCCCCACGGGGCCAGCGTGGGTGAAATCACCACCTTCTGGGGCTTTTTTGAAGCTTCCCAAGCCTTAAAAGAGCCCCAGAAGGTGGCGATTTTGCCCCCTCTGACCCCTGGGGGGCAGGGTGAGTCTCTAAAGGGTCCTGGAACACACTCTAGGACCCTTTGGAGGCTCACCCTGCCCCCCCACCGGGCTAGAAGGGGTGAAATTGCAACCTTCTGGGGCTCTTCTGAAGCTTTCCAAGCCTCAAAAGAGCCCCAGAAGGTGGTGATTTTGCCCCCTCTGGCCTTAGGGGAGGCTGGGTGAGCCTCCAAAGGGTCCTAGGATGCGTTCCATAAGACGGATCTCTCCATAAGGCTCACCAATTTTTAGGAAAAGAAAACAGATTTGTTCCTGTTTTCTTCTCCTAAAAATTTGGTGTGTCTTATGGAGAGGTGCGTCTTATGGAGCGAAAAATATGGTATCCTACAGCCCCTGCCCAAATGAATCTCATTGAGATGAATTAGACTTACTTCTGGGCATGTTGGTAGTCCAAGATGCCACAGTCCTAAGTACCATTGAACACACACTAAAGCAGTGGGGGGAGGGGGGAGGAAAGAGGGAGAGGACCCGTGGACAGAGAGAAAACAGAATCATGTACAGGGAGTAGAGCATGAAAAATAAATGGAGAGAGATTGGATAGAGAGGAAGAGGAAGAGAGAGAGAGAGAGATTGAAAGAGAGAAGAGCTATGGGGAGAGTGAGAAGGCATGTGTACACACACATATGCACATGCGCACATATGCACACAGAGACATTTGGATTGCTTTGTATCACAAGCAGTAAATAACTAGATAATTTGTTGAACAACAGGCATGAGAAACTAAAATTTTTTTTTTGAATGGGGTAAGAAGTTAATGGATTAAAAAAAAGAGTCTGTTTCTGGGATTTTCCCTTGCTTGGTGTCCTTTGTGAATGGCAGTGAGCACAAGAGAGGATCCTGTAAATAATACTGACTGCTCATATTAGTTAGGCATCCTTCAGTCTTGAGAGACTATGGTAATGTGCTTTGTATAGAGGACTTGGAACAGCATTTAGTGTGGCTGAGAAGGCCAATTATTAACCATAATTAATAAGAATTAATTAATTAATGCTGTCAACATTTAGGCTGGCCTTTTCTGAATAAGGGCTGACATTCTTTTTCCTGCTGGCAACACAGACATGATGTTGCAAGGCAATATTGGACTGTTTTCCAGCATTTTGAATCATGGGCATGAAAGTAATAACCCACATTCATAAACCAGACTTATTTTTTTTTTAAAGGAATGAATCTTTGTAGTAGCTTACTGAAAATGCATGAGACTTGACTTTGGTTCTGGGACATAGTGATTAGTGGGAAGCTACTCTGCAGTCAAACTGCGAATGCTGTTATTACCTTGTAGATCGTCAGCAGATTAATTATGCATAACAAAGAGAAAGTGCACCTTATAAATAAAATATTGATAAACAAAATACTGCAGTACTTTATTGATAGAAACAACTAGGGAAATTTCATCATTTAGGTTCTAGCAGTAATCAAGCCCATCAAAGATTAACTGTATTGTATTGAATTAAAATATTAAAAGGCTGATAAATATAAATGTGTTTTGCTCCTGAAAGAATGATGTCTTGACTTTCCTTGAAATATAACAGACGTTATAGAACATAAACCTGCTTAGACATTTGTCTTTTTAGAATGGAGATGGATAATGAATCTCAAATTATGGTTTGAAAGGGGAAACGATTTCAGGTTTCTTTTCAGACAAAAACCTTATGAGGTTGGCACCACTTGAAAGCCAGAAGCATAGAACAATTCTATGCATCTACTCAGAAAGAAGTTCCATGTAGTTTACTAAGCTTTACTGCCATGTAGATGTATAAGGAATGCAACCCTAGGACAACTGTAATAGACCCAGATGAAATAAATGACCTTCAGAAAGAAGCAAGGGCAAGGTGAAGAAGAACGTGAAAGAGAGCATTGGAAAGAGACAGGGGGTGCAGAAGACAGAGGGAGCAAGCTAGAGGCAGTCTAGTGGCAAGAGCAATGAAATATATGGTTGGAGAAATAAGACGATAAATATAAGAGGTAAGAATGAAGAGTTCCAGATGAGCTCTGAAGGGGGAATGAGGGCAGCTGAGGAGTCAATGGGAAGAAGAAGGGAAGAAATCACTGGGGATGCAGAGAGTGAGGACATCTATCAGCCCTATGTAGAACTTTTTTAACAAGCAACTGACAGATAATCGGTTGCCTGTAAACAGTCAGACTTTGGTTGAGTTTCCTTGGCCAGATTAACCCAATACAGCCAACAGCTCCTAGTATTTTCTAGAGTCATCCTAAATGAGAAATGGCAGCAGAGATAACATGTTCCATTGGGTAAAGATACTTCCATATGACGTTTCCTCTAATTTTCATTCCTGCTGCATGGGAGCCTCACCCCATGTGTAATTGACAGGCATAGTTTCCTTTGTGGCCTTTTTTTTATACTTCCCATTTGTTTGAATGAGTGATTTATAGCTTGGAAAAACAAGCAACTGAGAAGAGCTACACACTCACCCATCCGAAGCCTTTGGAATCATACTACTTACTGCAGCTTCTGCAATGAACACAAGCACAAAAACATTCAGAGCCTTGAAGCTGTGGTTTTCATTGCCCTCCCAGCCTGGAAATAACGAGGCGAGACACCGGTTGTTGGATTAAAACTTGGGACACAACTTTATTAACTATTTAAATTGTATCCCACAAAATACAAGGGGGCCTACCACAGTGCAAGTTCCTTTTATGTCCGGATAATCCTAGTTCTCTGGACGCTTCCTAGAGCAAGGTGAGCTCCTATTACTGAATTGTGCTGTCTACTGTGCTGTCTATGAAATAGTACCCCCCAACCGGCTCCTCCCATCAAGCCTTGTGACACTAAATGGGCAGCTGGCAGGGAGGTCCTTCCATATAAGACACCTCTCACCTGCTAGTCAATAGGCTCAAACTGCCAGCGAGATGTCCTAATTTTTGGCAATCCCGTGCCAACATGAACTCACCCCGACTTTTTCCATCGCACTACCCGCCATGGCTAGAAGCTATTTATATGCCCCAAGCCCACCACCCAAGCTGAAAATTTTGGCTTTAAGGCCCTCTTGTAGGTCCTTAAGAAAGAGGTCCATACCCAATTTTGATAAGTGCACACCATCGCTCCTATACAATTCAGGCCGGCGACTCACAATCTCAGGATGTGAGATCACAGACCCCCAACTCTGCTCTCATTGCAGGGCAAACTTCTTGATTCACAGCACACCGTGCCCTGTCTATCCTACCAGGCTTGCAGTCAGCTCGCAAAGCCCTCTGTGGGATCATAGAGGACCAAATCAGGTTCATTGAAGGAAACGTATCCTTCAATACCTGGAGGTCCTGGATGACTTGCAAAATCAAAGACTTGCCTGTTCATTTCATCAGATTGTTACTGCCCAAATGAACAACAAAAATATTGGGTGTGCAACCCTGAAGCTTGGCATTGAAAGCTCCAAGAGCTCATGCCACAGCATACCCCTTTTGCCCTTTCATTCGAGAACAGCTGAAGCCCCCAAACCTAAATTATGCCCCCATCCAGACTGCACGGCATGTTTCACTGCACAGTGAATATAGATGTGACCATAAACAACCACTCGCAGCCACAAAGAAGCAGCCCTGGGTTCTGAAAAAGAAAAAACAGCATCACTTCTATTGAGGGAGGGAACAAACATACATCTTAAACCTATAAGATGACCACCTCCCCAATTTCTTTACTTAAATACCATAACCCAAAACCGTTGCCGTGGAAGCTGCATCTATACAAAAGGAATGTGTGCCAAATTTCCATCCTAAAATGCCTGCTTTCTTAAGCCCTTGGGAAGTTAAAGTACGAAATTGGTATTGTGTAAGAAGTAAACTGTCCTTGTGGCAAAATAAGTCTCCTCCAACACCCCCTCTCAACTGAGCAAAATCAGATAGGGCTTTTACTGGGCAGAGTTCCTTTATAGAACAAGGCCCTAAGCTTATAACCTATCCCCTCCCAAACTGATCCATTTTATAACTGCAGAGATGAAACAAAACTCTTGTTTTCGGAGACAAAAATGTCGTCCATCTGCAACGCTGTCCAAGAATCATCACTTTTGGATGCTCTCACCAGTTCAATAATATGGAAAGCCCTGAAAAAAGCATATAGTGTTGTTGTTGTTTAGTCATTATGTCTGACTCTACGTGACCCCATGGACCAGAGCATGCCAGGCCCTCCAGTCTTCCACTGCCTCCCAGAGTTTGGTCAAATTCATGTTGGTAGCTTCGATGACACTGTCCAACCATCTCGTCCTCTGTCGTCCCCTCCTCCTCTTGCCTTCACACTTTCCCAACATCAGGGTCTTTTCCAGGGAGTCTTCTCTTCTCATGAGATGGCCAAAGTATTTCAAACTGCAGAGATAAAACAAACCCTAGTGCACATAGTGTAGCTGCCCTAAATAACTTACCTCATACTGATCAATACAGACAGTTTCCCAAACTTGACTCAACCGAGCTAGAAACCTGGGGGCTATAGGGGTATGCATATCTAATTGCTTACCCCTTTCTTTGCTCCAACCCTTGATAATTTATTTGACTCAGAAGTCGCTGGCCAGATCCGGGCATCTGTGGGCCTTAGCAAAGAATGCCAACATTGACAATCTACCTTGAATGCTGCGGGGGCCCAAACGTTTAAAATGAAGGTAAACTGCAACTTGCTGCAAATGGTCCACCGTTATAAGCCATGGCTTACCCATGCCTTTGCATTTGCAGAATGCAAAAAAAAATTCTTCGCATGCCACTGCATAGTTGCACCTGCTTCTAGGAGCAAGTGTCAAACTTATCACTCTGTTGGCTTCAATCTTCCAAGCCTCCTGAGGCAATATGTCTGAATGAACTAGAGCTTCAGGGGCCAACTCCCTTAACCTGTTAATCTGTTGGCAGGACAGGGCGGCAGCCAGCTCATTCTTTATACCAGGAATATGACAAGCCTGGAACACAGGCTAGAGTGAAGGCTCTTATGAGTCTCATAACCTACATAAATTTAGATGTGAGGTTATTCACTACATGGACCACAGCCATGTTGTCACACCCAAAGATCACCGCTGAGTTGGTACAATTGTCTGCCCACAGCCATAATGTCCCAAGGATGAGGAAAAATTCCAAAAACGTGAGATCTTGGGTGACTTCAGAGTCACACCAAGCTGCCCGCCATCGACCAGCACACCAACGGCCTATGAAATAAATACCCTATCCAGATGACCCTGCTGCACCAGAGTGCACCTGAAACTCACCTTCGAGATGCTGCTCAACTCTCCAAAATGAAATACCATTGAATCCATCCAGGAATTGCAGGTATGCAAATCATCTTTCATGTCTGCTGACATTTTTCTCCGATATTGTGGCTTCTTTAAACCACTCATGGCTCTGCAAAGCCTTCTCAGAAAAGCTCTGCCTGGGGCAATGACTTTACATGCAAAATTGAGGTGACCCACCACCTCCTGGAGCTCTATTAATATAATGTGTTGCCACTGCAACAGGTTCTGGATTCAGATCTGCAGATCAGAAAGCTTGCTATCCGATAACCTACTGGATTGCTGAATGTTATCCAGTTCAATCCCCAGAAAAATGAGAGATATGGATGGGCCTTCGGATTTTTCTTCCACCAAAGGAACACCTAGGTCCCTCGTGAGGGTTTGGAATGTTCTAATGATGAACTGACACTGTCCAGATCCGGGTTTCCCGCAAAATAAAAAATCATTCAAATAATGGACAACATGGGAAAGCCCCGCCCTGCGCTTTAGTGCCCACTCCAAAAATGCGCTAAAGTGCTCAAAGGCCACACAGGACACTGAGAACCCCATGGGCATTACCTTGTCCATACAGAAACAGCCTTCAAATTGAAAACCCAACAGTTCAAAATCATTTGGTTGAACTGGCAGCAAATGGAAAGTTGACAATGTCAGCCTTCGCCAGCTCAGCCCCAGTGCCGCAGGAACTTACCATCTGTATTGCGGCATCAAAAGATGTGTACTTAACTGTACACAGCTCTTGGGGAATCATGTCCTTTACAGATTCACCAGCAGGGTAAGATAGATGGTGTATAAGCCAAAATTCCCCTGGTGACATTTTGAGGACCACTCCCAAAGGAGAAATGTGCAAAGTTGGCACAGGAGGTTCTGTAAAAGGTCCAGCTATTCTTCCTTCAGCTACTTCCTTCTGAATCCTAACTACCTCTTCCATACCCTTGACAGATTTTAAATTGGATGTCATGAGCTGCAGCTACAACATGGGATGATGAACATCCCATCACATCTGGGGGTTTATTGCTGCCCTCATACGGAACCCCTGGTCATAAAATAACCATGAGCGTCCCGGAAAGTCGACATAGGCCCTATAAATGAGATCAATGTATTGCAATAACGCAAGGGCCCTTGACGGGTAAGCCTTTACCACTGTACCCGTATAAATCAAAACACCTGGTAACTAATTTGTCCAACACCTCTTGGCCTTCTTCTCCCGAAATTTATTCTTCCCCTTCTCTTCTTCCATGCTGCTCTTCTTTTCCTCAATTTTCCTGTTTAGCAGGTCAAAAACGTCCCTCCTATTGGGACACAAGGGCTACAGAAAAACCCTCCCACACAGACCGGTATCTACACAAAAACTCCAACCACCATCCACGACAAAAAAAGAGACATAATCAAAACACTGGTAGGCCGTGCAAATCGGAACTGTGTTCAATTTCTCAGCACCAAACTCAACCATCTGAATTGGGCCCTACAGGCAAATGGCTATTCCAAGAATGAAATCAGAAGAGCCATCAAACCAAGAAAACAACACCAAACTGAAGAAGAAAAAACAGCCACCAACAAATAAAATATTTCTGCCATACATCTAAGGGGTCACAGACCGCATGGGGAAACTTTTGAAAAAAACATCACCTACAAACAGTATTCAGGTCCACCACAAAAATACAACAAATGTTTCAGTCAGCAAAGGACAAAAGGGACCCCCCTCACCACTGCAGGAGTATACCAGATACCTTGCAGTTGTGGCCAGGTACATATTGGAACCACAAAATGCAGCATTCACACCAGAATCAAAGAACATGGGAGACACTGCAGACTAAAACAACCAGAAAAATCGGTAGTAGCTGAACATACCATAAAACAAGCTGGACATGAAATTTGATTTCAAAATACTGAACAACACCAACAATCATTATGTTAGACTGCAAGGGAAGCCGTTGAAATCCACAAGCATCAACAGAGATTCAACAAAAAAGATGCAAGTTTAAAACTCAACAAAGCCTGGCTCCCAGCACTGAAACATACAGCCTACAAAAGATCAACGAACTCTACACAGCCACAAGGAACAGTGATGACTGCACACAAAAGTCTAGCTAATGACACCCATCAATCACATTGACCGATCATCTCACCATAATCATCCAATCTCCTGAAAAGAACAAAAGCTGATCCCACAGCTATAAATACTCAACTATCCCACAAACTGCAACAGAACACACACCGAGTTCTGACTCCTGTCCTCTGAAGATGCCAGCTACAGAGACTGGTGAAACATTAGGAATAAAAACCTTCAGAAGACAGCCAAACAGCCCAGAAAACCTACAACTGTCCGTATATTTGCCTCACCATTTTTTTTTATTGTGGGCGACAGCAGGTGGTCCCCTAATGGTAACGATGGATCATCCCATGGTAGTTCACTGCTAAAAACCAAATTGTAACCTGTGTTCAGAATTGCGGGATAACCCCTCGTCTGCCAGCTCTCAGCAAGACTGGGGATCTGACACATAGGAGACCACTGTGGGTACAGTGCTGTCCATGGCTTTGAAGCTGAAGGAGGGCCACCCAAAGTGGAAGGACTGGGACCTGGACTAATAGGCAACAAACTAGGATCAATTGGGAAACAACCCGGGGGATTGACCTCACCCCAAAGCCAAACCCCTCCCTCTCCTCTCTCTTTTTTTAAAAATTGTAATACCCCTGAAATGACCACCACATGGTGCTGGCATTCAATTAAAATAATTAATGGCCCTCAGAGGCAATGAAAAGGGAAGGAAACAATAAATTCAAAAAATGCACCAGCCCAATTTAAAATTTATAGGGGAGAGTAAAGGGGCTGGGATTCGATGGGGCGGGGGGTGCAGAGTTAACACACCAACCACAGCCCATGAAACCATGATTAATCAATTCTCAATATGGAAATCACTCCCCACCACATTTCTTAAATCACCCTTTAAAAAACTATGTATAACTTAAATTTATAAACCTGCAACAAACCCAAAGAAAACACAGAAAAAACCACAATACAAGGAATTAAAAGCCTGTGGGCCCAAGCGTCTGAACCGTGCCAAACTGCACTAAGTAGCCATATCTAATAACAATATAATAACTGTGTGCCGTCAAGTCAACTCTGACTTATAGCCCCCCTCGCCTTTTTCAGGAGTGCTATACCATTCCCCTTCTTCTAGGAATATCCTGGGACTGTCAGGCTTGTCCAAGGCCACACAAGCTGCCTCTTCTGGAATGCACAACATTGAACTGAACTCCTAATCTCTAGCGAAACTCACTGAGCTATCTCACCAGTTCATCAAAGACTAAACCCCACTGAATTCAATAGGGATTACTTTTGAGTAGACTAGTAAAGTGCTCTCCACTTTCTTTGAGTAGCATTTTTTAATAAACATAATGAACAAATAAAAACTGCATCTCTGTTCATGGCTAATACAAAAGATCTTTTCATTAGAGAAGAATAAACACAGAGATGGAAAGACGTTATGAAGACAGAACACATATTAAGGCAACAATAGCTTCATCTTTGATGTCTCGGTAACTATTGAAATACAAGCCATCATGAATTGGATTTTTCAGAATGATTCACTTAATGCCTTATTTTCATATTATCACAAATATAGTAGCCAAATCTACTGTGGAGTGTCTTAAATATTCATTTTTGTGTTGTGTTTTGTTCCAGCACATTAAAAAAGTAATTTATTTTCTCAGTTAGAAAAATGAAACAAAATCATTTTTAATCTCCCTTTGTTTTAATGATTTACCGAGATCTTCATTGCTAATAACCAGATGGGTTTTAAGTTCAATATTTAAATACCTCCATTTAAATTTTTTAAAGCCAGAACCCTCAGGGATGCTTAGATCTATTACCACAGCATGCTGATATTGTACATTTGGCTAACTTGATTATTATTAATTGGTCTGCTACTATGGTTTTGTATAACCTGGCACCAGGTAGTAGGCAGAGAGTTTAAAGGATGTTAAGGGATGGATATTTCCCCTATGGAGTGGTATGGTGTATAACTAAGGAGCGGGATAAGTAGAAAAGAAAATGTTGCAGTCTATATCAGAGCAGTGTTCAGAGAGATAGCTGTGTTAGTCCACTTTAGCAAAAAACAAACAAACAAAAAAACCCCAAACCAAACAAAAACAAAATAATAATAACAATATAGCATTTTTACTTCTACTATTTTTAATGTAATTTTTTGTAGGTTACCATTACTTTCATCAGACATATGAAGCACTGGAGCAGACAGAGAAGAGAATCAGACTGAGAGACAGGAATGCAGTTGGTGCTAGCTAAGCTGAGATACAGCCAGCAGGTAGGGAGGCTGTTAAGTTACACACTGCTACATTTTAATGATCAAATGAAGGATTAGCAGTTTTGCTGCTTTTCCAATTTAAGTGTTTGCTTGATTCTGACATCCTTTGTTTGTATTTTTGTAGATAAACAATTGTGACAAAGTCATCATATATTTATAATGTGTTCTCCCGTTTGTAGCGAGAAAATGCTGTACTGTAAAAGGTGAACCTTGCATCCTACAACCATTTGAGCAGTGAGCTGAGCCATTTGTAACAATATATATATATATATATACTAGACTCAACGTGAGGCTGCATTAGAGAGCTGAACTGGGATGATACAGTTTTCCTGCTATTTTATTCACAGCTTGTATTACATCTGAAACCACAAACAGTGCCCACACAGGAGCTGTGGATTGATTCAGAAATCCCCATCCATGCAGGTTGTGATGCAAGTTGCATTCCAGCCCCTCCTTCTGTTCCTTTCTTCTTTCTTGGTCCCGTCTCTGCTGATCATTTAATGATTTGAAGCCCAGAGGAGTCCTGTACCCCAGAGGAAGGGTGAAAGGAGGGAGGAGGAGGTGCAGCTGACAGCCTGCAGAGCAGTAAGACTTTCCCCAAGGATCGGGGTGAAGTAGCTAAAACCTAAACTGAACTGTTTCAGAAATCTGTAGGATTCTTGTATGGGCAGCCAGGAAAAAGCCATGGGGGTGGTGATTGGTGGATGTGTTGGCTGGAGTTGGGGGGAAAGCGTTGCCAGTGTCCTCTGATATGGTTGAGGAAGAGCCAGAGAAGGGGTATGTGGTAGCACAAATGTACCAGGCATTGTTTGCAAACAGGTCAGGTAGAACTTCCCTGGCTTTCAGCTAAGTATCCTCTTTGGGGACCCTCCCAAATCAAACTTCATGCTACTACATTTCTGAAAAACACTTTTATAGTAATAGAAAAATAATGTGGATTAAATAAGATTCATAGTCTCAGAATATAGAACATCAAAAGTGTGAACAGTAATTTTGCAAAATACATCATGATTCACAAATCAAAATGATTCCATTAGAGATCACCTCCTTCCCACCACTCATCAGTTACTGTCTTCCCATACTTTCAAGTAATGTATGCAGGAATTACTGATCTCTGGTGGCATAAACTAATTTACTAGCTTAAAATTATGTCATGTTTATCTTGAAAAATAAAAAAAATATGTTGACCATACTTGCTTTTTCATTTGGAGACAATTCATGCTGTAGGGGCTGAAAGACTGATCCTCTAAAAAGGCCTTTCAAAAGGGAAAAGCAGCAACTTTGTTATGAGACTGAGCATGCAAGCCTATATTGTATCATAGTCCCCTTGTCCATTTCATCCATCAAAAAACAGCCCTAGAAATTGCTTTGTGTTTGAGTGAGACATGATTAACTAATAAAAAAGGAGTCAGCTTCAGGGATTTTCTCTTGCTTGGTGTCACTTTGTGAATGGCGGTGAGCACAAGAGGGTGTCCTGTATAACATTTTGACTTCTGCCCTTGGTGTTGTCAACATTCAGGTTGTCCTTTGCTAGGTGAACTTTGGTATCCTTTTTCCTGCTGGCATTGAGTCCTTTTGGTCCTAGGAGAGGGATGTAGAAATTCTAAACCATGATGCCACGAGGCTTGAGACCACAACCTCAGAGGGCTGACACCAAAAAGGTATCACCCAATGTTACATCTGTGCAATTTTGGGATCACATAGCCTTCTACTTGTTCTTTCTATTTTTTGAATGTAAGGTGTTTTTATCAAAACAAACAGGCCTTAGATTAGAATAGAATCATGTTTTCCAGAAGTTTCATAGATCAAAAATGCTCTCTAACATTGGAGGGAAAGGGGGGAGGGCTTGCAGCCATGCTGCTCAAATTCAAACGTGTGTGCATGGAGGAGTGAGGGTGTCAGTGCTAGTGAGAAACAAGAGTTTCCACAGCCCCTCCCAAAAAGTCACTCTGCGTATTTTGTTCATCTCAAAACAAACAACATTGCATTTTTCCAAACTGTATATAGGTAATTTTTGATTTAGATTATTATTTTTATTAAAGTTATTATTTTTCTTAAATATAATATAAAACAAGAAGTACAGCCATGATCTGAGGCAACCTCTGCCAGCAGATATATCTGCCACATTCTGCCTCACAGAATATGGTTCTGGCCAATAAGGAGAACTAGACATTTTTCCCAACCACATTGATAAGGCTCTCTGGTAGTTTCAGTCTGTGTCTTGTAATGTCTAGAATGAATGGAAAGGGCCCCTTGGTGCCCCTCAGAGCCCCTCTTTATTTCCAATTTCTAGCAGCTTCTAAACTGAAGACAGACCCATAGTACAGGGTTGTTTGCCAGTTGACTTTTACTTTCTGCGTGATGGGGAAAGGAACACACTTCATGCTTGGGTGCCTGGGAACCCCAAAGGGTGAATAGGCTGGTAGCCGATCTAGCATCCTTTACAGAGGAGATGAACTTTCTTTGTACCTCTGTTAGCCCCCAGTCCTTAGCTAACCTTCCAACAGCCCCTCAGATTTTGCCACCCCCCATGAAAATAGAAACCACCAGATCTCCATGAAAATAGAAACAATCCTCCTTCCTGTGCAGCTCCTGCCACTCTTCCAATGGCCCCTTCTGTCCTTTCTTCTCCCCCTCCTCCCCCTCCTCCTTCGGCAGTGCGGCAGATGTTATCTGATGTTATGGCCCAAAGAAGCCCAGAGGATGTTGCTGTCACCCTCCCCCTTATGTCTGTTTGTCCTCTGGTTCATAACAATCAGGGACACCATGTTCATGAAAGTCTTCCTGTTGCCATGTTTAAAGAGGTGGGGGGGGGAAAGTGTAGTTGAAAATGGTCTCCATAGCAGTTTCACCCTTGGGTTGATTGCTGGGTTATGAGGAAATGGAAACCTCTTTCCAGCTGATTGGAAAGTCTTGGTTAAAACAATGTTCTCTCCTGCACAATTCATACTATACATGCAGGAATGGAAAGACGCTGCTGCCATTTTGGCAATGGATAATTTACAAAACAATATTGCTGTCTCTGAAGATATGCTAAATGCAGATGGACTCTTTGTCACCAGGGCAAAGCAGATTACCATCCCTAGCAGGGGATTGGCACAAGTGGCTGACAAAATCCCAGACAAAGGTACCCCCTTTGGCAAAGGTCTTTTGCCAATTTGCGTCAGGGTCCTACAGAGGACTATATGTCTTTCATTAACAAATTGCAGAGAGTGATTGAATGGCAGGTGGAGAATACTGAGGCTGCTGATATTTTGATGAAACAGCTGGTGTTTGAAAATGCTAACATGGATTGTAAAATGGCCCTTCAGGCTATTTACAATAAACCAGAGACTGACATTGCTGCCATGTGAAAATTATGTCAGAATATTGGGACAGAAACTCATAAGACACAGCTTTTGGCCACAGCCATGGCTACCTCCTTGAACCCTGCCCGAGATCGTAAATGTTTTTCTTGTGGCAAAGAAGGGCAGTTCAGACGGGAATGTAGATCAACCCCCCAAAATAATAAATGACCTTCTTAAAAATGCCCCCGGTGCCAGAAAAGTTATCACTGGGCCAATCAATGCCCGTCTGTTCCAATGCCAGGAAACTTCAAGTTGGGTGATCCTCCAGCCCTGGGTCAAGTGAGGGGAACTCAGTGAATACTACCCCAGTTCTAGAAATCCAACCTGCTACTATTAATGTTGGTCATGATTTGATCACAGCCAAAGAGGTCAACTATCAATTCCCTCTAGCTGTCTACAAAGTCAAAATAGCACATCATGGACCAATACCCAAAGTCACTGTGGGTCTCATTGTCCCCTGCTCTAGCATTTCTGCACAGAGTTTATTTGTTGTACCAGGCGTAATTGATGGGGATTATGAAGGAGCCCTAAATATTCAAACCTGGTCTAATATACCACAAGTCTTTCCTGCAGGTGAATCTATAGTTCAATTGTTGTTGCTTCCATTAACACAGATGGGTCCTTCTACCAACCCTCGTAGTGGGGGGTTTGGTTCTACTCGAGTTGCTACCTTAACTACCATCAAGCACTCACAACCCCGACTCCCTCTTAAAATGGGATTGCTTGGCCTTAATGGCCGGATTGATATGGGAGCTGACGTTAGTGTCATTGCAAAGGAAGACTGGCCAGAAAGGTATCGCACCCAGTTGGTGCATGACATTTGGGGAGTTGGAGCCTATGAGCAAGCCCAGAAAAGCCTTCAGCCCATTTTTCTGGAAAGTCTAGGTGACTCTCCTAGACAAATCACAATCACTCCTTACATTTTGCCTATTCCCTTTTCCATCTGGGGTTGGGATCTCTTGAAAAAAGTCAATGCAAAATTACAGACAAATTTATAATACAGGCATCTACACAATCTGACACAGCCTTGCCATTAACGTGGCTCCCTGGACCACCTGTCTGGGTTGATAAGTGGCCATTGTCTAAAGAAAAGCTCCATGCAGTGGAGGCCTTAGTTAGGGCGCAATTAGATCAAGGATATATAGAGTATTCCACTAGTCGGTGGAATGCCCCCATTTTCATCATCAAAAAGAAATCTGGGAAGTGGCGTTTGCTACACGACCTTCTGGAAGTTAACAAGCGCATTCAACCTATGGGCCCTTTACAATGCGGCTTACCTAATCCAAATTTGATACTCCAACACTATCAGTTAATGATAGTGGATCTCAAGGAGTGTTTTTTTCACCATTCCTTTGGCACCACAAGACAGGGGAAATTTAGATATCAGTGGAAAGTCTTCCTCGGGGAATGTTGAATTCCCCGACTTTATGTCAACATTTTGTGAATCTAGCCCTACAGCAATTTTGCTTGGAGCATCCTGAATTGCTTGTATATCATTACATGGATCACATATTGTTGGCTGGGCAATCCCTCCCCACTACTGTCTATGATTCTCTAGCTCATTGGTTCTTAACCTTGGGTTACTCAGGTGTTTTTCGACTGCAACTTCCAGAAACCTTCACCACCAGCTGTACTGGCTGGGGTTTCTCGGAGTTGCAGTTCAAAAACACCTGAGTAACCAAGGTTAAGAACCACTGCTCTAGCTAACTGCTTAGAGAAAAAAGGCCTCCACATAGCTCCAGAAAAGATACAAACCACACCTCTGTTTCTTTATCTAGGGCACAAACTGTTGCAAGCTACATCTTCTCCATTCTTACCAGAACTAAAAACTCCATCTCAGTTTCCATTAGTGCAGTTTCAACAGTTCCTCGGGCACTTAAATTGGGCTCGTCCATTTTTGTGCCTTCCTACTCATGAATTGCAGCCTTTGTTTAATGCACTCCGGGGACATCAGTCTCCTGCTGACTCCATACCCATCACCAAGGCTATGAAACATGCCATACATCAAATTAATGCAGCCTTACAACATACCATGGTCGATTGCATTCCTTCTTTTGGTCCCTTGCAGCTGGTTATCTTGAACACTCCCCAACTGCCTATTGGGTTGTTGTGTAGCCCAAAGTCTGACAAGGCCACTTGTGTAGCAGAATGGCTTTATTTATTTAACACTCCTCCCCAAAATGTTTACTCTACTTTAAATGTGATTACAGACCTTGTAATCAAAGGACACCATTGTGCCAAACAACTCACAGGTTGGGATCTTCTGTGTTGTTACTTACCTATTTCCAAAGCTGATCATGATCATTTAATGTCTACATCACTAACTTGTCAAATTGCTTTTTCAGACTATATTGGCGACATACGTTTTAATCCACCTAAAGACCCTCACTTAACATTCATTCAGCAAATACCTTTTCGCTTTTCCTCTCTTTCCTTTGCTACTCCTCTCCCTGATGCACCAACTGTTTTTACCAATGGTGCGCCTACCAGAAACGTGGTTA
Organism: Pogona vitticeps; assembly: GCF_051106095.1. NCBI lineage: Eukaryota > Metazoa > Chordata > Lepidosauria > Squamata > Agamidae > Pogona > Pogona vitticeps. The sequence goes on from NC_135787.1 coordinate 77,065,582, forward strand.
CCTTTCAGCAACCTCCCAGAACCTCGAAAACAGTTTTTACTTCTATTCAAACCACTTCTCAGCATTCAGAATTGGCAGGTATCATCCTTGCCTTTCAAATGTTTCAAGATCAACCTTTAAATCTCATTATAGAAACTCAATATGTATTTAACCCCCTCACTCATCTGTCACATGCCTATCTTTCTCCTGCTCTTGACTTTTCTTTACTTTCCCTGTTTTTGGCTTTAAAAAACCTCCTTGCTGCCAGATCACAACCTTTTTTTTTTTTTTTTTTTTGCAGCTCACATCTGATCTCATACTAGATTTCAAGATGCTATCTCGGAGGGAAATCATCATGCAGACTCTCCTCTTCGTTCTTTGTGTTCCCTCTTTTCCAATCCTATTGACAGCTATTCCTTTTTTCATCAGAGTGCTAAACAACTCCATAAGCAATTTTCTATTCCACTTTCTCAAGCGTGAGACACTGTCTCCTCCTGCTCTTCCTGTTCCATGTCTCTCATTTCCTTTCCTTTTGATGGTGTTAACCCATGAGGAACGGATGTCAATCAGCTTTGGCAAATTAATGTCACTCATGTTCCTACCCTTACTCCTCTTTCTTATGTTCATCTAACTATTGATACTTATTCAGGATACATCTGGGCTACCCCTCTTGGTGGCAAGACCTCTCACCATGTCATGCATTTGCAATTGTGGGCTGGCCTCAAGCCTTAAAAACAGACAATGGCCCTGCCTATACTTCACACACCTTTACCACTTTCTGCAATGAATGGGACATTTGACTTTCCCATGGTATTATAAATGCACAGGATAGGCTATAGTAGAATGAGTAAATTTTAAATTTCTCCTTTCAAAATAAACAAAAAACAGAGGGATCAACCCCCAAGATGTTCCAGATGTAGTATCAATAGCATTGTTCACATTAAATCATTTAACTGGATCTGCAGGTCAGTATAAGTTGTCACCAGTAAAGAAACACTTTCATAAAGAAATCCCCATGGAACGGCCGCTGGTGACTTATAGGCAACCTCCTGACGCTCAGTGGGAGAGTCCAGCCCCTCTATTAACATGGGATCACAGCTATGCTGCTGCGCTTACTCCCACAGGTCCTTTGTGGATCCTGGCTCGGTGTGTGAGGCCATATTGTGGGAAGAATGAGCTGGCATCGCAACCTGCAGAACCCAATTCTGGAATTCAACCTAGTGATGGCTCTGGAGTGGGACCAGATGACTGCAGGTCACCGGAAGTGCCTGGCCCAACCTGAAGGCACTCAGCCCAAAATTACTTGGGGGATGATAAAGACGCTGAGGGCTGATGCGAAAAGAACTCTAAAGCAGCAGCAGATCTTGGAAACTCATGAAAATTTTCTAGGAGCCATTATCTTGCAGCTGAATGCCAAGTCCGTGACGGTGTTGTGTTGTGTTCTCATTCATGAAATTATGCTCCTTATACTCCTTATAAGTTGCTGCTGTGTTATTCAATGTATAGGAACCTTCTTTTCCATAATATCTACCTGTTTCAAAGCTTTGCCCTCAGGCCTTTGCCGAAAAGATTTATATGTAGTTGGCAAATATATGAAAGAATATATGCCTTTCCTCAAAAAAAGAGAAAAAGATGGAATGTGGGAAACTTCTGCTTAAAGTTGTAGCTGCATTCTGTTCCAGTGATGTGCATAATCTCCTGGCAGGAAGCAGCAGCTGCCAGTAGGCGGGGTAACCCCTTATTCTGCCCCTTCACTTAGAGGTAGAGCATAAGATCAAAGAGTTATTTCAGCCAATCCTAGTTGCAATTAGGTAACTAATATCCTATCTGAATTCTAACAACATACTATATAACTCATGCTAAGTCAATAAAAAGAGCTCTCAGGGCATTGCCTGTAGGCTCCGCTGGCTCAGACATCTGCTGTCGACTTTTTTGTTCTTTCTCTAAGGCAATTAGCCTTCCTTTGTTCTGTGATCACCCACAGCCCTGAATCATTAACTGGTTTATAGACAGTAAGAAGGGAGAGGCAGCCTAAGAGTTCGGCTTTTCCAGTCCCTATTGCATGCTGTTACATTTTGTTCTTCAAGCAAGTGAATGTTTACATGCTACAAACTGTCTTTTTGTAAGAACTCTCAGCAGATGGCATATGTAAATGTGTACCTTTACAGTATACTCTGCTGATATAATTTTGTGTTCTTGTTGTTTTTAACCCATTCATAGTGTGCATCAGTTACCATGGCTGTGGAAAGAGAATTTTGGCAGCAATGTTACAGATGTTATAGTGAAACTGTAGATTCAATTCACTCTTTGAAGTCTGTTTAATAGACTCTTATTTTTACATCATTCACATTCCAATATATGGGTCTTGTGTTCCAAAATACAAGCATATATGATATTTAGGTTACCTTCCTTTGATCTCCAGTGTCTAGGCTCCTTCTGTTGGTCACTCCTCATATTTTTATTTATTTTTAAAAATGTTTTTATCACATTTTCATTCACATTGGCCTCACTAATGTCTTATTTCTGGTCTAGCTCTAGTCACCTTATTTCTGGTCAAGCACATCAGCCCCCACTGGAGCTTCTGCCTCCAGCATAAGCAGAGGACAAGAATAATTTTTTGGTCTTCATTTTGCAAAAAGTGCAGTAGTGCAAAATCACATACAGTATTCTAAACACATAAAAAAGTCAAAGCTACTATGTTTTCTAGTTCATATTAGAAAATAGTAATGACCCCTTTTTATATACAAAATTATATATTTTGTATATAAAATTATTTATATACAAAAATGTATATTACAAAAATTACAACTGTAGAAAATTGCTATGAAATGGACATCAGTAATTTTTGTCTTGTGGCAAGGAGAATATTTCTTTCAGGGGCTTTGTTGTTTACCATATGAGGATGAACCAGATCAGGATCCCTATCATAAGCAAGACTGGCTTCAATAGCATTATTTGCTAACTAACCTGCTTTCTTTGGATTTATTACTATCAAAGCTATTATTTTCATTTCTGAACAGCAAGGATACTGGTAGACAAAGTCTAATCTTCTTTGTCACTGCTTTCAGTATGACAGGAAATAGTTATGAAGAGGAGGACATAGTTGACTCTGTCATGAGAATCACTTTTGCTCTTATGTACTTTCAAGATGTCTGCATCTTGACCATTGACTCTCTGAGATGTTAAGTGAGACTTTAAATGTCCCGAATCCTTGCTGAATGATGGGCCAGGAATATTTCAGCTGCAACCAATAAAGTTATGACTTAAAATTTTTTTCCAATTAGCCTCTTTTATTCCTCATAGAATGCCCTAGTCCTCCTAACACAAAAATAAGCTTGAACCAAAGTCATTTTTATTTTTTATTTTATTTTATTTATTTGATTTGTATCCCGCCCATCTGTTAACTCGGTACCACTCTGAGCGGCTAACATAAAAATATACATTTATAATAACATAAATCCAAAATATCAAAATATCAATTAACAAAACATAATAAGTCATAAATAATAAATAGAAAAAGAAGAAAAAAGTAATTTAAATTAAATTAAATGCTGGCAGGAGGGAAGGCCTTGACATAAAGCCATGTTTTTAATTGAGTTTTGAATGTACCCAGCGAAGGGGCCGCGCGAATCTCAGGAGGGAGATTGTTCCAAAGGCGAGGGGCCACCGCCGAGAAGGCCCGGTTTCTTGTCTTCTCTCTCCGGGCCTCCCTCGGCGTCAGGCCCCTCAGCCTCACCTCCTGGCTCGCGCGGGTGGTTTGGGTAGAACTTGGTGGGTGAAGGCGTTCCGCCAAGTATCGAGGTCCCAAACCGTTTAGGGCCTTATAAGTGAGCATTAAGACTTTGAAGTCGATACGGAAACAAATGGGCAGCCAGTGCAGTCTAGCCAGGGTGGGAGAGATGTGATGATATTTCCTCCCTCCGGTGAGGAGTCTGGCTGCTGCGTTCTGCACCATCTGAAGTTTCCGTATCAGCCTCAAAGGTAGCCCCACGTAGAGCGCGTTGCAGTGATCTAATCTTGAGATTACGAGTGCATGTACTAAGGTAGTGAGGGCCCCCGTGTCGAGATAGGGCCGCAGCCGGGCAATCCGCCAGAGGTGGAAATAGGCGGAGCGGACGACCGACGTCACCTGTGTTTCCATGGTGAGCGTCGGGTCCAAGTGTATGCCCAAGCTGCGGACCCCGCTCACTGGGGCCAAGGTCGCCCCCCCAAAGGAGAGAGGGCGAACCAGGCCACCAACTATGGGGGGCCCCACCCTCAGGACTTCCGTCTTGTCCAGGTTCAGCCGGAGGCCATTTTCCTGCATCCATTCCAGTATAGTCTTCAGGCAGCGCTGGAGGGTCAGGACGGCATCACCTGCAGTTGGCAAAAAGGAGATGTAGAGCTGAGTGTCATCAGCGTACTGGTGACACATCGCTCCACACCTCCTGATGACGCCCGCTAGCGGCCTCATATAGATATTAAATAGCATTGGGGAGATAATCGATCCCTGTGGAACCCCACAATTGGAGCTCCACGGGGCCGAGACATTCTCCCCAAGCTGAACTCTCTGGGGGCGGTCCTCCAAGAAGGAGCGGAGCCAGGCTAACGCCAGGCCACCGATTCCCAACTCGGAGAGCCTCCCCAGGAGGATACCGTGGTCGACGGTATCAAAGGCCGCCGAAATATCGAGGAGGACCAACAGAGACATTTTGCCCCTGTCGGCCTCCCTCAGCAGGTCATCATACAGGGCGACCAATGCCGTCTCTGTCCCGTGGCGCGGCCTGAAGCCCGACTGGAACGGATCCAGTGCATCTGTTTCATCCAAGAGTGCCTGAAGCTGGTCTGCCACCACCCTCTCCACCACTTTGCTCATGAAAGAAATATTGGCGACGGGCCTGTAATTGCCAATTTCGTCCGCCGCCAAACTAGGTTTCTTTCGTATGGGCCTAATGAGTGTCTCCTTGAGGGCAGATGGGAATCTGCCCTCAAGGAAAGACCCATTTATTATAGCTGTGGCCCATTCAGTTGTTTTCGGCCTGGCTGCTTTGATTAGCCAGGCCGGGCAAGGGTCCAAGGAGGAGGTGGTGGCCCGACAGCGATCAAGCACTCTGGTCACAGAATCAGGGGTAACTGGCTGAAAAGAATCAAAATTAACCGGGCAAGACGGAGCGCTGGACATCTCAGCTCGATTCACTGTATTCAAAAAGGGAGAGAGCTCCCGGCGGATGGCCTCCACTTTAGATTTTAAAAATGCCGCAAATTGGTCCGGTGAAAAACTAGGGGGAGGCCGATCTCCCGGGCCAACTCTGGATAGGTCGCGCACTATACGGAAAAGTTCCGCCTGCTGGTTGGATGCTTCGCTTATCCGGTTAGCGAAGAATGATCTACTGGCAGCCTTCACCTTATTCAGGTAAAGGTTAGTTGCGACCTTAACGGCTATCCAGTTATTGTCCGTCGGATTCTTCCTCCATCTACGCTCTAGCCTTCTCCTTATTCGCTTCATCATCCGGAGCTCCTGGGAGAACCAGGGCGCCGGACGAGTTCTGCGTCGGAGAGGGCGTTTGGGCGCGATCGTGTCCACTGCCCGGGTGGCAGCGGTGGACCAGCTATCCACCAGGACGTCGACAGGAGCGCTAGCCAGGTCAGCGGTAATCCCTCTCATGGCATCTTGGAAACCAATCGGATCCAGTAGTCTTCGAGGGCGGGCCATAACAATAGGCCCCTGCTCCCTGCGTGGGGGGAGAGCCACTGTGAGGTTACATTTAATCAGGTGGTGATCTGACCATGACAAGGGGACTGACACCAGGTCCGCCACCATCAGACCACTCTCACCCCAATTGGAGGAAAAGACCAGGTCCAGTGTGTGACCACCCACGTGGGTGGGGCCGTTGACATGTTGGGACATGTTCAAGGAAGCCATGGTTTCCAAGAACTCAGAAGCTGGCCCAGTAACCTCTGCCTCCGCATGCACGTTGAAATCACCCAAAACCAAAAGCCTCGGGGATCCCAACAATGCCGCGGAGACAAAGTCAGCCAGCTCCGGAAGGGAAGTGGCTGGGCCGCAGGGAGCACGGTAGCCCAGCAAAATCCCAATTCCATCCCTGGCCCCAATCGTCACGTGAAGGGCCTCTAGACCCGGCCTTACCGCTGAGGAGCGCCTGGTAACCTCCAAGGTGGATTTATATACAATGGCTACTCCCCCCCGCCCTTCCAGTCTACCCTGGTGCTGGACATCATAACCGGGCGGGCAGATGAAAGCCAGAGGAGGTCCACCCTCCCCATTAAGCCACGTCTCGGTTATGCATGCCAGGTCTGCATCCTCCTCCAGAATAAGATCTTGAATTAGCTGGGGCTTGTTGGATACAGACCTGGCATTCAACAGCAGCAGGGTTAGAGTGGAAGGCTGGCTGAACTGGTTACCTCGATTCTGGGGGTTGGTCACAGCCTCAGAACAGTGAACAGCCTTCAGACATCTGTTCAGCGTTCTACTAACACGAGTGGGGGCTGCGCCAACGCCATATCGCCCTCTACCCATAACCACCGGAATGTTGAAAGGCCCCTCGCTGGTCAGGCAAGCCTCCCATTCCATACCAGACAGAGTAAGAAAAGAAAAGAAAAGAAGAGAAAAAGAGAGGGAGGAAAAAAAAAACACTTAGCTAGTAACACAAACGTTCTAATACAGATTTATAAACAAATACAAAGTAAATTAATTTAAATTAAATATATATAATGATGTATAAACATAATAAAATAAAAGAGGTGTTACCCCCCCACCCCCCAACTAGATCTAGTCCATCCTTTACTGGCTCGCAGCCTTACCCTTTGAGCTTTACTGATCTTAATGATGTTGTTGATGGTAGTAGATTTTTCCAAGGCTGTTTGGGGTAATGTTAAGTCCAGAGAAAGTGCCGAAGTGAAGATGTTACTCACTGAGTTGTTCAATTTAAAAGCAACAGGCAGCATCGGGGTCAGCAGAAGCCAAATGCAATGATGAATAGTCACTGTTTTCCCCTTTACCCTTCCTTGAAAGAATAGCAAGATGTTTCTGCAGGTAGTCCAGGGAAGGCAGGGAAAGCAGTCTGAGGTTAGAAGCGAAGCAAGAGCTGCCCACAGGGAGCCCAACATGGCGGCTGTCCAGCAAGCTGGGATCAGTCGGTGAGGGTCCTCCTTCCACCGCCCTGCCCCAGGAACCTCGCCTTCTTGCTCCAGCAGCAGGGACCCCAGATCACAAAAACAACGCGAGCCCCCACCGCTCGCCCCGGAAGATCTCCAATCAAGGCTCCAGGCTCCAGACTCCGAGCTCAAAAATGTTCGGGGGGGGGTAAGCGTTCAGCCACCAGCCACCAGCGGTCGATTTTCCACCTCAGGAAGGCTCCCGTCACGGGCCTGGCCGGCAAACCCGTTCTCTGGCAGGCGACCCCCAGGCGATCCCAGAGCGATCCCAGAATCTGGGTCTCGGATGGTGCAGGAACGCCTCAAACGCCAAGCACCACAAACAGCAAATGGCCGCCTTCTTCGGACCGCAAGGCACCCGAGCGTCCGAGCTCCACTGAAGCCGGGAAGCCCAGATCGGAACTCAGCCACGGCTCCGCGGTTATGCTCCGGCTCCAGCCCGCGGTCCCGCACTCAATCCGGCAGCGAGCGCTTGCAAAAAAAGTGAGGATAGGGTCCAGCAAGTCGGGGGGAGGGGAGGGGAGGGAAAGAAAAAAAAAATGAAAGCGAAGAAAGAAAGGGGGGAAAAAAGGTGATAAAGATCGCAAGAGGCAAGCCGGCGCGGCGGAGGAGAACGCTAGCCGCCCGCTACCGGCGCCATCTTGCAAAATCATGTTCTACGCATGTATATTAGGACTGGTTAACTTTGGCAGGTGTAGGGGGCTAGTTCACCCCCCAAAAGTCTTCAAATATGCAACACAATGCAATGCAACAAAACACAATACAAACGGCTCCAGAAGTGACTAGAAGGCCACGTTCCATTTTGAAAATGGGCATTTAGGGGTGATAAATGGTACAGGGGTGTGACACAACATTTAATATTCTCCTTCCAGAAGATGTAATTTATGTTTTTTGTGAGGAAAAATGAAGGGCTTAGGAGATACTAATTTTTTTTTAAAAAAAGAATTAAATATATATATTTTAAAATTAGCCAGGGTAGCACTTTGTCCATTCCTGACTTCCATAATTTCATGCTGCCATTTTGATATAGGAAATACATTCCTAGGAACAATGTATTCACTTGATGTATGCAAAAAGCTACACAAATCACTAGCCTGAACCAAATAATTGTGGTCCTTGGCAATTTGACTAGTCATGGCTAGTGGACGGTATTCAGTTTGGCATTCAGAGATCTGAATCCTGAATTTTGATATTGTCTTAAATTACTTCTCACAGGCAGAAGCCTAGACAATTTCTGAGCTTCAGTCTTATCCTAGCAGAAGGCAACTTCAGAAGTCGGTCCTGAGAAAAACCTTTGTGCAGAAGCTCCATTAACTTCAATGGGGGTAGTGCTATTAGAATCCTTTAGTCAGCTGTAGCTAGCATTTGCATGGAATATTAGGAGTGTGATGTTTGTTATGAAAACCTTTGCAATCTCTTTCAACAAGGTTCCAGCGTGCATCTGCATGCATCAATATGCATGAGCAAGAATCATTTCACTCTTTGTAAATGTGATGAATATTTGCACGGTTATTAGAAAATGAGTTTCAGGCCATTCACTGAAACAATTACCATTTGACAAAAGCAGGCTTCTGATTCTTTCTTGACTCTTATTTTAGGAAATCCCACAGTTCAAGATCCTACATGGTCTCATGTTTAATAGAGGCCGGGAGGTTCACATCTGATGATCTTAAGTTCTATTCATTCCTGTCTCTCTCACAGACATTGAGACAGCTTTGCTGCTTAGGATGGGAAACAGGAGCTAGGTTGAAACCCTAATAAACAAAAGATAGGATACTACTCAGAAGATCTGAGTGGGGCCATACATATATAGAACTGGAAAATTCAAAAAACAAAAACAAAATTCTTTATTCATTTATACTTACCATTCATCTGTGAAATTGATTGTATATTTAAAATATTTTTACCCACCTCTTCATTTTTGCATATACTAGGGCTATTCAAATAAGTATAGGTTTGCTACAATGTGTATAAAATGGAACTGTCATTTCTGGCTATAGGGCTGAAATCCATGGACATATAAGACACAAAGAATATTTGCTAAATTCCTTGATCTGGTCGATATAGGCTTTCTTGTCCTAATAATAGACCACAATATTTTTCTCCAAGTCCTGTGGTACTCCTTTGTATCCAGGCAAGAGGAAGACAGGGTATTATTTCTTCTCATCATAATCCCTGTAAATTGTGAAATTGATTCTGCACAAAACCAGTACATTCCCTGTGAAAAGTATACACACATACACACACACACACACACACACACACACACACACACACACAAAGAGAGAGAGAGAGAGAGAGAGAGAGAAAGTACAGAATGACCAGCAATGTGACAATGTTTTTCAAAAGGTGCTCCCAAATATATTCTTTGAAAAACAAAAAAGGATTTACAAAAACAGTACATGAAGTAATAGTAAAAGGTCATTTAAAATAATAATGATTACCTTCTTCCCACGTAATACTACTAATAAAACTAAATATGTTTTGTAAGTATGCTGCTATGAGTTCAAGCTAATCTGGGATTGTGAAATTATTAAAGTTTGAAGATGTGAAATTATTTTTTCTCTCTCTCAAATTATAATATGTGAGATCAAACTCTTTTCTGGGGCTATGTCACTGTTGGCTTATGCTACAAAATTCTCAGTAATTTACCTTGTGAAGGCACTGACCTTGACAAAATGACTAGAAACAACTTGTCAAAAAGGTTGTCCCTCCATTGAAGAGTTTAACTCATGTGAATCCAAGCATGCTTGCATAAAAGGCATCTGACATCCATGCCTTCTTGATCTCACCCTAGGGAACAATGAAAGTCCTCCTATCCACATTGGAGTCCTCATCTCTGCAGCTGTAGCGCTGTAGCTCAGAATCTGATTGTACCTTGTGTGTATGTCATAGCTTCTGAATTGTTTTGTCTGAACAACTCTAGAACCAGGGTTTTCACTGCTGGGTTGCAATGAAAATCCCTCAGAGGAGGAGGAGGAGGAGAAAGGAATAGAAGTCCTGTTAAGAAAAAGGAAGTGGTTCAACTTCAGAGAAGAGGATTTCCCCCCCTTCCATTAACATTATCAGTGGAGAGAGATTTCTTGTACCAGATCTGTGTTGAGTGTAAATTGTGCCTGTTGTAGGGGTATGGTTGTCTACTGAGAGAGGACAGCATACAGAGTAAGGATATACCTTTCCCTACGCTGTGTATGTGCTATCTGTGGCTCCACCTTGTTTCAGCCATTCTGCTGGTGTCTCTTTGTTGCTGGAATATGTTTGCCGGTGGAAAGCTCTTCTGATGCATTGACGTTTTCTATCAGTGTTTTTTTCATGGCAGTCAATTATGTGTCTTCTAGCAGCATAGAAGGGCTCCCATCAGATCCATCAATGAGGCATCCCACCTTCTCTCAACATACGGACTTCCATCAAATGTAAAGACTCTTAGACAAGAAGCTTGAGTACAGGATTGCTATCTTAACTTCCAACCCCTTGACTACTGTTAAATTACAACAACAATGAAGAGTGCTAGTCCAGGGATTCTCCACAAGTGATATATTAAAGGAAAACACTATGTGCCTTAATTAAGTGAAATTTATTGTTGTTTCAATTGTTATGGTCATATCTACTCATTACCCTGACCAGTATGTAATGTTTATATGAATGTTCCTTTTATTTTAAGCCTACCAATAGCAACATGGTTGCAATGTTATACAGGCCATATTCCCCTCCTGTCTTCCGCCCTCAGTACAGACAGGAAACTTGTTCTGAACGGTTTCTCAGCCTTACAGAATATTTCCCACCCTGCTGTAGAAATGGCTGCAGTAAGCAAGAAGATTGTGTCCTTCCCTCTCCTACTGCTGGAAGCGTTTGAATGAACAGGATCCTCACTGGATCCTGGCCTTAGAGACCTCTGAACATTTGAACCAGGTCATAAATAGTTTCCCATTTCTTTGAATCTGTGGGTTTCATGGTGTGCTGCATACATAGCACACATAAGTACATCATGGTTTTATATACAGTGAACAGCTAAATGGCTTTATGTTTCATTTTTACAATAAAGTTGGATCCTAGACTGTGGATACACTATACTTTTTATCAAGAATCTGTAAATACTGATCTCCCCCAAAGAATGCCAAGACTCTGAGAATACTATTCTATCCCTAGGGCAAACTATATGAATTTTATTGCACCCCATTTACTTCTGTAAAATATTTATAGTCAACCAGACAGCTATAAAAAGGAAATTCAGAAGACTTCTGTTTAAATAATTGTAAAAAAAATTGTCTAAAACTAGTAAAACTGAGGGTTGAGAAACTATTACATATTTAAATGCCATTATACTGTCTTCTTTTTATCGTCTTTCAGTGAATGTAAATAATAAGGTGAGTGGAAACGTTACATTTCAAGTGGATTTTATATGACCAGCTTTGGTCCTTAGGACTGTTTTATTATTTTTAATTAATACAAGCAGTACTTTTATGGTTCATATTAGACAGAAATGAATGGATGCTACTCAGAAAAAAAAATGAAGATAGCATTTTCAAAAAAAGTGTGCCACAAGTATATCTTTATTAAAGTAAGTTCCAGTCCATGAGGGCATGGAATGGGTCCTCATTGCCCCCTTCAGAGGTACCACCAGGCACAGAAGGTAGGTGTGGATAGTCTAATCTGTGCAATGCAGCCCGCAGCTTTTGCAAGAGCCATGAATACTCCCATACATGTGTAGAATGTCCAGAGCTGCCTTTGGCATTAGAACTACAGTCCTTACAGTGAACAGAATGAAGTACATAAGGAGTGGAATACTCAAGGCCTCTGCAAAGATGCTAGCTTTCACAACCTTGATGTGAAAGCCAGGAGTGCCTTTACAGAGGGTGGCCCTCTCTTTGAAGGAGTGCTTTTTAAAGCTATCGACATTTGAGGGATTTTGTGGTCCAAGATCAATCATTAGCAGTCCATGTCTGGTTTAAAAATGAAGAACCATAAGGAGGGAAATAGAGACTTTGCCATATTTGGCATGCAAAACAACTGCCTCAGCAGACACACATGTTACTTGCTCAGTCTTTCCAGATCAAATGAAATATATTGTAATTCTATACAAATTATTTTTAAAAAATAATGTCTAATTTTGCATCTGTACATAAACATTAACACAGACATGTTTATGCAAACTGATATCCCCTTTTCTCTCCTTATTTTGATGTAGGTCTTTCAGGTGGTCCTGTTGATGATGAGCAAGTGGCCATGCTAAAGCAGCGACTGTGCACTGTTCAGTAGAAGTCTCTCGGTGCTCAGTTGTGATGAGGATGACATCATCAGCTTTCAGGAATTATTGTCCAGACTGTTTCAAAAACATGGAGTATGATATTCAGGACACAGGTTTACATATATGTTACAAATGGATGTGGGAGGGATCAGGTTAAATTAGGGCAATGTCCATATTCAGATGATACTGCAGACCATATCCTGGACAGACATCACCCAATGGTTTCTTGAAGCCTTTGGATGAATTGTATCCTAGGTGAGGAGTGCCTTTGACATTTCCCATGGTCAGCTCTATAGTACTATCCCAGAGGTTTTATGAGGCCTGGGGCAAGTGTAATGTTCAGAGACTTGTCCATTCAAAGATCCATTTGCATGTTTACAAAACTGGACAACAAGCAAGTATCTTTGCTTACTCTTTTCCTTGCCCTGATAAAAAGCAGAATGAAAGACGTGCTACATTTTTCTTACATGAGGATAAAAGGGCTAGAGATTGGCTTGTGTTTCTGTTGAAGAATTCCTACAAATTCCAAATCATTTCTGCCACAACTTTTTTCTCTTTCCTGTAGTTTGTTCCCACAGCTCCTCTCTTTGGGGCCTGCTAATGGCCTTCTCTACTATTTCATTTGCCAGAGAAAATTGTTGTCCCATGATACCTCATATTAAAAAATCAGATTGCATTCCTTCTTTGTCAAAGATAATTTCCAGGCCTGAGCAGAACAAGGTGTGTTGATGAGCAGCCACTATGAACAGGTGTGTAATAATGCTGAGTCATGATGACTCATGAATGCTGACTCATGCATGATGCAATATCCAATGTGATTGGCCACAGGCAGATGTATATATGTATATATGTGTGAAACTGTACAGTAGATGTATCTTCCTGCTCTGTGATGAATGCTATCCTGTTATGCTGCCAGACTGCACTTCTGTATATATCCTGTAAATACACGATTGTTGTTGGGAGAAGCTGCCTGCGTATGTGTGATTTATTTGGACCGCCTGGACTGGACATTGCTGATTCTACTGATTTCCACAATTTTGTGCTAACATTCTTTTTAGGTAAAGGTAAAGGTTCCCCTTGACAATTTTTGTCCAGTTGTGTTCAACTCTAGGGGGCGGTGCTCATCCCCGTTTCCAAGCCATAGAGCCAGCGTTTGTCCAAAGACAATCTTCCGTGGTCACATGGCCAGTGCGACTTAGACACGGAATGCTGTTACCTTCCCACCGAGGTGGTCCCTATTGATCTACTTGCATTTGCATGCTTTTGAACTGCTAGGTTGGCAGGAGCTGGGATAAACGACAGGAGCTCACTCCGTCGTGTGGATTCGATCTTACGACTGCTTGGTCTTCTGACCTTGCAGGACAGGTTTCTGCGGTTTAGCCCACAGCGCCACCATGTCGGCAACATTCTTTTTACCCACCCATTAATTGAAAACTGTTTGAATGGGTCAGCCTGTTTCTGCGGCGACAACAGGCTATTTCCACAGAAGTCTTTCTTTGAACATTCCCTGTTTTTTCTCTCCTTAAACCAAAATCTGTAACTGAAGCTATTTGGACCAATCATAAGTCTGCTGACCCATGTTGCCTCTGTTGCTGCCCAAATATAAAGGAAACTGTTACCTTATTATGATTAGTTTAGATTTCCTAAATATTGGGCTCCAGCTTGTAGGTACCACCATGGTGGGAAGGTAAAGGGCATTCCGTGTCTAGTAGCATTGGTCATGTGGCCATGGAAGACTGTTTTTGGACAAACGCTAGCTCTATGGGTTGGAAACGGAGATGAGCACTGTCCCCTAGAGTCGGACACAACTGGACAAATTGTCAAAGGGAACCTTTACCTTTACCTTACCTTCCTTCCAGTCCTCTAAGAATACATTTTAATATACATTTTGCTTAAGTTGAAGCAAAGGAGCAAACATGGCTCATTTGACTTGTTCTTTACCAGGCTGAATGCACAACAGTTCTTTAAACAACCACTTAAGCTTTGAATTAGCATGTATTTGTTTTGCATCTAACAGTGTAAAACACTTATTTCATTATGGTGTGTGAGATCACAAAGACCTATTATTCTCCTGAAAAACACAACAATGGAATGAAACTTGGCATTCCCAGTCTTTCCTGAAAATGTTATTTTATTATTACTTATGCAGTGCTTATAAATAATAAGCTGGACAGTGAAGAAATATGACAGAAAAAATATTGATTTGTTTGAAATGTGGTGGTGGATGAGAATTCTGTGAATACCAGAGCAATGAGTAAATAGGTCCTAGACTGAATAAAGCTTGAACTTTCTTCGGAAGCAAAAAAGACAAAGCTGAGGCTTTCATATTTGGGGCATGTCATGACAAGACTTGCTTGAAAAGATAATAATGCTAGGAAAACTTGAAGGCATCAGGAAATGAGGAAGACCAAATAAAAATGGACTGACTCCTTAAAGGAAATCACAAGAGTATACAGTGGTGCCTTGCAAGATGAATTTAATTCGTTCTGCAGTTAATGTTATCTTGCGAAATATTCATCTTGCGAAACGCGTTTTCCCATAGGAATGCATTGAAATCTAATTAAAGCATTCCTATGGGCAAAAAAAGTCAGAACAAAGTCAAATTTGGTTTACAAAGGGTTTATTAAGTGCTCTTTAAAGCAATACACATTGTGCAGATGATTTTTAAAAATTCAATAAAAAAACTTTAACATTTTAAACATCATAGAAAAAACATTTAAAAAATCAGCAAACATGAGGCAGGAACAAAAAACGGAAAACATTCTTCTTGCAAAACACAGCCATATAGGAACATTCGTCTTGCGAGTTTTTTGACCTGCGAGGCATTTGTCTTGCGAGGCACCACTGTATTTACATAAGCTGAGCAGGGCTGTTGAGGACAGAATATTTCGGAGATCTCATTCATAGGGTTGCCATAAATTGGAGGCGATTTGATGGCACACACCAGCATCAACAACACAGTGCTTTTACTGTTCAGAGTATTTGGAGTACACATTCAGTAACATTGTCTGAGAGTGCAGTTGTGTTTCACTGATTTCTGTGAATGATAGCAAACAGGAAATGGAAAAGCTAATTGAAGAAAGAATTTTTGTTGATGTTAGTTCCCAAGTAATTTGTACAACCTTTGGGGGAATATGTTGCAGACATTTGCTTTTTTCAACACCTTAGCTTACTGCAAACAGTACATTCAAAAGCACAGCCACTGAACTCATTTTGAGCCACTGAGCTCAGTCCAGTTATGCTGATGGTGCTCCCCACTGCATGCATCACTGAGGCCATTCCTAGTTTCCTGCACATAGCAAACAGCACAAGAAATATGATGGTGCCTTTTGGTTCCCCACAAACCAAAGGCCACAGGGTGGAACAAGAGTTCCCTAGCTCTGTCTTCCAGCACCTACCCTCCAGAAAATCCCTTTTCACTGGGTCACCATTATAAGGAAGTGAGCCCATGCAGAGTAAATGAAGCTTCTGGGTAAAACCTACCACTTAACTGCCAATTTCTTATATACCTTTTGGAAGAAAAGTAACACAAGAGTAAAGTTCAATCTCTTTCTAGCACAAATCTCAGTAGCTAAATGGCAAGCCTGAGTAGCTAAATTGCAATCATTTGCAATAACTATCTGGTACTTCCTCTGTGTTCTAAAAGACATTCTGCCTTTTACACTTTTGCTCAAGCGCTGCTTTCTACAGACACACTATAACAAGGTAATGAAGCTGTGGTAACCTGTGGCATCAATAATTTAAGATCATGACTGTAAACCCAGCAGGTGTCTATTATTTTGCAATATTTAGATGAACACACTTTGCTGTGGCTCAGAATTGCCGACCTTGCTTCGATTATTTTTCTCCCAAGAGGTCATGGCCTCATTATTTTTTTTCAGGTACAGCTAATAAAATTAGTGCTGTACCACTTTGATGGAAGACCAACCAATTCCCAGTCAATCAGCACATTACAAGTTAATTTTGTCTATGCAAAGTCTTGAGAGGAAAAGCTATTTCCATCATTATATCTCCCTCCTTCTGCATTTTTTCACTTCTGATGACTCTAAAGGTGACATGTGTTTTATGCATGATGGATGAAAAGAGACAGTAAAAGGCAAGGCAAGCTAATATCTCTATAGTTTGTACTGAATCAGAAACAGATTGGGATATGGCAAGAAATCGAGAGGCGTGCTTCAAACATTAGGGCTTGTCATGAGTAAGATTTGTTGGCTGATGTGCTGTCAGAGTTCTGAAAGCAAAAAAGATTTTAGAACAAACAATGGGATTTTGCAGGGAGGAAAAAGAGGTTAGGGCTGTAGTGCCTTGCTATAAAGTGAGGGAGAACAATGAAGTTTGCATCAAAGGAAGTGAAAAAGTCGATCAAGCCTTTTGAAAAGACATGACATTCAGAGAGGCACAGATCCATTTCCCTTTCAAATACAGTGGAAGTTCAGTTACACTGACTGGTTGGTATATTTTTCTGTTACAGTGATTTGCCAACTTCTCTTTTATTGCTTTTGGCAAAGGTGCAATGTGGCGAATCCAAAATATAGCATAATAGTTTTTCTGGGGTACACTAAAGCATACATGCAGCCTCTAGTACTCTTTTTGTCTAGCCTTCGCCAGCCAAGTTCTCGCTGTAGCCATGGTGGTTGGTGATAGTGGGAGTTGTAGTCAGCACCGCTGAAGGGCACAGGATTAGCTGTTCTAATCTATCACTATGGGAAGTAAATGGAATGTATATGAAGCTGCTTTTTGCAGAGTTGCATTGTACACTGATGGAAAGTCAGGCAGCATAGACTACAGTCTATTTAATATACAAGGTAGACACCAAGGTGGTGTTCTAAGAAGGAGCCTAGAATTCTGAGTTTGCCCCTCCAGGAAGATTTGGAACTACTAAAACGTATTGCCTCCAAGTCCCATCCTAGTGAGGTGACCTAGAATGACATCATGGTCGATGGTGATACCGTTAATCGACCAGTAAGAATACTGTATAAAAGAAAACAAAAACAAAAAATAGTGAGCTTTCAATGGTAAATCTTCTTCAAGGCCATGCATCAAGTTATTGTGGGCAGCTCCAAAATTAGGTGCTGTTTTTAATGTCACAAATTCACATGGCTGAGGGTGTAGAGGCCAGGTAAGCTTCTTAGATGGAAGCAGCAGCAGCATGCATATGGATTTCAAGCTCTTCTTTAGCTAGCAATTTGGAAGTTATGACCCACCTCTTAAAACTGAGGACAATCACAGGCAATCTGCCCCTCCTCCTTTTCCCTTTCTATCTTTTTGAAACTTGAAGAGTTTCTCTTTACCTGGAGGAGGGAAGATTCTGGGATGAGGAATTTAGTGAACCCACCAGCAACAGTCAATTTAAGACAAATTAAAGCCAAATAAATTGTTTTATGTGGTGGATCCTCTCTTTAGCATGCAATACTGCTTTTCTGATGTCAAGAATCTATGATATCCAACAACTCATGTTGGCCTTGAGTTGATGCCCTGATCGGACATTCTATGGCATCTTACAGTTCAGGAAAAATCAGGAAAAGACCACATGGTCATGGAAACAATACAGATGCAGGAGCAGGTGATACCTTTCACCCACAAAACAAAACAAATAGTTTTCAATGATAAATCTTCTTCTTCAAAGCTATGCATCAAGTTCTTGTGCGCAGTTCCAAACCTATGTGCTGTTTGTTTCTTATGTTCTTTCAAGTCACATGACTCATGGCAGATGTAGGATTTTCAAGGAACGTGAATTTTCAAGGAATGTGGGATTTCAAGTTGAATCTGACTCCTGGTAAGGAGTACTTTTACCAGAATCCCTCCCACTGAGTTTCTACAGCTGAGTGGGGTTTGAATCACGTCTCCTGAGTCCTAGTCCATTGCTCTGTCCACTTCATCCCACTGACAGCCAATCAGCTGATATACTCATATGTAATGATCTAGGTGCATGTACACCAGGGTTCATCTCAGAGATGTTGCTGCCTGAAATAAGATCAGAAGATATCATATCCCACATTTTTGTGTATAAATGCCATCCAGGCTGCCAACTGAATCTAAATCTTTCTTTGCCATTCATGATAGAATCCCATTATTCACAATACCCGATGGCAGTGGGACTGGCTCAGGTGATGTAAAGTAGTCTATATGACACTAATAGCTGCATCTACAGCCTAAGTCAGACACCCGAGTCTCTCTAATGGGATAGCCAAACCGCTCCCACATAAAAGTGCTTGAAAGGTTAGGTAAAAGGTAAAGGTTCCCCTTGGCATTTAGTTCAGTTGTGTCCGAATCTAGGGCGTGGTGTTCATCCCTATTTCCAAGCCATAGAGCCAGCATTTGTCCGAAGACAGTTTCCATGGTCATGTGGCCAGCGCGACTAGACACGGAATGCTGTTACCTTCCCACTGAGGTTCCGTGTCTACTCACTTGAAAGGTTAGCTAGTTACAAATAGATGGTTTAGCATGAAATTGATTTCTTTCTCCAATACTAGAGGTACAGCAAAATTAAATTCAGATTGTAATTTAATAAAAGTAACTTCAATCGTTTTGTGGTGTTTCTGTAACTATGTTACCTTTACATTTGTATAGGTCCAACCTCACGAACCAGTAGAGGAGGAGTATCATATGGTTCAAGGGTTCCTCATACTGCTGATCTGTTAGGGGTATTGAAATGGGAGTAACATAGGTTAGGGGAGGGTGTGTTGTACACCATGAGCTATATATATTTATAGCATTCAGAGTTTTTAAAAAATAAAGTAAATAAAAATAACTCCTGCAGTTATTTTGAGAAAATGGAATGCACTAATGTCTAAGAAATGCAATTCTAAAAGTAATTAACTTTTTTGAGCCTTGGAGAGAACTTTTTAAACTAACTTTCTAGTCAGTGACACAGCTTTTGGTCAACATTCCTGAAAGATTCCTCAGAACTTGTACAAGTTTAAGTACAGAAGGTGTCTCTTTAGGTTCAGAAGGCTCATGAAGTGCAAATGATCTGGGCATGTAGATTCACGCAATAAAACTCTATGGTAATCCTTCTGTGCAGAGTTCCTTGATTATTCTCTTTGATTCTTAATCTCATATTCTCTTTTCTCACTAACAGAGGCCAAACAACTGATTTACCTGAATAATGGTCTCTTTTCACCATCTTCAATAGATCCTAGTCTCCACCATCAGAGCTTCAATCAATTGGTTTATACCCTGCAGTTTGTGATCAATTCAATTGATGTATTTGGGCTTCCCATTTCCAGCAGTGAGGAACTCTATCTCTCACATCTTTGATATCTTCTGAAACTTTAAGAAACACCCTGGGGAAAAAGGGAATGGATATGCATGGAACTTCTAAAGCTAAGTGCGAGTTCCTTAATCCCTTTGGTATAATGCAATGTGGAGGCATACATACTACTAAATCTTAAACATGCTAGAACAGGAAACATCAAACTGTGTGTACCATAGCATGCAAAACAAAGTTAATTAAAAGCTACTGTGAACCCAAATAATATTAATCTGCCTACATGATTCACTGTTCCTACCCTGGTCTCCTGCCTCAGATTCTGATAATGTGTGTTTGTGTGTGTGTGTGTGTGCATTCGTGCATGTATGTGTGGGTGTGTCAGTGAGTGGAGGGCAATCTGGACTGAGCAAGGAACCAGAAGCCATGGATGTTGACTGAAATCTGAATGAAAGAACAAGAGACTGAAGAATAAACCAGAACTCAGAACTGAGAAGTCAGTAAAAGAGAAAGAACATGGCAACAACTACATTTTCAGGAAGGGCTTCACGGCGGCCTTGTTTTCGTATGATCCAAGCCCTGGTGTGGTTTTAAAAAGTGCACACTGTTGCCACTTTTAAACTGCACCAGGGCTTCTGATCCAGCTGGCCACTGCTGGGAGGCTTCCCAGCTGCTGACAGCACAGGTTTGAGGCTTGACATGTGGCAAAACCAGAGTTACTGGAGCTGCTCCTCAAGCAAAAACTATGTAACTGAGAGGTTTCCCAGCCACCCCAGCACCGGCTGGCAGGCCACATTGTTTTTGCTTGGTGGTGGTGGGGAGCTCCTTTTTCCCTGCACGACAAGCAGGAAAGGTTGCCCTGATGCTGGCATTGTCACTAGCAGTGGGAAGGCTCCCAATACTGGCCAACCTGTGGCCAGAGACTGTTCCACATCTCATTCATCCCCACATTAAAGCAGAACATGTGAAACAGATCTTTTCAATAAACTGTGAATTATCAGAAATATGTATTTCCTACTCATGTTGGTTAAGCAAAGCTCAGGTGGAACCAGAATCCCTTTTATGTAATTTTATCTAATGATAGAGTTGATTGAAGTTCCAAAGATACATCAATGAGAAGAGCCCATGTACAGCTTAATGCCACCACATGGGGGAGTGGAATGCATATCAAACAGCTGATGGTGGGAGGTCATTTTTTTGCGTCTTGGCACTATCATTGGATCACTCAGTTACTTCTCGTGCAAAGATACAGCACTGTCATTTCCCCTCAAATGGCATTGCATATTATTTATTTATTTATTTACTTACTTATTTATTTATTTATTTATTTATTTATTTATTTATTTATTTATTTATTTATTTATTTAATTTATATCCTGCCTATCTAGTCGCGGTGGACTACTCTAGGCGGCCAACAACAGAGATAAAATTCAATAACATAAAACAGCATAATTACAACAACAATTAAAAGTAGGGAAACAATAAAGGAAAGAAGAAAATCAAAAGTAATCTGGAGAGAAGGCCTGCCGAAACATCCAAGTCTTTAATAGGTTCTTAAAGGTGCCCAGCGAGGGAGCTCCGCGAATACCAGGAGGTAAGTTATTCCAAAGGCGAGGAGCCACCGCCGAGAAGGCCCTATTTCTTGTTTTCTCTTTTCGGGCCTCCCTTGGCGTTAAGCTCCTCAGCCTCACCTCCTGGCTCGCCCGTGTGACCCGGGTAGAACTTGGTGGGAGTAGGCGTTCCGCCAGGTATCGAGGCACTAAACCGTTTAGGGCTTTATACGTAAGCGTTAACACTTTGAAGTCGATGCGGAACCTGATGGGCAGCCAATGCAATGCGGCCAGAGTGGGCGAAATATGTTGGAATTTTTTCACTCCACTGAGTAATCTGGCCGCCGCATTCTGCACCACCTGTAATTTCCGCAGCAACCTCAAAGGAAGCCCCACGTAGAGCGCATTACAGTGGTCTAATCTTGAGATTACGAACGCATGTACCAAGATGGTAAGCGCCCCCACATCCAGGTAGGGCCGCAGCTGGGCTATCCGCCTGAGGTGAAAAAAGGCGGTGCGGACCACCGACGCCACCTGTGACTCCATGGAGAGCACCGGGCCCAGATGGATCCCCAAGCTGCGTACACCATCCTTTGCAGGGAGAGTCACCCCCCCCAAAAGAGAGGGAGTTTCCCAAATCCCCAACTGTGGGAGGGCCCACTTTCAGTACTTCCGTCTTGTCCGGGTTCAGCCTAAGCCCGTTCTCCTGCATCCATTCCAGTATAGTCCCCAGGCAGCGCTGAAGGCACAGGACGGCTTCTCCTGCGGTTGGCAAAAAGGAGATGTAGAGCTGCGTGTCGTCCGCATACTGGTGACACGAAGCACTACACCCCCTGATGACCCCATATAGCGGCCTCATATAGATGTTAAATAGCGTTGGGGAGATAATCGACCCCTGTGGAACCCCACAATTGAGGCTCCACGGGGCTGAGACTCTCTCCCCAAGCTGAACTCTCTGGGGGCGGTCCTCCAAGAAGGAACGGAGCCAGGACAGTGCCAGGCCACCTATTCCCAACTCGGAGAGCCTCCCCAGGAGGATACCGTGGTCAATGGTATCAAAGGCCGCTGAGATGTCGAGGAGGATCAACAGGGACACTTTGCCCCTATCAGCCTCCCTCACTAGGTCATCACACAGGGTGACCCAAGCCGTTTCTGTGCCGTGGCGCGGCCTGAAGCCCGACTGGAATGGATCCAGGGCATCTGTTTCATCCAGGAGCGCTTGAAGCTGGTCCGCCACCACCCTCTCGACTACCTTGCTAAGGAAAGAAACATTGGCGACGGGCCTGTAGTTGCCAATTTCGTCCGCCGCCAAACTAGGTTTCTTCCTGATGGGCCTAATGAGTGTGTCCTTCAGGGCAGATGGAAATCTGCCCTCAAGGAGAGACCCATTTATTATAGCCGTGGCCCACTCTGTTGTTAGCGGCCTGGCTGCTTTGATTAGCCAGGCCGGGCAAGGGTCCAAAGAGGAGGTGGTGGCACGACAGCGGTCAAGCACCCTGGAGACAGTGTCAGGAATAACAGGCTGAAAGGTGTCCAGGATCACCGGGCAAGACGGAGCGCTGGACATCTCAGCTTGACTCACTGTGCTCAAAAAAGGAGAGAGGTCCCGGCGGATGGCCTCCACTTTTGATTTAAAAAATGCTGCAAATTGGTCCGGCGAAAAACTAGGGGGAGGCCCATCGCCCGGACCAATTCCGGAAAGGTCGCGTACTATACGGAATAACTCCGCCTGCTGGTTGGACGCCTCACTTATCCGGTTAGCTAGGTATGATCTACTAGTAGCCTTTACCTTAGCAAGATAAAGGTTAGTAGCGACCCTGACAGCTATCCTATTGAAATCCGTCGGGACCTTTCTCCATTTGCGCTCTAGCCGTCTCTTGACCCGCTTCCTCGCCCGGAGGTCCCGATTAAACCAGGGTGCCGGGCGGTCTCTGCAGCGGAGAGGGCGTTTAGGTGCGATCATGTCAACAGCCCTAGTCGCGGCAGCAAACCAGCCATCCACCAGAGCCTCGACAGGAGCGCCAGCCAGGTCAGCCGTAACACCTCTCATGGCATCCTGGAATCCAACCGGATCCAGTAGCCTTCGAGGGTGGACCATAACAATAGATCCCTGCTCCCTGTAGGGGGGGAGAGCCATTTTAATGGTACACTTTATTAGGTGGTGATCCGACCATGACAAGGGTACCGACTCAAGGTCAGTCACCATCGGACCACTCTCACTCCCATTGGTAGAAAAAACCAGGTCAAGTGTATAACCCCCCACATGAGTGGGGCCGTTGACATGTTGGGACATGTTCAAGAAGGCCATGGTCTCCAAGAACTCAAGAGCTGGACCAGAGGTCTCCGCCCCCGCGTGCACGTTGGAATCCCCCAGAACCAGTAGGTTCGGGGAACCCAACAGTGCCGCGGAGACGAAGTCCACCAGCTCCGGTAGGGAGGTGGCTGGGTCACGGGGAGCACGGTAGCCCAGCAAGATCCCAATACCATCCCTGGCCCCGATAGACACGTGGAGGGCCTCAAGACCCGGCTATTATATGTCTCTTTTTAGAATACAGTATGTAGGAAAGTCCATCAGTCAGATTTATGTGGAAACATCGGAGCAGTGATGTCTTACAGAATAAGATTTATTCCTATTTGTAGTTAGGTGTTCTCATGTTGCCTATAACATATGGGGACGCTATGAACAAGATATCTCAAAAATATCCTGTCCTCAACCTCCATTCAACTTATGTAAACTGAAGCCTATGGCTTCCTTTAGGGATTCAATCCATTTCATATTTGGTCTTCCTCTTTTCCTGCTGCCTTCAACTTTCCCCAGCATTGTCTTTTCCTTCTCATAATGTGCCCAAAGACAGACAGACTCAATTTCATAATTTTGTTCCTCAGGTGATAGTTCAAGCTTGATTTGTTCTAGGACCAACTTGTTCATCTTTATGACACTCCAGGATATCCACAAACCTCTACTCCAGCATTATATTTCAAATAATTTTTTCCTATCAGCTTTCCTTATTGTCCAGTTTTCACATTGATACAAGGTAATCGGGAATACAGCAGTGTAGATTATCTTGGTCTTGGTTCTGGTGGCACATCCTTTCAAACCTTTCACTATTTCAATTTTTTTGGTCAATATTAAAGTTGTGTAGTTCTTCTACTTATGATAGTAATGGGATTAGAATGTATATTGAACATTTCCAATCTGTGGGCCATTTTTGTTGGCATGTTCTACTTATGATTTTTAACAGATTCATTCACTGTGGCTTGCAATAGTTCTATTGATTTCCTGGTTACCCCTGGTGATTTATTTCTTCCCAGTGTTTTCACAGCCGCTTTCATTTCACTTTTTAGAACTGCAGGTTCTTCACCATAGGATTCTTCTTCAAAGGATTCTGCCATCCTTACAACTCTTCTGTATAGATATTCAGTATACAGTCCCCACCTTCTTATTTTTTTTCCTGGTCAGTTAGTATGCTTCCATTTTGGTCTTTCAGCATTCCTAATCTAGGCTTATTTATAAAGGAAACTCTCACTGGAGCTAAACATTCATTTAGCAAAGGTTTCTCCTGGCTACAAATGAGTCAGGAAGGAGATGCATGGGAGCAGAGCATACTCATACTCAGCCATACTCATTCAAGGATCTTGCCCATATCCTCAAGTCTCAAATATTAAAAAGTCTCCATAGGCAGCCCCAAGGAGCTTAGAGTCAAAGCTAAGAGGGAGAGCCTGACTTTGGCTAAAAGCAGATCCAGGGGCCCTTTTATTTCTGTTGAGAGATGCCATAAAATTCAATTCTTTACACCACCCAGGGCACCTGAGCTGACATCTCCTGCTGACTTCTTATGGTCTAATCTATCCCTGCTGGCCTTTAACTTCTTTCAATAGAGAACATTTTGTCTCCAGTCCCCACAATTTTATGTTCTGAGAAATAAGAAGAGATCCACTTGTTAAGGATAAACTTAACCTCACTGGTGAGACTGAAATACAATTATTGATCATTCTCTCATTTAAATTCCAGACTTCAGTCATTGCTGCCGATCACTGGTTTAAGTTCTTTAAACTGAGTTATGTTGGTTGCTAAGCAATGACAAATGTCATGATTCAAAAACATTTAGCCATCAGGACTTTACTGTCTAGACTACAAATCACAATTATATGCCAAGAAGAAAATAGGATTCATTTGGAACGAGAAATGTATGATATTTTAAATAGCACAGATTGTTTTTTTTTAAAGTCAGAAATAATTTGATGAAAACAATTGTGGTAGTTGGAGGAAAATCCAAAAAAACCCAAAAAAACCCTTATGCCTAGCGTTTGCTCTTCATGCTGGGGCATGGGGGAGCAGGACTGAAGCTCAAGGGAAGTATCAGTCAGGGCTGGCCACCTTTCCATGTTCTGCACCCAGTACTCCAATGGATCTGTTTTGTTGGGATCAATGGCAGCATCCAAATATATCTATTGATTAGTACTGTGCTATCATAGAAATAACTTTCCAGTGGCTGCAATCGCTACTAGATTCTTTATTTTTAGCCATCTGTATGCTCTGGACTTTATCCATGAACTTTGAATGAGGAGAGGCAGCTGGTTGTTGGAAATGGAGAAAAATGTTTATTTTTTTATCTGAGCATAATATCAAGGTTCTACTAACTCCACAGCTTCCTGCTCACTATTGTCACCACAACCCAGTCTGTTTCCTTGGATCAGATCTTCCCACTACTCAGAAGGAAAGCAGATGTTGAGAGGACACTGCTTCTCCCTATTTTTTCTATTGGTGCATGCACATAATTAGGGAGTGCAGACAGACAACTGGTTATGTTAGGTGAGAGAGAAGACAGTGGGCCCATGGCTGTTGTATGTGGGCTTTTGCAAGTACCCCAAAAATAGCACCTCCTGATGCCAACTTTGCTTACCCTCTGTCTTCAGCCCCCCTCCCTTGAAAACAAAGAAATACATGATCTTGCTTTGCTTCATTTTGTTTTGTTTTTAATTCTTTGTAACCATAAACAATAAATAGTATACTGATGTACTGCACTGATGTTAGACTAATGGGTAATGATGACAGCAACTGTAGCAGCATCTCTATTCCTTCATGAGGTCCAGAGTGCAGAGATACCATAGCTAAAGGGAGATGTCAGTTCTGCTTCCTCAGGAGGGAGGAGTACAAATTTGTGGCTTCATATGTAGTAGCAGTTGTTTAATAGAGCCCTTGTAACTCTGTAGGAGACAAGTGGATTTGCCTGAAAGATGGCCCTTAGCAATTCCATTGAAAAGGTGCTCCATTGGTAAAGCTTGGACTGTAGAATACAGGCTGTCTCTTCTAGATGTTTTGGATTAAAATTCCATCAGCCATAGTCACATGGTGAATGCTCAGGGATAATGGGAGAAGTAGTCAAAAAAGATAGAGGGCACCATGGAGGGAAAGGCTAGAGTGGGCTCTGCCTTGATTGACCACTAATCAGATTCTATAAAGCATATTCATCTGCATTCTAATTATATATGCAAATATTGCTGTCTTTGCAAGGTTTGTAGTACATACAAAAGTTAAACTACAGAGGAAAATAAATAATTTTAATTCATACCCTTTCATTGCAGTTCTAATTATTTCAGTCTTACCTAATTTGAAAACTATTTTCTTGTGAGGAACAGAAAGGTATTCAATGGATGTGCTGTTTTTAATATGTGATAGAGGAAAAGATTAGCAAATTGGATTACGGGATGAAAACAGAGATGATAACAAAATTCTGTACAGGCACTGCTGCTTATTTCATTTTGAACTACCACATTGCACCTGAAAGAAGATCAGGAGGTGTAGATCTTCTTAGAGTCAAGACAAAATAAAACACAGTGGTTCATCTGTGCTCTGAAGCTGAATAGACAAAAGTAAAGCCGGAAGAAGAAATAGAGGTACCAGCTGAAAAACATTTCTTCAGTTAAATGATGAAAGGAAAAATAAAGCAAGTTCCCACTGAGCTGATTTCTGATGTTCAACATTTTAATTATTTTATTTACTTAAAATCCATTGGTGCAGAATCTGTGGCTCTGGAACTGAGGAATTAATAACATCCAGCTCTTCAGTTGTTTAGACGCTGAACATTGGCTACACCAGATACTCGCAGGGAGAGTTGTGAAAACCTCAGCCTCACTGGGGTTTAATTTCTTTGACTCCCATGTGTATTTTCTTTCTATCTTTTTTTGCATTGTTTAGTTTCTTCTGACTTTAGTACTTTTTTCCCCACCTGAAAAATTATGTATGTTTTGATGCACACTTTTGCTAATGCATGTACAGTACTTTGAATGCATTTTAATGTAATGTAAAGTTATGCACATTTCTTTGGAGATAAAATAATTAGAAGAAGAAAAAGAATGTCTAACTTACCATTTCTTACCAACTATTCAAAATCAAAAGATATGAGTGTGTTTTTGTTAATATTCTTGACAAACCATCTCTCTCTCTCTCTCTCTCTCTCTCTGTGTGTGTGTGTGTGTGTGTGAAAGGAAAGCAGATCTATTTTTCATGCCTAATCACAAGTTATTCACATACAGCAGCCTTTTATTCCTTTTTGATTGATCTCACATTTATGCACTCTTTCATTACATTGCTTGGATCTTCAGGTAAGTTACATTGAGGCAAATTTGTGGGAGGAAAGTTTCCTATTATGTCATCTTCTTTGCAATGATGCTCACATTAACAACCCAAATGATCAGGAGACTTCCTGAACAATGCTGAATGGGGCATTGTAGAGCTGCTGGAGAGAAAGGAGGGGAGGGGAATATAACACTGTAGAAACCAAACCGATTTCTCCTTCTGTCTGGGCTTTTTATAACACACACACTCTAGCTGAAACCTTGCATTTCTCAAGTATAGAGGCTGCTGTTTCCCATGAGCTAGATTCTAGCACCCTCTGCCTATTTTTGACCACTTTCTTCCTCCTACAGCAATTGTCTGAGCTATATCCCAGGCCATTCTCTATGGATCTTCAGACCTTTCAGATTGGAGGAGGAGGAGAAGGAAGCAAAACATATTACCCAGAATGACCAGTCATGCAAGTTGACTGCTGCCCAAGCAGTTCTCGATTTTTTTTATATTACTGCAATACCACTGAACCCAATGTTCTCCATTACTGTTTGGAACAGTTGTGTTCAAACCATAGACTTAAGCATAACTTGCCATTTGCAGGTTTTATGTCAATAGAAAAAGAAATACCAAATGTTTATAAGCAAATATTCATAACATTGGCCCTGTCATTACTCAAGAGAATCCTCACTAGCCATCCCATTTGAACCCCCTTCATTAATTCCGTTCTTTCGAAATGTGAGCTGTGTAAACCATGAGCCCCTAGGTTTGCTTGCCATAGCCAAATGTAGTAGAGGATGCTATTCTACCATTGGTATCAAAGTTAGACACAACAATTTTAGTTTTTTTTTTAAAAAAAAAAAATGTAATATGTTTTGTTAACCATTACTGACTTCAAAAGTAGAATCCATTTATGTTAAAGTTAAGGGTGGGAGTTGAACCCACTGAGTTGCTATTATGCTAATTTTTTTACATTCATTTCTGATACCATGTAACTGATAGAGGAAATTGTATAGAATATTTTGGTTGGCACCAGGAATGTTCATTAAACTGTTCACTCTTGCCGGTGTCAGCTCCTTTGACTCAATGAGGTCCTTAAATAAAGCATTTACAGCCCCTACCAGCTTCACAAGTGAGTGAGTCAAGGAGTATTTTGCTGTTGTTGCTGCCAAGGTCTCTGTAATTTCTGCAAACTGTATGTATCAAACCATACAGAAGCAATGTATACATACACAGCAAGTACCAAATGACTGGATGATGGTTTTTAAAACCTGCAGCCTCTCCAATGCTTCTGATCTTTAAAAATCCAAGAGACAAGGTAGAACCATTGTGAGTGTGTGCAGTTTGCATTGTTTATGTAGTTTATTGCACCACTGTGTTATAGCAATTAACTCATTGGTGGAGAAATGGAATTTACAGTTTCACAAAATTGTCCAGATGTTCAGATGTAAAGCATAGCAGGCCAGAAAAAAAGGGCACTGAATTGTGAAAATGTCCTGACATTTACGATGTGGACGAGTTATAACTGCCTACTATCAAATCAACACAAGGCAGAAGACTGCTTGTGACAAAAGGCAAGATGTTTATTTTGCTCCCCCCAGGTGCAAAGTTCTAACTCTTCTCCTTCTGTCTGAAGGAGAGAATAGAGAGAATAATGCTGTGGTTCCTCAATCTTGCTTGCTCAGACAAGAAAAGTGAAGCTTCACCTACCTGTTTGACAATGTCTTTATTCTAGCTAACAAGTGCCAACAGCAGAGTCTCCCATGTTTGGCTCAAAATGCCACATGGATAACAGGGAGAAGATGAAGAGAAGCTGAATACAGGGTCCAGGAAGCAGATCCAAAGTGACGTCACGGAGAGACTAGAAAAATGGACATTCGTTCTACTGTTTCTGCTGTGTTCCTCATTGTTCTTACTGATACTTTCCCCACACTCTACACAGTTTTAGTGCTAATTGTGAGTAGATCTGATCTTTTGGCATGCAAATGCGGTATATTTTGTACAGCCAGTAGAGCTATGTTTTCAGTCACATTATTTCATCTCACTTTTGGTTTATGTGATTCCTGAATTGGTCCTTTGGGGAGTTTCTGGATATGTTGAGATGACATCATTGATAATGCACTGGGTGGGGCATAAGG
Source organism: Pogona vitticeps (assembly GCF_051106095.1). Classification (NCBI taxonomy): domain Eukaryota; kingdom Metazoa; phylum Chordata; class Lepidosauria; order Squamata; family Agamidae; genus Pogona; species Pogona vitticeps. The sequence continues at coordinate 77,095,427 of NC_135787.1, forward strand.
TGGGAATAAATCTTACTCCTTCTACCTGCCTTCTGCTCACACTGGTGCAGATTATAACTACAGCACAATTTGTAATTTATATTTTTTAAAATTTATTTTCATAGTCTAGGTCTATAGCATTAACCAACAGATATAGCATTAAAGTAATACAGCACTAATTCAACTGCTTACCATGTCTTGTCAGTTCAGTGTTATTTCACTTCATAAGTTTTTTAAAGGATTTGACTGCTGTTGAAAAGAGTGGGTAAGAGGGTGGGTGATAATGGCAGAGATGGGTGAGGGAAAATTGGGCAGTGTGATGTTTGGATACTTGAAACACACACTCCTAGGATAATGTGTTTGTGAATGGTGGACAGTGATTTAAATGCTGGGGTGCAACACATAAAAGTTCATATCAACCTGGGACAAACCTTTGTGTAGTCGCACCCTTTCTAATGGATTCAGGAAACAAAGCAGAAAGTTGGGCAGTGGAGAGCAACAAAAAGAGCTGTAGCCATAACAGATAAAGCCTGCCAGGCTTGTCAAATGAAGTAGGGGAAAACCAGAGTCAATCTAGCTTCATCCCATCCAGGGATGGCCAAAGGTAACAGGTAGGGATGGGCGTGAACCTCTGGTTCAGCAGGTCATCCTTCAGAGAAACAAGTGTTCAGCGCTTGCCAGCCCTGCCTCTTTCAGCAGGCACCCACTCAGAGGCAGCATCTTAGCTTTCCTGCCCTTCATCCTTGGGATGCTGGTCTGAGTGGGCACCCTCCAGAGGAGGCAGGGCTGGGAAGCATCAAATACCTGTTTGCCCAAAGGACAAACCAGCATAATCACTGAACTGGTGGTTTGTGCCCTTCTTTAGGAAATGCCAGGAGTTCAAGCGCTAAGAAAACTGACACGACACTGTTGGAAGCACCTGCTGCTGCAAACCGCACTCTTATGCAGAATGCTGCCAGATCTCCAACCATACCACAGCCATCGTAGACCCAAAGACTGCTAGTAGAAGTCCACTACATGAGGAGCCCTTACTCTCAAGTAATTCTCTTTGTGAAATTCCCTGCTACACTTTTGCACTCCTCCGAGGCAGGGCAATTCTTCCCTTACTCTTGTCACACTCTAGGGATCGAGGGAAGCAGATTTGTCTCAAACTCATCCACAGAGCTTTGTTTCTTCAGAAAGTGGGGACCAAACTTCCTAAAATCCTAGGTTCTGGCAAAAGGGCTCTTGAAGAAAGCAAATTTGCCTCCCCCAACACTGCACATTCTAGATGCATGGAAATCTCTCGATTTGGTTACTGTGTAGAGATGGTGCATTTCTAGTTCGACATACCTGGGAAGTGCCAGGTTGAGGAAGTATGTAACACAGTGCCTGGAATCCTGTAACTTGGCACCATAAGTCAGACTAGAGTAGGACTATTGAATCAGAATTTGGTGAGTCAACTCTTCTCTTGATTCAAATGGGCCTACTGCAGTTATGCAAAAGTCACAGATGGAATCAATAGAACCTATGAAGAACTAGACTCACCAGTGGGGCCGGTGAGAAATACTGGATCAGAAGTAGATTGATCCAGTGGGGCTCATCTAACTGTTACTTAGTTACTAAGGAACAGGACTTAAGCCAGTATGTTACAACTTTCTCCTAAAGCAGCCTTTCTCAACAGGGGTCATATGGCCCCTTGTGGGGCTCCTGGCACATTGAGGTGAGACACAGATTGGAAACAAACCTTATACGGTATGTTATGCAACTTATATGAACCTGATTCTGCCTATATTTCTTTCACATTGTGTTTATGGCTGTAGACAAAAATAAGGGTAGAGAATGACTGCCCTAAAGGATCCAAGGTGGCTTTAACTGACCAGGACCTTAATTAGTGTGAATGTGAATAAAAACTCCAAGTGAAGAACATCCATGACTGAACTGGAAATCATCAGAACTATCTCAGACTATGAACAAAAGCTTACTTGCATCCTAAAGGTGGCACTCAAGGACATACTTATAGGTATGGTGTTCAACATTTCAAGGCAGGTCAGGCTTAGGGAGAGATGATAGGTAGGGCACATAATGGTGCCAGATATGGGCAGGTGATGATGGCACCTGTCAGGAAGAAGGTGTGAAGAAGGAGAGTAGATTTTGATGCACCCTCCACCCCTGGGGGAGCTGAGTGGGGAGATCAAAACTCTGCCACTGGCAGCCAGGATGGCAATGCCAGGGTCCAGCTCCCCCTCGCTGATCCTACTTCAGAGGCAGACTCACCAGTGGGGCTGGTGAGACGTACTGGATTAGAAGTAGACTGATCCAGTGGGGCTCCTCTAGTTGTTACTTAGTTACTAAGAAACAGAACTTAAGCCAGTGTGTTACATACTTAAGTCATAGTCTACATGTGCAATTCAATTGATTAGCTGCATCTCTTCTCCTTTTAGCACCTCACCCGCCTGTAACAATATCAGTTCAATCTCCCTTCAAATATTGTTTATGACAAAGAGTGATAAGACTTGACGAATTCCCTCAAAAAGGCCTCTACGGTGTCTAAAAATACAGTTTTAAATTAGCATGAAAATGAGCTAGAATATGTTACTCTGCATACTGAAACAGCTAATGACATGATCATTTGTTGCTTTACTTTTGAAAGTTAACACTGATATGTCTTTTTATAGAAAACCAACTTGTTATGGATAACTGTGCTGATCTCATTCATTACTCCCTAACTCTAGCTGAAGAAAGATTGAACTGCTGGTCTAGTTCAGCTTTTCAATGTGAAGTCAGTGGCGGCATCTTTTCTTTTGTCTCAAGAAGCCTTTTGTCATGGGATGATCTGCTAATAGGCAAACACAATTGGCCCACATTATGAAAGCCAAGACATTTTCAAAATTCAATGTGCTGATTTTCTGCCCCACCATGTCTTACATCACAGTATCTGGACAATTAGACCAACCTGCAAATTACATTTTCCCCATGAGCTAATTGCTATAAAAATGTACTGTAATGCAATAATATTCAACCAACAGTGCAAAAGAGCTGTGGCTGGGAAAAGCAAACTGTAAACATGCTGATTAGCATGTAAAATTTTAATGAGACTCTGTTTTGATAGCGAAACCTTCAGAATGAGAGGGCTATGTAGCAACTTCCAGCAAATATTTTGCTTAATTAATGAATTTGAATAATTGATAGTATTATCTAACACTTAAGCCCCATTACTGAAACCACTTCTATTTTCTTCTTTTTTTAATGAGGCTGCAGTGAAGAAAGTGTGGACTTGTTTAAAGGAAGTGTTTTTTAAAGAAACAAAAAATCCTTTAAAGAATTTGATACAATAAACCACAGCAGCAAATTTGAAGCAACAATTATCTTAAAGCTCAAATGTGTGTGTGTGTGTGTGTGTGTGTGTGTGTGTGTGTGTGTGTGTGTGTGTGTGTGTGTGTGTGTGTGTGTGTGTGTGTGTGTGTTGGCATCTTTAAGATTTTACATTAAGTTCTTGGACCGATATGCTGTGCAATGAACAAATCTCTGCTAGTGATACTGAATACAGTACACATTCCTTCACTTTTCTTCAGGGGTGGTTCAATGTTTGAATGACAGCTGGGCACTGAGCCATCCATCTACCCTTTAGACCTAGTTTTCTGGATGTCCATGAGGAGACTAGGAAGGCCCTTGCCCTTAATCCTAAATTTTTAATTCAGCATACACATATAGATACACTGTTCTGTAGTTGAATACACCTTGTATGCAACTCCACTCCCAGTTCCTAATGACACTCCTGTCCAATTTAACAACACTTTCTTGCCAAGGAATCTGGGAACTGTTGTTCTCTGAGCAGCAAAAGCTGAGGGGCCACTTCAACAGAGAGTGCTCAGAATTTTCATATAGGGGCATGGAGTACTTTTGGTCTGAATTTTGTTACTTTTCTCTGAATTTCACCTGTGTTTCAGTGTCCTTTGTTCATATCAGATGCAAGACTGTGAAACTTTGAATGTTTGTATCTAGGAGATGCATAACAGCAAGAATCTCAGAGCCAGAAAGAAAGATGGATGCACTAGTTTCATTTAGAAATAGTGCAGTCATCATGTTGTGTCTTGCCTGATCAGGAGAGTACATTTTGTTCAACTGTTCCAAGACACCTATGGGAAGGTGCAGTACAATAGATGTCTTTCATATACACGTGAAGAGGTTATAACACTATATAACATGTTGTCAGTGAAGTGAAGGGCTTGTCATGTCTGATCATTTGATATGATACCTTTTTGCTCATGAGCGATTGTCTCCAGCTGTAGTGAGCCTGTGTCAGTGGTCCAAAAGTGACATGGTGTGGCATGATGCAGTTCAGATTGAACATTAACGCTGAGGTGAAGTGCAGGGATGATTTCACAAAGGTTCTGATCTTTGAGTTCTTTTAGAATTTGGGATCTGTATTCTTCTGGTTTACTGCCTTTAGAAGCAGCAGCAGCAGTAACAACAAAACAACAACAGTGTAATTAACATGCTGTCATTCTGAAGCTTACTGCTGCACATTAAGGTACAAGGTGATCTGAATTAAAATACTGTTTTTATTGATTGGCTGATTGATGGATACATTTCTTTGTATTATTCTTTTCCATAAAATATGCCCAAGGTAAATGCAACAATAAATCTGCTGCTGTGTGCTGATATAATTCTTGTTTTCAGAATAAATAAGGAGAGACAGGCCACCCTTGTGAGCACTTTCAAATGCTCCTGAAAAAAAAAAAAGAACCAGTGATGGGTGGCAGGTCATGGAGCACATCTGAAAGAGTGCACAAATGCTCATGAATCTGTGTGAATTTCATATGTAGGTAATCTATTGCCATCCACCTCACTCACTTGTAAAGTTTTGCTCATAGCATGATTGCCTCCCTTCTCATATTGAAAAGTTTTGCTTATGGCACCATTGGCATTTAGGCTATGCTGTTCTGCCTCAGTGCATTCATGGGAGTATTTCCAGACTTTGATGATGAAGATGAAGATGATTGTATTCTCAAAGGCTTTCACAGCCGGTATCTGATGGTTATTGTGGGTTTTTCGAGCTCTTTGGCTGTGTTGTGAAGGTTGTTCTTCCTGATGTCTCGCCTATCTCTGTGGCCGGCATCTTCAGAGGACAACAGAGCATGGACAGAGTTCCTACTCCAGTCCTCTGAAGATGCCGGCCACAGAGACTGGTGAAACATCAAGAGGAACAACCTTAAGAACACAGCCAAAGAGCCCGAAAAACCCAGAACAACCATTATTATTATTATTATTATTATTATTATTATTATTATTATTATTATTATTATTATTATTATTATTATTATTATTATTATTATTATTATTATTATTATTATTATTATTATTATTATTATTATTATTATTATTATTATTATTATTATTATTATTATTATTATTAAGGTTTGCTAATTAGGTCAAAGAACAATCTGAACCAATGGTCAACATTATGTAATGGAAGAGACTCTATAAATATGACCCACAACTTCAAATGAATATTTTAAAAACCGAATACATATTTTTAGAAAATTGTTAAAACTCTCTTCCTAAGACTGTAACAGGAAGGTAAATCTTTACTTGTTTCCTTCTGCTGTGCAAGAATGAAAAATCCCATTTTTCCCCCTTCTTCACAAATATTTTCTGCAAGTTTGAACAGGGGTTCTCATATTTGTATGAGTGACTTTTGCACAAATTATGCAATTATATCTGCTGATTTTTTGCATGAACTTAAAAAATCAGATGTGTCAGATGGCTTTGTTGCATTTTTTTAAAAAATCAGACAGCCAGTCTTGTGCTTGTTGTGTCTGTCTCTTCTTTGCTATGGAAAGAAGAATGGAAATGTGGAAATGGAAAAGACACCTGTTTATTTAGAGACATTTTGTGACAATTGCAGAAAAAAACACTCCTTGTCTTGCTGTTGCACTGGATATAAGAAATCTTATAGGGGTTGAATAAATTATCAATAAGCTGTCTCAGTGTAATGAGATAGACTGTCATGACTCAAAAGAGAAATTTGGTGAGATTCTCCAACCTTCTTAAGCAATAACAGCAAAAGCCTCTTGTCTCAAAGACTGCATCAAATTACATTTAAAGAAATTATAACTTGACATTATGGCACAGTGATTTGTATTTAATAAGATGCTATGATTGATTCTAATATTATATTTGATTCTTCTCCAAAACAACACAGTTTTGCCAGTCCTAAAGTATCTTATATGAACATAGTTTTTTGGGAAAACGTATGTGTATTTCTACATCTAGAGCTGCTTGTGTGTCTCTGGGTCCAGGGAGTCCAAAATGGCACCATATCTGATAAGTTTGCCCATCCCAACTTCAGTAAGGAAGGATTCCCATCACATATGTTATATGGAGTGCTGAGCTCCTGTAATGCCGCCTTGCACTTTGTATCACTTAAAACACACTAGTTAAATGCCATAATGAACGTGAGAAAGTGTTTACCATGGGTTGGCTACTGCTCTATTTATACTATGACCTCCATATGCTGACGAATGCAGGACCTCCTGCATTACTATTGAACAATGTCCTCAGTGTTATTGGGCCTGAAATGAATCTTATACAGCTGGTATCTTCAAATTCCAATAACATTTGACATATCAATTAGATAATATTTTCCAGCTTTAATTTCTGTGAAGCAGTAATTAAAGATTTCATTAAGAGAAAAATGACATGGCATTGGATAACTTTTACAATTTAAACCGGACATGAGCTTATCAGTTTGGGAAAGATGTACTGCTGCTGGAGAAGAGAGGACAAACCCGTGATGGGCTCGTGAACTTCTATTCCCTTTTGTGCACTGTGCCCTTGCTTATATTTTTGAGATATAAATCTTATTTCATTCTTGTCGATGAAAATGGGAACCTTTTCTCTGCTGCAAAAGATTGAAAGACTGTTTTTTTGTTGTTGTTGTTGGTCGTTTTAGCATTCTAGTGAACATTTTTTGAAATGTTTTCGCACAAATTCCTTCTGTTTTACACATGAACTCTTGTATTTTAGACAGTAAAGCTTTACTTTGAGCTCTTCACACAAACTTCACAAAATACAAGTGTTTTGCACTAACAGCACACTTCTTTTCCCCCAGCAGAGTTGCTGATGGGAAAAAGTGCCAGTATTTTTTCTGTCATGCAGGAGGAAAAATCTGACAGTGTGTTTCATTTCATTTTGATTCATTTTCTTGGACAGGGTGTCTTTTTGGGACACAATCTTTAACTGAGTTAAAATGATGCGGAAATTCCAAGTAGTGCAGAATGCGGCAGCCAGACTCCTCAGTGGAGCGAAAAGATACCATCACGTTTCTCCTATTCTGGCCGCATTGCACTGGCTGCCCATTCGGTTCCACATTGACTTCAAAGTTTTAATGCTCATTTATAAGGCCCTAAACGCCTACTCCCACCAAGGTCTACCTGTATCATTACCTGCGAGTAAGGAGGTGAGGCTGAGGAGCTTGATGCTGAGGGAGGCCCAGAAGGAAAAAACAAGAAACCGGGCCTTCTTGGCGGTAGCTCCTCGCCTCTGGAACAGTCTTCCTCCAGAGATTCGTGCGGCCCCCTACACTGGGTATCTTTAAAAACCAATTAAAAACATAGATGTTTATGCAGGCCTTCCCTCCAGTCAATACTTGATCTTTTTTCTATATTTATTTTTTCTATTTATTTTTATTTTTCTCCCATCTTGTAAAAGTTGTCATGTAATGTATAATATTTCTGTTATATTTATTTGTTGTTTTTATGTATATATTTGGCAGCCGCCCAGAATGGTTGCAATGACCAGATAGGTGGGATACTAAATAAATAAATAAATAAATAAATAAATAAATAAATAAATAAATAAATAAATAAATAAATAAATAAATAAATAAATAAATAAGAGTATGAGAAAACTTGTAAACATTCTTTGCACTCTTGGTCTTTTATAACAATAAAAGAAGACGTGTCTGTCAGAGCCATACCTTCAGAATCATGAAACCTAGCTTCCCAAACTTGGTTTGCATGCTAAGGAGATTTCAGGAGTGTAAAGGCTGTATGTTTTCTAGTTTTAAACATATCAAACTATAGCAGGACTCATAGTGGTTTTGTTGTAGAAAGGAGCAGATTGTGGTGACACCAAACAGCTCTCAGAGAGCCTGAAATTTCATCCAGAGTACCTTTATTTGTTTATAACAATTGGATGATTGGTTCTGAAGGTGTAGTTACAGCTGATGGTTTATTTCCTCTAGTATTCAATTAACACAGCTTAAGGATGATACAGAAAGGCAATGTCCCCTGATGACATATATGCTTCAATCTCCATACCTCAACCACTCTTCTGAGATTGCCAATAAGGAACTCGTTATTGCAAAATGGACTGCTCTGCTTGGTAATGTTGACAGCTGTTAATCAATCACAAAGCTTACATTGCTGGTTTCACACAGCTGCCCTGAGGATTGCAAATCCAGTTATGTTTTTCCTGCCATCAAATTTTAGGATATTACAAGCAGAGTGCTGAGCGCTTTCCATCTTTTCACTTCTGCAAAATGATTTCCTACTGTAGCTTTAAACAAAGGGCAACAGGAGTTTTAAACAAAAGAAGAAGAACAATGGCAAAAGCAACTTCCTTTTCTCCTGGGTAACATCTTACACTACACTACAATAATACGTCAACGTACAGAAAGTGCTCATGAGTACCTATCCAGAAAACAGGCAAGATATTTGTCTCAGAGTTTCACAATGGTCAAGTGCAACAATGGCTGCAGTCTTATACCTTGCTTTCCTGGGAATAAGAGTGGCTAAGCTCGGTGGACTCACTTTTGAATAGTAGGCATGTATAGAATTAATCTATCAGAAGCACAAAAACTTTGGAGAATATGCTCAGCACTTGGAATGTACCCATTTAATAATCATGTCTGGCCTTTCAAGCAGCACAAAGAGAGGCATTTCGAATGAAGCGTTCTTCCTGGATGTTTTCCTATATATATAGGAATGTTTTCCTATATAGAGAGGATGTGTTCCTATATATATATATATAGGAAAACATCCAGGAAGAACGCTTCATTAGAAATGCCTCTCTCTGTGCTGCTTGAAAGGCCACACATGATTATTAAATGGGCACATTTCAAGTGCTGAGCATATTCTCCAAAGTCTTTCTACATATATACATATATATATATATATGTATCCACCTAGGGAAAAGTTAATGATAGAAATGACATTCTGTGGCACCAAATCCCAAGACTAGTTAAAAAAATCCCAAGACTAGTGTAGTTAAAAAAAAAGGGGGGGAGAGAATGAATAAAACGGTGGCTTGTTCCGAAGTGTTATCGAGGGTAGCTCTTTCTATTCTTCCGTGACTTGTTTTGGCTTCAAACAAACAAACAAACAAACAAAAAACATTTCACCATGCCTCTGTAGCAGTGGTTCCGAACTTTGCCCCACCCTAATACTCTTGGACTAAAATTCCAAGAAGCCTTCACCACTAGCTATGCTAGCCAGGATCTGGGAGTTATAGTCCAAGAACATCTGGGGTTCTCAATGCCTCTATAGCTTCTAACACACTAAGCAAAATTTAGCCCACCAAACTATATCCTGCAAGTTGCCAAGCACAGTAGGGCCGGCTCTTCTATTATGCAGATCGGGACTGCTGTCCTAGGAAGAAGGTGCTTGGATGTGACACCAAGGTGCTAGAGGCTGTGGGTTTTCTGTTGACCAAGATGTGGTAAATATATAAAAGCCTCTCTTGTGCAACTTTAACATATGTTATCTGTCTTAGCTCTGCAACACTGTATTCAACAAAATCAGCATAGTTAAGAGAAAGCAATTAAATACAGTGTTCCACCAGCACCACTTCAGGGTTGGTTTCCAAGATTAGTGGGAATAATATAATAATTAACTTTAGCATGCAGAAAAGTCATAGAAAGTTAATGGACTTTAAAACTGATACATTGCTCTGGAGTCGAGAAAAAGTCATTAGCACAGTCCTTGGCTTCACAGCAAAAATAACTAAAGAGAGTTGCACTGAATTAATTAATTTGAAGAAGCAATTCCAGTACAAAAGCATACATATGTAAGGGACTGCAATGCTAAAAATATCTCCTAATTAAAGAAAACTCTTAACAGCCAGAAGAAGATTCATGTGGGTCTTTATTTAGATAAATCTGAAACAACATTGGCCCTGCTTCAGTGACAGCTGTGAGTGACTCTTCACCTATAAGAAATAAATTATGGTCCTAGATGAAGATGTACTTTCCAGTCACAGATGAATCCTGACAGTTCATGGAACTTGGGCTGAGCATCACAATGCAGATCGGGAGGTGCCTTCTGATGCACATCTAGGTCAGCACTGTGCAGAAAAGCTTGTTCACTTATTGCTCACTAATGGGCATGGAATCTCAGGACAGTTGCATGGTCAAGCTGAATAGACTTGTGCACAAGTTACATTTCCATGGACACAGCTAAAAGGAAGCCAAGCATCCTTTATAGATTTGGCTCTTTATGTTTTAATTCTACTGGCAATTCTATAGCAATTGATCTACGTGATCTGAGATTCTGAGTGAAATGTTCTTAAATGTACAAATGCCAGTTGCTCAGAAAATTGGACTAAGATTCCCAACTATGGTGTGGTGGAGCCAGAGCTCACAGGACTGAACCCTATTCTTTTTTTATCAGTAGGCATCTGTCAGACCTTTCAAACTTCCCTCTATGCTTGGCTGCAATCCTGACAGTCACCTCCCCCAGTCTGCCTGCCTGCCTACCAATGGTGCAGTAGAACCAGAGCTTAAAGAGTTGGTGCACGAGCACTATTTGATTATCAGAGACAATGGTGTCATTTGGTGCTCCCTTCAGGCTTTTCTTCTCTCTCTGAGCTGAGGTGCAACCTTCACAATCTTCATAACAACTAAGAGTATTAACACACTGTTGTATGCTGTCTCTGTTTCAATGTGAAGTTTTGTGAGATGCTTGCTTTTGCTTTTTTTTATGGTTTCACAAAGCAAAGAGGGGATCTGCGAAGTGGATGAGAAATTAGGAGCCATTTGCTTTACAAAAGCCAGCTCCTGCAGCAGATGAAAACTGTTAAGAGTTAATAGGCTGATGTGAATTGGTGTACAGTGGTGCCTCGCTAGACAGTTACCCCGCATGACAGTTTTTTTGCTAGACATTGGCTTTTTGCGATCGCTATAGCAATTCGCAAAACAGTGATTCCTATGGGGGAATTTCACTGGACAATGTTTGGCCCCTGCTTTGCAAACCAGTTTTTGCTAGACGACGATTTTGCCAGCTCCTTCTGCACTTGCAAACAGGTGTTTTCAGGACCTAAGCTTCGCAAGACAGCAATTTAAACAGCTGATCGGCGGTTTGCAAAACAGCTTTCCTATGGCTGATCTTCGCTAGACAATGATGATTCATCCCCATTGGAACACATTAAACTGGTTTCAATGCATTCCAATGGGGAAATGCTTTTCACTAGACAATGATTCCGCTAAACAGCGATTTCAGTGGAACGGATTATCATCGTCTAGCGAGGCACCACTGTAGTTGGCTATATGATTGGATTCTCTTGACACTCCTGATGACTGCCTGCACTTTAACCTTTCCAGCTAAATTACTGTTTCTCAGATATTGGAATGGCATAGGACTGCACCAACAATCCTTCAAAAATCACTTTGTTTGAAGAAATACTGTTGAGCTATTGGATAAGTACCCACACTGAAGCATCTATACCTAGTACTGGTATTTGTGAATGTTTTCCAAGTTAATCTGCTTGCATTTTGCAGGGCTTTTTTTTTTTTTTTAAAAAAGATTATCTCAGTTTCCAAAGTACAGCACTAAATATCAGAGGCCTGCCCATACACATTTATAATACTAATTGGCATATTTGTTGCCTAACCAATGAAGCTAGATTATGCTGTGGAGCTTGGTTTCCCAGCCCTGGCACCCCTGAGATGTATTGCATTGTACTAATCAATATGGTTTGTTTATAATTGCTAGAGCCTAACCATACCAGACATTAAATTCACTCATTATTTTTAAAGCAGTAATTCCACTCCAACCCCTGGAATGACTTCTATAAATAGGCCAGTTATGAGTAAAAGCTAGAGCTTTTCCTACAGTGAGCAGGAGACTGGGGATGGGGGCAGGTGAGCAGGTAAATCAGCAAGTCTTTTTCAAAGATTTTTTTTCTTACATTAGCAGTTTTGTTGCAACAGAGGAGACCAGACATGGAAACCTTGGTGGTGGTAGGTTCTTAATCTAACCCATTGACTCACAATAAAACTAATTTTTGCAAATTGGGGCATCATTTAGTGTGTATATATCTCATGAGATAGTCTGAGTGACAGAGTCAATCAGATGGGTCTATCAAAGGAATATTTTGGAACATTACAATATCAATTCAGAGATAATACCTTATTATAAATTACGCAGCATTGACAATCACATGGGCAATATCAACAGAAGTTACGATTTTGTTCTTTTTTAAAAGGCATTTTAATAACACCAGACAACTATATAATATTTTTCTTAAAAGCCAAACAAACACATAAAAACATACATTGCAGATCCCCTCTCTGCTTTATGAAACTGTAACAAAGGCAACAGTAAATTGAGCTATATATTTTAAATATACATATTTTGGCACATAAATATGCGCTATTAATCTTTTAGTTTTCTCAAGGGAAATTATTCCAGAGAATATTGAAAATATATATTTTTTTAAAATCATGTATTGCCCTAGTATGTTGAATTGTATCTTGAATTGATCTGAATTTGGGGAGAGGGGAAGGAAGAGAAATCCTTTCTAATCTCTGCAATGGATAAAGCAACCCAAGAACCATCACTTACTGTCTGAGAGCCATCACTTAGAGAGAAAAGATGCTTCTCTCAAACAGCCATCACTTACGAAGACCCATTTTATTTTCTAGCAGTGCTGAAATGATCTAAAGTGCTGATTAAAAGTCTAGCTAAGCTGTAATGAAATACCTGTGTAGTTCTGCTGAAAGGTACAGCATCAGTCACACAGTGAAACTGTTCTTACATTGTACCACTTGAGGTTATAGATGCAGGAGGATCATAAAGTTAGAACGTTCCCTTGTATACCAAAGACTTTGCTATCACACGACCCTGGACAGACCCACCAGTAGCTGCTTTCAGAAGCTAAATAGGGTCAGACTTGATCAATACTTCAATGGGAGGGCTTGTGTCCACATCTGTTTTGGAGTGGGTTAGATCAGTGGAAATACGGTCACTAGGAGGTCTAGTCTGCCATTTGGTGAGATCCTCATGTCTAAATGTCATAGGAACCTCAAGCAACCCTATTGGTCTGCACCACCCTGCCTTCAGAAGCAGGAGGATGCAGGAGGAAGTAACAAGAGAGACAAACACACACAAACATGCAGAGAGGAGTACACATATGTATGGGAAGATTTAGCTTTCTAAAGGCAGCTTTAATTGCATTCTAAAAGGAGGAGCTTATAGCCTAAAAAGGCACAATAAAAAAGGAGACAATGTATCTCTAAAATATATCATTAAAAGTTAAAAAAATATTAATGGTCTGAGCAATCTTTAACCATTTAGCATATTACTGGACGCACATGAAATATAGTCCAAGTGTTCACCTAACCAAACCACTCTGAATTTATGGAGGAAAATCCATGTTGTCATCATCTGTTCTGCTTCTGTGCTGCTGCTGCTACCTCTATGTGATATCTGCTGCTTGGTATCAATATTGTTGGTATCTGGTGTGTGGTTTATCAGAGTGTCTGCCTATGTCTCTTTCCTCCTTACATTTATATTTCTCTCAGATATTTACATTTCCTTTCAGCTGTAAGCAACTGAACTTTTTTGGTGTAGTGAATTTCTGATTTCTATAAACGATCTGTATGTGTGTGTATGTGTGTGTGTTAGCTTTAGAAAAGCTTACTAATTTGTTGACATGAACCAATCTAGCTGTCTGCACTTCTGGACATTAATGACGGGAGGGGGAGAGGGTGTTTAGGTTAGCTATGAGGACTGTCATCATGATCATCTGCATTTCCAATTTACAACTAAACCACTGGTGGCAGAGAAGTCATGATGCTGGCCAGGAGCCCTGTAGGAACAAGGATTTATCTTCTTCCTCCCCTCAGAATTCAAAGTGATTGTTCTAACCTATAAAGCCTTAAACAGCTTGGGCCCAAGCTATCTCAAGGACTGCATATTCCTTTATGAGCCTGCTTGAGTGTTAAGATCATCAGGAGAGGCCTTCTTCTCAGTTCTGCTACCTTCACAGGTGCATTTGGTGGTGACACAGGAGAGGTCCTTCTTTGTTGCTGCTCCCAGACTCTGAAACTCCCTCCCACAGGAGACTAGATTAGCCCCATCTTTGTTCTCCCACTGCAAACATTTCTCTTCAGGCCAGTTTTCTCTCAGTGACTATTTGCTGAATGAAATTTTTTAAATGGATTGTTGTATCAAATTGCATTTTAAAGTGTTTTGGTGTAGTGTGTTTTTTGGTACTCTATTCATTGATCCCTTCAGTATTTTATAATCATTCTTACTAACTTGAATATGCCTTTTAATTGTTGTAAGTTATTGTAGCATTCTCTATTTAGTTGATCTATGGTTCTTGTTGTATAGTGTAATGATTTTTGAATATTCGTGTTGCTGAAAGTTGGAGCCGAGACAGATACTATAAGAGGCGGAGCCTGAGTCAAATTTTCAGTCAGAGTGTGAGATGAAGTGAGTTTAAGTCAGATTGAGTCACTGAGAGTAGAGTCAGGGTGTGAAAGAGAATGTGTAGTTTGGGGAATTTAGATGTGATTAACTACTGAAGATATTTATGAATCTATGTAATCAATAAACCAAAGTTTTATTTAAAAGAACTTAAAGTGTGGACCTGAGTCTTTCTGAAGTAAATGGTGATTTAGAGATCACCTGGTGGCAGGTGCTCAGAGGCTTGAAGGTCAAGCAAAGGGGCACGAGGGTGGACACCACAGTTATCTTTGATCCTTTTTAAGGAGAAAGTGGGGTTAAAATATTTTTAACAACAACAACTCTGGGACAGTCAGGACTGCTGCTTCTGTGCTGCTAATTTGAGTAGAAAAGCAACAATCCTGGTATTTGCTGCTGGTGGTGAGTAAGGACATAAAAAAATGTTAAAACTCCTCAATTTTCAAAGTCAATGGATGTTTATCCTAGGTTCTCTCAGGATATAATCTTATCATCTCCTCCTCTTCCATATTCACAATCATGCTATATGTCTGCAGCTTGGGGATACATCTGGACCCGGCGCTAACCATGGAAACCCAGGTGGCGTCCGTGGTCCATTCTGCCTATTTTCATCTATGGCGGATTGCCCAGCTGCGGCCATATCTTGATCGGGGGGCCCTCACTACTCTAGTCCATGCGCTCGTAATCTCGAGATTAGACCATTGTAACGCACTCTACGTGGGGCTGCCTTTGAGGCTCATGCGGAAACTCCAGATGGTCCAGAATGCAGCAGCCAGGCTTATTAGTGGGGTGAGAAAATATCAGCACATCTCCCCCACTCTGGCTGCGCTGCACTGGTTACCTATTCGTTTCCGCATTGACTTCAAAGTATTAATGATTACATATAAAGCCCTAAATGGTTTGAGACCTAAATATTTGGCAGATCGCCTCCTCCCACCCAGATCTACCCGAGTCACCCGACATAGCCAGCAGGGACGGCTGAGGGGACTGATGCCGAGGGAGGCCTAGAAGGAGAAAACAAGAAACCGGGCCTTCTCGATGGTTGCCCCTAGTTATTTTCTACATTGTTTTAATTTTTGTAAGCCACCCCGAGTAGACGTTGTCTAGAGGGGCGGGGTAAAAATTTAATAAATAAATAAATAAATAAATAAATAAATAAATAAATAAATAAATAAATAAATAAATAAATAAATAAATAAATATTTATTCTGGTTTTTTTTTTTACAGAGATTGCCCAATAAAGGGCAATTGTTTTCTGCAAATATCAAATTCTGTGATATTCCTACACATACAGACTCTTAGACACATACACAGTCTAGTTATAGGGAATCACATTTCAGCCTCTACTGGGTAAAGGGATAATGATATGACTCAGAGACTGAGGAGGAGGAGGGACTGGCCTGAAGTGAAATATAATCAAGCAGCCTTCAGTTATTTTTCCCTTCTGCGGTTTTAAACACATGCTACTGCCCATTCCTTTTTAATGGAGGAATAAAATTAGTGCCCTTCAAAGCCTAACTTGCTTTTCTTTGGAATCAGGTGCAGTAAACCATTTGCCCTTCACTGTTTAATGGATATAAATGGAGAGCCAAATGTCAGCAGGAGGAGATTCCAGAAGGGAGGGAGGTGAGTTCTCCTTCAGCCTGTTCTTGACCATTTTTTTACACAGAAGAGAATTCTGTAGCCCTTAATAAGGGGGGAAAAAGAATAAGAATTCTGTTGCCCTCTAGTAAGAGTACTTAACACTGATCCCTACATTTGAGAGAGTTTGTTCTCCCCTTCACTCAGTGACTAAAAGAGCACCTTCCCCAACTCCAGTGATTGTGTATGTGTGTATGTACTTGTGTGCATGTGAGTCCTGCCCTCCTAGCTCACTTCAGCAGTACAGTACTAGATGTAGCTTTATCTTCCTAAGTGGTAAAATTGGACACCCTTATGCTGAGCCCCGGAGGGAATGATGACATTCAGGCTTTTAATCTTCGGTATTAAAAGAGTAAAAAAGGCAATAGACTTGCAACTATAAATGATTTAGAGTCAACAGCATGCCTGCTTAACAGCTACACCATAAAACACCACAGCATTTTTATAGGACCTGAGGTGATGTTTGTCTTAATTACTGCTCACAAAAGGAATTTTTAAACAATGTTTTGCTGCCTTTTAACTGAAAGTGGAAAATGAGAAAGATGCATGGAATCCACAGCAAAAGATTTAATTAGTTTATTTAAGTTAATGGGCAATTTGAACCAATATATTAGATGGTGGAAGACCACTGGTGGAGAGAACATGCACAAAATTGATTACTGTAGAGAAGTAAGGTGATGATGCCCAGTAGTTTAAATGCTTTTGTAAAAGAATTAAGAAACATTCATAAAAGATAAGCCTTCCAGTGTTCAGGAATGCTAGCTAAATAAAAGCTCCTTGTTAGAAGCAAAATACCTCACAGTACCAGATGCTGGGATAAAACAAAGAAAGTTGACCATCATTATTTTTTTCAGTGTGGTGCTCTTACTGTCATTGGAATAGAGGGTTGGAACTTGAGAAAATTTTGACTGTAACTCCAGAACCTGCAGCCATCACTACCACTGGCCATATTGGCTGAGGATTCTGGGAAGTGTAGTCTAAAATCTGTCCACATTTGGGGCTAGACCAACCAGGTAGCTGACTAATATGTTGCCAGGTTTTTATTTCAGGCCAGAACTCATTTTCAGCAGCAACCCTAAGAATAAATAACCCTAAAACCTTACTGTTAGTATTCTACAAATATGCTGTTTTGGCAACCAAAACCTTTATGAATTAGCTCACACTCAATGCTGACTTTCATTTTCAAACACATTGCTTTCACAAAGGGATGACAGGAATGGCAGAGCTCGCAGCTCCCATTCTTTTGTCTTCAGTACTGTGACAATTGTCCCGCATCACTCCTGTTGCTCATAGTCAGGATCTCATTTCCATGAGCCTATGAGAGGAGTGAAGGGGTGAAGTCAGCAGATATAAGAAGGCTTTGGCAGAGGAAATCCACTGGTGGCAGTGAGGAAAAGAGAGTGACAGATAACATAGCATGAGCGCTTTGTTTGGGGAAACAAGCAGGGGTCATGTGGTAAACGTCACAAGTGGTGTCCAGCAGCGGGATGAGAAAAGATTCCAGTAAAGCCAAAGTTTAAAGTGCATTTTTCTGAGTCAAGAGTGCCTTTTAGTCAGAGGTCTGTAGTGAAGAAGTGGGTGACTCGCTAGAGCTTTTCTGGAAAAGCTTAGTGGTGGGGCTTCTGAATGCAGATCTTGGGGGGGACTAAAGATAGGGAACAACTCTAGGACAAAAATTCTGTTTGAGATTACCTCAGGATTTGAATAGACCCAGCGGGCTAGCTTAGAATCCAAGGCTCTGAGAGTTAAGAGAGCGCTTGTGGAGAAAGAATGGAAGCCGGGGTCAAAACAAGTCTGAGGTGATAGGAACAAGCAGAGGCTTGGAAAAAATCAGAATTTGTTTGTGTCTGAAGGCAAGAAGATTGTCTAAAACCAAGGAACCTCATGGCTGGTGTGGTGCCAGAAAAAGTGTAGCCATCCTTAATTGCTGAAGGAGAGCTACATAGTATCACAGAAAGAAAAAGTGTTTTAAAAAGAGGCCTGACTATCTCTGCAATATAAACCAGCTCTTATCCAAAGAAATACACATATGTATGCCACCTAAAAGAAGTAAAAAGCTAGTAATGGAGGTAATTGATACTCAAGAGGCACAAGGTTTACCACAGGAAGTGGAGGGAAATGGAGTTCCTTTATCTGTGGAACAGGAAGAGACTCATGAAGGAGTCTCGAGGAGAGAAAGTGATCCAATCTCCCAAGAGTTTGAAAAATGGAAATTGGAACAGGAATTCAAGCTAAGACTAAAGGAATTAGAAATCAGAGAAAGGGAGAAAGCTGAGGCCAGACAAATAGAATTAAGAGAAAGAGAGAAATCACATTGGAGCAAAAAAAATTACAAATGGAGTTTCAAATACAGATGAAACAATTGGAATTGGCTTCTCAAAACAACAACAGCACTAGTGAGGGAAATCTCTCAAAGACTGATCTAAAGAAATTTCCCCAATATAGAAAAGATGAGTGCCCAGAATCTTTCCTCATTTCCTTTGAACGTGCATGCTGGGACTTTAATGTGAAAGAGGAAGAAAGGATGATAGTGCTGAGATCCCAAATAAGTGGAGATTTAGCAGAGCTGTATTCACAGATGCCTCTAGAGCAGGCCAGATACTTTGAGGCTTATAGAAAAATGGTTTATTCTAGATATGGCATCAATGCAGAACACCTGAGGTGAAAATTTTGTGCCCTGACCAAAAAGCCCGAGGAATCTTATTCCCAATTGGGGGCTAAATTAGTTCAATGTCTGGAGAAATGGATGGAGAGTGAGAATGTAACTTCTTTAGAACAAATGAAAAATGTGATTGGATTGTAGCAATTTTATTCTATTTTACCGAGGGAATTGTGTTATATAGTAAGAGACAAAAATCCTAAAAATATACTGGAAGCAAGTGAGAAGGTGGATTCCATAAGTGAGATAAGACAACCCAGGTTCTCTGAGGTAAAAATTGGCAGGAAAGTGTGGGACAACAGGAGGAGAGGGACCCCACCCAGTAGAGATTACCTCAGAAGTACCCAAGCTACTGGAAGCCATTTTAAAGGCAGGCTCTCCTCCCCAGAGCTCAGTCTCCAGAAACAAAATAGCCCTGAAGGAAAGGTTGGCAAGGCCCCGTATTTTGAACCCAGAACCAGTAAACAATGTTATGCATGTGGAGAGAAAGGACACTTTTGGGCTCAGTGCCAGACCCAAAAGACTAGGGATGTTAACCAGTAAAAAGGGGAAAATTCCAGTCAGCCAAATAAGGTATTTTGTGTACAGCATAATGGAGCTACTAAGGAAGCAGTTGAATCTGTTGTCATAGCAACCCAAGTAACAGAGAGGCCAGAGAGCCAAGAGCTTCCTGTGGCTAGGGTTGTCCAATGCTTTTTGATAGAATGTAACCAGAATCTTCTATGTAACTAAGGCAATGTTATTTATGTTGATAATAATAAGTATCTTGCACTAAAAGATTCTTGCTCACAAGTTACAGTGTGTCACTCAGATATAGTCCCTGAGGAAAATATGTTAGAACAAGAAAATATTTCTATTAAAGGTATTGGTTCTGAAATAGAAGTGTTGCCCATGGTAAAAATTCCCATAAGATATAAGGGATGGTCAGGAATTTGGAAGATGGCCATATCTGATCAAATTCCTGTCCCATGTTTAATAGGCCTGGATTTATCTGAGCATGCGCAGAGTGTTTTGGAGACAACCCGTTCCCAAGGATGGCCAATTGAGGCCATTGAGGAAAACAATGAAAATCTTCCTGAAATAAGAGGAGTGAAACAGCTGACCTAGTTACCATGAGGAATCCTAATAATCCATCTTTCAGAAAAGAACAAAAGGAAGACCCCACCTTAAGTGAATGCTTTAGACATGCTAAGGAAGGGCCCCTGACCCCTGAAAACCCTGAAAGATTCTGTGTAAAGGAAGACCTATTATATAGAGAGATTGTAGTGAATCCTATGATGGGAGGGGAAAGCATTCTCAGACAGCTGGTAGTACCTTTCAAATATATAGAGAAAATTGTAGAAAAAGCACATAAAGACATATTTTCAGCTCATTTAGGGATCTCATGTACTAAGCAAAGGATTGCTCAAAACTTCTATTGGCCTGGGATGGGGAAGCAGGTCAAGCTATATTGTCAGAGCTGTGACACCTGCCAAAGACAGGATACTGGGAGTGACAAGACAAAGGCTAAGCTGTGCCCATTGCCAGTCATCTCGACCCCTTTTCAACAAATAGGCCTAGACATAGTGGGACCCCTACCCAAAGTAACCAAGAGTGGGAATAGATTTATTTTATAAATAATCAATTATGCCACAAGGTATCTGGAAGCTGTACCTTTGCAGAATAGTGAAACAAAGACAGTGGCAGATGCACTACTAAATTATATGTGTTGCATGGGCTTCACTTCCAAGATAATTACCGACTTGGGGACCTCATTTACTTCCAAATTAATGAAAAGATTGTGGCAAGTCTGCAGCATTGTTCACATCATGTCATCCCCTGAACATACCCAGACCAATGGTTTGGTTGAGTAATTTAAAGGTACCCTAATGAGAATAATCCGAACATATACAGCTGAGAATCCAAATGACTGGGACCATAAATTACAACCATTGTTATACGCCTATCAATCCGTACCCCAGGAAAGTACAGGATTTAGCCCTTTTGAATTATTTTTTGGAAGGAAAACTAGAGGACCCCCAGATCTACTCTGTCAAAGCTGTGAGGAAATGATCCTGAGTCAGTTGTTCAATACATTGATGAACTCCTTGTAACAGTCTCTGGAGATAGCAACAAAGAACTTAAAGAGCCATCAGGGAAAGCAAAAACACTGGTATGACAGGAGGGCCAGGGAAAGAGTATTTAATACCAGAGATGAAGTGTTAATGCTGAGACCCATTAAAGGAAAAAAAAAAACCTTCAATTAGCAAGGTCAGGTCCATTTAGAGTGATCTCTAAAATGAGTGACGTGAATTATGTACTTCAGGAGGAGGGAGAAGAAAGCAGAAGGGTTGGGCATGTAAAAATGATTAAGCCATATTATAGGAAGGAAATTTTTGTTTTGTATGCCATCAAAGAAATGCCCAATGAAAAAACTGAATTACATTATTGGGAAGGAAGGGGTGAACTCCAGTATAACTCTGAGGAAGTCAAAATTAGCTTTGCCCTATCAGAAGAATACAAAATCCACCTTGAAACTGTACTACAGAGATTACAGGAGCTGGTTTAACAGTTAATGCAAGTAAATGCCAACTGGGGAGTTCAGAATTAAAATATTTAAGCCATGTAGTAGGTGGAGGTGTAATCAAGCCCCTTGAATAAAAAATAGAGGCTATTAACAATTGGCCCAAGTCAACATCCAAGAAAATAAATAAGAGCTTTTCTAGGGTCAACCAGCTACTATCGTCACTTTGTGCCTAACTTCAGCGAGATAGCCGCCCCTAATCTAACCCACAAGAGACAAGCTGAGAAAATCCAATGGACGGCCAACTGTGAGGAAGCCAGTCCTGAGAGCCCCAGACTTCCAGCGTGAGTTTTTAGTCTTTATGGATGCATCCAATGTTGGGCTGGGAGCTGTGCTGAGCCAAGTTGATGATGATAGAAACCATCATCCTGCAACCTACCTCAGCAAGAAACTGCAGGCAGGCATTTATCCATAATTGAGCGGGAGTGCCTAGCCATAGTCTAGGCATTGCAAAAACTGAGACCAAATATCTGGAGAAGACATTTTGTACTATGCACTGACCATTCCCCACTTTTGTGACTAAGGACTATTCGGTCTAATAACAACAAACTGATGAGGTGGGCCCTAATCTTGCAGGACTTCGACTTTGAAATTCGCAATGTGAAGGGAACCCAGAACGTGGTGGTTGATGCGTTGTCTTGAAAACCAGAGGACTAATGGATGGACCAGGAAAAATGTAATGTAACAAATGTTTTATGTGTGCACTAGTTTTGAAATGTAATTAAGCTGCAATATCTTGTTGAAATAATGTAAGTAGTGGTATAAATGTAAAAGTAATGTGAATTGTATTAATGTAATTAATGCAAATGGTTATTGATTGTTTTAAATGTTTAAAGTAATAAGTTTGATCTGCTAAACATAGTAATTGAGACACATCTAATAGAAGATATGCATAGGTACGGTATATGATAAATATATTGTGTTAAATGGTAACATAAAGTACATGATTTAATATTTAGCATATTGTGATGATGTTTTGGATGAATTGTTCCCTGCATATTATTACATTGTTCATAAGGGTAAACTATAAGGTTTCCCCCATGAAACAAACTTTTCTTGAGGGGAGGTATGTGACGATTGTCCCACGTCACTCCTGTCACTCATAGTCAGGATCTCATTTGCATGAGCCTATGGGAAGAGTGGAGGGGCAGAGTCAGTGGATATAAGAAGGTTTTGGCAGGGGAGATGAGAGAGATATAGAATTTGCAGGGAGAGGGAGAGAGATAGTCAGGGAAGTAGATACTAATAGAAATAAGCTGGTCAAGATAAATAGAGCAGGTGGTGATTGGTTATGTGGCAAGATATACAGTGGTGCCCTGCATAGCGAGGTTAATCCGTTCCGGATTAACCGTCGCTAAGGGGAAACATCGCTATACAGAACGGAAAATGCCATAGAAATGCATTATACTTAGTTTAATGCATTCCTATGGCTCTTAAACTCACTGTTCTGCGAAGTTTCTCCATAGCGCCGTCATTTTCGCACCCTCGGTAAGCGAGAGCAGGGTGCGAAAATGGTGTGGGCGGCCATTTTCTGCACCCGGTGGCCATTTTGGAACTGCCGATCAGCTGTTCCCAAAATGGCCACCGGGTGCAGAAATGATCGCAATGTTTAGATAGGCTAAACATCGCAATGCGATCGCAATAGCGACCACAAAAAATGGGTCGCTATGCGGATTCGTAGTTAAATGGTGCGCTCGTTAAGCGAGGCACCACTGTATTACATTTTAATAATCTGATGACATTTTAATAATTTGATTGTATGCATTGAATAAAGAACATTTGTGATTCTGATTAAATTTAATACACTTCAATAAATAAGTTCTGTTAGCAGTAACCAGACAAGTGTCAGACTAAAGTTCTTTATATATTGTGGATAAAGGAAATCCACTGGTGGCAGTGAGGAAAAGAGAGAACGTCACAATTGGTGACATAGATAACATAGTGCAGTGGTGTCGAACTGTGGCCCTCCAGATGTTCTTGGCCTTCAACTCCCAGAAATCCTGGCCAGCAGAGGTGGTGGTGAAGGCTTCTGGGAGTTGAAGTCCAAGAACATCTGGAGGGCCACAGTTCGACACCACTGACATAGTGTGAGCCCTTTGTTTGGGGAAACAAGCAGGGGCCACATGGTAAACGTCACAAGTACTATGCTTGAAATTCCTCCCCTGAGATTTTCAAATCTTCTTGTTCAATAGAGGTGAGGTGGATGGGTAAACAAATGATGTCCCTTTCCAGATGAGGTCCAGGATCCTTGTGCTTGCTGTAAGTACAGGACACAGTAACTGAGAAGTACATGTGCATCGCTCTCTATCTATGTCATTGTGTGTATCTGTACAATAATCTACTTCACAGAAAGCACTCCTCCCCCAGTTCCATTAACATCCAGCTGATGACATCAAAGGTGACTCTTTTCTTAGGGCTTTTTTTTAAAAAAGTGGGTAGCCAGATAACTTGCAGAGTATCGAAGAGATGTGTAATAGGAAGACAAAAACAAATGCACCATTGGGCACCTTGCAATAAACTCAGAAACATACACCAAAGGAGTTCTAAAAAGCTGCGAGAATGGGCCTAAAATTGAAAGCTTCTTTCATCGGGTAATACAGGTTTAGGAAAATCAGAGTACAAGTGATTGAGCAGCTCTTAATTTCATATTTTTCCTGGAGCTGGGACAACACGACTCTCCCTCATACTTGCTACAGGGAAAGAATGTAAATTCTTAAAAAGAAGGCAAACAGGAATGATAGTTTTGTGGAAAGTAAGCAAATTTACACTGTTACTGCTTAATGCAAAATAACAGATTAATGCTAATCACTTAAATTAGTAAAATTATGACACCTGCTGCTTTGTTGCATGGACTTTTGAGGATTAGAAGAGCTGGGGGGATCATTTGGGTATTCGTTCAACCACCAGTCATTTGTTTCTCTGTTGTTGTGGAGAGATACTGTTGCTCAAATTACAGAAACATTAGGAAATAAAGGAGACTTTCTTCATTTGGTCACGCCGATAGAGGGACTGAAGGGATCCAATTATCAAGGCGTGGCTTTGCCAACTTGCCTGGATTAACACGTGACGTTGAGGGGCCGAATGCAAGGACAGCCAAGGGGCGTGGGCTGGTCAGAGGGCATTTAAAGGGGTGCTCTCCCATTGTCCTTCATCGGCCATGCTGAACTGGCAAACCCACCCGCCCGCCCTATTCTATAGTGTGAGATTAGCTGGTCACCCTGTCGGGGGCTGGATAGGAATTTTTGACCCGTCACCCAATTGGCCTACAGAGGTGGGCATTTTTCGCTTATCCCACACTGGACTAGGAGTGTCAGCCAAGCGAAGGTGGTAGCATCTGGTCACACGGGGCGGGTAGTGCGGATTCAAAGGTACTGGATATTGGTTTCTTGGGCAGTGGCAACAAATTCCAGTGCATCTTGACCAGTAGCACGCCCGGGTATGCAACCGCAGTGCTGGGAGGTCAGGATGCGCTGGGGACAATCCTGGACCCCGGAAGGCACAGAGAGAAGGAAGGGGTCCGGGGAAATCTGGAGGCCATTAGTTATTCCATGTCAACAACGAAGGGAATAACGGAGGCCTGAGCCCAGCCTTGCAGCTGGGCAAGAGCCAACCTAATACCCAGCAAGGAATTTGAATCCGCACTACAGCAGGACCCCCCTTTTCCTCAGAAGATTGGCATGTTCATGAAAATGGAATGAATATTAATAAAGTGTGGCCCATGTTTAACCCATGTACCTCGTCTCGTGTGGTTGTTCTGGGACAAGTGGGCAATCCCTCTCTCCTACAGAAGATAAATCTTGTGGGTGTTTGAAAATTCCTTCTTAAGCTGACAAATTAATAAGACAGGCAGGCAGGCAGACAGGCAGGCAGGCAGGCAGACAGACAGACAGACAGACAGACAGACAGATGAACAAGGGAAGACCTGAGAAACATGCTTAATGTGTAGCTTCTATAATTAAAATTGTAAACCGCCCGGAGAGTGCTTGTAGCGCTATGGGGCGGTATATAAGTCCAATAAATAAATAAATAAATAAATCCCACAAAGGTTTAAGTGCTGAGCCAACACTTCTCAGAAGACTTTTAAGAAGCATTCTGAGAGCTTCAAAACCTCTTCAATTTTCTTTTCTTTTGTTTCTGGTGGCTGCTGCTTCCTAAGAAAAACACTGCAATGGTCTGTAGTGGGAAGAGGTAGAGGACATTATGGATGAAGCAAAATTGTATCCAGGCTGCCAAAGAGTTACTACTATTGTGGCCACTTGTAGTGGCAGTGAGAGGAAATTCTTTCATGGGGATGGGTGTGAAGAATCAAGCAGCACTGCAGCGATTGCTAATGATGAGCTATACCTCTGAGATATTGTTAGAGAATTTCTCCTTGTTGATGTTGTTATGTGCCAACACATGTTTTCTGCCTTATGGTCAGAAGCCCTATTCAGGTCTTGCAAACAAAAGACATTACTTATATCACTGAGTCAATCCATCTCATGTTTGACCTTCCTATTTTCTTCAATTTTTTCCTTCAACTTCTTTTTCCTTCATTTTTTCCTGGCATTGTTGTCTTTTCTAGAAATGTGGTGAAAAGGCCTCTCCCATTTCTTCTGTCACCAAATAGCACAGAGAATTTTGAAAAGCCATTTCTGCACAGCTATAGTTTGCTTTACTTTGAAAATTTTGGAATGTGTCTAGCAAAGCATCCTGACTGCTGTCTTCCCCAAGCCTCCCATGACAATTGCAGTGAAAGTCTCCACTGGCATGAACTATCTGTTTGGTGAGATCATTGGGAAATGGAGGTGGAGAAGAGGGAACCCCCTTTCCATTAGCAATGCCAGGATTGTAGAATTCTGCCTTTATAAAATTCTACTGGCATTCTTGTCCCATCCCAATTCTGTATGATTGGGGTTGTGGAATTTTTGGTACACATTCTTAATTTCACGTTTTCAAGACTGATCAAAGTATGTTTGCATACATTTTTCAAATAAACACAGTTTTAGTCATACAGAGTTTATAAATGTACTAACAATTATATCTGCATTTTTTCTTTGCCAAAATTCATCACAAGTCACAGCAATGTAGAGATTTCTGAGACAGGATTCATCTTCTTGCTGGCCTTTGAGGTGCAAAACCTTTCATAGGGAACCCAACAAATTCATTCTGCATCCATTTTGAGAGGTACAGTTCTCTCTTTCTCTTAGGCCATTCAGAAAGAAAGCCAAAATTATGGTACAGTGGTGCCTCGTTAGACAGTTACCCCGCATGACAATTTTTTCGCTAGACATTGACTTTTTGCGATCACTATAGTGATTCGCAAAACAGTGACTCCTATGGGGGAATTTCGCTGGACAATGTTTGGTCCCTGCTTCGCAAACCAATTTTCGCTGGACGATTTTGACAGTTCCCTCCATGCTCACAAAACAGGTGTTTTCGGGACCTACGTTTCGCAAGACAGCTATTTAAACAGCTGATCAGCGGTTTGCAAAGCGGCTTTCCTATGAACGATGATTCTTCCCCATTGGAACGCATTAAACAGGTTTCAGTGCATTCCAATAGGGAAATGCTTTTCACTAGACAATGATTTCGCTAAAGAGTAATTTCAGTGGAATGGATTATCATCATCTAGTGAGGCACCACTATATATGCACATTTGTCTTATATTGTTTGTAGGCATATGCCTTTGATGTTTCTGGTTCTTTTGCCCCCCCCTTTTGGCAGTGGGACATTGGTCATCATTTTTGCTGTCATTTGGCTTTGTTTGTTTTGCTGTGCATTGTGCATTTTAAAAAGTATTTCATGCATTTATATGTGAGTTGTAAGACACTTCATGATCAGAGGCATAGGGCATGAAAAAAAGTAATACGTAACTGTATAAGAATATGTGGCTATGGCACTGCCCAAAATTGGAAATAGAAATATATTTTTCTTTTTTCTGATGACAACTCAATATCCTTTTCTCTTAGAACAGGAGGAAGAAACACTGGATTGCTGCTTACCATGAAACTATTAAAGACAAAAGAACTCTCCAAGAGAGGAAACGGAGAAGGCCAGTCTTTCACTTTAGTGGGAATGATTGTTTGTGACATAGATAATGAATAATAAATACGTTGATAAATGAATCTGGAATGCTGTAGAAGGGTCACAATGTTGATTCATTATGGAGTGAGAGGCACATTTCCTCACACAGGCACCTCAAGGTGGTTTGCGGTGAATGATTATAAACCACTAGAGAGGATATTCAACAGGGTCGAAAGGAGGTCACAAAGTCAAGGGGTAATAACAGACATGGAAATCAGTGTAGAACTGCCATGGGTGCTACCTATTTCTGAATGGTGGTTGAAGGATACAGTGTTCACTAGTGCAACTCTGTACACCAGTGCATGATAAGGAAAAAATACGGACTTCTAAATCTCTCAAATTCAAATTTTTGAAAAAGATAGGACTTGCTTGCTTTAATTTCAATAGGGTGAGTGAAAGAAAATAGAGATAGCTTAACTTGTGTTTCCAGAGATGTTGTTGACAAAGAAGTTGTGATCACATAGGATGGGACCTCCTGCCCCAGTAAAGATAGTGACAGTGTTCTTCACTATTATACAAGATGGAAACCGTTCTATTTATATCTCTCATGAAAGCAGTGATTGTTTGGAGGGGGCATTTTTTTCCAATGAGTACAATCTGATGAATCACCAGATGGCATTTAGAGAATAGTTTGGGAGTACTGGATTAGAATCAGAGGGCCTTACTTGGATGATCAGCCCCACTCATCATAAGGGAGTATGGTAACTAATCTAAAGCAGTTGAATGTGCAAATGTTTTGTATCTGTGTAGCATTGCAAATGTTTTGTATCTGTGTAACATTCTCAGCCAAGACAGAAGCCTCTTAAGAAGACCATGGGAAGGAAGGGCAAGCAAGGGGCTTATAACAACTTTTCTATTATTACTTCTCCCACTGGGCTTAAATAAACAAGTTAAAGTCATATTAAAATGTTTTTTCAGACTATGGACTCACACATTTATGATTAACAAGTAGTTTGGCCTGTGTGTGTGGCTCAAGAAAAGGAATGTTTGGTATAAAGGCATGCTATAACGAAAAAGGTGAAGTCATCAGGGCTGTGAAACCCAGAAAGAAGTTAAAAGCAATGTGTTCCCTTTGAATGGCAATTGTGAGGCAACATAATGCAGATAGGCTATATTTTGGGTTGTGAGGAGAGTGGAAGGGCATATGTGTGCTTATGACGCTGATCAGAGCCTTGCAAAGACCTTAGCTAGTTGGACTTACCATACTGACTCTCCTGTATTAATTGTTCTGTTATTGACATTTTGATAAATTACATGCGATCAAGGAAGAGGGCTCAGAAGAATCTCTGCTTGTAGTGAAAATAGCCCTATTACCATATTGCCTCCTTAGAGCTTCATAATGTTACTCCTGCTTCACACAGAGATTTAAGAAAATGAGAAGTATGGGCAATGGATCACAATTTATCATGTCCTTTCTTATGTTCCGTTCCCCCCTGTAGGCCAAATGAGGACAGAATAATTTGGCTGAGTTCAACAAAAGTTTGTAAGTAATTAATGCATATCACAAAACTTCTGGTGTGTTCATACCACAGTCATCTCATTAACATCATTCGCCATCTTTCTAGGCCTATGCTTATAATGAAATGTTGACAGCTGCTATTTAAGAAATCCAAAATCCTGTTCAGGAATTGTAAATCTGTTATGTGAGGAGGGAGAGCACAGTAGCTGTTCAACTCTCCTCACATTTTTCCACTGCCCATCTCTTCTACTTCTGAAAAGAAGGAGCCTCCTCGCTGTGTACAAGCTCTCCACGTGCTAATTTTCTGGGATTCTGGGTTAAATGGACAGTCCATACATAGGAGAGGCCCTATGTATGGAGGTATGGTGGGAGGTATGATATTGAGAGGGAGGGCTGCTGTGCTCCTTCTCCTCACACATTTATTAAACACGTAATAGAATGCCTGAATCAGGTTCTCAGGAAGATTTTAAGATCTCCATTTTTAAATTAGAATCACTGAAATTGGCAGGCTATATCAGTGCAAATCATTTCATGCAACAAAGAGAGGTAAAGTTAGTGCAATACTCTCCTTTTTTCCATCCAGAAATAAAATGCCTGAATTTTCAGTTTTTAATCAGTTTATTTGGAAGGTTACAGCAGAACAGCTAATTTGAAGGAACAGGAGAACAAATTGAAGCTACTGTATTCGTTCTGGTGTGTTTCTAGGGCACAGTAGAGAAATTATTAATCTTCCTTTCTTCTTTGAGTGAAGGTTATTTAGTTGTTATCTATCTTACTTATCCTTCAGATCTTTAAAGATACTTATATTCTAGCAATACATATGTTCTTGTGGACACATTTCCCTATAGAAAAAAAGACTTGGTTTCATTGTAGGAGTATCAGGTAAGACAACTGGAAATTTGGAAATGCTCCCTCAATAAGATGCATATTCTTTGTATAATTAGGGCCTTATCTCCCACTGTGGTGTGTGATCCATTTTGGAAGTGTGTTTGCTCACTTCATGATCACTCTCCTTATGTGGAGGAAAAGACCCTAACAGAAAGTGATAATGGAGGAACTGGACTAACAATGCTCCATCCTTCATCATTCTCCTTGTGTGGAGAGTGATGGTCTGAAGAAAAGAGCACACTTTCTATGCAAGCTTTCTACGTAACACAGAACTCACATTTTCCAGCTTTCTTGATTGTGTGGAAACCCTTTCGCTACAGATGAAGTTTTCCTCTTCACCTGAGGACAGCAACAACAAGGAGGAATGAAGCTAGTGCACTCCAATTCTCACATCTACTCAAACGTTTTCTAAGTAAACTAAGAAATAGCTGTCTAAGGCTCTAATTCTAATTAAAAATGAATTAGCAAATGTCTGGCTGGGGCTGTTTTTGCACTGGAGCCAAAATCCTACTGGTCCTCCATGGCATGGATAGATGATTGCACAAGAGAACAAACCTGTCCTGCCAGACAACTTTCATGCTCTTCAGCTTCTTCAGCCCATGCCCTCAGCCACACAATAAAAAGTAAGCAATGAAGGAAAACAACAGCAAAGGTGTTTTTCTTTATGTGCACATTTGTTCCCCAAAGTATTTTTGATCTGGCTGGCTGTGGTACCGTTACAGTACTAATTAAACAGCTGAATTATATACAGCCTTTAAATTGATTAATGAATTATGAGTGCTGTTATTTCTTTTCGAATAGGTTTTCATTTCTGTTCTTATTTGCAATATGCTGTTAGATGAGTTCTAATATTGTCATCATGCATACGGTTTAACTACCATGAGCTTTGCATTTAGAGAAGAACCAGATTGTGATGTTTAATAAGAAAAAGGTAAAAACACCTCCCTCTCACCCCAAATTCTTGAATCAGTTGGCAGCCTCGGTTACTTCTCAGTCTGAGTGTATGGTTCCAGCAGTTTTCTGAGCCCAAATTCTCCCCATAGGTAGCCAACTTAAAAGTCCTTCATCTCCCTCTTTTATGACTTTTTAACGTTCAAATTAGCCCTGGACTGGATAGCCACTGAAATGGAGGACATGTCTGGAAAGAAGATGGGTCTTGAGATGCCCTTCAGATGGTGTAGTGTCCTGCCTGAAAAAGGAAACTTGACTTGGCTCGGTTTTATGATCTTCAAAGGATGGCTTTCCCTCAGCCCACAATCCTAAAAGATTTGCTAGGACATGGTTTTCAGCACAGGATTTTCTAAGTGATCTCCACCAGCAATCAATCAATCAATCAATCAATCAATCAGTCAGTCAGTCAGTCAGTCAGTCTGTCCGTCTGTCTAAATGTGTTCATTTAATTATATATATAAGAGTGAGAGAGAAAGAGCGTGTTTAGAGGCCTGTGTGCCTACGTATTCAGTGAGAGAAAGTCTGTGATTGATTAAATAAGATACAGTGATTGACATCATGATTAGCTACTTGTGATTTTCATATTTTATTTTGTTATCAATAAACCAGTTTTGTTTTGAAGGAAACCTTTGTCCTTCTTAAATAGTCATTACAATTGGTGGCAGCGAGAGTGAAGTAGTGTGGTGGGCATTCTGAGAAGCCTGAGTTGGCAGTGACATCAGAGTGGCCAGCCACGTCACATGTCCCTTTAGCCATATATATATAGACAGGATGTAAACCCAGGCCCTGACTCTTAGGAGATCTGTCTCCAATCATATCCTTGCATTTGAGACATATCTGGGGACCTGAAGGCTGTTTCTTAAGAATTTAGATTGTACCCTTTCTTGGGGTGCAAAATGTGAAATAGGCGGCCCCAAAAATGAACCATATAGCAGTTGTGCAAGCATCTCAGCCTTCTAAAGAGCTCGAGGAACAAAGAATCCACCCTGAGAGAGGTGAAACTTTCCTATACTAATTGCGGTCCTTTCTCCTTGATCAGCTGCATACTTACTATGTTGAACCCTTGAGCCTGTGACTTGTAGAAGTACCCCTAAGTATTTGAAGTTATTAACTTGCTCAATACAATGACCCTTAATAGACCAAACCCTTGTCTTTGGTTTGCGCCCAAAGGCAATTATCTTGGTTTTCTGATAGTTTATTGTTAGAAACTTAGTTTCACAGTATAAGGAGAGTTTCTGCAAAGCCCTCCTTAGACCAACAGGAGTTCTAGAGAGGATCACTGTGTCACTGGCATACAGAAGTGTTGATGTAGGTCTATTAGCAAGTCTGGGAGGGTGGAGTTCGGGGTTGTTGAGCCAGCTAGGTATTTATATAAAAAAATAAATAAAGCTGGGGCTAATAAGACTCCTCTATAAGTCTGTATGGGTTATGTAAGTTTTCTTTGTCTACTGCATCTAACTCTTAGGTTAGGACTCTAATCTGTCAAGGTCATTTTGAATTTTAATCTGGTCCTCTGGGAAATTAGAAACCCATGCCAATCTGGTATCATCTGCAAATTTAATCAACATACTCTCTCTTCCTTCATCCAAGTCATTGGTAAAGATGTTGAATAACACAGGACCCAGAACAGAACCCTGGGGCACCCCACTAGTCATCTCTTTCCAGGATGAAGGGGAGCCATTTGTGATCACCCTTTGGGTTCAATCAGCCAACCAAATTCATCTAAACAGTAGTGCTACCTATCCCACATTCTACTACCTTCTTTGCAAGAATATTGTGAGGAACCTTGTCAAAGGCCTTACTGAAATCAAGATATGATACATCCACAGTGTTCCCTTCATCCACCAGGCCTGTTACTCTATCAAAGAGAGAGAGAGAGAGAGAGAGAGAGAGAGAGATCAAATTAGTCTGGCATGACTTGTTTTTGAGAAACCTGTGTTGACTTCTACTAATGACAGCATTGCTTTCTAAGTAATTACAAACTGTGTGCTTAATGACCTTCTCTAGAATCTTTCCAGGAATTGATGTCAGACTGACGGGACAATAATTATTTGGGTCTTCATTCCCCCCCCCCTTTTGAAGATAGGGACAACATTTGCCCTCCTCCAATCTGTGAGGACTTCCCCTGCTCTTCAAGAATTCTCAAAGATTATTGCCAATGGTTCTGATATTACTTCTGCCAGTTCTTTTAATATCCTTGGATATAATTCGTCTGGCCCAGGAGACTTAAATTCATCCAAGATAGCCAGGTAATTCTGTACTACTTCTCTACCTATTCTGTGCTGCATTTCCCACACTACTTCACCTGCTCTTCGTCCCTAAGGGGATGAATTTGTGTCATGTATTGAATTTGTGTTATGTACTGTCAGGTCACATCAGGCTTACAGTGACTTCATTAGGATTTT
The DNA here is from genome assembly GCF_051106095.1 of Pogona vitticeps. Classification (NCBI taxonomy): domain Eukaryota; kingdom Metazoa; phylum Chordata; class Lepidosauria; order Squamata; family Agamidae; genus Pogona; species Pogona vitticeps. Next base: position 77,128,731 of record NC_135787.1, read on the forward strand.
CAAGGTAACTGAGTGTGAGGAGGTGCAGGTGCACACATCTTGCAGCTGATGGATCAGGTTCTAGAACCTGTGAAAGCCTTTGCCTCAGCTTACATTGATGATATCATTACTTTCAGGCCTACGTGGGAGACTCATCTCCAGCACTTGAAAAAAATCCTGACAAAACTTTGCTGGGCCAGACTGATGGGTCAGAGTCCCGACTGAGTACCAAGTCTTGGGTACCAAATCCTGAGTCCCAAGCTCAGAGTTTGAGTCCCTGTTAAAAATAAGCTTTTTCCCCCCAGAAAAAAGGGAGGGGTCTGTGGGTTCTGAGTTGCAAGTTGAATCCAAGTTATTGGGGGGGGGGAACCCTGAGTTGCTGGTGCAACTTCAGTCTGACTTGATAGCAAGTCTTGTGACTCAGATCTCCATCCCTGGTGAAACTTTTTCGCTAATACTGAATAAAAGCACCAGAATGTAGAGGACATTGCCTGGGAGGCTTGACTATTAGAATATTGCCACAATGGTGCATACCTAGATCTCATTGAGCTGACTATGCACATGCCCAGCTACTGTATTACTATGGTTTCATAAGATAGGCAAAGCAGAATTAATATGACTTGCAGGAAGACAATACTACTACTCGTAGCACAAATTTTAGTACTGGTGCAATAGTTCAAGTCCCTTTCCTGTTGTGCATCAGATGCTGTTTATGACTGCTCAGCTGCACAGGTCTAAAAGCCCCTGGCACAAAGCTCCAATTAAACTTCAAGGTTTACTTTTGTTTTACGGGCAGATATGAGGAGAGGGACACAAGCATGAGCCATGGGATAACAAGGGAATGAAAATATAAGGGAACATATATAACCACTGTACAAGCAATGAAACAATACAGCACATAAGCCAGTTTGAGCCTCAAGTCAAGAGGTAGTTTCTGACAAGTTTATTCTTTTATATGGCATCTAATACCACCCATGCACTCAGGACCTATGGCTGGTGACTTTGACTTGATAAATATCTTATACTTTTATGAATCTTGGAAAAGCAGGTTTCAATCATTTCAGCTGGTTAAGAACATTGCCTCTAGACAAGTGGGTTTTTTAACCTTTTCTTCACCATGGACCCTCTTTAAATATGTTTTGTTGTTGCAGACCACCAAGATTTAACTCAAGAATTAAAACCCTAAAATGCATCAAATATTTATTTAAAGTTTCTCATGAAGCTTCTTCAAATTTGGAGAGAAGGGAGAAATATGTTGAAGTGTTAATGCACACACTACTTTTATAAGTAAGCCGCCTAGAGTGGTCTTAAGTGACTAGATAGGCGGGATACAAATTAATTAATTAATTAATTAATTAATTAATTAATTAATTAATTAAATAAATAAATAAATAAATAAATAAATAAATAAATAATATTTTATTGGAATTATTGTTGTTGTCGTTGTTGTTTATTATTATTATGATTATGATTATGATTATGATTATGATTATGATTATGATTATGATTATGATTATGATTATGATTATGATTATGATTATTATTATTATTATTATTATTATTATTATTATTATTATTATTATTAAAACACCAGACACAGTTAACCAAAATTGATTGGTATTACATAACAGATACAAGTTTTAACCCAAAACCTCGCTTGACGACGAGGTGCCTCGCTTGATGACGTTAATTCGTTCCAGTGAAATCGCTGTAGAGCGAAAACGTCGTAATGTGAAAATAAAAAGCCCATTGAAACGCACTGAAACCTCTTCAATGCGTTCCAGTGGGCTGGAAACTCACCGACCAGCGAAGATCCTCCATAGGGTAGCCATTTTCGGTGCCTGTACAGCAGGGAATCTGTCCCAGAAAACAGCGGGGAGCCATTTTATTTACCCGGCAGCCATTTTGAAATCACCGATCAGCTCTCCAAAAATTGTCATTTTGCGAAGAATCGGTTCCCGAAGCAGGGAACCGATCGTCGTAAAGCAAAACAAGCCCATGTAAAACATTATTTCGCTATCGCAAAAGCAATCGCAAAAAGTCAACGTAAAGCGGATTTGTCGTAGAGCGGGGTAATCGTCCAGCGGGGCACGACTGTATCTGTTAAATATTGACACAGTATGTACGTTGTTCCTAATATTGCTGTTTTTTTTTGTAGCTCTGATAGTGTGATTTCTGAGATCTGCAACTGCTTATAGTACTGTCTGAAATTTCTTGATATTGTTCCCAAAGACCAGATGACGACGGGGACTATTGAAGTTCATTTCATCTACAGTGGTGCCTACTGAAGTTCATTTCATCTACAGTGGATTTTAAGATTTTCTGCAGTCTTTTGATATATTCCCTTTCTGTCAGTTCTTTAACTTTTGTGTGCACAATGTTATCTGCTTCTAGTATTTTAATGTATTTATAATTTTTATCACTTGAGAGTGATTTTATAATAGTGCCCTTTTTAAACTCTACACCATCTTGTTTTTGCCATGGTGTATAGATAGGGCTGCATATTTGTCAATTCCAAAATTCATTTGGAAATCTTCACTAAATATTTGCACTGTGTTTAGCAGTGAATCTATCTCAGTGGACCTTTTTGCATATAATTTTAGGTCATCCATGTATTACAGATTATTGATTTTTCCTGCCTGCTCTGAAATATGGTACAGTGGGGTCTTGACTTGAGAACTTAATCGGTATTGGAAGGCGGTTCTCAAGTCAAAAAGTCTGTAAGTCAAGTCTCCATTGACCTACAGTGCATTGAAAACCGATTAATCCCGTAACAGGCCGTTTTTGTTCCATTTTGGTTTTTTTCTGGTCTGTAAGTCAAATCTCAGTCTGCAAATCAAACCTAAATTTTGCGGCCAGAGAAGTCTGTAACTCAAAAAATCTGTAAGTCAAGCCGTCTGTAAGTCAAGGGTCCACTGTAGCCCAATCCAGTTTTATATAAAATTAAATGGGGATTAGTGAGATGTTCAAACAGCAGTGGTAACAATGAATCCCCTTGAAATATTCCTCTTTTGATGCTAACTCCCCCAATTTCTCTACCATGGGCCATTAAGACCGTTTTCCATTTTTGCATGTCTTTCTTTAGGAACCTCTGAATGTTTTTACTAACCCCAAACATTTCAGGCAGGTGTTAATCCAGCCATGTGGCAATGAGTCAAATGTCTTTTAATAGTGTATCCAAACCATATTAAAGTTTGTTTTTTGTCTTTTTGCATTCCTCATGATCATTTTATCAACAAACAGCTGACCATTCATGCCTCTTGACTTTTCAAAGTTTCCTTTCTGTTCAGATGCTTTTGGAAATTTTAAGTTAAATAATTATATACTGATCTTTCCAGTACTCCTGTGAGGAGCTTGAACATTGTTGGAAGGCATATAATTGGTAGATAATTACTGGGTTCATTGTCCTTTTGATGAGATTTTATTTTCAGAAATGTGTGGCCTATTATTATTATTATTATTATTATTATTATTATTATTATTATTATTATTATTATTATTATTATTATTATTATTATTATTATTATTATTATTATTATTGTTGTTGTTGTTGTTGTTGTTGTTGTTGTTGTTGTTGTTGTTGTTGTTGTTGTTGTTGTTAGTGTTAGTGTTAGTATTAGTATTAGTATTAGTATTAGTATTCATAGTAGTAGTAGTAGTAGTAGTAGTAGTAGCAGCAGCAGCAGCAGCAGCAGCAGCAGCAGCAACAGTGGTAGTAAGCAATAAGGTTTCATAGGTCACAGCCAGATCAGCCGCTTCACAAGGTGTGCAGCTGCTGTTGCGAAGCTGTTTTGCCCGCCCGGCTGGAGGAGACGAGGCATCATGCAATGTCAGGTGAGCAGGAGTGAGCAGAAGCTTTAAAGGAAGCTGCTCAGCACAGCATTGCCCTCTTTGTTGGGAAGGAGTCGGAGGAGATGGAGGGCTGCGCAGCATGACCACAACGGTTTCGCTTTTGACTGTGTGGCTGCTTGGCTGTAGGAGAACCTGACCTCAGGCTGGGCTTCAGTTCAGCCCACCGCGGTTTGCCTTTTTGCATCAGGTTGGATTGGGAGAGAGCCTTTGCAGGCTTCTCCCCACTACTTAGTTTTTACATAAATATTGATTAGTTGTTTTGCATTGAATAATTAATAAAGTTTATTTACTGTGTGGGGGGTAATCATCCAGAAGGTTGAGTTAAACGGCACTTACTTCACCTTATTCACCCCCACCCATCCCACCCTACTCCAGTACAAATTTTCTATCTACAAATTTTTAGGATTCAGGGCACATTTGCGTTTTTGGGCACATTGGATGAGAGTTTTAGGTTTTGGGGGGATGTAGTGGTTAAACCTAGATAGATCTAAGGGAATTGTATAGAATGGATATAGATATACTTATACACTTGATATGGATATCGATTGTGGTGTATGTAGTGTTAGTATATAAATTCATGTAGTTAATTAAAAATAAATAAATAAATAAATAAATAAATAAATAAATAATAGTTCATCTGAGTGTTGCATAGGTAGGTGTATGTGGGTCCTGATATATCTGCAGCACTGTAAGCAATAGATTGCTGTTTACTTAATAAAGTTGTTGACAGTTTCAGACATTTTGAACTGTGGTCAGGTTGTTAGCGGGGTTTTAAAATGGGTCCAAAAATAATAAGAGTGGAATGAAAGGCAAGCAGCCTGCTAAATGCAGAGCCCCTCCACGGTCACCTCCGGTACTTTCCTTGTCTGAGGAAGAGGATTGGCCCGATTACAGGACAGTATGGGAGAAGCTTAATCTGTTGGAGAGGGAATGAGTGCAGAGACACATTGAGGATGGTGGGCTGGGAGTGCGTAGGTCTAGGAGGCAGTCCAAGTCACAAAAAATAGCTGAGCTAAAAAGGATGGGTGATCCCATGCTTTCACAGATTGCTATTTTGGAAGGGGAGCATTTGGAACAGTGCATCCACAGCAGCCGTTACACCGGCGACACAGGTCAAAGTTGGCATCCTCCAGTACCCAGATGCAGGCGAATGAGGAGGAAGGGCAGTCAGCGGTGGCACCTGAAGCCAGGTCGGTTCAGCAGGGACTGAATGGCGACAGTGGACCCACCATAGCAACTTTGGAGGAACCTGCATCCACAAGCGCACTTGCAGTGCTGCCATGAGTGACACCACCAGGTGGGAGTACCGTTACACCAGGCACTACACAGTTGGTGAGTGCTTGGCTGTGGGTTACCAGGAGACATATGGTGCTGGTTCCTTTGGTCTTGCCTCTGCAGGCATTAGGGTGTGGTGCAATGCACACATTTGGGGTCCAATATAGGGGCAGCCCCAAGCCAGGCTTATGTACAACAAGCCAGGGGACCAGCAGGAGCAGATGAGTCAGGGGTGCCGGCTGTGGCTGACATGGCTTACAACTCAGTAGCGAGGTGGGCCCTCCCTGAAGGTGACCAGTCTTTACCTTCAGGGGATCACTTTCTACCGGCCACGGTGGAAAAAATGTGAAATAGAACGTGTGTCGATGTCTTTGACCTGCTAAATAGAAAAATTGAGGATAAGAAGAAGGACAAGGAGGATGAAAGGGAGAGAGGAAAACTGTGTTGGTGTAAATCAGACCGATGCTGGGCTAATTGCCTACCAGTGTTCTTTATCTATGTAGGAACAGTGGTTTTTGCTTATCTGCAGAAGGCATTAGCGTTAATACAGTATATGGACCTTATCTACAAGGCATATGTAGATTTCCCTGGGCATGTGTGGCTTCTTTATGATGAAGGGTTCTGTATGTGGGTGGTGCTGCACCCCAACATGCACTGTGAGGTCCCACATGATGCCCTATGGCTCCGGCTTATGACCCCATCCAGCCTGGTCCTGGGTGATAGATTTGATAATGGGCACTTGGTGCAAAGGGCACAAGCTGGCAATTCCTGCTTGACAGCAGGTCAGGTGGTTCAATTATGCCTGTCCTGCTGGGAATTTAATGCCTGAAGATCTTGCAATAAAAAACCACGCAGGTTCAGGCACCAGTGGTCAATATGCAGTGGCCCACATGCATCATCAGCATGCCCTAAAGGGAGGCCAGGGGGCAATATGGGCCAAGACTCTGGAGGGAGAGGTTGCAAGCCACCTCCAGCCTCAGCTATGGCACCAAAAGGGCCCTAGCTCAATTAAGGTCACAGTCTTAGAGCAGTGGCTTAGACTTTACCCGGATAAGGTGACAGGTAAGTTTTTGTTAGATGGTTTCTGTGACAGCCTCCTCACACGTCTGTTCACCCAGCATTTTAATTAATTACTTTTAATGTTTTAATTGTTTTAAGAAATATTTTAATATATGGTATTTTATACTGTTTCTTAAAATGTTTTTAATGTTTTTAGGTTTTAATGTTGTACGCTGCCCAGAAGCCACTGGCAATGGTGCGGCTAAAAAATATTGTAAATAAATAAATAAATAAATAAAGGAGGTGTCACGTCACTCTCACACACTCACTCTATTCACGCTGCCACCAACCATTTCCTCAAATGACTTTTCAGACTAATAAATGATTTTGAAAATAAAAATTTGTGTTTATTGGTTACAACAAAAGGAATGGTAAATCACTTTAATAACTCAAATGATAAGACAATCAATGTAATAAAGTATCTCTCACTCACACACTCTCTCACAGACCCTCACTATATAGCACAGTTCTTCACAATAGGAACAAACCCTAACACCCTAACCGGTCCCTAACCAGTCCCTATCTGGTCCCTATCTAGTCCCTATCTGGTCCCTATCTAAAGTATTCACACCCATTCACTCCCCTTATATACACTGGCTCCACCCCTTATGTCCCACCTTCCGTCACGCTATTGGCAGATGACATGCCTCTACAGCAATGACAGACAGGTGGCTTCCAAGCTACCGTAACAGTTTCAAGTTCAGTATTCATGTTCCTTTCATGGGTGTTAGAGTAGCCACTTGGTCTGATAACCTGAAATTGGTGAAGGGGCAAGACAACACTGTAAGACTAAAAATTGGCAAGGAAGTGATGGAGGGATGAGTGTTGGGTCCTTTCCTCGTACCTCCAGTTGAGAATTTGAGAATGTCACCTCTGGGAGTTGTTCCCAAGAAGGCGCCTGGAGAGTTTCAATTAATCCATCATTTATCGTTTCCAGCAGGGGATTCTGTTAATGACAGAATACTGCAAGAGCTGTGTAGTGTTTGCTACATATCCTTTGACGAAGAGGTCTGCATGGCATGGAGATGCGGCATTGGTGCTCAAGTTGGGAAATGTGATATCAAATCAGCATTTAGACTTCTTCCGGTTCATCTAGAAGACTTTGATCTTCTGGGATTTGCATTTGACGGAAGTTTCTATATGAATAGGGTATTGCCTATGGGATGTTCTATATCCTGTTCAGTTTTTGAGTGATTTAGCACCTTTTTGGAATGGGCACGTAGGTGTAAAATCAGTGGCTCCAAGGTTGTCCATTACCTTGATGATTCTTTATTTTGTGGTAATCAGGATACGTCACAATGTCAGGAACTGATGTGGGCATTTCAGGGATTAGCCAGGGAATTGGGTGTCCCCTTGGCTGAGGGAAAAACAGACGACCCCGGCCAGAGATTGGACTTTTTAGGCATCGGGTTGGACACTATTATGCAGGCTAGTCATTTACCAGAAGACAAGCTGACAGACCTGCAAGCAAAGTTGCAGGGAATGCTGGCATGTCAAAAAGTTGCCCTGAGAGAGCTACAGCAAATGGTAGGACACTTAAACTTTGCTTGCAAAGTGGTTGCTCCAGGAAGAGCCTTCCTAAGGCGATTATGTGACGCAATGAAGGGCCTTAAGAAGCCTCATCATAAGAGATGCTTAACGCAGGGTATGAAAGAGAACTTAAAAGTGTGGCTGCAGTTCCTCCAGGGTTTTAATGGTACCTCCTGTTGGAGGAACAACCTGAAGCTAGGGGCAGATCTTCAGGTGCAGAGAGATGCAGCGGGATCCCTGGGTTACAGCATCTTTTTTTGAGGCCGATGGTGTGCAGGAACAATGCCAGTTCAGTGGCACACATGGGGCATTACGAGGGATCTTACGTTTCTCAAGCTCTTTCCGATTGAGGGGCCTGTACAGCAGCTTGTACAGAATTTTTCAATTTTGGGGAGAAAGGTTTGGGGCAAGTTTGACCCTCTCTGGATGATCATATGATGAAGTTTGCAGTGCATTTACACTGCAGAGGATCTGCACCCTGGTTGATCCAGGGGCGGATGTTGTGATGAGATGGGTTATGTGGTTGAGATCTTGTACTGAAGATGGATTATGTAGTAGTGAATAATGGAAGAGGGATTCCATATTGGTTCTCTGCATAGATGATTCCTGCAATGCTAACAAAGTATCTGCTAGTAGGAGGATGGGAGTATGCTCTTCTGTAGGCCTGAGAAGAACATTCCATGATAAGATAGATGGACTTTGTTGTGACTTATTGCAAACCCAAATAACATCTGTTACCCATGGGAAAGAATTGGAGCGGAAAGTCAGGAAGTAAAGAAGGACTGTTTACCCAACGACGTACCGTGATTGGATAACACCGTGAGAAGGAAAAGATAAGGGATATGCCAGCTAAGCTTGAAAAAGGAACTTTTGCCTATGGACAGTGATGAGGAAGTAGGGTACAATATGGCTTAGTTTGATCAGACAATATGGATAAGTTTTTAGAGAGATGTGGTTATTAGCTGTAGTAAAATTAATAGAATATGATATTTCTTTTACAGGATTTTTCTTTTTATAGGATAATGATGTACTTTGGACTTTTACACTTATTTGGATTATTTTCATTATTTTGCTTTTCCTAATGGATTACCTTTTTAGATTAAAGGGGAGGCACCTGCCTTTTTACCTCCTTAACCAGTTTTCACTTGTTTTCTTGGATTTTTGGAACTTTTAGCTTTTTTAAATACTTTTATATTTTTCATGGATTCTTTACTCCATTACAATTTTGTAAATAACTTGGAAAATGATTCTTGGCTTGCTTATGCTTGAACTGACTATTTCTTTATTGAATTTTCTATTTTCTTCAATAAAACAATGATTATAAAAATCAATTGGTCTCTTGAACAGTAAACTTGTCATAGGTCAACCATGATGGTATTGCCTTGGCCAAATTTTACTTAAGGAGTCCTTGCCTGTGGAGCTTAGTATGTCCAAGGACTACAAAACCCACATTGTTTTCTATCTGAAATATCCTAAGGTACAAGAGTGTTCTTATTAGGACAGACTTGTGAGAGGGGGTTGTGCAAGGCCTTGCTGAGATCCAGGACTCTCTCAGCACCAATAGTGTGTGCAAACTCTTAATTACTCTCTGTCCGCCATCCAGGTGTCCTCTAGGGCAGTGGTCCCCAACCTTGGGCCTCCAGATGTTCTTGGACTACAACTCCCAGAAACCTTCACCACCACCTCTGCTGGCCAGGATTTCTGGGAGTTGAAGTCCAAGAACATCTGGAGGCCCAAGGTTGGGGACCACTGCTCTAGGGGACCCTTGGTTGTTACAGATATCTGCTCTGGCTTTTTATTCCAGGGTGCAGGGCTGTTATTGTGTATATTTTAGGATAAAGAAAGTGATTGAGGGTTTGAGCAGGGAAAGAGGGGTTGTGAAGGATTCTCGGTCATCTTTTCCCCCAGCGATATTGGTAAAGTTGGCGAACACGTGGCATACGGTGTGTAGCAATCATTTTGAGGCATGCCTGTTTAAGTCTGTGACACTTATTGCATTTTTGTTGCCCTTAGAGTAAGTGAAGTGGTAGCTTCAGCAAAAGCTGGCAGGTCCCTATCCTCTTTGCAGAGGACAGACATAATTGTAAGCGAGAATCAGTTAATCGTACTCTTACATAGGTCAAAAACAGACCAAAGAGGTAAAGGAAAGTTTATCGTTCTGGGGCAACGTTCCATAACTGAGATTTGCCCATTTAGTGCTACGCTAGCTTATTTTCAGTTTAGGAGAGATGAGGATGGGGTATTTTTGCAGCATCAGGATAAATCCCCCTTGATGAAATATCAATTCTGGAAAATAACATCTCAGGCCTTGTGTAAGGCTGAGATGCAGGGTTGGTGCTTTGGTACACATTCCTTTTGTATCAGAGCTGCATCTACTGCTGCAGCCCTTGGCTAATTAAAAGAAGAGATCAAGAAAGTGGGGAGATGGGTGTCACAGTGTTATCGGGATTATGTGCACCCCCAGCCTCAGTCCTGTTGTGTGTTGGGTTCTTTGTTTCAGGTCCACAAAGACCATTGGCCCGGGTTCGTGTTCTGTTGGTTGGGCACAGTTACTTGTTTTGGGTTGTGAAGTATGCCAGTTGGACTGGTTGGGGTCTAAACCTGGGACTGGGCACCTTCGTGGTGTTGGATTGGAGGGGATGGAGAGGCCTGTTGTGGGATAGGTTCCTCAAAATGGAGCCCCTGGATCCCTCGCAGGTGGTCCCAGACATTTTGGTGGTCCACCTGGGGGTAACAACTTGGCTCAGAAGTCGGGCAAGTCTTTGATACTATAGATTTTAGCTGACCTGAAGGTCTTTACAGAATGCTGTCCATCAGCACACATAGTATGGTCAGCTATTGTTCCAAGATTGTTATGGAGGGCTAGTTGTGATCCTAGGCTTATAGACAAGGCAAGGAAAAGAGTTAACTGAGAAGTCAGCAGGGCCGTTAGGTAAGGCTTAGGGTTGGTTATATCACATTTGAACATTAGAGTATCTAGGCCGGAGTTATATCGGCGTGATGGTGTTCGCTTGTCTGCATGAGGCTAGATATAGATTATGTGCAAGGGGGCCTTAGGGCTGAGATCTTCGGCTTGGTGGGGGGCATGGGGCATACGTCATAGCCCTATTGCCATGGCAGGCAGTGCAAAGGGAATAGGTTCAAGTGAATTCAAACGGTGGCATTTAGGGGGTGCCAAGCACCCATCCTCTCAGGGAGGAATTAGCAGAAGTTAGCTGAGGGGAGGGGAAGCTGGGTACTCCTGTTACATTATGCCCGGGGGCGTGCTGTATAGTAGAACAGCACGCTTGCGCATCAGGAATTCGCTGAAGAGAGTTCTGGAACCGAGAGTCAAAACTGACCACAGTTACAGACCAATATTGCACTATGGTAGGCCCCCTTGTGAAGGGGGAATTAAAGTTATTAAAGTTAATAAAATTGTGGCCCAGTTACCCCATGTCACGTGTCTCATCTCTTTATTCCAGGCTGGGTGGGCAGTCAGAGGCTTCTTGTGCATAGGACAAGCTTCAAAGTCAGATGTGGGGAATATGTGGGCCTTCAATTGTTTAAGACTATAATTCCCACAGTTCTTTGCCATTGACTCTGCTCTTTGGAGCTGATGGGAGTTTTAGGTTAAAAGTATTTGGAAAGCCAGAGGCTCCCAACCTTTGTCCTATAAGAACCATTGCTTCTTCATAAATGATGGACAGCTTTTATGATATATCCCTCCGGGTGCATCATTAATTCATTTGTTCATGCTCGCATTTTTAGAGCACTTAAATTCCCTAAATATAAAACATAAGATGATAGTTCCTTTCAGCTATACAATCTAAGTACCTGTAGTAAGCTTTTTGATTGTTATTATTTTCATACATTTCTCTGGATGAGACTTGAGAACATCTCTTGAAACTATCTAGAAACCGAAAACCTATTTCAGTTATTTAATCTCCTTTTTCCATCAGTTAAAATGTTGGTTAAAAGGGGGTCCTCTAGTTTAAGCATTTGAGTGACATTAAAGAGGTTTATTACTACTGAAAATGCCAGAGCCTTATAACAGCTTACTAAATGTCCCTGCTAGTAGAAAGGTCAAGGTATAAGATGTGACTAATACCACTGTCACTGAGCTCATATATTTCTATGCCATTTTTATTGTGCCTTTCTTTGGCACATATTGGATGGAAGCCTCATGATTTTTCATCCAGTTTAGAAAAGGAGATAATGGATAGCACTCATTTGAAGCCACAATACTTTCATTAAAAGCACTCCAACATTAGATGGATCATCCCTATCTGTTTCCTTTCTGTTCCTTTGTGGTGAATTGCTTAGGGAAACCATAATAGTGACAAAGAGAAATGTCCAAACAGGGTAAATGTACAGAAGCTTGGGGGTTAGTCAGGTTTCTCTCTCTTTCTCTCTCTCAGTCTCTTTCTCTCACACACGTTCAATATACTATGAAAGAGATTTATAGGTCCCATTCTCAGCAGCATTTATTTCCGGCAAAATAGCCCTGTAAGGGTCCATCAGTATGTATTTTGTATGCTTCTTCCCCTCCCCAATATCTAATTGAGAGAGGCTGCAAGATGTTCCATTGGAGGGAATTCACCACTTGAAAAATATCCAGATACTTCTCCATATGTAAACATGAGAAATCTGGCCTGTTAGATTTTGGGAGAGGGAGATGGACTTTCCTGGTCCACTGCACCCTGACCTGGATGCACATTTTGTACAATTGCAATTCCACATTTTTCAAAATCTAGACAAACACATCAAAGAAAATGCTCACATTTTGAAACAGTACATAGAAAAAGGTGTATATTTCAAAGCTGAGGACAAACTCACTAGAGTCAGTTGGTGGAGGCATTTAAACAATGAATACTAACAGAAAAATGCACATAAAATGCACATTAAAGCACACAACAAAAAAGTATCTGTTTCTATTTGTCTGTTAAAAATAATCTACACAGTGAGAGCACAGATCAAATGTGGAGGCATGAAAAAGGGGAAATCTGTGGAAACAGATTTGAAAAATAGGCATAGTCCTACTTCTGCCATCAAAGAGATATTGAAAATTTAGGATTTTTAAATGGCAAAGCCTTGCTGCCAGTTCTGGAACTTCAGTGGTTTGCATCATCCATGTAGACAATGGAGCAAAATGAATACCTTGTCATGTAGGAAAATATGGATTGTTTCCACAGCAAACAGCCAGTGGAGATTGACTGTGCCTATAGTTAATTAGGTGTCAAAAAGGAAGGTTTACAGAAACAAACAAAAACACACACCCCCAAGGAGAGAAACCAACAGTACTAAAACCTTGAGGCTAGAGCTGCTATGAAGAGGAGGCTAAGAGAGAAGTTCGTCTCCCCTATCCTGAACGTCAGACTGATTGATTATTAATTATTTTTCAAGATCATATACTTTATTGATTTATTTAATTCATTCCTTAGAAGCCTTTCTGACTACACAAAAGCCTTTGACTGTATGGACCACAGCAAACTATGGCTGGCAGGTTCTTAAAGAAATGGGAGTGCCTGATCACCTTATCCATCTCCTGAGAAACCTATATGTGGGACAGGAAGCAACAGTTAGAACTGGATATGGAACAACTGATTGGTTCAAAATTGGGAAAGGAATATGACAAGGCTGTATATTGTCCCCCGGCTTATTTAACTTCTGTGCAGAATACATCAAGCAAAAGATAGGACTGGAGGAATCCCAAGATGGAATTAAGACTGCCGGAAGAAATATCAGTAACCTCAGATATTCAGATGATACCACTCTGATGGCAGAAAGTGAGGAGGAATTAAAGAACCTCTTAATGAGGGTGAAAGAGGAGAATGCAAAAAATAATCTGAAGCTCAACATCAGAAAAACTAAGATCATGGCCACTGGTCCCATCACCTCCTGGCAAATAGAAGGGGAAGATATGGAGGCAGTGACAGATTTTACTTTCTTGGGCTCCCTGATGACTGCAAATGGGGACAGCAGCCACGAAATTAAAAGATGCCTGTTTCTTGGGAGGAAAGCGATGACAAACCTAGACAGCATCTTAAAAATCAGAGACATCACCTTGCCGACAAAAGTCTGCATAGTCAAAGCTATGGTTTTTCCAGTAGCAATGTATGGAAGTGAGAGCTGGACCATAAAGAAGGCTGACCACCGAAGAACTGATGCTCTTGAATTATGGTGCTGGAGGAGACTCTTGTAAGTCCCCTGGACTGCAAGACCTATCCATTTTGAAGGAAATCAAGCCTGAGTGCTCCCTGGAAGGACAGATCCTGAAGCTGAGGCTCCAATACTTTGGCCATCTGATGAGAAGAAAAGACTCCCTGGAAAAGACCCTGAAGTTGGGAAAGTGTGAAGGCGAGAGGAGAAGGGGACATCAGAGGACAAGATGATTGGACAGTGTCACTGAAGCTACCAACATGAATTTGACCAAACTCTGGGAGGCAGTGGAAGACAGAAGTGCGTTGGCGTGCTCTGGTCCATGAGGTCATGAAGAGTTGGATACAACTTAACGACTAAACAACAAAAAGAAACCTTTCAAACCCATAGTCTTCTCAAGATGATTCAAAACATAAGACCAATGGAAACATATTAATAAAACTGTATTAAGTATACCTTGACAATCTGCAATGTCATTGCTGTGGATAGGTCCACTACCAGTATCAATGGGAATTATTGTATGCATAGTTGCTACTGGCAGCTTTCAGGGTCCTGGAATGAGGCTTCCCCATATTTAGGCAGGGTGGTCTTTGAATGACAGAGGGACTACCTCTGGAGCCATATCTGATACCTTGCTAGCTTTGTAGAATCTAGCAAAATTAAGGCTCCTCTCATCTAGTCTTTGAGGGCCCAGGATCACCTCCACAAAGCAACAAAACATGGCTTTATGAAGGCATATTGTCTTGAATTGCATTACTGTTCATGTAAGGCCTGCTCAATTTGCCATGGCTAATGGGGGATAATTAATAAGATGCCATGTATCATGTGCTCAGTTGTGCAACTAAGAACCACCCAACACCCTGTCAATTAGCTGCGAAAATTGAGCCAAATTACACAAACCTAAGATGAACACCTAAACATGACGTGGTGGCACTGCGGGCTAAACCGTAGAAGCCTGTGCTGCAGGGTCAGAAGACCAGCAGTTGTAACATCGAATCCATGTGACGGAGTGAGCTCCCATCGCTTTGTCCAGCTCCTCGCCAACCTAGCGGTTCGAAAGCATGAAAATGTGAGTAGATAAATAGGTACCACCTTGGTGGGAAGGTAAAACAGCGTTCCCTAGTCATGCTGGCCACATGACAACGGAAACTGTCTTCGGAGAAGCGCTGGCTCTACGGCTTGAAAACGGGATGAGCACCACCCCCTAGAGTTGGACACGACTGGACTGAAAAATGTCAAGGGGAACTTTTACCTTTTTTACGATGAACACCAATAGGATTCCAGTCAATAAAAATAATAATAAAAAAGATAAATCCCACTTCAATAAAATGCAGTTTCTGTAATTATCACTAAGCTTAAGAATTAATCACAAGAAGATTTTTCAAGTAGTTTTTCATAATTTAAATATACTGACGAGGAAGCCTCTGTGTCTTGTTTGAAGGTGAATTCAACTAAGACGCTGCAGCGAGATACAAAAGGATGTTTTTACCGTAATGAAGTAACATGCACAAGACCTGTACTAGATGAGCAGGTCATCCTGTCCTGTGACATGACTGGTTGAAGAGATATATTGCATGGAAGTGACCTGATCAATGTGTAAACAGTGTGAATGTGATGAAAGAAGGGGAGTTATCACACTTTATTGCTGCGAGAAAAGGAGTGTTACAAAAACACACCTGTCCCTGTTTTGATTTATAAATGGTGGAAGGGAAGAGGCTCTGAATGTTACCATTTTCTGATTCAGCGAGTGTTGAGGTGAGCATGCAATACTTGTTGGAAGGACCTTTTGAGAAGAGAGTAAATGATACAATTATGCCCTTCCAAACAGCCATATTGCCAAGTGTCTTTGCCATAGGTACTGTGCACCTGCACCTTCCATTATAAAGAATTTGATATCCAGATTTGATTGGTCATGTTGTTTCAAGCTATAGTTCCCAGTATAGGGCATCCAGTATTTCCACCGTATGAAGTTTCAAAAGGGAGCAAAAATGTCCAAGTGATTTAATAGCATTGAATCTAAAAATGCACACTTGATAAGTAAGCTCCCACATTTCTACCCATATTAGGGAGATATTTAGAAGACCATAATAAATACCAAGCCAGACTTCACAACATTTCTTAAAAATATTGATCCACCATCTTTCTTTTTGAAAAAGCTCAAGGTAGTATGTAATTAATTTAAAAGTAACATTGTGAAAAAGGAGGTGAAAATATAGATTTTAAGACAGGAATACTGGGGAAAGAGAGAGAGGTAAATTATGGGCACTCCCTTGTGTTTTCCAGGCCCAGACACATATTGCATTCCACAACCCACTCGCCCCTATACCATTTGAATTTGGCAAGCATTTATAGTGACTTTTAAGGGGTTTTATGAGTACTCTCAAATAATGCTAATAATCTGTAGATGGTGGAACTATCACTTGCAGATGTGGATCATGGGATTTGCATGCCAGCCTACTGTCACTGGATGGAAGTGATGTAGGCAGGACATGGGCTCAAATAGAGCCCTTATTAAGGAGGACAGGGTTCAGTTTTTGAGCTAGCCAGTTCAGCATTTGCAATGTTGCTGCTATAAACAGTGATTGGGTCCCTGGCAAGTCCTCAGGTATGGCTCCTTGGTTACTTTGAGCTGCATGGTAGATTACAAGATGCCCACACAGGTAATTTAAGCTGATATATAATTAAGAGTGTGTGAAATCTTGCATTACTTACAGATCCCTGTGCCTTTTTTGGTTGGCCTAATGAAAGTATCACCTCAGTCCAGTTTCAACATCTTTCCAGATAGTATGCTAAACTGGCTATGTCAATATGAAGCGGAATACCTTTAAAGCACAGAAGAAAGGCCTGGCTGCTATAGGCAGAGGTTACACATTATCCTTCCTTGGAGGCACTTCACAATTTGCCCGAGGCCATTCAGTAAGGCATAAATGAAAGGGCTGAGAAAAGGCCCCTGATGAGCAGGGGAAAGAAAAAACCTCTTATCGCTCACTGTAGACTAGAAGGAAACAATAAAAGAGAGAGAGGCTGTTGGCCCAAAACCAGAGAGCAAAGCTGGTTGCCTTGTGTACACTGAAGGATTGTAACTATTACAAGAGCTTTTATAAGTTAAAGTTCTGCTGGTTTGTTCTCTGGAGTCGGGGGAAGCAAATGATCCTTTATTTGCTGCTTTGCTCCCTTTTCAGTCACCACCGTGATCCTGACCCCAGGGTGAAAAGAAAATTGCTTAGTGCAAAGGTATGAGCTTTGCAAAGTGCCAGGAGGCAACTGTTTTGCTTCCTCTACCTCTCCTTCCCCCGCTTTTCTTGTCGCTGTGCCTGCAGCAATGGTTGTCAGCAACACACATACCAGCTACAATAGGAAGAAAGTATCATATCATATATTATAGTACTGACACTTAGCAGCTCCATAGTTATCCGTTATAATCCCCTTTAATTCTCACTGTGGTAGGATAATGTCCTCTGTGGTGGGAGAGTGCAGCCAGAGCAAAGCTGTGATTGATGAGAATTCAGCCTCGTACTTATTTAAGCCAGCCTATTCTATTTCTGTTTGGGATTCAGCTCTCATTCTCAGAAGGCACAAGTGTCCTGTTCTTTTAATTTCCTTTATTACTTCCTGGTTTCTTCCTTTAATGGCTTCTGGCTGGCAGATTTCTGTTGCTTAGGGAGACACACAGCCATCTATTTTATAATTTGAAGGGGGGGCACATCCCTTTTAGCAACACAAAATAATTCATGACAAAGCTATACCACACATGACCTCTTCAAGTCCAAAATTCAAGTAGTCTTGTCAGAATGTTTTAGGTTTATTTTGAACTTTTGCGCATGGCATACTTGAAAAGGCATTCTGAAACTATTTTCTCATTTAAAAAAAATATCTAAAGACAAGCTAGGAATTTATGGAATTCTCTTAATGAATACAATTAATCTCATTTTAAAAACCCCTCAGACGTATCATTTGAGAAACCATCCATTTCCATTTATGTTTTGCTTAGAACACAGTTTAGTGACAATTTGAGAATACATGTGGAGCCTCCCTGCCCTACAAAGTGGTGTGAATTCTATTACACTTTTCATTCATTTGTTTATCTCACAGTTCTTCAGATCTTTTGTTTGAGGAAGTAAACCCAGTTTTACTTTTATTAGGGCTCTGCACTAGTTTTGGATGAATCCCAGTTTCAGAACAGAATTCAGGCCTGTTTATATGAAATATGAATGTAAGTAGAATGGCCAGATTCAGTTCCAGAGAAAAGCAAAAATTTCTTAGATCTTCACCACCACCACCACCATCATCATCTTAGAACTGCAGAGCTTGAAGGGTCTAACCTGTCAAGGGGAATCAAAACGCCCAACCTAAACTATTGAGTTGTCCAGCTGAAGCACTTCAGACGGATTTGCAATTTGAGCATTAAGAATTAACACAGAAAAACCAGACAAGGTGAATCCAACATGACTAAATGAGGAAAATATGGCAGTGTCACCAAGAAGGATGCTGGTTTTACTCAATGTCAGCTCTACTGTGCAAACTGAGATAAGACTCTCATCACTGCTGTCCAATTACAGTGCTCATGCAATCACTAAGTTATACATTTAATTATCACAATAGTGCTTCATTATTCCTTTGTCAAGTTCAGCAGTATTAGCAGCAGTCAGATCAAAAGACCTCTGAGAACATATTTGTGCCACTTGCAGCCTGAGGTAAATCTGAATCATTTCCCTAACTTTTGCCTTATTAATATGACATCTGTGCCCTTTCTCCTAATCCTCCCTTTAGCTTTCTTCTTTATCTTTGTAACACATGTTTATTTTGAGCTATTCTCTGTGTGTTTTAGGCAGCAAAACTAATTCTATCCTATTTCTTCCTTATCCCATTGGCCCTAGTTGCTTTTAAGTGTCCACTTCCACCCCCCTCATTCTTCATATGTGCATGTGTGTTTGTGTGTATTTATTCATTTACTTGACACACATAGTATGATTATACTATGCATCTAATTGTATTATGAATGTGAATCATAACAACACTACTATTTTTTATCACCTTGTAGCCAGGCAAGACCACATATGGCAAAAACTATGAGTGCTGAATCCTTTGGCAGCAGTTTTGAGTATGCCTCTTGCACAGAATCTCGGCAGGAAACCATGAAGAAATTGAGGTGAGGAAAATAGAGGCCACAACGCAGAAGTTTCTGATACCAGTCTAGGTCACCAAATACCTGATGAGATGATGGACTAGGTAACTCATCAGGCCTTGCTGTGCTCTTCAGCACAGTACTTCCGGGAATGCACTCAGGGGAATCTGTCTCGGAAATGAAGGTGGGAGAGGGGGCTATGCCAGCTAGAAGAATATTTCAGTTATACGTACTTAGTTGTCTGCTTTTCACTGCCCCACCTTTTTGCCTGTTTGCTTCCACCAACTACAGTGGCCTTACCATGGCCATCAAGCTGTCTTTCAAGGAAGCATCTTGACCATTAAATTTGATCCTTGATGCATTGTTCAGTGCAGTAGTATATTAACTCTGAATGATATACTGTAGAGAAGTTCTTGGGAGTTCTAGTTTAGTACATACAGCAGGGGGGCTTTGCTTGAATATTATCTTTGAGTCAGTTGCCTATCTCTGCCTGTCAATTTCTGCCAAAGACAGAGTGCCCACTGTGCATTATTTCAGTGTGCTATTTTAACCCTTCCTCCAAACTTTAAAAAAACAAACAGACAAACAAGATCGTCTATAGCGTAGTTCGCCAGCTCTAAAACTCTGCTCTAAAACAGACCAATCCAGAAACACAGACAAATACATACACACACTATCCAAAAGACAACACCAGAAAGCCAGTTGGAGTCATTGGTAAAAGCTGGATAGCAAAATACTGAAACTCATACTTATTTAAGCACTGCGGGTTAAACTGGTGAAGCCTCTGTGCTGCAGGGTCAGAAGACCAGCAGTCGTAAGATCAAATCCACACAACGGAGTGAGCTCCTGTCGCTTGTCCCAACCTAGCAGTTCAAAAGCATGAAAATGTGAGTAGATAAATAGGTACCACCATGGTGGGACAGTAACGGCGTCCTGTGTCTAGTCGAGCTGGCCACGTGACCATGAAAACTGTCTATGGACAAACACTGGCTCTATGGCTTGGAAATGGGGATGAGCACCACCCCCTAGAGTCGGACATGACTGGATTAATGTCAAGGGGAACCTTTACCTTTTACCTTGATCAACCCCAAGAGTGTGGGTTTGAAATATTCTTTCTAAAATAATTCATACTGCACATGTAGACTTACTACTTGACCTGAGTGAAAAGGGGCACATAATTTCCTGTCTCCTGCACCCTTTTTAATATTTTTATAAAATATGAATAATATATTATTTTTATACCATTTATGATATTGTCAGTACAGGTACAGGAAAAGACTTCCATAATCCCTGGTTTTTATATCATTCTCCTGACACATACCATTTCTCTACCCATTACGAAATATTAACTTCCAATGTGGAGCTGAAAAACTAGCATTCATGTTGATTCTCTCTTCCACTTGTCACAGGGACATATCAAACATTAAAATCAAATATCTACAATATTTACTCCTTTTACAAAGCCCTCTAGACAAAAAAATCTTTCAGTGCTACATACCTGAGATACCAGACAGGCAGAGAAAGCTGCATTATCTACCAAATGACTAATTTGAAAACAAAAGCAGACTAATTTGCCAAATGCAGATTGAACAAAGCTTATGTTATGAATGAATGAATGAATGAATGAATGAATGAATGAATGAATGAATTTATTAGGGTCAGGTGACCAGCTCATAAAATATATTATGTGGCTAAAATATACAAACCCTTTCATGGATTGCTGCCTTGTCATGGTGAAGGGGCTTGAGTAATTCAGAGAAGCTATGGATCCTGAAGCTGGGGCTCCAATACTTTGGCCATCTGATGAGAAGCCTCCCTGGAAAAGACCCTGATGTTGGGAAAGTGTGAAGGCAAGAAGAGAAGGGGATGACAGAGGATGAGATGGTTGGACAGTGTCATCAAAACTATCAACATGAATTTGACCAAACTCTGGGAGGCAGTGGAAGATAGAAGGGCCTGGCGTGCACTGGTCCACGGGGTCACGAAGAGTTGGACACGACTAAACGACTAAACAACAAAAATATACAAAATTCAGTTTTAAAATGTACAGTCAGTTCATAAAACATATGTGGCTAAAATATACAAAATGCAATTAAAAAAGTGTACAACAAATAATTAATTGTGTACTGGTTGTAAAATATGTGGAGAATCAAATATAGCATTTTTATAGCTATCCTTTGAACCATTGGATCATCTAGGGCAAACTGATTTGGACAGGGTCTTTGGGTTATAGGGAGTCCTTCCTACATATTTGTAAAGATCTGTAAATATTTCCTCCCTTTGGTTGGGACCACAACATTTCTCTACGCTAGACAATAAACCACCCTCATGTTAGAAGCAGTCAACTTGTGAACTCATGAGACTATAAGGGAGAATTGTGCCATTGCTGCTGCACAAAATGTTGCTGCAGAGCATATAATAAGGGAGTCTTGTGTTAGAATAAATAGGCTGTCTTTTCCTTCTAAGGGAGTGGTGTTTCTCATGATCTTTTTGTCCTCTAGACCTTGGGCCTCCAGATGTTCTTGGACTACAACTCCCAGAAGCCTTCACCACCATCTCTGCTGGCCAGGATTTCTGGGAGTTGAAGTCCAAGAACATCTGGAGGCCCAAGGTTGAGGACCACTGCTCTAGACTTATCTACTCTAAGATGCTGTTATGTTACTGAATCAGCAATGGCCTTTATAGTATGAGTATCAGTTGCAGATGATGGAGACAACAGAAATGGACAAAATTATCACACCTTGCCTGGTGGTTTCCAAGCATCCAAGATGCCATGACTGGATTGACCCTTACTGTCAAACAGTAAGACAGTTCTTATATTCCTACAGGTGGGATCTGCAACAATGGTTGAAATCCTGTAATTTGCAACTGGAGTAAACCAGTTGAGTGACTGGGGATTTGATGAGTGAGCTGTGAGTTCCACTGATTAAAGTGTGTTGAAACTAGAATAGGCCCATTGAATCAGTGGAACTTGCAGAGGACCTGACTCACCAAAACCCCCACTCATTCAGCCAGTCTGCTCTAGCTGCAAATTACTATGTGAAACAATGAGGTTTCAGCCAGTATTTTGTAGCATTTTGTTACAGTCAGCCAAAGTAAGCCCCCACCCCTACCCCCACCCGCACAGCTAGATATTTTAAGACTGATATGATAAAGTTCCTCTCAGTTCACCTCAGTTCAGTATCTGTAGAGTGAACAAGCAAACTTGTTCTTTAGAGCAATTATTCTTGAAGAAACTCAAATCCCAGAGACATAGAGCAAACAACCGCAGTAGGGCAATAGATCCAATTTTGTGCTATTCATTTTCTGTGGCTACCTGAGATTATTCAGTGGCAGCTTGCTGTGCATTTCATCTTCAAGATTCAGTGTGCGATTATCTAGGGGTGGGTGGGGGAATGTCCTGTAGTTTCAGGGAGAAATGGTTTGCAGTTAGAACCGAATTAGATAACAATGGATTTCTCATCCTGATCAAACTCAGATACCTGTAGGGATGGAAAATACTGTCCAAGTTGCCTTTCAAGTGAGGAAACACGTTCACAGATAGTTGAACAAATCATCTCCCTGTTTGGGACTATTTTGGCTGTCAGTGGAAACGTATCCAACTGTTTTGATTTCAGGTGTTATCTTCAGAGAGCTAATTTCACTTTGAAATCTTCTATCGTGTCAGTCAGTTTGACATTAGCTGAACGTTGCCCTTGCATGCTGACATGAAGTAGCCTACAGTGTCTAAAAATACAAGTGATGGAAGATAGCTTGATGAACCACAAATGTCTGAAGAATGTGTTGATGCACACTCTTGCTTTACCCTTTTCTCCATGTCTTAGTTCACAAAAGTGTGTTTGTGCCTTGATGGCTGAAGCATGTGTGACTTGGATGTGAAGATTATCCGTCAAACCTAACATCCAACTTTTATTGCTTCATACTATTTCACAAACAAAAGTTTGATTTCAGAGTTACCCTTCAACGAAGTAGGGATGAAGTAGGGCATTCTCAGCATGAGACCTAACTTAAGCACTGCCTTCTCAGGAATATGTGTCTGGGCTTTTCAGTTGCTTGATCCTGTGCTAAAACCTGTCTTCCATCTTCCCAAAATTCTTTTTTGTTCTGAAAATGGCTCACCTTACTATTGCAAGTTGCCCAAAGGCACTAGCTGTTTCTTTCCCTATGTATCTCTAAGTCCCTGTGCTGTTTGGCTGCTCATAGCGCCTGCTCTGAAAAAAACAAAAACAAATGCAAACCACAGAAATATAGTTAGTTAGCTATGTGCTGTCAAGTCGGTACTGACTTACAGCAACCCTCCTAGGGCTTTCAAGGTAAGAGAGGTGTCTTAGGAGTGGTTCTACCAATTCCATAACTCCAGTGAATTTTCATAGCTTTTAAAAGGGCTTCAAATCCTGGTCTACAGAGTCCTAGTCCAGTTACTCTATTCAGCAGTATAAGAAGCTATTTGTGGAGTCAGCATGTTAATTCAATTAGTCCGGCATTGTGAATTCTCACCAGTGGTGGCTCTCTAGGGATTCAGGCTGTTTTTGTTCCAAGTAATACTAAGAGATCCCCAGTGAACTTCCATCCAAGAGCTAAACAGGCCCATCCCTGCTTAGTATTGTGGAGTGTAAGACAAAACAGGCACATGGGCTCTGTGGCCAAAGGTAGGTGCAAGTACCCGCCACTCAACCCACAGTAATTTTCCTGAAGTTTTCTTCTCTTTTGCATTTTTTAAAAGGGGCAGTTTCTTTTCTGCCAATTCAGATAAAAATGCTTGGAAAATATTACAATAAATGTTAAGCACAGCACAACTATTTACAAAGACTCAGAAATGATTTTCATGGATTTTATTAGTGTGCATGCTGGGCATTCAGGAAAAAAATTATGCTGGCAAAATTGTATTTTAATTTAAAACTTTTTCAATTATTGTGGGCCTTTATCTTGCCTTAATAATATTGGATAGCTCAGTTGTTTAGATATCTGGCTATGGGACCAGAGGTTGGGAGTTCGATTCCCCCACTGTACCTCCTGCGACTAGAGTCAGCTTGTGTGGCCTTTGCCTCCAGAAGCAGGGAATGGTAAACCACTTCTGAGTATTCATGAATGAAAGAATCATAGAGTTGGAAGGGGCCTATAAGGCTATCAAGTCCACCCCCCCACTCAATGCAAGAATCCAAATCAAAGCAGATCTAACAGATGGTTATCCAGTTTACTCTTGAATGCTTCCAGGTTTCGAGCATTCATCACCTCCTAAGGACTGCTGGATACCTGAGTGGTGAAGGAATCTGGCTGTGGAGCTGGAGGTTGGGAGTTTGATTCACAGCCTAATTTACACTTCCGTTCATTTGTACTGATCACACAGGGGTCACAGATTGATTTGGAGCCAGTGTCCATTTTGGCTCCTCAGTCTGATGTTCTGTAATCCTCCTTTCAGCCCATAACCCCCCTTCTTCCTGCGATCCTTTTATGCTTCCCTGTCCAGCTGCTGCTGAAAAAGGCTTCATCTTTCCAAAGTTCTTTATATAATACAAAGACATACATACTGTGGAAACTTATATAGTCTTTCATATTTCCTTGAGATTGTGCTGGATAGCTGGATATAAGTGCTGGTTTAGGTATTTGTTTCCAGAGCCAGAAGTTGGGAGTTTGATTTTCCACTGTTACATCCTTGACCAGGGCTGGACTTGATGGTCCACAAGGTCCCTTCAGCTCTGCAGTTCAAAGATTTTGCATACAGGTATTCTGGCAGCAACTTATCAATTGAGAAGTCCAGTTCTAATGTATGTATGTATGTATGTATGTATGTATGTATGTATGTATGTATGTATGTATGTATGTATGTATGTATGTATGTATGTATGTATTTATTTATTTATTTATTTATTTATTTATTTATTTATTTATTTATTTATTTTCTAGTGATCTAGGACTAAAGTAGTGTATCAAAAGCAATATTCCACAATAATATAGAAAGGGGTCTGCACAATATGTTTTCAAATTAATTTTATTCTCCCCCCCCATCCAATTTTCCTTGGACTGTTGGCACTCTCATACTGCAGTACAGTGCAAGGTGTCGTCCTTTGCCACAAAACTTAATTCTGCCACCTGCCAGTCCATGGGTGATGTATCCCACCAAAGCATGAGGGAACAGGCATAAGCACAGATGATGTACAGCAAAAGAAATAATTTATGTAAGCTATTTTAAATCTGAGGTAGCCGAGGAATCACCTATTTCTGAATGTGGAGGGGAGTCAGTTTGAAAACAGCTTTTTTTAAAAAAAAATCATTAACTCAAAATCCTGCTGTCCAAAGTTCCCCAAATTTGGGACAGAGCAAGAGCAGACTGTTTGCTAGAACTCAGCCATATTTTGTACTGATCTAAAACCCAGTTTAAAAGTTATAATTTTTTTAATTTGAACTAATCCAGTGTTTAGATTTGCCTTGTAGAATGTTATTTTGCTGTGCTGCACAATAACATAGAAGCACTCTCGTGCAACAGTAATGACTGGCTAAAGGGAACCTATTCAGCTTTATGTAAAAGCGAAGGATCTGAATCAAGACTCTGTGGTCTAACTCTAACATGCTAAGTAGTACATACTTAGTACACCCTCTTTGAATACTATGGTTTTTACATATAAGGACATAATAAAAATCATCTGGTACTTAGCAGGTCTGAAAACTAGGTAAATATAACCTCAGATGAACAACAACACATGACATCCTACATTTTGTTATGATTTATTTAACCAAAATAAAGGCAAAATGGATAAGCCATGTGTGAAGAATGAAGTATATGTTGATTCTTTTCTTTTTCTATCTTGTATGCTTGGGATCACTGTTCTGTTGCATGATCCCATTTTGGCCAAGCTATAGCTGTCAGACAGATGGCTTCACATTTGACTCTAGAATACTTCAGTATATAGAGGCATTCATGATCAACTGAATGACTGCAATGTGACCAGGTCCTTATTTTAGCTGCAAAACAAGCCCAAAGGATCACCCCTTCACCACTGTGGTTGACAGTTGGTATGAGGTGTTTGTGCTGATATGGTGTGTTTGGTTTTCACCAAACATAGCACTATGCATTATGGTCAAACATCTCCACTTTGGTCTCATCTGTCCAAAGGACATTGTTCTTTTTAGAGAGAATAGGCTTTCTCCTGGCAACCCTTCCAAAGAAACCATATATGTTCAGTCTTTTTCTAATTGTACTGTCATGAACTTTGACATTTAACATGCTAATTGAGGCCTGTCTCAGACATAACTCTTGGGTATTTTACAAATTATCTGAGCACTGCACAGCCTGATCTTGGGGTGAATCTGCTTGGACACCCACTCCTGGGAAGATTGGAAACTGTTTTTAATGTTTTACACTTGTGACTAATCATCCTCACTGCAGAATGATGGACTTTTAATTGTTTGAAAATGGCCTTATAACCCTTCCTAGATTGATGGGCAGCAGCAATTGCTTCTCTGCAATAATTGCTGATGTCTTTCCTCCTTAACATTGTGTTAACATGCACCTGAATGCGCCAGACCAGCAAACTGCTAAAATGTTGGCTTTTATAGGGTGTACTTACTTTTTCACACATGACTTCTCCATTTCTTCTTCTTCTTCTTCTTCTTCTTCTTCTTCTTCTTCTTCTTCTTGTAAAATAAATTATGGCACAATGTAATGTTCATCTGAGGTTGTATTTCCTAATTTTCAGACCTGCTAAGGACCAGATGATTTTTTAAATGTCTTGATACATATAATTATAGAATTATAGAAATTATAGAATTTCTTTTTCACATGACTGTATGTTTTTCAGGAAAGATTGTCTCCAAAGATTCTTCTGGCATATGCTGGAGAACATTTCTTGGGTACAAGTCCATTCCAGGCAGAAAATAAATTCTTGTCCTCCTCACTCTGAAATTAAATTGCATCAATTGACACTGGAAAGTGGCATATTTACTACTTTACTGATTTGTGAAAGTCAGTGGAATGAGAAGCGGTCAGATATATCAGTGTCACTTATATTTCACTTACAAAGCAAGAGGAAACTTACGATCTCAATGTATGTGGAGCCACAGGCACTGAGCACAGGTGATGATCTATCTGTGCATGCCAAATTTGATGATAGGTACCTCATATCATATACTGTATCTATTTCAGGATACCGGAAAGGGAAATCTATCTGAAATGAGTCCCTGATTCCATCATGTGCAAATTAGCATGTCAAGAACAATGACATGCTTCCTGAATGGTAGTTCTGAAAGTGCAGTAGATATAAGAAATGAAATGGTCAGCAAAATCAAATGGTAAATCTTTTCCTGAATGTCACAGTCTCAGATTTCTCATCAACACATCTTTGCATGCTTCATGAGATTTTTTTTAAAAAAAATCTAAACACACACATTAAAAACTGGGTTCTTTCTGACATTTTGTTCATGGTTAGAAGATGAAAGCAGTGAAACATCTTCTCACTCCTCCAGAATACCATGGGAAACACTTGGAAATGCAGCAGGTGCTTGAAGATGAGGGAAAGTGAAAATTCAGAAAGCCTGGCCATGCCAATCACCACTTCCCTCAGTTCCAGCAAAGCTAGTCCCCAATATGAAACAGCAATCCTGCATGGAAGACTTCACCACCCCTTCTTTCCAACTGCATTTGCATCAGGCTCAGATCTTATAAGATACCTGTGAGCATAAAGGGGAATAAAGAGGATAAACTACCCCCACTGTTCCTTGAGTCTTGCAAAATCTTTGTTCAGGAGAAATAAACCAAGTAGCAGGATCTGGCACGCACCACCCTGGGAGTTGCAGGATCAGGGCCAACCTGAGCCAGGAGTGGCCTGGTGTTTGCAGGCTCAGGCCCTGGCCTGTGTAGCATGAGGCTCATCTGAGGCCTGGAGCAAAGGCCTATTTAAGTAATGGTTCTCCCTCCCATCCCAGAACTTCTGTCAGCGATAAAGGTCTTTTGGCCATGCTGTGGTATGTTTGCTGCCTTGCTGCTCCTGAGCTCCAGCGCTCCTGTTCCTGCCTTGGTCCCTGCTCTTGCCGCCTACATCTATCTATCTATCTATCTATCTATCTATCTATCTATCTATCTGTCTGTCTGTCTGTCTGTCTGTCTGTCTGTCTGTCTGTCTGTCTGTCTGTCTGTCTGTCTGTCTGTCTGTCTGTCTGTCTGTCTGTCTGTCTGTCTGTCTGTCTGTCTGTCTGTCTATCTATCTATCTATCTATCTATCTATCTATCTATCTATCTATCTATCTATCTATCTATCTATCTATCTATCTATCTATCTATCTATCTATCTAACTTATATGCCGCCAACACTACCCAAAGGTCTCTGGGTGGCTTACAACAATTAAAATACAATTAAAATATATACTCTAAAAATTGCCATCAGGACCCACAGTTGATATTATTTCAATTAAAAGACTTCTGGAACAGGAAGGTTTTGGCCTGGCGCTGAAATGTCATCAGCATCGGCGCGAGACGAATCTCAGTCAGGAGGGCATTCCATAGTCTGGGGGCAATTGCCGAAAAGGCCCTTTGTCTACAAGCCATCCCTTTTACCTCCTTGAGGGATGGCTCTTTCAAAAGAGCCCCCTGGCTAGATCTTAACTGCCGAGTAGGTTCATGTGGAAGGAGGCGGTCCTTCAGGTATCCAGTACAACTCAGCATTGTGCCTCCAGTGTTCCTGCACCAACTTCTATTCCTGTTCCTGCCTTGGTTCCTGCTCTTGCCACTGCTTGCCCACTGTATCTTAGCACCTGGTTCCTGCCTTGTTTTCCTGCCTCTGCTTAGTCACAACCAACTGCACAGTGAGTGCCGTGGGACTTGATCCTCTGCATGATGTACTGGGTTGTGGTGCCCTTGCCCCTGATGCGGGATTGCCTGAGATATCCTGGACTGTGACACCAAAAGGTCAGCCAACTGATACATCATATGAGGCTACCTATCATCTAATCTGGTACACACTATCACAGATAGATGATCACCCTTTGCATGTAGGCAGAAAAGAGGATAAACCACTTCCACTCTGTCTTGTAATAAACCATGAGGCCAGCCAACTATTGACTTTAGTACTAAAGATAAATAGAATAAGAAGCACACAGTGTTTCTAAAGAGGAAAGTTTATGACAATGGGAAGAATCAGAAAATAGTTAGGAAATGGAAATAGAAGATAATAAAAAGATAACAAAGTCCCTATTCTCTACATACCATACTGTATATCAGTCTGAAGGTGGGGGGGGAGGGTACAGAACCAAAGCAACACAAAAAATAGACATAATACACATATGCTACAATGAACAGGAGCCATGGCAACCCTCATAATCCATAATCTCAGCAACCACAGTAAATTTAATCAACCAGCCACAGCCTTAGCAGTCATAGCATGCTCACGCTGTGTAGCTATGTGAGGTATCAAGTACCTGCCTTTAAAGCAGGGGGGAATCCATTTCCAGTCAATGCTAGATGAATTAAGTTACAAGGGCTCAAGAGACTTAGGCAGTAAATAACACAAGTGTCCTAATACTTCCATGAGGCCTCCTCTTAATAGATGTCAGGAATTTTCTGGAACCTCTTGGGAACACTGGACCCAATCTCATGTTCAATCAGGGTTTCTTCACAGGAGAACACCAAAATGATACTCTTTCTAACACTATCATCATTCCAGGTATATCCTTGGTTTGTAGAGCAGGCAGAACACAGGTGTTTGTCATGTTACCCTGTGCTAGATGAAGAAATAAAGCCCAGCCACCATGTAAGGCATAGCAAATCACATGACGTAGAGTGCCACGTTCATTCTTGTGCCCCACAGCTCTGCACTGAAAACATTTCCATGTGTCAGCCAGTGGCATGTTTTTATAATAAAAAGGTTTGGAGTGCAGGGGTCCCTAGAAGTGCTGGTGAGGTCCAAACATGGGGAAATCACCCTCATGTTCCTTGAAGGGGACTTAATAACCAAACTTTATAAAAGAATAAAAATAAAAAAGAGTTTAGAGTGCTGGAGGTAGGAGTGTTAGAGGTCATATTTAGGCCCCTGGTGAGCTCCATGTGAGCCATGGCCTACACTTTGCCCACCGTGATGCAGCACTTGAAGTTGTTATAGCATAGAAAAGATGCTACTCAGGGCAAATATTGTCACTCCCCTGGTATCTCTCTCTCCCGCCACCCTATGAATCCTGTGCCAGAAAGGTGTCGTTTGCTACTGGCATGGTAGCCATCTTGAACAGCTTGGCATTTCTTCCTGAAAAACAGCAGTACTAAACTTCTGACACATTCTGTGAGATTCCCCATGTGATTTCTTAGGAAATTTAAAAAAAAAATGTGCATAGAAAGCTTACTTTGAGAAGAAAGGATTGATTTTCTTCACCAATTCCTCTCTCGGAAGGAGAGGCAGCAAGCATCATACCCGTTCCTTATTGTACCAAACCAATTTTTCCCAAATTGTGATAAAGATTTGGGTTACTGTTACTTGGTTTTAATTACAGGACATAGTAAGTCTGTACCAAGCATGACCCATCAAGGCAAGGTGCAGTAGCGGTGACATGGAATTTTTCAAGAGAACCTCAAAGCCAAGAGGGATTAAGATGGTACCAGTCCAGCAGTAGCGAACTGTCAAATACCTTCCAGACATCTGTGTGTAGACAGTGGTCTGACTTTCTCTTGCTGAGTCACAGCTTGTGTAGACCTGATGAGCAAGGTATTTCATTCAGTGACAGTTTTTAAATGAAAACTCTTTTTTTTTTTTTTGCACCTGTCCTTATATTTCCTTTTGTTCTGTTAGGGATCCAGATTTATCAGGGAGAAATAATAATAAAAATAATAACAAGCATGGCATTGGGCAATTTTCTTTAGTACAGAGCACAGTAATAAATCTAATTAGCATCCAAATTAAATTCTAAGAATTATTATTACACAGTAATATACTGTACCATGCTCAGAAATGATTTATTCTACCAACTGATCAGGAAATTAATCTCTTGTGTGCATTTATACATATTTGTCTGGGCTCTAATTGTGCACAGAGAAAATAACAAGTTTTAGTAAAAATAAGTCTGAAAACAGAAATGTTAAGAAAAGGCATTCTTCATTAAGATAAAAAAGGCTCTCAGCTGCTTAGAACTGTGGAAGCTGGAGCATTATGGTCATTTATCTTTTGTTGAATGCAGCAGTTTATCAGCTCCTTTTTGCCCTCTGTTATTTTTTTTCCTTTTTCTTTCCCCCCCTCATCTCATCAAGCAAGTCAGCCTCCCTAAGGTATTTGGCCAGCAAGTGATAAAATAACTTTTGTTCTGCTATCTATCTTAAGGGGAACATTTCTCTATATGAACTTTACTCCTCTTTTTCATTTTCCCTATTTCTTTTTCTTTTCTTTTTCGCTTGGCCACTTAGATTGCTGGTGAAAGGCACAACTGCTGGGCAAAACTTGGCTGGGTGCTCAGACACCATTTTCTGTTAGAAATTGTTAGGTGGCTGCTACTGGATGGAAAGAAAGGACACACTAAGATTACAATTAAGAGTTGAGGAGCATGTCTGACCCAGGACATTCTGATGCATAAGACAGAACAAATAGTGCCTCCTCAATATAGTTTAGTGCATTAGGCATCCTTGAGTCTTGAGAGACTATGGTAACATACTCTGAATAGAGGACTTGGAACAGCATCTAGTGTGGCTGAGAAGGCCAATATGAGAGTGACAGTCGACAATCCCTTCCACACTGAAGACAAATACAATCTGTCCCCTATCCAGCTCCCAGATTTTGCTGGTTTCGGGACTGCCTCTTTGCCTCAACCTGCTGAACAAGTGTCTCTTCAAATTGGGAGAGGCCATGCTGCACTGCCTGCCTCTACACTGAATGCTCAGATGTCAAGGTTTCCCATCATGTTGAGGTCCATTCCTACCGCTTTCAGATCCCACTTGCAGATATCCTTGTATCGCAGCTGTGGTCTCCCTCTGGGGCGATTTCCCTGCACTAATTCTCCATACAGGATATCTTTTGGAATCTGGCCATCTGCCATTCTCATGTCATGCCTGAGCCAACGTAGATGTCGTTGTTTAAGTAATATATACATGCTAAAAATTCCAGCTCGTTCTAGGACTACTTTGTTTGGAACTTTGTCCTGCCAGGTGATACCAAAAATGCATCAGAGGCAATGCATATGGAATGTGTTCAGCTTCCTCTCCTGCTGTGCACAAAGGGTCCAGGACTCACTACAGTACAGGAGTGTGCTCAGGACACAGGCTCTATAGACCTGGATCTTGGTAAATGACATCAGCTTCTTATTAAGCCATACTCTCTTTGCGAGTCTAGAGAAATAGAACGAGGTGAGTCCCACACCCTGGCTCATGACTTGTGTTTTTTTCAGGCTGATTGTTAATCCAAAGTCTTGGCAGGCCTTGTAAAAGTGATTCATGAATTGTTGGAGGTCTTCAGCAGAATGGGCAACAACAGCTGCGTCATCGATAAAGAGGAAGTTCCGCATGCATTTCAGCTGGACTTTGGTCTTTGCTCTCAATCTAGAGAGATTAAAGAGCTTTCCATCTGATTTAGTCCAGAGATATATACCTTCTGTTGCAGTTCCAAAGGCATGCTTCAGCATGACAGCAAAAAAGATCCCAAGCAGAGTCAGCGCGAGGACACAGCCTTGTTTCACTCCGCTTTGGCTGTCAAAGGGATCTGATGTTGAGCCATCAAAAACTACAATGCCCTTCATTTCCTCATGAAAGGACCTGATGATAAGGAGTCAAGGTGGACATCCAATCTTGGGAAGTATTTTGAAAAGGCCGTCCCTGCTAACCAAATCAAAGGCCTTTGTGAGATCTGTGAAGGCCACAAAGAGTGGCTGGTTTTGTTCCCTACATTTCTCCTGCAACTGTCTGAGGGAAAATGCCATGTCTGGTGGATCTATTAGCTCGAAATCCACATTGTGATTCTGGATAGACTCCGTCTGCAAGCACCTGGGGCCTCTTCAGCACAACATGGGCAAGCAGCTTCCCTACAATGCTGAGAAGAGAGATGCCACGGTAGTTATTACAGTCACCCTGTCTCCTTTGTTCTTATATAATGTGATGATGTTTGCATCCTTCATGTCCTGTGGTACTCCACCTTCCTTCTAGCAAAGACAAAAGACTTCATACAGCCTGATGGTGATGATCTCTTTACAGCACTTCAGCACTTCAGCAGGGATGTTATCCTTCCCAGGTGCCTTGCCAGAGGTGAGGGAATCCAAGGCCACTTTTATTTCTGCTAAAGTTAATTCACTGTTCAACTCTTCCAAGACAGACAGGCACTCGATGTTATTTAATGCCACTTCAGTTACTACATTCTCTCTGGAATATAACTTAGAGTGGTGCTGCATCCAGCATTCCATCTGCTGTGCTCGGTCCTGGATGATCACACCCATAGCAGACTTCAAGGAAGCAGATTCCTTCTGTATTGGACCTAAAGCCTGCTTCATACTATCATACATTCCCTTGGTGTTACCTGTGTCCACTGCTATCTGTATCTGAGAGGAGAGCTGAAGCCAATAATAGTTGGAACATCTCCTGGCAGCCTGCTGGACTTTGCTACAAGCAACTCGAAGAGCCTGCAAGTTGTACTCACTAGGACAGGCTTTGTATGCTGCTAGAGCTCTCCTCTTATCCTCAATGGCTGGCATCAACTCCTCCGAATGGGCACCAAACCATTCTGCCGTCTTTTTGGTCTGCTTGCCAAATGTGGACAAGGAGGTGTTATAAACAGCATCCTTGAAATGTTCCCATCATTCAGATGCATTTGCAGTTGCCGGGCCTGGAAGGGTTTCCTCAAGTGCTTGGGCAAATTCCTCCATTTTTCTTTGAGCGTGAGTCTTGCTGATGTCAATATGTGGCCTTCCTGTTTTATGTGATACAATCTCTTTGTTTGCAGTTTTACTCTATTACACACCAAGGAGTGATCAGTATTGCAATCAGCACTCTGATAACTGTGTGTGATCATAATACTAGGAAGGCTAGAGTGTCTAGTTAAGATCAAATCAAGCTGATGCCAATGCTTTGATCTTGGATGTCTCCAGGAAACTCTGTGTTGAAGCTTCATATTAAAGAACTTGTTGCTGACACAAAGACCACCGTAGTAGCAAAACTCCAGCAAGTGTTGGCCATTTTCGTTCATCTTTCCAATGCCAAAATGGCCTAGACAAGTGGGTCAGGATTGGTGATCAACACCAACTCTAGCATTAAAGTCTCCGAGAATGAACATCAGCTCTCTGGGAATTTTTTGATAGCAGCTGCCAAATTGTCATATAATTTGTCTTTGACTTCTGTTGAAGACGAGTGTTGGTGCATATGCACTAATGAGGGTGACCGGTCCCACTGATACATACATTACTGTATGCATACATTACTCAAATCCAGAGGATATGTTTTGGGACATAGGGAGGAAATCCCACAAGTATCTTTTCTCATCTTGGTCCTTAAATTGTAATAGTAACAAACAAAATAGCATTTGATTTGCTACCCATTCATGACACTCAAACTCTGTCACCTGGTGTTGTCAGGTAATAATGCCTAACAGGAGTACTGGCCTTGGAGCGAAAACTTGACATAGAGCTGCTGTTTACTGGTATAGATTGAGAGTGGGGGGGATATACTCTAGGGAAAAAACTGAAGAACATCCTTCTTGAGAGTTTTGTATTTCTTTCAATGCTGTTTTGCTCCAACATAAAAACTACAACAACTATGCTGCAGATCACACTGAAGCCAGTCCCTGGTGAATGACACGAAAAGTTGATGGTTTCGCTCAAGTATTTCTAATGGCTTTTGTGAATCTAGAGAGGCTATGTTGGAAAGCCAACCTCCTTACATGTGACTTAGAGTAATGTGGCAGCTGCCATTAGGAGGCAGAACTGAAGAACCTCCATGATACATTGGGAAATGACATATTGATTTTACGATCCCAGCCCGAGGGCTTTTCTGGGAACCAGAGTACCTTATCAATAAGCATACTGACTTTTATTCAGTGCTGATGTACTTCCCAATCTTGAGCATGGGAAATGTTCCGTTCTAGTCAATCATGGCTACTTCCTTTCAAGGGAGGCACAAATTTTAAGGCTGTTAGCTTCCTGGTGTGCAATTTGTTCTTGGACATTGAACACCAAATATCTCCCTCACAAAGCTGGAACAGAAACACGGAAACACACTGATCCACCCACACTGATCTTAAGTAGTTTATCTGGCAGATTACAACAGATTAGAAAAAGCGAATTTTTCATATCATCCAATTTAAATGGGATAGGTACTTCAAAGGAAGAATATTATACTTGATAGGAATTGGAAGATAGGAGGATTTCCATTCACCTTTGAAGTACTTTACGGTATGTCAAATGCAAACATGCTGAATTCCTTTTCTTACAACACTTCATTTTTGCTTAGCTGACATTCCAATTTTAATACAGAACACAATATGAGGTTTGATAGATACAAATCTACCTTGTGGCAGGTTCATATAGAACCTCACTTTATTTTCCTTCTATAAGTGTTTATTTTACCTGATAATCCAACTGTTTGACTCATAGATGAATAAATAGCCTTGGTTTTAAAAAATATGGTTTGAATCTTCATTCCGCCCCTCCCCCCATCAATGAAATCGAGTTCATATTCATAGAATGTGGCTTTCCTGACTCCCCCTTCCCTGATCACCCCCCCATTCTCTTTTAGGGTTGGGAGATCTTTGGAAATGGTGTGGGTCCTCATGCATGGAACTGCATGAGGAGACAAAGCTGTCAGAAAGCAAGTTCTGTTCATAAATTAAGGTGAGCATAGAACCTAAACTTTTTTTGTTTGCTGTGATATACAAGAGTTCTATATAGTGTTTGGTCTATGAATGCTCATTTCCCCATATATGCAGAGGAACCACCTATTGAAAGTGAAAGGGGAATAACTTTCTTTCCTCGTTGTTTTGCCTGTTGTCCCAAAAGTAAGTTTGTGGGGGTTGGCTTTTTTTCCGGCGAGCAATCATTTTAACAGGGTATGTCTTCAAAGCAGTCCACTCTAGTCTTTCCTTTATTTGATCGTGCTAGAGACACAAAGCCTGTTCACACTGTGAAATTTGCTGCAATCATGCCTATGTCCCAAAGCCCCTTATCTTCAGTGCAATCTATTTCAAACTCATTCTTCCACTCACACTGGAGCCTCAAGGCTTTTGGAGAACTATCTGCAATTTAGAGAGGTTCACCACTTCTCTACTGCTCCCCTCCACTTCCTAGTTGATTGTGAGGCATTATCCACTTCCCAGCAGGTCAATGGAGGTGGGAAGCTGACAGTGGCGTCAGAGAGGTTTGCCACCTCTTCAGTTGGTCCCCTTGACTCCCTCTATGCCTGCTGGGCTCCAAAGCATGCTTAAAACATGCATGGCCAAGTCCTGTGTCAGAAAGGTGCAGAGCAGCCCTTAAAAGGAAAGGGTGGATCATTCTAAATAGAAATACAAGCGGACAACGTCTTTTTTTTCCTATGCTGAACAGTGCCATCAGTGATCTATATATCAAGACTATATGCCAGTGTAGACAGGCTTTTCCCCACTAACTTGAGATGTCAAATTTCTGAATCAGTCTGAATTGTTCCACATCTTTCCACTTCATGACATTTTGTGTTGATCTGGATTTGGTCTGAATTGGGCTGACCCAGTCTGAATTTGTAATTTAACCAAAGTAGACGTACTATATTAGGAAGTAGAGATGTGATGCATTTTCATTAAATTCTTAAATTCTTTTTCAAGTAGATTGTCTCGGCATGAAAGGACAGCATGTTAAGCATGTTTTTAACCCCGTGATATCTAACCCTCAGCACAAGAATCAGGCAAGGAGCAGTATTTTTTTTCCTTTTTGTTTTCAAGGTTCCTAAAATTTGCACAGAGGGTCTTTGTGCATAATTTATGTTCTTCCCTTTGTGAAACAAAGCAAGACCTGCACACACAGAGAAAGTGCAGAAGGACAGAGTGATTAATTTAAAAAAGAACAAAAAATGCACCCAACATTTTGTCAAAGCATTTGAAACTCCATGAGAAGCTACCATGGTTTGGCACAATCTCCACAATTTATGCAATCTGAGCAATTTTCAAGATTTATGCAATTTGCATAAAAATAGTTCTCACAAATGTAAGAACTTTTTGAAAGTTTCATAAAATATCTGACTTGTTGTCAGAGAAGGAAATTAAACATATGTGATTTCTCTTTCTTATGTGAGAGAATGAGACAAGTAATGGTTTACATCTCTAATGCTAAGTCTTCAAAAGTCATTACCAGCATGTCTAGTAAATTCTACTTAGGTGAATGAATATCTCTTATTTTGAAGTGTGACTGATGCTACAGTAGCTGAATCACCTTACTTTTTCAGCTTATCAGAAATTTGGGGTGGAAGAAGCTATGTTCGTCTGCTGGTGCAAAAATGACAAAGACTCTAACACATTTTATTTGGCCTAAGCTTTGGCAGATGGCAGCCTACATCTTCAGATGCATTAAAACATCAGAGAAAAGCAATTATTCTGAGAGGAAAAATGGCTGTTCTCTTTGCCTTCACTGATAAAACTTCTATGCCTTCTTGGGCACTTCTTTAGTTTTTTAAGATAAGTTGCTGTTCCTTAGTGTCATGAAGAACTTCTGTTTTTCTCAGGCTAATGCTGCTTCATTCGTTTGCACTGTGTAGCACAAGGTTCTTATCTTTCACCCCTGTTATTTAATCCTGATATAATTTATTATGCCACTCAAAGAAATCATTCACAGTCTTTTTATGACTCTCATGCATATGATAAATCACTCTGGGTGACAGTTTCTTCCAGTTCAGAGCAGTACTGTCTTCCATCTCTGCCTACTTTATTGATAACCATCTTTGGATGGAGAACTGGCTCCTGTCCAGCTCTGATGATTCTGAAATAGTACTGACTTCCAAAAGTACAACTGTTACTAGACAACAAAGAACTTTGTTACTTCTTTTTAAAAACAGTTATGTGGGTTATAATCATTTAATTTAAAATTTAATTTTTATTTCAAAGAATATATGTGTGCATGGGTACACACAAGTTTGTATAAAATAAGCCATACAGAGGCATATATATTGGCTAAAATCTAGTCATAAATTACAACAAGACTAGGCCCATTGAACTGAAGGGAGTTACATAGGTGTTGCATCACCAAATCCCCACTGCTTTAATGGACGTACCCTAGCTGTGACATGCTACTGGATATCAGCCTTTGTGTTGTAGTAGCATGTAGCATATAATTCATATGTAGTAGCATATGAATTATATTAACATGCCATTATGCATGTTTGCTATCCATGGAGTTATCCTTGTGGACACACCTTCATCTTTCTGTGACCATAGTTCAACTCCTTTGTGCGGGATCAGACTATTTCTTGCCTAATGGGAAAGGAAAGGATACAGTCTTATGATCCTCTGACTGCCTCAAGCTGAATGGACTACAAACCTATGCTCTGGTTGGGGAGCTATGCCACCTAGTGACTGAAGACATTAATGCAGACCAGTACATTTAAATTAACTAAAAGTAATCTATGCCAGAATCTTATAGGGATTTTACTCTGGAATAAGTGAAACCATATAAATCATGGTAAATTATACCTAATTCATATGATATTGTTTGTGGATGGCACATACCCAGGCACATGCCTGGCTTCTTTTCAGTTAGCCACAATTTGCTGCTACAATTTACATGATTTCACTTACTCCAAAGTAAAATCCCTATAAGATTCTGGCCAATATGTTTTATAACCAAACTATACTAGGATACATACTGTGGGATCCCCTTCCATATAAATGCCATGTTTAGGGTGTCTAGATTATGGCTATAATGTTATAGCTCTGAAAACAGATAGACCAGTGTACCGTATTTTTCCGTGTATAAGACTATACTTTTGTCTAAAATCTTTAGACTAAAAATTGAAGGTTGTCTTATACATGGAAGTAAGCTGAGGAGAGAACAAAACAGGTGGAGGGGAAAGCAGGGCTCAAAGTGATCCTGCAGGGCTTTGATCCTGCTTCCCCCTCCACTTGCTAAGCTACACTTAGATTTCTTAATAGTGGGGTAGGAAAGTGGGGGGGGCATCTTATACATGGGGGCGTCCTATACACTGAAAAATGTGGTATTTTTTTATAATAGATTTCCTGGCTTTATTGAAATTTGTCACAGACACACATTTTTAAGGCATGATATTTTCTTCAGGTTGCAGTTGTGATATGCCTGTGTTTGGAATCTAATTTGCTATTTTCTGGTGAATAGCTTTGTGAAATCCTTTAATAAAACCTGATTTGGAAAAATTAAATGAATGAATAATAAAGCTACTATGTAAAAAAGCTACTACATATGATTTTGCTTCAGCAAAATCTTCTCATTGTTCGCTAACAATCTATTTGCATGGATTTTTGGAGCAGGGGGAAATATTCAGACTTGCCTGCCAATGCTCCAAGGTGGAATACTCTAGTAACTTACATTGTACCGTATATGTTAAATGTTATTTTAAGAAAGTAATCCAAAGGTTCATCCTATATCCTTTATGATACACCAGAGATGCTTGCAATGTTATTAGTCTTTGGTTACAATATGCAAGAAAAAAGTAATCAGATAGGAAGTCTTAACTGTAATTTTGTAATATGGTAATTTTTAATGTTAACTTAGTTTGGTAGTATCAGAAACTATAATCTGTTTCTGTTACACATATGACCAAGTGCTGTTGAATAGTTCAAGAAATGGGTCACAGTGACCTCACCATGATAAATGTGATAAACACTAATTCACTGCATATCTTTCCACCCCACGATTAAGTATTTATATAGTTTCAATCATTTCTAACAATGTTATTAAACTGCTAAAACATTTATTAGTTTAAAATATCTCCAGACTTTAGGAATGTGCTGAATCCATATATTACAAACAACAATAACAATGGATCTGACAACCAGCGATTTAAATGGAATTAATTTCCCCTCAGGGTTTCAGTGAAACCATAAACCAATCAAGCCCTCTTCTTGTGTTATATTATATCGTCAGATTGCAAAACCCTCCATGAAATTATTTCCTTGTAAATCACTGCAGCTCATCCATTATGCTGTAGAAATATGATTTTTTTTCCAAAAGTGAGAAATATAAAAGGCCACAGAGTTTTTCTCCCTCTGCAAATATCTGTCAGAAGTTTCTTAGCAGCCTGAAGGGCCAGAGTTTAAGCAATCAGATATTTGAAGTGCAATGAATGAATGAATCTGAAAGCATTTAATACAGCAAGCAACATTGCAGTAAATAAATTGGCAAGGGTGGAGATGGAACACGCCAACAGATATTTTGTTGAATTGTTTCTCTGCTTCTCTATAAGCATTTCCAACAACCCTGCAGAATTTCTTTCAACTGATTATGCATTTCTGTGCCAAGTTCTGGTAGATCTTCATTACAGACTTACTATGATGTTGCTGTTACATGCTGTCAAGTTGCTTCAGAGTCATGACAATCTAAATGGCTTCCAAGCAGTACAGCGAATTTAGTAGCAATTTCCTTACTTACTAGGACTCCTCCACAAGCTGGCCCTGATGCAGTGGTGCCTCGCTTAACAATTACCCTGCATTACGACGAATCCGCTTTATGATGATCTTTTTGTGATCACAATTGCAATCACATAACAATGGTCTAAATGGGGGAATTTCGCTTAGCAATGATCGGTTCCCTGCTTTGGGAACCGATTTTTGCTTTACGACGATCAAAAGCAGCTGATCGTCGGGTTTTCAAAATGGCTGCCGGGTGTTTAAAATGGCTCCCCACTGTGCTTAGGGACGGATTCCTCGCTATACAGGCAGCAAAAATGGCTGCCGTATGGAGGATCTTCGCTGGACTGCGAGTTTTTACCCCATTGAAACACATTGAATGGGTTTCAATCCTTTTCAATGGGCTTTTTAATTTTGCTTTACAATGTTTTCGCTTAACGGCGATTTTCCTGGAACGGATTATCGTCGTTAAGCGAGGCATCACTGTAATCTATTTTTAACACTGCCCACATCCTGATGAACAGAAAAAACAAGCTACAGATTCCAGCATTCCCATCAAAAACGAAAGACTTCTGAACACATTCAGATATCTTCCATCCTGATGGTCATTACAGTGGTGTACCATATAAGTGCATCTGTACTTTGAATTCTAGAAGATAGGATGGGTTGTAAGGCATCCTTTGTGTGTACTCACCATAGATAAGCTGTCATATTGTAAGTCCTGTATTTGCAAGAAATCAGGCTTACATATTTAAGAAAAATTACAGATGCCTTTAAACTCCTTACCAACTGGGTTATTATAGCCAGCATGTGAGACAAATAACCCTCAAATTAAACAAGACAGTTAAAGCAACTTCTGTTTCCAAGGCAATACATTTATTGAAGAATAAAGGACATTCGGAAAGAGTTGGATGCTTTTAAAATAAAGTAAACAATTTATGAGCTAAATAAATTGATGGGTATTTTAAGAATAACCCACCAAACCACATCTGAGGGGAAGGACATCCTCAGTTTAACTGAAATACTTTTGGCCTGGCCTTGACTCCTTATCATCTGCATGGAGACAAAGACAATCTCTTCGGCAAGCAAATGGGGCAGAGGGTGGGGGAGCTACTCCTTCAAGAAAGAAATTCAAACTAGTCAAGCCATTGTCTTGAAAGCCTTGGTTATCCAGTTGATTTCTATAAGGGTGAGTTAGCTAGGAAAGTGAACAGAAATGCAAATCAAGGCCTAGCCATGTGAAGATATGTCTGAAAGGAAATTGTATGGATTTATTACATGTCATCCAAGCCTCATGGCACAGTGGTTACAGTGCAGTACTGCAGTCATGACCTATGTTCGATCCCAGCAGATTCAGGTAGCTGGCTCAAGGTTGATGCAGCCTTCTCTCCTTCTTAGGTCAGTAAATTGAGTACCCAGCTGAATGGGCAGCGGACAATCTATAGGCTGCATAAGTAGACTTTAAACTGCTCAGAGATTGCTTTAAGCACTGTCGGGTGGCATATAAGCAGCACACTGCGATTGTTTGCTTTGGTTTGCTTTATTTATTTATTTATTTATGTATTTATTTATTTGATTTTTACCCCGCCCCTCTAGACCATGTCTACTCGGGGCGGCTTATTTATTTATTATATTGTAATTGCTTCCAAAATTTATTGAAATTGCTTTGTCTAATAGATTTGTTGATAGGGTGAAAAGGGAGATGAAAGCTCCCTTGCCACCCTTTGTCCATTTTCTCTTCCTCATCCCTCCTGAGCACGTTGGTGGGTTTCTGAGTGTGTGGGAAATACAGGTGAGATGGCGTAGCACAGGACAGAGAAGTGGTGATAACGGGGAGGACTGCTCCTAAGCTGTTTTGTCCTGAATTACTGAAAGAGTAATTAAAAGGGTTTAATTAATTATTTAATTAGGTGGTTTTTTAAAATGTTCTTTCCTTTTGAATAAATGGTCTCTGATGAGATTTGCAACAGAATGAGAAGAAGAGGAGGAGGAGGAGGAGGAAGAGGAATCTTTATTCAGGGAAAGAAGCTGACCAGATAGGCGGGATAGAAAATAAATAAATAAATAAATAAATAAATAAATAAATAAATAAATAAATAAATAAATAAATAAATAAATAAATAAATAAACAAACAAACAAACAAACAAACAAACAAACAAACAAACAAACAAGTAAGTAAGTAAGTAAGTAAGTAAGTAAGTAAGTAAGTAAGTAAGTAAGTAAGTAAGTAAGTTATTCATTTCTTCACTTCTCTGGTCCCAAGGAAATGACCCGGAGGGGCAGCTGCTCATTTTCTGACAATGATTGGGTTGTAGCTGGTCTTCTCCTCACCATTACATTATTCTTTGTATAGACACAGGTATGACTCATGGGCATCTTTTGCTTCTCCCCTTTCCATCAATGATTGTACCACAAAGGCTTGGAAACACTCAAGTGCCCTGGAATTGTTCTGTCTCTTTTTACCTCTTCCTTAGGTCTTAAGGTAATGTATGATTCTATTAGGACAGGAAACAAATGAAGTTTATTACTAAATTTTATGAAAACAAAGTTAACCATATTGCTCCCTATTGGCAATCCCCTAGAGACAAGCACCTTCTTTAGAACCAACTAAAAAGATATATAGATGTAGGTAGGGTTTTAAAATCTTGAGGTGTTGTAGGAGAGAGAGGAAGAAGGAGATATGCTGTCTTGATGCATGATGTTAATGCTTCCCTACTCCTAATAAAGAAATCCAGACAGCATATTTTATCCTATTGTCATCCACTGAGGTTCATTGCAGGTATTTTCCTTGTCATCATGCATCTTGTTGTAGGTTCTCACATTTTACTTTCAAACTGATCATCACTCCCATTTTATAATAATAATTAGGCATCTGGAGCCAGAGGTAAAGAGTACTCAGAAGTGGTTTACCATTCCCTTCTGAGGACATCCCTAGACTGTGCAGCTTGCCCAGGGCAACACAGGTTCATCTTCTGGGATGAACAGTGGAGAACTGAACTCTGGCTCTGTATCCAGATGCCTAAGTGGGCAATCAGACAAACATAGCTCACTGTTTTGTTTACCTTTGTTGTCGTTGGATTCACTCTATTTTCCAGTGGCCACAAGTAAGAGCGATTGATCTCACCCCTTCTGTGAGCTGTTCTACTCCTTTCTTGCACTGCCCTAGGGCTGCAGTTTGGAATGACTGAGAGTTGACCTGATTATCCTATTCTAGAGTCAATGTGGTGGCTCAATTCATTCCCAAATAGAGCTGTGGGCAGCATTCTCTTTGGTAAGAAGTCTGGGACCTATGCAATGGGTTGTGACAATAAGATACACTGTTTCAGATACGGGAGTATCTGTCTTAGGTTGATGTATTTCTGTAGAACTATGCCACTTACTAAATTAAACAAGAAAGAGGGAAGTGGCTGCAGTCCACAAAATGAGAGGTGCAACGAAAGGCAAAGAAAGGGGTGGGGAAGGGGCACCAATAATTGTCAAGGGGAGAAACTGAAGTGATCTGAAGTGCATCCTTCTCATGAGAGAAGAAAGATCTTCCATGTCACTGGAAGGATCTCTTAAGTGTCAGAGAAAATAAGATTGCACCAAAAATAAAAGCCTTTTGAATGCAACCTGTATCACTCACACTTCCCCCTGACTAGTTGTGCCCTAACTCACTAAGCTATTCAGCCAACTGACTCCCCTACTACTTCCCCTTAAACTGCATTAAAAAAGCCCCTCAAACTGTAACAATTTAATTAAAAATAAATGTTAAGTTTTGGTGCAAGTTAGCAGCAGGATCAGCTCATGTTCTTCACTGATAGTTAAAAGAAGTGAGCAAAGTTGTATTTTCTAACAGCTACCAAATATAAAGACCAGTTATATCCGCCATGATGTTTAAACAGCCACTGACTAAAAACACTTTTAAATCAATGTAAAAGCACAGTAGTAAAAGGTGTTTTTCTTTGTTTGTTCTCCATTAAACATTAAAGCATCTCAATTAAAACTGTCTCCTTGGTAGTTAATCAGTTGCTGAAATCCTACCTGAACAGAAATGTTTAGTGGAGGGACAACAGGAAAGGGGCTAATCTGGCCTCCCATGGAAAAGAATGTGGTTGCTTTTAGAGCTCCTTCAGTTTATACTACAATACCCACACAATTCATTTCCCTGTGGCTTCCAGCATCAGTCACAGGGGTGGGGTGTTATTTTGCTTCTTGAAGGTCCTTTTCTTTCGTATAGTTTCTAGAATTTTTGACATAAAATTCTAGCTGTCTCATTTCTATGAAACCATATGTAACTACCCTCTAATTTTAGAATACTGGCTACGCTGAGTTGTAACCGCTCCAAAAATAATCTAGACTGGAATAAATTTATTTTGTTTTGCAAGGTGACACATAAGCTTTACCAAATAAGAGGATGTAATAATCCTTCAAATATCGATAAGAAT
This sequence comes from Pogona vitticeps, assembly GCF_051106095.1. Classification (NCBI taxonomy): domain Eukaryota; kingdom Metazoa; phylum Chordata; class Lepidosauria; order Squamata; family Agamidae; genus Pogona; species Pogona vitticeps. The sequence continues at coordinate 77,173,617 of NC_135787.1, forward strand.
TATTGAAGGCAAAGAGTTTTACTATCTTCTGTCTGCTCTCTGATATTTTGGGTGCTTTTTAAAATTAAATTCATGGGAGATAATATTGTGTCCTAGATATTGCTCCAAAGTTTAATTTCCTAAACTTTTCTTTTTCCGAAGATGGTACACAAAGTTTTTCATAGTGTGCATCCTCAGCTTCTGTTGTCTTTGAAATGGCAGATGTTGCTTTGTGTTTGGATGAGAAGTAGTTAACTGATGAAAAAAAAGGAATCAGGTTCTGAGATGTTCCCTTGCTTGTGTCTCTTTGTGATGGTAGTGGGCACAAGAGAGAATAATCCCATAGGCCATCTTGACTGCTGACTCTGGTGTTATCAACATTCAGGCTGGTACTTGCTATGTAAAACTTCTCATCCTGTTTCCTTCTGGCAATGCACGCATCATGTCAGGCCATTTCCTGATATTTTGAATGATGAATACAGATGTAGTATCCCACATTCATAAACTTGAGGTTTCTGGAAGGACTGAGTTATTCTCCAAGGTGCTGCAAGACTTGCTAAAATGTTAACATGGCTATTTCTCTCAAAAGGCTTTGTGAAATGTAATTGTTTAGTTATATCTCACCTTTTTCCCAGTGAAGAGACTCAAAGTGGCATATAACAGTTCAGATAAATATATTTTAAATCCCCATAAGTTGAGATATTAATAGATGATGAAATGGTAATAGTCACCGGTTAAAACAAATTTAAAATCATGATAAAGAATATGCTTCATCCACTAGCAAAAGCTCCATGGCCCACCAGGTACTGCCTAATATAAACCAAGTGATTTGAATGGATCTTAAATCCATCAATTTGGTCTGATTTCATCATATGTAAGCAACTACTTATAATGTAGTTGCTTCTGAGCATAGCAAGTATTACTCCTGAGTAAACAGTCATAACATTTCACCGACCAATTCCAAAAGGAAGTGATGTACAGGGTAATCTGAGGCACACATTAGAAAGTGAGTCCTATTAAACACAGTGAAATATATTTCTGTGTAAATGTATGTAGTATCAAGACTCATATTACCTTACATTGGCCTAAATATGAATCACCAGGGAAAAGAAGAAACTATTTTTTCTGGCCATGTATTAATTTCTGTGATGTAAAACTTCTGTTTCTCTTTAAATTAGACATTGCTGGTTTATTTAAAGCTTTAGAGATCTTAAAACACACTTTTAACTGTACAATTTCTCCTTCCGAGAGCCTTATCTAGTGCATTTTTCTTCTTTTTCATTGTCATACATCTAAAAGCTATCTCATAAAAAGTTTAGAAGATATTCAGAAGTGTACTAAAAAGGGAAACTGATGTCATGCATGTGTGTTTGTTTAAAGCTATGTTAATAATGAAGTGGCTTTCCCACTGGGTGCAGGATACAGTCCTACACAAGAACAAAGGGAAACATTAAATGTGGGCATCTTTATGAGAAACTAATAGAGTATATTTCTATAACTTTTTATCCTCCTCTTCAAGATAGCTACGTATAACACTGACAAAATTTCCTATCTTTCTGAAAAGCGATTTAGAGAAGATACAAAGAAAACTGTATCTGAACTTAATTGGATTTAAATAGTTACTGTATATAACTTGTTCTGTTTCTATAGCAGAATTGCAAGTAATCTGTGTGTGTCCAGTCTGTCATGAATTTGATTATGAAAAGTGTAAAAGTAGAATAGAGATGGATTTTGTTTCATAACAGCAACGAAACAACTAGAAGCTGACTAATGTCCAGGTGTTAATTAGGAAGAAAAAATTGTACAAGGTCAGTTCTTTTTCCAGCAGAAGAAAAAAAAAAGTAAAGAAGAACAAGCTGACCCTTATCTTATCAAAACTCCAACGAACAAGGACACAAAGGCTTAATTTAAGAAAGATGGGCGAAGAGAGACGAGGAGAGCGACGGAGAAGAGATGGAAGGGAGAGAGACGACACACCGAGAGATATGCAGCCGACAGGACTTTATTTTGAGATTGCGTAAGAATGCTTATTTAAGATATAGTTAGACAGTTCATTATTTTCACTTTATAGAGGAAATGACTGGTGGCTAAGGCTGGGGGTTATTTTGGAAATACTGAATGAAGTTAAAATGAGCTTGTTGAAATGATATCTTTTGTAATAAAATATAAAAAGACAAATTGTCTGTAAGCTGTCTCCTTGTTTAGACTAAGCTACTGTAGTAAATTGGATATTTTGGAACTAGGATTGTTTTGATCTGGCCACATTACGCTACCAAATTAGGGTCCTAAATTAATGAAAGGAAGATTAGATCTTCCAGAGCTCCTAGACATTGTTTATTTAAAATCGGGACAGACTTGGGCGAAAGGGTGAGAAGTCGCCTAGAGCAAAGTTACAGGACCCGATTTTGCTGGAGATAGGGACGGATCATTCCTGGATCCCTCTCTGTCCCGTGTAAGGGCCGTTCTAAGGAACGCTTTTACCACACAGTCAGAACATGGAACTGGTAATTGAGGCAAAATTTGGACTCCCCACAACATTTTGTTTTTGCACATTTTATTTGTTGTTTTGTGTGTGGTTCAGACAAATGTATTTTTATTTACTGATGTTAATTTCCTCCAGTGAGTTGAAGCAGGTGTGCATGGCTCTTCTCATCACCTCATCCTCAGAACAATCCTGTGTGTGGGTCAGGATGAGAGAATAGAACTGCCAAGGTACTGAATGTCACAATTCTGTGGAAACATCAATGTCGGCCTCTGCAAATGTAGAGCTACATTCAGTACACATAGCTATACCAACACGGCAAAAATTCCTGTGCAATCGATAAGGCAAGGAAAGATGATGCACATAAATATTCTGCCACTATTTCAGTGTCCTTGAGCCCATTGAATCTATGGGAATAGCTGTGGATGGTGCAGCCTTTTCTTAAGTCATGTCAAATGTGCAACATTAAGTCTCCTGTCTACCATTTTCTTCGGCAGTGCTGCCAATGACTCCTACTGAAAGTACATTTCTGTCAAATTGGAATCAAATATTGTGGGTACCATTGCCTAAAAACCTGTTGCACAACTTTGAAGGTACAATGGAGTTTACATCAGAAGTAACAACCAATTGCTGTGGATTAAAGATGATTTCAGGTTGCACACAATTTCCACATGATTCTTGTGCATGATTTGTACATGATTCTTGTGCACACTGAAATTTCCAATTTGTTTCTGCTGCTAGGCAGGGGATTTTCTACTTTAAGAACTCTCAGTTACATAATTTACTGGGAACCCCCATGGCTACATTATGAGACTGGGACTCCTCAAACTGGCAGAACATAAATCAGCCCTCATCTCCAGATGGTTCTGGTATTTCAGCAAACCACCTAAACCAATTAACTGTGTGCAACTAGAATTAGAACATTTACTTTGGTAGGACTTTGTGAGGTGTTTTCTGAGAAGTAAAACTCACAGAAGACAAACTGCACATATTAAAATTCAAATGGATGAAATGCCTATAATTTAAAAATGCACAGACACTTAACATAATCAGTGGAGGGGTTGTGCAGATCAGGTGAAGTGCAGGAAAAGGGCACATGCTAGAGAAAAACGTACATTTCTTTGTTATTCTTTGAATAACAAAAGAAAAAACTAAAAAGTCTCACAGTGTGTGAAATAATAAGAAATCTTTATAGTTAATAATGTGCACGAATATTTCCCACCTGATCCCTATCTATCTGAGACATGAAATATTTGCTGTAGAATAAAACTAAGAACAGAATATTCTTTGTGCTCTCATTATTTGTGCCCAGCCAAAGAATAGTTACTGGCTTCTTTCAGGCTACTAGTCGCTTTTAAATGTTTCATTCAAAGGCTTTAGCCACAATTATCATGTTTTAAACTTTTTTCTACTGTATCTAGCAAATGGTCACATTAACACTATTGAAGTAGCTCATTCTGGTCAAAAATAGTTAAATTAAATTTGTTTTTAATTTTGCTTGTTATACGTATATGCCTTCAATTTTAAAATGTGCAACGCTCTGCTATAAATAGCAAAAGACTGTATCTCTCAAGAACTTGTGACTCACAAATCCAAGCATTATGTCCTTTCTAGTGGTGCCACATCTCTGTGGAACAGAGAGGCATGACTAGTGTCTATGTCTTTTCAGTGCCAAACAGTGTTCATTCTTCTATGGTTTAGGCCTTCAGTCACATGTATAGGACCTATGGCCTTCTGAGTATAAGCCAGTCATGGCGTATACTAAATAATGAACAGTAACATGCTATCAAGTTGATTCCATCTTATGGAGATCCTTCCAGGGTTTTCTAGGTACAAACTATTCAGAAGTAGCTTACCTGTCTCTCCTTCTGATGGTGCTCTTGGACCGTATTGCTTCCCTAAGGACATAAAAATGGTAGGGCATGTAACTCCATCAGACACACATGCCCTTTGTGATCACAGCTGGCCGCTCTCTTGTGAGGCACAGTGAGGACTGGAATTTCCAGCCCTGGGCTATGCAGCTAGGTGCTCCAGTCCACTAAGTTATACAAGCGAATATGTGCATATTTTAAAAACTGATTGTGGAAGTGTTCCAGTGAGAACAGTTGTTGAACTGACCCCATGCCTGTCAACCCCTGGATTAATCCTCTAGGACCTTGTCAACCATGGGAGTTCACCACATGGGATGATAAGACATGGGCAAGTCCCCTAACTTCCCCATGGGAGTGGGTGGCCCCAGCCACTATGAGGAGACACTCCAGAGGGAGATTACCCTGGATTTGAACATTCTGCAAAAAACATAATATATGGGGGGCCAGGGTGAAAATACTTCTGCAGGAGGAGAGCAAGATAATGAGATGGATGGGAAAGAATGAGCAATTAGATACTATCTGATGCAACTATGCAAAGAAGCTACAGTTCTATATCTAGTTATATGGGAGTAAGTCCCATTTTATTGAGAAAACATATGTAAGATGACATTACTGAAATTGCAAGAAGAGGACAGGAGAGAGAATGTGTCTCTTTTCCAGTTATTTCTGTTTTATGACAGCACACAACTAAATGTGTCAGTGCCACTTAGCCAGGTTTTAGGTCAACTTCTGAAAGAAAGACTGTTCAATTAGTCTCCTTTCAGTTCTGGATAGGTCTCTCGTGTACAATTAGAAGAAAAGGCATGCCATAACTCTTTTAGTAATAAGTGTCCTTATCCTTTTCTTCATCTATATAACTTTGGGAACAGCACAGAGCTAAATGGATGTGAAGAATCACTCTTTATGGCACACAGTAATGAGATATAAATAAACTCTTCCCCCATTTACAGAATGCATGCTTACTCCCAAAAAAATTATAAATAAATAAATAAATGAATAAAAGGCAATATAAAACAAGACAGAAATATTTATTAATCACTTAGGGAAAATGTAGCTAATCCCCTTCCCTGTTACAATTGTACCATCTTGTCAGAGTTGACATCTGTCTCCTGGGTAGGCTTCACTAAGATAATTAGCATATAGATAGATAGATAGATAGATAGATAGATAGATAGATAGATAGATAGATAGATAGATAGATAGATAGATAGATAGATAGATAGATAGATAGATAGATAGATAGATAGATAGATATAGATATAGATATAGATATAGATATATATATATATATATATATATATATATATATATATATATATATATATATATACATACACACACACACACACACACACACACACACACACACCACATTTAAAGTCTTGAAACTGCTAAATATTAAGGATAAGCGGAACCACTTGCTCCTTCTCTAGGAAGTTTTGGTAGAATGAGCAATGAATCTGTTCTGCTTCACCCAAATGTCAACACATATTGTGGAATATGGTAGTTATATTCCTAATCCACAGCTTACCAACTTGATGTGCATAGAAGCTACAAATATATAGCAAACTCCAGGCAACTCCAAAAGCAGCTCCACTTCACTTAGCTGAAGAAGAAGTGGGGCAAATAAGTGGCCAAACTACAGCACATCTGACGCAAAGGTATGTTTCACTCTGAGGAAATCCTGACTGTATCTTTTTGAAGGGACCCCTTTCTATGGGAATGGTGGTAATTTTCATACAGCAGATGTTGCTGCTTACCTAGGGTTGCCAGACGTCCAGCAAAAGGAGGACATGTCCTCCTGTTTAGCGTAATGTCCTTCATCCAGCAGGCAAAGCTTTACTTTACTTTATTGGTTGATTGCTTAAAACCATAGATCATTGCAATATATCAATGACAACATTAAACATATGTGGCACTGTTATATCACAATTTCACTTAAAAAGAACGATATAGGATTTTGGATGCTTGGCACAAATCTTCTTTGCTGCCAGGGCAAATTTTGCTACTTGGTGGGTAGTAAATACATCCCTGTCCACAAGCAGCATGCAGAGTTGAGCCAGAGGAGAGCTGTCACACAAAGTTCTAAGTATGCCTGCAAGGAATTTGCTCCTGGGATGATCATATAAAGGACATCTTAACAAATAATGAGAAACATCTTCAACTTCTCCTGATCCATATACAAAGCCTTTGATCAAAAGGAACATTTTCATATCTTCCTACTAATATTGCAGTCGGCATACACTGAAAGCGCAGAGCTGTAAATGCTTTTCTTAGAGGGGCTGAGGTTAAATTAACAAAGTAGTCCTCCCAACAGAATGATGTTTTATACAAAGGGAACCAACAATTATACAACGTTTCTGAGATGGCACGGAGATCCATCTTTAACCAATTGCTTAGCTCTGTTTGAAACAAAGGTAGGAAGGGAGTCTGGGTCAATCCCATAGTTCTGCAAAATGGGTCTAACTAAATTCACCCAGGATTTTTGAGATGGATTCTAAGCTGTTCTGTGTTGCACTTCCTAGAAAGGCGAGAATCATTCATACTGGCCAATTTCAGGCAATACATGGCCAGCACAATATGAGAGTGTATTTAAATTGGAATCAATCCTACTTCAGCCCTTAGATATGCAGAGGGTGTGTTGTGAGGGACAGTTAGAAGAGATTGAATAAAAGAATTTTGGATCACTTCTTCAGTGTGAGTCTTTATATAGCCCCATATCTCTGCCCCATATGTTATTTGGGGTACTATTTTCTTGGCAAACACCTCAATTGCAGGGGCCACCAACCTCCCGCCATGGGTTGAGGTAAACCGCAAAAGAGACTGAGAGGACTGAGACGCTTTCAGATGAATTGCTTTCAGATGGTATTTCCATGAAAGTTGGGCATTGAAACAAAGGCCAAGATATTTAAAATTGCATAGCTGCTCGATGGGTTTGCCATCAAGCTTCCATGTATGGATTTTCCTCTTCTTTCCAAAAACTACAACTTTAGTTTTGGTGTAATTGATAGTCAGGTGTTCTCTTGCACAGAATTTGCTCAAATTGGTCAAAAGTCTTCGCATACCAACTAATGTTGTGGAGATCATTGCAATATCATCTGCATATAGAAGGATCAAGGGCTTGACATCCCTAATTGTGGGTGGGAAAAATTCTAAGCCGCTCAATTCTTGGACTTGTTGGACTTCTTGTTAATATAGAAATTGAAGAGGAAAGAAGCCAGCAGGCATCCCTGATGGACTCCTTTTTCTGTTGGAATAGACTCAGACAACAGGCCATTTGCCCCAAGCCTTACCCTGAAGCTGGTATTAGAGTGAAGCATCTGAATTAAAAACAACAGTCTCCTATCTATGTTGGTGGTAGAAAGTTTTTGCTACAGATGGGCTCTGTCTACAAGGTCGAAGGCTGAACTGAAATCCACAAAGGCAACATACAGCTCCTTCTTAACTAATTGAGAATATTTTTGTATTAGATGATAGAGTACAAAACATTGGTCTAAAGTAGATTTCCCTTTTGGAACCCTGCCTGTTCTTCTGCTATTACTGAGTCTTACTGCTATTTCTGCAGCCCAGTGTTCTAGTTTGCCCAGTGAATATTTGGAGTATAGCTTAGAGACTACATTAAGGAGACTGATTGGTCTAAAATTATTTGGGTCAGCTTTAAAGCCTCTTTTATGAATAGGGACTATTATACTTACACCCCAACCCTGAGGTGTTTTACCATGCTGGTTTATATATGTAAACATTCTGGCAAGCACTGTACACCACCAGGTGGTATTCGACTTAAACAACTCTCCTGGGAGTATGTCTTTGCCGGGAGCTTTGTTGCTGGGCAAAGAGGTGATCAAGTCATTTATTTCATCTGGGGTGACTGGGTCCCAGTCAGGACAAGATGAGAAGGAGAGTGAGACTGTGTTAAAGGGTGGTTCTAGTTTAGGCCCAGCAGTGGAATGACTATAAAGAGCTGAGAAGTGGGCTTGCCATTGTGAGGAGGTTATTTGATTGTCTAAAGCAGTGGTCCCCAACCTTTGGCCTCCAGATGTTCTTGGACTACAATTCCCAGAAGCCTTCGCCACCACCTCTGCTGGCCAGAATTTCTGGGAGTTGAAGTCCAAAAACATCAGGAGGCCCAAGGTTGGGGACCACTGGTCTAAAGCACCAGAATAAGTATTGGTTCCCTTTGACACTAATGACCAAAACCTGACCGTATCTGTTTTCAAGGCTGCTGCACCTAACTCTAACCAAGATTTCCTTAGGTGCTCTTCCTTCTTCTGCTGAAGCAGGATTTCATATTCTCCGCGGAGCTGAACATAGGAAGAAAAGTTTTCTGGAGAATCGTCTAACCTCAGTCTCCTTATTGCTCTTGCCAGGATTTGTTTCTGGGAGGCACACTGGGCATCAAACCATCCCTGATATAATTTTCTGTCTGTGCAAGCAGGCTTAGAAGAAGACAAAAAAGGTCTAATTACCTTAACAACTTTGTCAAAAATTTCCAAAGGATCAGAGGAAGTAAGGATTTGTTCTCTTAAAAATAAGAGGTTGGGAGACATTAGAAAAGAATTTATCTGTTCTTGTAAATTTCCAGTCCATCGCAACCTTCTCTCACCATGAACAATCACATTTTCTTTGCATGGCATTATTAAGCTAAAAACCTTTAAAATGTCCGGCTTTTGCTTTGGGAATGGGGTGCCCAGCCTCCCCTGAGGTGGCCCCTACGGCCGCTAGAGGGCACCTGCTGCCTGAAATGGGAAGGGACTCTGGTCTTACGTGGCATGGGGGAATCCTAGGCATCTGTTGTTCTACCGCTGGTGGGGATGAAAGGATGGGGGGGAGCGAGAGTGAGTGGGAGGGGCTTCATCACCCAAAGGGAAAAGGACAGCCAAAGATGGTCATGGAACAAGAAGCTGGGAGGGGCGCCTGAGGATCAGGCCCTACATGTGAGTTGTCCTGTTTTGGGAGGTGTAGGCAAGTGTTGTTTTCCTATTTAGGTCTGTGACGACCGCCTACGGCACTCTTGTCAATCATGGGCTGATTTGCATGAACCTATGACAGGGCTGGAGAGGCACAGTCAGCAGCTACATGAGGCTTGGCGGGAGAAGGAGGAATCAGATAGAGATTGGGATGACAGGGAGATAGAGATAGATAAATAGAGATAGGGTTGGTTAGTTAGACAGAGAGAGAACAGACTGAGATAGATAGGGTTAATCAGAGAGATGGAGCTGATTAGGAAAATAGGTAGAGAAGGTGGTAATGGGATTGCAAGAGACAAGAAGTATGTACTGAGAGAACTGTTGGTGATTTGCTTAAGTATAATGCGTATCTGAGAAATTTCTGTTATTATTCACTCTGCTTCACTTCAATAAATAAGTTCTGTTTCTGTTCACAAGACAAGTGTTCTGACATACATCATTTAAATTGTGGATTGAAGTAATCCACTGGTGGCAGTGAGAAGAAAATAAGCCTTTGTAAGGGGAAAACAAGCAGGGGCCATGAGGGCAAACGTCACAAGGTCTGTCTCCCAGTATGTGGATGATAGGTTTTGTGGTGTGTTTACCAGGTGGAACATGAAGGCATAAATTACAGTAAATAATAAGTTGATTAGTCTGTAATGTACTGGTTCGAGCTGCCCATGGCTGTGTCTTTTACTGTTGAAGTTCAAGTAGTTGTGAGTGAATTTAGGAGCTTGATGTGCTGTTGCCTCATTCTTAAGGGCTAGTTGCCTGTCTTTGTGCGAGATCTTGGTGAAAAGTGCTACTGTAGAAAACATTCCTTTTCCCCTCCATGCTCTGGATGGCAGGCAGCTGGATGCTTACCAATTCCCAGTCCTACACAACTATTAACACACAACAAGTTTTGATGTAAGTACACATGGTGGAAATTTTTATCGTGGGAATGGTACTATTAACTCAAATAAAATAGTGGGAGAGTATCTTTAAACCTGCTCATTGCTGGGGCTCACTGACTATCAGATAAGCATGGGCTGGAATTTATTTTTATTTTTTAACCTGACTGTTTCTTGGTCGGTTCACTAAGAGAAGTTTATTGGCAGCTATTGTAATAAAATTGTATTGATTGCGGGTTTAATCTGGAATGATTCAAATGAAACATCCAATACGTCCTCCTCTGTCCTCTTTTTTGTCTTTCTATGTCCTCCTTTTGGTACCCATGTATCTGGCAGCCCTATGCTTACCTAAAGTTACTTAGTGGCTTGGACTCAGGTAAGCTTCAAATCTGGACTCTCCTGGTTGTTTACATTTCACCCACCACACAACAAAGTTTCCTGGCAAAGATTATAAAAGACTGTAAACTGGCAGTTGGCAAATTGTCATATTGGATATTCTTACTTGGTTGGTGGTGTTTCTTTGGTTGGCACTAGTGTTTTTGTTACGCTTCTGGCGCAGAGTAAATGAAGACACTTTACCAGTTCTTCTTTGACGGTTATATTTACATATATGTACACTTATATACAGGCAGGTCTCTACAGCACATCTAGAAGTATTCACACAGTCCAACAGCATGCGTGGCAGAAAATCACATCAGAAGAAGAGAACATATCACAGACGCAGTCCATATTTATACATAATCTTGTCTCTGTCCAGTCCAATCAGGTTCCAGGTGACCTCATCTCTGCACCTGGGCTCTTTCTGGTTTCACCTCATTGCATCAGCTTAGGATGATTCAGCTTTTCTCTCATCTGCACATAATGGCAGCTCGTTAATGAAACATATATGGGTTCAGGCCTATAAAATTCTATACCCTGACAGTTTTGAAGTTGTTTTGTTGCATTAGAGTCTTTTATTGTGGTTTTAATATGTGAAATCCACTTATTGGACTGTTTAGGAGATATTATTACCTGTCCCAATATCCATCACATTATTTGTGCATTTCCAAATCTCTGTTAAAAAACAAAACAAGCCACTCCACCAGATATAGTGGTGGTGACACAAATGACTATGACCTGGTGCAGAAGGACACCAGTCCTTGTGGGAGTCTCTGAGGCGAGACTACTCTTCCTTCTTCTTTCTTTCTTTCTTTCTTTCTTTCTTTCTTTCTTTCTTTCTTTCTTTCTTTCTTTCTTTCTTTCTTTCTTTCTTTCTTTCTTTCTTTCTTTCTTTCTTTCTTTCTTTCTTTCTTTTTTTAAGGGACAGAAGTGTATTACAATGGTAAAAGTTAAGTTTTGGAATCTATCAAAAACTTAGGTGAAGTGTGCTAGAAGTCTGGGAGTACAGAGGTCTCGACTACATACTTGAGCTATTCCTGGACAGTAGCCATAATAGCGCCCGTAACAAGTACAAGTACAGGTACAAAAATGATATATTTGCTTGCCATTCACAGCAGCAGAAAATCAAAGGGAACGCAATGAAAAAAACACATTTTGGCTTTATCAGACAGGTATGACTTCCCTGTTCTTTACTAAACAAAGGTGGGACTAGCCATAAAAGGTCCATATTCCCTGACTATAATGTCATGCTTGATTCAGTATGCTTGTTATAGGCTCCCATGTATATCCAAAGGAGCTATTTGGAAGGTCAGAATTTAGATTTTATTTATAGGTTTGTCGAAGATTCTTCTTCCTCTGTGTTAAGGGGGAAATGAAGCCAAGCTGGAGGGCTCTGTGTAAACATAATGAACTCAGCAGAAACATACAACAATGAAATATAAGCAGTAAGGATGGAATTATTTTGAGAAGAACATGGGTCTCTCAGTGTTTGTGGAAAATCACTGTCATATAGGTCTGCTATAATGACAGCAGCCCTTGAAAGTTATGCCTAGCACTTGGATAACTCAGATTTTGAGGGAAAGGCCAGACTTAGATACTCATTATTCTAGATTATAGATGGCACAATAATTAATTACTCTTAAGTGGTGGAGGAGTCTCATTAAGTTCTTTGCGCTCATTGACCATTATCAGTGATCCAGATCTGGATTTGCAGCATTTCTCAACTCCAGTGTGAATTGGTTTGCTTTTTTCCGCTGGTGGTGACTATACAATGAGTGGACCAATTTTTCCCATTTCATCACCAGAGCATCCCAACCTGCAACTTTTTCAGCCTAGAGCAGAAGTTTCTGGTTTTTGTTGCGGGTTGGGGCACTGTAGTTTAGTCTGTTCCAGTATGTACGAGCATTGGGAATGGACCAAAATCATGCCTTGCAGCTGTCGAGGTTTCCGAGGCTCTTTCCAGTGTGAATTCCCAGTATCATGACCCCAGGACCCTCTGGAACCCCTTCACATGGTGATGTAACATATTAGCCTATATAACAAATGTTCACATATGCCTCACTACTGAGTAAGGAAGAGATCCACCCAGATTTATTGTTGAACAAATCATAGAGAAATAGAAAGAGACCAAACATTTGATGCAGTAATTCAGTGAAATTTATAACTTACAGAAATGTGCTTCTTATTGTGATCAAGAAGTTGCAAAATTTACAAGCACAATATGAAAAGAGATTTCCTCTAGAACCTATGACACCTGTTATATGGAACAATAGTTATCTATGAACACCATTACAGATGGGCACAAACCAGCCAAACAGTGGTTTGTTGTTTGTTGAAGTCTGTGAACCACAAAGCACAAACTTCCCAAACTTTTGTAGAAAACTAACCACAAACTGATTGGGTTTGGTTGGATGTCCAGGAGCTCTAGAATGTCCCTGCCCCACCCCAGCCACCTAGAGACACCAAAATCATGCAGAAGTTTTCCCTGGCTCTCCTCTCCCTTCACATTTGGTGAAGTTTGAATATTAGACATCCAAGCTTTACACCCTTAATATCCTATTGTAGTGTAAGGATTTATCTACATACCTGGCGCGTTGCCTGTTGCATACAACTGGTGGCACACCCAGTCCCACAAGCAGTGCAAGACCAGGCATGCAAAGGGGAGCCTGCTGGGACTGGGGGAACACTTACATGATTACTCTCCCACCCTTCTTTCATGATTATCCTTCTGTCAGGAAGAATGTTTTCCTGGAAATGATTTGCATTGCTGTCAAAACATTCTAGCATCTCTTCTAAGATTCATAATGTCTATAGAATTTGTAATATTGGTCTTTACATCATCCATTTCGTTTTCAGAATTAATTCAGTCTATTTCTTCCGTATCTTTTTCAGATTATTGTATGAAGTGTGTGTTTAATCTTGTGCCTTATTTCTTCCCTCCACTTTTTTTTTTTTTGCAACATCAGGGAGTTCGTCATGCATGTCTTTCATAATCTGTTCCTTAATTCAGCAATATATTTTTAAAAATCTCAACCTTTCAGAGATCCAATTTCTTTCTTCTCTCTCTGCATCTTCAAAAATGCAAAAGGACATAAATACTAGATGCTTAGTCTTTTTGATCACGTGTCATAACTGTGGCTTGCAGCTGCTGATCATACAATTTCCATTTCTATTGAACATTTCAAGTAATACTATATGGTCATCTTGGCCATTATCACATCCCAGTCTCTACCTAAAGAGAGAACACACAGAGATGCATATGCACAGTTTTACTCCCCCACATTCTGTGGTCAATGAACTACTATTCAATTCTTTACAAAACCTCCAGTTATGAATGTGGGATGTTATGCTTTGTAACCATGATTCAAAAGTCAGAAAGTGTCCCAATATTAATGAACAATATTGTGCCCGCACTGCCAGCAGAAAGAAGAATGACAAGCTTGGATGTTGATGACACAAATGGCAGCAGTCAAAATGGTGTACATGATGCCTACTTGTGCTCACTATCATTCACGTGTGCCAAAAAACAGCCATGATAATAGCTTTGTGTTTGCATGAGAAGTGGTTAACTGATAAGAAAAGGAGGCAGCTTCTGGGATTTTCTCTTCCCTGGTATCTCTTTGTGAATGACAGTGATACTGGAGTGTTTCAAAAGAAGCAGCATGCATACAGGAATGTGTCAGTGTGAAAAACAGTGATCCTAATACAAAACCATAACAGGTAGAGAAATGATATTTCATTGATTTATTTTAAAACAACCCATTGGACTATTTCAGTGATGTGGAGAGGGGGGATTTGCTGGTTGGGTAACAGCCTATCCTCCATATTATTTTACCCAGGCTTCGTGCCCTGGAGAGGACACTCCAGCTTCACGTACAGTGTCAAAACACTAGATGCTGCTCCAAGTCCTCCATACAGAGCACATTACCATCGTCTCTTGAGACTGAAGGTTGCCTATGATGTCAAAAATACTTCATTGTGAAAAGCAGAGATTAATTTACTACTGAGAACAATTTAGTCTCAGGTGAGGCCTTTTATCACGCCATTACCCTGTCTTTTGGTCACTAAATGTTGTAGGAGCTTCATTCTCCACCTGTAATCGTATCTGCTATTTCCATAAGGTGCCACACATTCATTTCCCTCACCCCTGCCAGGTTCCCCACTCACCAGCCAGAGCACACTGCATTTCTCCTGCTCTTCATGTAATCATCCAGTGGCAGCAGAAGCCTTCCCTTCTCTGCCTCCTCCAGCAGCTACTCACTCAGATGAGGAGGCGTGGCAGGAATTCCCACAGCGCTGCCTTTGAGATAGTGAAGAAAGACATGAACAAAGATCAAGTCATTTGAAATGTGGTGTTGTTAGAGATACTAAAGACAACAAGAAAAGCAGAAACGTGGGTGCTCAATCAAGTCAAGCCTGAACTCTCATTGCCCCCTTACCCCGGAATAATGATGTAAGACAAGTATTATGGGATAAACATGGGCCACACTTTATTAAATAATCAATATTGCCCTCTGTGGAAAAAGGAGGGTCCTGCCATAGTGCGGAATCAGGTTTAAGCACAGAGGTCTCAATGGACCCCTTACCAAACAAATGGGTGAATCCCTAGCCACAAGTTTTCGTGGTCATGAAGACCACGAGAACCTAGCTGGCCCAAATTTGATCACCTCTGGACCTCAGGCCACCTTCTCCTTATGTACTGTTGGTCCGGTTGTGGTCCCAGTGCATCTTTTCCCCAAAGCACTATAATCGCGTGATCTGCAGCACTGGGAGGTTAGATGAGCTATACATGACCTGTGATTGTGATGGGACTCACCAAAACCTGTTCTATCCGCACTACCTATCATAGCATAGGGACTAGCAATGCCACGTCCCATGCCTGCCATCCAGCTTCTCAAGCTCCAAAAGCAGGGCCCCCTTGATGTCTTTAAGAAAGACATCTAAACCTCCATTTGATAGGTTCACTCCATCCGGCCAAAAAAGCTCAGGCCTATCCACACAGATCTCCTGGTGAACAATCACCTATCCAAGGCCACCTCAGACAGCTCTGCATACTTCCCTGTTAACACTCCTCTGTGCAGTGTTAACTTGCCGAATGTGCCTTGCAGCCCTCCATGCTAGCTGAGGGATGATGGTTGACCATACAATGCTCATAGCAGGGTATGTCGCCCTCAACCATGTGTGGTCATGTATTACATCCAGGATCAAGGCCTTTCCACCATGCATAGCCAGATCATTACTGCCCAAGTGTATTACCAACACATCTGGGGGATGCCGCCCAAATGCAGCCACTCTGCATAACTGGCCCTATAGCTTTCCTGAAAGCCCTTTCCTTTCAATCTGGGCTCTAGATCAAAGGCCCATATTGCTTCTCCATGGTGATATGGCAGCATATCGTGCTGCCCAGGAAAATGTAACTGTGACCAATTATCATGCTGTGCCTCCGTCTCACCATCACAACCTGACCTGCAATGACAAAACAAAACCAGGCACCTGCCTAGATGTGAGGTAGTGTTCTGATATACCTGTGGCAAGTTGAAGAAGACCACTGCCCAAGCCGTTTTATATCCTCTGGATGGTAACCTAGAGCCGCTGCAGTAGATGCATCACCAATTCTAAAAGAATGTCTACCAAACTTTAAGCCCTGAATTCCCATCTTGTGCAATGCTAGTTAATAATTATGTGGCTCCATGAGGATCCATACATCAGATCCATGTTTTGCACCATTGTGCTGGGGGGACTCCTGATTTTTGTGGTGTAGTCTGTGGGCACAAATGAGCCTTATGACTGTATGGTTGTTTGGGGATGATCCTATGTAAAAATCATGTGGATCTAAACACTGCTGAATAGCTCAATGGCTTAGGTCTCTTGCTGTGAAGCCAGAGGTTGGGCGTTCAGTTCCTCACTGTGTTTCCTTGTCAGGAGCTGGACTTGATGATCCATAGGATCCCTTTTGCCTCTGCAGTTCTATGATTGTTGTTGCTATTGTTACCATTATCATCCGTGCCTTGGATCAGTGTTTTTGCACCACTCCAAAGCAATGTGGTGAAGGACCCATGATTTCTGTGGTGTAGTCTGTGGGTACACATAGGATCTATGATCTAACAGTGGTTTAGGGAGGATAACATCTAAGTCTGTACCAAATTCAGTGTTGTTCTGAGGTCCAGCTTTACAGTTATAAATTTTTGTTTGGGGCACCCCATCTTTTGATTTTGCTTGTAGAATGCTTTTTGGTGTGTATCAGCAAAATATAACATTCTAAAAAATCTCTGCAGTTTCTGACAATTGATAACTGTGACAAACCCAGACCTACCGGGATATGTCACACAGTTACACTAAGCTGCCACCAACCATTCCCTATAAGAAGTCACACAGACCAGGGATGGATTTTTAAACAATAAAAAGAATAAGGTTTATTTTAAATACACACAGGGAAAAATAAAACAATCAGGTGAATAAATAAAGTAACGTGGCTTATTCTCACTCATACATGCATACAGTTTGGTTCACACAGAACCCTTAACTTGAAGCACAGACCCTGAACCTATCAGTTCTGGCTAACCAACAGACACCTGAACCTATCAGGTTGGTACTCTGACACACAGAAGTACCCTGTCTGGCACACAGACTTCCACAACAGCTTCTTCTTCCCAGCTGCTGCTTCGTCACAACCCAGTGTCTCTCAGTATCTCATCACACAGGCATCACATATTTATACAGTACAGCCCCTCCTCCTGATGTCCCGCCTTCCACTCCCCATAGGATGGAACTTTCCCTCCAAACCCATGACAGACAGGTAACATCAGTGCTGTATGTAACACCTCCCCTCTTTATAAGTTGTTTTGTAGGGGGAAAGCTAACGTGCTTTTCACCAAAAAAACAACCTGAATAAAACATACAACAACATTTATACATACCATATTATACTTACTTATACTTACATTCTAAGTTAAACCATAGCAAATAGGCATTTAAACATTTACCATATACATTACATCAATTTACCTTTATTCATACAAACCAAATTCAAAAAAACAGGTAC
This sequence comes from Pogona vitticeps, assembly GCF_051106095.1. Classification (NCBI taxonomy): domain Eukaryota; kingdom Metazoa; phylum Chordata; class Lepidosauria; order Squamata; family Agamidae; genus Pogona; species Pogona vitticeps. Next base: position 77,191,208 of record NC_135787.1, read on the forward strand.
ATTTTACTTTTTGTCATCATTATATACACATAGTCCATGTTCTTTCGCCGTCTTCATTCTTCAGGTCTTCTTGATAAGGCGTCAGCAACACAGTTCACTGACCCTCTGACCACCTTCACTTCAAAGTCATAGTCCTGTAGGTTTAAAGCCCACCTCATAAGTTTGCTATTGTGGGTTTTCATTGTCTTTAACCATTGCAGTGGTGAATGGTCAGTGCACAGAATAAAATGTCTTCCCCAGATGTAAGGCTTGGCCTTCTGGATCGCGTAGACTATGGCCAAACACTCCTTCTCCACGGTTGCCAAATGTCTCTCACCTTTTTGGAGTTTCCTACTCAGGTAGGACACTGGATGTTGGTCACCATTCTCATCCTCCTGGCACAGAACTGCTCCTACCCCGCTGTTAGACGCATCGGTGTAGATGATGAACTCCCGGTCGAAGTCTGGAGCACGCAGGACAGGATAGTTGATTAACGCCTCCTTCAACCTCTGGAACGCCGCCTCACAGTCGCTGGTCCACGGGATGCGGTCATCAGCCTTCTTCCTCGTCAGATCGGTCAGCGGAGCCGCAATCTCGCTAAACCTCGGGATGAACTTTCTGTAGTAGCCCACCAACCCAAGAAATGATTTGACCTTTTTCTTGGTGTTGGGTCTAGGCCAATCACGAACAGCTTCTATTTTGGCCTCCAGGGGTTTTATCATTCCTCCCCCTACCATGTGACCTAAGTATTTTATTTCTGGGCTACCCAGCTGACACTTGCTGGCCTTTACTGTTAGCCCTGCTGCACTTAACCTCTGCAGCACTAACTCCAGGTGTATCAGGTGATCTTCCCAGGTATTACTGAAGATCCCTATGTCGTCAATGTAGGCCACTGTAAAGTCACTGAGCCCTGCCAAGGTCTGGTCCATCAGCCTTTGGAATGTGGCTGGTGCATTTCTGAGACCAAAGCTCAGGACTCAAAACTCATAGAGACCAAAAGGGCTGCAAAAGGCAGTCTTTTCTTGATCCCTGGGATCAATTCTTAATTGCCAATATCCCTTTACCAGGTCCAACGATGAGATGAACCGACAACCCCCTATGGTTTCAATCAGGTTGTCTAGCCTGGGCATTGGGTAGGCATCAGGAGTGGTTACACGGTTTAATTTCCTGTAATCGACACAAAACCTAATGCTCCCATCAGGCTTGTCCACAAGGACTATCGGAGAGGACCAAGGACTAGAAGAGGGGACGATTATGTTCTCCCTAAGCATCTCGTCCAGCTCCTTCCGCACCTTGTCCCTATAGGGTCCCGTTACTCGGTATGGGGATACTGCCTGCGGGGGTGCATCCCCTGTATGGATCCGATGCATCACTCCCTTCACTATCCCCGGCTTGTTGGAAAACACCTGCTGATATTTACTAAGCAGCATTTTTAGTTCTTGCTGCTGGTCTTGGGTGAGTGCAGGACTGATCTTTACCTCCTCTGGGTTGTATTTTACTTCCCCTCTACCCTCCCAGAAGGGTAATTCAGCTTCCTCACTCTCAGCTGCTTTTATCGCGAATAAAACCCTCTGTTCCCCTCTGTAGTAGGGTTTTAGGGCATTCACATGAACCACCCTCCTTGCTTGGTTCTCCTCCTGCTCTATTAGGTAGTTCAGGTCTGACATCTTGGAAATGACCCTATATGGTCCTGCCCATTTGAGCTGCAGTTTATTCTCTCTGCAGGGCCTAAGCCAAAGCACTTCCTCCCCTGGGTCAAAGCGCCTCTCTCTAGCTTTGTGGTCATACCATGTTTTCTGTCTGACCTTCTGAGCTTGCAGGTTTTCTGCTGCCAGCTCTAGATTTCTCCTTAGGTCATTCATCAAGGTGTCTATGTAAGTCACAACGTCTTGTGGGTCATCCTGGGTGATCTGCTCCCAATCTTGCTTGATCAAATCAAGGGGCCCTTTCACCCCTAAGTGTGCAGCAAACATGTCAGAGTGACCCCTTTGTAAGATCATGGGGCGATACTTTTCAGGTACCACTAGCTGACTCCTGATCCCATCTCCCCCTTTTGAGATATTCCTCAGGGTTTCTCTATATAAAATCCCCTTTTTCTCCAGAAATCTCACTGGGGTTTCAGGTGTTAGCTGGGCGTCAGTCACCTGTTCAAAACACTTTTGGAGAGTGGCGTCTGCCTTTTGCTCCTGTCCAAATCTGCTGTCTGTGGTTAAGGTTTCCACCACAGCTTCTGAACTCCCCTCTGCTTCCGTCTCTGGCTCATCATTACCCCCCTGAACTGTCCCTGTGGTGGCTTGTGAGCGTGTAATCACTAGCACCCGTTTCACATGTTCAGCCAGGTCATTTCCCACGAGCACGGCTGCTGGCAGAGTCGATGAAATCGCTAGCCGCCAAACTCCCCCCCAGCCTTGAAAGTTGACAGGTACCTCTGCTACTGGCAGAGAGATTACCTGCCCCTCAATCCCTGCCACCTTCATGCTCTCATTTGGGATTATAAACTCCCTAGGGATGATATCTGGATGGCACAGGGTTACCTGGGAACAAGTGTCCCGCAGCCCCCTATACTGACGGTCAAGTATTCCTACGTCCACCCCTGCCGTCTCAAACAACTGAGAATCTGTTTTCACCAGCAAGCAGCGTTTTACCTCCACAAGAGGACCATTTTCCTCAGCCTGATCAGCAGAGGTAGCTGTTCCAGACTGAGTAGCCATGGCAACAGGCTCCCTCAGTGACACTGAGCCTTGCTCTTTCTGGACACAGAACACAGCTTTTGGCTTGGTCCCACTAGAATTCTGAGGCACCATTCCTTTTAGCTGCTTTAATTTCTCACACTCTGAGATTAGATGACCCTTTCCCTGACAGAAATAACATTTTCTGGCGTATTTTGATTCTCTCTCCTCTTGTTTTGGTTTTCCCTCCAAAACCTGAGGTCTTAGTTTCATGTCTGAGGGCTTCCCTTCACCATGGGCCCCTCCCCCTTGCTGGCTTTTCCCTGGTCCCTGAGAGTACTTGCTGTAGGTTTCTTTGGGTTTACCTACAGATTTCCCCTCACCCAAGGGCTTTCTTATTTGGGAAATAAAATCTGCGATCTCTGCGGCTGCTGCCACAGACTTCGGTTTCCTTTCCCTCACCTGGAATTTCAATTCCCCTTGCAGGACTGAATAGAACTGTTCCAGTGCTATCAAGTCTTTCAGCTGCTCATAGGTCTCTGTCCCTTCCTGCGATAGCCATTTCTCAAGCAGCCTCACCAATTGGGCCCCCACTTGGGTAAAAGTCTGTTCTGGTTTTTTTGTGAGGGACCTGAATCTTTGTCTCAGCTGCTCTGCATTTATCCCATGTCTGGCAAACACCAGTTTTTTAAACTCTGGAAAATCTTTCATCAGTTCCTCAGGCATCTCGGCATAGACCTCAGCCAGGCTACCACTGATTAAAGATCGCATGATGGTCATCTTCTCAGTTTCCCTCACTGAGAAGTCCACAAACGCTCTTTCCACTAGGGAAAAGAACACCTCAGGACAATCTCCCTTGTGGTACACAGGGAATTTCTTCAGGTCAGCTTTAGACAGTTGGCCTCCCTCAGAATCCCTATTGTTATTATTGTTCTGGTTCACCAGTTCCAATTTTCTTAATTCAAACGCCATTCTCTCTCTCTCCAATCTTTCCTCCCTCTCCATTCTCTCTCTCTCTAATTCAAATTGCCGCTGTTTCTCTCTTTCCCTTTCCTCCATTTTTTCTCTCTCTAACCTTTCCTCCACTTCAAATTGCCTCATCCTCAGTTCATGCTGTTGGGCTATGAGCAATTTTCTAAGTTCTGGGTTCTGCTCTCCTGTGCTGTCACCTTGCACTGAGCCAAATTCATCCTCAGAACCTTGGTCAATCTGGGGGTCTTTCACTTCACTCATGTCTGCTATCTGGCTTCGAGTCAAGGGCATAATCCCCCCTCAGAACAGGCTGCTTTAAAAAGTCAAGCCTCAGAATAAAACGACCACTTTTTTTCCTTCTTGCCTCAGAACCAGCTTTCTCTAGGCTGCTGTTCTTTCAGCACTAACTTGCAACAGTATCGAGTCAGAGCCTACCCCCCTCTGCTGGGCCTCTCAGCTGGCAAGCTAGATCACTGTTACTACGCAGTTTTGCCTCAGCGTTTTCCCGCCAAAACTAGGCTGCCTCAGAGCACCTTAATCTAAGTCTCCCCAGTTGGCACGTTCTTCTACTAGCGCACCTCCCCGTGAGGTACACCTAGAAGATTACCTACGCGCCTCAGACTGTCCCTGACTAGACCCCCCTTGCTCTGGGCACACTTGCCAAGGCTTTGCTGGACCGCTGGACAACTGGACCAGTCGTATCCCACACGCTGGACACCAATCAATGTGACAAACCCAGACCTACCGGGATATGTCACACAGTTACACTAAGCTGCCACCAACCATTCCCTATAAGAAGTCACACAGACCAGGGATGGATTTTTAAACAATAAAAAGAATAAGGTTTATTTTAAATACACACAGGGAAAAATAAAACAATCAGGTGAATAAATAAAGTAACGTGGCTTATTCTCACTCATACATGCATACAGTTTGGTTCACACAGAACCCTTAACTTGAAGCACAGACCCTGAACCTATCAGTTCTGGCTAACCAACAGACACCTGAACCTATCAGGTTGGTACTCTGACACACAGAAGTACCCTGTCTGGCACACAGACTTCCACAACAGCTTCTTCTTCCCAGCTGCTGCTTCGTCACAACCCAGTGTCTCTCAGTATCTCATCACACAGGCATCACATATTTATACAGTACAGCCCCTCCTCCTGATGTCCCGCCTTCCACTCCCCATAGGATGGAACTTTCCCTCCAAACCCATGACAGACAGGTAACATCAGTGCTGTATGTAACAATAACTTCCAGGATGGACTTCCATAATGTGGTACAGGTGGGTGGGCAGATTTAAAAGCAGTTCAGAAATTGCAGCTTGCTCAGAATGCTGCTTGTAGATTAATAACCGGGACTGGCAGAGCCTGGAACATACCTTTTTCAAAGAAACTCATTGAATTACTCATTATTTCTTACCAGGCAGGTTGCTTCTATCATCATTGCACCAGTTGTACAAGTAATTTGTTGCCTTTTGCATTATTAATGTGTCACTATGTCATCACTAAAGGGCCAGAAATATCTGGAGAAAGAGTCTCTGGTTCCCTCTCGGGGGTCAGTTCTAATATTCCATCCTGGAAATATTTATAAGAATGCAAAAAGCAAAACAAAAGCATAATGCATGGGTACAACTGGAAGGAGACTCATGACTTGGGACTAGAGAACTCCTGGGTAGCAACTTAATAGGAGGAGGGACAGCTACAGACCTCCTAGCCACATTGAATGTCTGAATGATGTCTTGCTAGATCAAATGACCAAACATTCAAAGAATAAAGATATGTCAGTTATGGAAGACATCAGCTACCTTGATACCTGTTGGAAGATGAACTTGGCCAAAAACATGAGCTCCAAGAAATTTCTCACTTACCTTGCTGACAGAAACAACAAAAGAATAAGCTATTCTAAATCTAGTCCTTTCTAACATGGAAGAACTGGTCAACAAGGTGAAAATACTGGGAACTTTGCATAGAAGTGATCATGCCCTCTTAGGATGTGTTAAAATAAGGATAGGGAAGCCGAAGAGCCATAAAATGAGCACGCTAGATTTGAAAGCTGATTTCAGTCAAGGAAATACTGGGTGAGAACTGACAGTCAGTAATACTCAAAGAGAAGGGACTGCATGAATGTGAGTTTCTTAAAGGTAAAGGCACAATCATGAACAATTCCTACTGAAAAGAAAAGTAAGAGGCATGTAAAGAAACCTGGGGGACAACATGAGGATCTTTCAAATAAACCAGGATTTAAAAGAAACATAGCTAGGAAACAGAAGGGGATAACTACCACAGAAGAATATGAATAATTAACCAATATTTTAAGAGAGATGGACTGTAGCTCAACATGAGTTCAGATGTGCAAGAGAGGTTGAACATTGGAGAGTGGGGGAAACTAGAGAGTGTGAGAAACAGCCAGGAAGCACTGTGTGGAAAGGAAGGAGAAATACTAATGGGTGACAGAGAGACAACAGAACCTCTCATCACCTACATTACCTTTGTCTTCTCCAAAAGGAAAAACACTACAGATAGAAACAAAAGAAAAACAAAAAAGAAGACAGAACTGTTGTCACACTGAAGACTAACTGTTATATTTTGAACTATAGCAGTCATCAAGATTCCACGCTGTCTTTGTCTTCTTTATTGTTGATTTTTCTTTTCTGTTTTCCTGATATGCTAGCACAAACTAACAGGACTACCTCTTTTATAGAGGACAGGTAGAATAAAGGAGGAAGAAAGGGCGCAGCTTTCAAAGGGATATAGGGAGACAGCTAAGGAACATGTAGCAACTTTAAAATAATTCAGATCTGCAGGGCCAGATAAACTGTATCCAAGGGTATCAAAGGAGCTTGCAGATGTAATCTCAGATGTAATCTGAAGAACAGGTGACAACTTGGAAGACTAGAAGTGAATATATATCATCCGCATCTTCACAAAAAAAAGAGGGGAGGGCAGTAGGTTCTGGTGAACTGCCAAGCACTCTGCTTGATACAGAAATGCTTTTAGAACAGATCATCAAACAGTTGATCTGCAAGCATTTAGGAAAGAATGTTGTTACTAAAAGGACAGGTTGTTGTTTTCCCAAAAACTAGTAATTGCATGTTAATCTAACTTCTTCTTTGGGGAGTCACAAATTTGTTACATAAGGAGAATTGTGTACACATAGATGCAGTATATTATTTCAGCAAGGCATTTGTCAAAGTTTAACAGGATGTTTTTGTGGTCAAGCAGGTAAAATAAGAGCTAAATGAAGCTACTTTTAAGTAGATTTGCAGGTGGCTGATCATCCTTACCCAAAGAGTGCTCATCAATTTTCACACATATAAGCAACAGATGGGATGCTCCACAGGTTTGTCTTGGGCCTAGTGTTTTCAACACCTTTACAAATGACTTGAATAAGGGTATGGAGTTGACATCAAATTACTGAAAACTAGCTATTATTTCAGAAGACATGATAAGGATTCAAGGTGACATTGACAGACTGGAGCAGTGGGCCAAAAGAAACAAAATGAGTTTCAGCAGGGAGAAATGTAGAGTTTCATTTTTCAGCAAGAAATATAGGACACACAAATAGAGGACAGGTGATAGTTGGCTTGGTACTTGTACCAAGGAACCAGGCCTTTTCGGCAGTGGCTCCTCGCCTTTGGAATAAACTCCCTCCTGAGATTCATATGGCCCCTTCACTGGCATTTTCAAAAGCCAATTGAAAACTTAGCTGTTTAAGCAGGCCTTCCCTCCAGGCACTATTTGATTTATGTTTTTTATTTCCATTTTGAACAATTGATAATTGATGTTATATATTGATGTCATATTTAAATTGTTATATTTAAATTGTTTTATTTTAAGTGTTGTTAGCTGCCCAGAGTGGTCAATTTATCATATGGGTGGGATAAATAAATAAATATGTGTGGAAAAAACCTAGGAATCTTAGCACCCTATCAACTAACATGAATAAACAGTGTGATGCATCAGCAGACAAAGAGAATGTAATACTAGGCTGTGTCAATAGGCTGTGTCAATAGATGTACAGCGGAGCCATGACTTATGAATGCGAACATACGAACATTTCGACTTACAAACAGCTCCGTTTGCAAAATTTTGCTTTGACTTGCAAAAGGAGCTTCGACTTACGAACAAAAAATGCAGGGAAAGCGGGAAATGGACTTTGGACTGACTGGTACTGTATTTTAAAATGTAAAAAATTGGTTTTAAAGGTGCTTGCTTCGGTTTAAAGCTGCTTGGTTTTAAAGGTGTTTTGTTTAAAAGGTGTTTGTTCCCTCCCTCCCTCCTTTCCTGCCCTTTTTTTTAACCTAATCCTCCTAGGTTTAAAAAATTTCTCCCCCTAGTGGTAGAGGATGGATTAACCGGCATTGCATTAGTTCCTATGGGAACTAATGCTTCGACTTACAAACCCCGCCTCTACATACAAACAAAAACCAGCCAGAATGGATTAATCGGTTTTCAGTGCATTCCTATGGGAAATGCTGATTCGACTTATGAACTTTTTGACTTACAAACATCTTCTGGAATGGATTGAGTTCGTAAGTTGAGGCACTACTATATTGTGCTCAGAATGGGGGAAGTAAAATTACCACTCTGCTTTGATCAGACCTCACCTGTAAGACTGTGTACAATTATGGGTGCCAAAATGTAACAACGATATTAAAAAGCTGAAATGTCTCAGTAGAAGAGCAACTAAGATTATGAAAAGTCTGGAAACCAAGCCCAAAGAAGAATGATTAAAGAGGTTGGGTAGGCATAGCTGGAAAAGATCTGTCTTTGAATATCTGAAGGCTATCAAATTTGAACTTTTAAAAAATATTTATTTTTCTCCCACTGGTGATGAAATCTGGGAATTTATGTACATTCTTACAAAGAAATCTGCAAAATTCTAGCTCAGTTCTCTTGCATTTGCTCTACATCTACAGAACACCTATAAAGGCCTTTTGCAGATATTAGAATGAAAGTGTATTGTTTCAGGGTTGAGATTGCTACGTTGAATAAGATATATAGTACAGTGGTGCCTTGCTTAGCGATCGGTGCAGAAAAAAACATCGCTCTGGGAAAACATCGCTAAGCGAAACACGTTTTCCCATACAGAGGCATTGAAAACCGGATAATCCGTTCCAATGGGAACGGATTGCTGTCCTTAAGTGAAAATCGCCACAGGAAAAATCACTAAGTGAAACGCGGTTCCCCCATTGAAATGCATAGAAACATTTTCAATGCATTTCAATGGGGAAAAAAATCACAAAAAATTCAAAAAGAGTCAGAACGAAGCCAAATTAGTTTAACAAAGGGTTTGTTAAGTGCACTAATGATTTCAAGCACTCTAAACCCTTTTTAAACAATTTAACACATTTTAAAAATAGCGAAAACGGAGCTGTCAAAAACATCGCTAAGCGAAACAGGGGGACCTAAACTGTCATCGCTAAGCAAAGCAAGGTCCCGAACATCGCTATGCGAAATTTCCCCATTGGAAACATCGCTAAACAGAGCGCAAGATTGCTCCTAAATCCTCATCGCTAAGCGAATACATCGTTAAATGAGGCACGCACACACACACACACACACACACACACACACACACACAGAGTGGTGCCCTGCATAGCGACAATAATCCATTCCGGATATATCGTTGCTATCCAGAAACGTTGCTATATGGGGCAGAAAACCCCACAGGAACAGATTAAACTCAGTTCCTATGGGGGGAAAACTCACAGGTAAGCGAAGATTCCCCATCCGGCTGCCATTTTCGCCACCTCGGTAAGGGAGGCCATTTTCTTCATCCGGCAGCCATTTTGGAACCGCCAGTCAGCTGTTCCCAAAACATCGCAATGCGAAGATCGGTAAGCGAAACGCAATGCGATGTTTTGCCTATTAAAACATCGCAATGTGATCACAAAATCCGCATCGCTATGCGGATTCATCGTTAAACGGTGCGCTCGTTATATGAATTATAATATATGAATTACTATATATCTATAATATATATATAATTGATGTATTCATATATGATTTATATAGCAATGCACTATTGTTTACAATGAATAACACATATAATAATTAGCTACAAATAAACAATAATAATTGACTTTAAATATACTGCCAGAACTCTATCCCCTATTACAGGCAATAAAAAGTCATACAGCTATCATTAGTTGTTTTTGTTATATGCTCTCAGGTCACCTCCGACTTATGAGAATCTATGAATGAGAGATCCCCAAATGTCCTGTCCTCAACAGCCCTGCACAGCTCTTGTAAATTCAAGTCTGTGGTTCCATTGGGGAGCCAATCCATCTCATATTTGGTCTTCCTCTTTTCCTTCTGTCTCCATCTTTTACCACCATTATTATCTTTTCCAGAGAATCATTATCTGCTCAAAGTATGACAGCCTTAGTTTCATCATTCTGCCTGATGGATATTATTTGGTCAGACTTTGCATTATAGTACCTAACTGCTTGTGTTGCATCTTGTTTCAGTATTAGAGCCACTTAATTTCTTCAGGATTTGGCATTTCAAGAGTAGGACTCTTTCTAGTTGTCTGACTGAAAATATCCTATTCCAACCCACTTTTGTTCTCAGATGCTAAGCACTGCAATGTTCATGTTCCATTTCTAGCTTTATGGTTTCCATGTTTACCTTGATTCATACTCCTCATGTTCCATGTTCCAATTGTATATGTTGTGCAACATTGGACATTCTTTTTTCTTTTGTACATATCAGGTCCACATAAAGTCTAACTTCTCCAGATAGGTTTGGTAGCATCTATCCTGATCCCTTAGGTCTTAACTTAGTTTATTTTACTTTATAACAAACATAAAACATAAATGCACAAACCTAAAGAAAAAAAGTAATAACACAAAACATGAAAAACAACTATACAAACAGTACTTCTTCCCATTGGGCTCATTTGGAGATATTACCAATTTTTCTTCCCCTTATGGAGCCCCATTCTCCTTCCAAAATTGTATTGACTCTTGGGAAGGGACTCATCCCTTTATTAATACAAAATCAATAAATTCCCCCCAAATATCTATAAAAGTTAACTTCCTCTGCCAGTTTTTGAGCTGAGGTGCTATTCAGCAGCCCTACAGCAACACTTCTCCTTTTAATGCAAATTTTACACTGCGGAAACATTTGAATTGGATGCTTTGAGACCTTTCTGAGAAAAGTATCTATTCCCATAAATGCATTTGAGTAAAACAAGCTGATTTCAATTTAAATTCTGCATAGGCTGAATGGAGTTCTTAAAGCAATTCAACATTTCCTTAAGTCCAGGATGAATGGATTTGCTGAATAAATAAGTAATCTTTTAAGACAGAGGACATGAAGGTGTTTATATATATAGAATTCATTACCATATATAATTCCAAAAAGATTTTTGTGTGTGTGTGTGTGTGTGTGTGTGTGTGTGTTGTAATGTAAAGTGATCAAGACATGCATGATTTTTCACTATTAAATAACTGATATTCTAAAAGGAAGCTGAAATTCTTTAGTTATCTGTTAGTGTGCACTGATATTCTTGTTAATGCCCCCAAAGCCAATGATATTTTGTTCATCTACTGCTCTGAAAAAGAGAGAGACTAAAACTTTCTCTTCTCTCTAATGCTCCCCCAAGCATTAATTTGCTTCTTTGACTGATTTTCTAAAGCTTATAATTGGGCCAACCACAGGAGCTAATCAGCTATCATGGAAATCCAGGCATATGAAGATCGGAGAGACAAGTTCATGGCTCAAAAGAACATATTAAAAAAAGAGAGGAAGAAAACCTCTGCTTTTAAAAAATGTCACAATAAAGCCAGCCATTAAAATTATCACAGTCGTTAAAGTTATCTATTTTGAAACAGCACAATATCTTCTCCTTAAGAAAAGAAAAATCAACTCTCAACATTTCAGCAAAGCAGGAACAAAGAGAGAGAGAGAGAGAGATTAATCCATAGCTGATCTTTAGGAGGCACTGCAGTACTGTTAAGGAAGAGATTTTTTATCTGCATGAAGGCAGCTGTCTCGAAATCAGTTCTTGCTGACTCAGCCCTTCTAGGTGTGGCATTCCTCCACAGAAGATGAAGCAGTTTGGTTTTAACCAGGGCAGTGTTGGCAGGATACAAAAAGTGCTTATGCAGATCCTCAGTTTTCGATTGGCTGTTAAGTGGGTAGCTAGGCATACTATGAGACCCACAAAGCTGCCATAACATTCTGTCTCTTCCTCATAATGTTTACTGCAGTCATAGGCAACTATGTGTCCTCCAAATGTTCCAAGCAGCAGTTTCCGTAATGTCTGATCATTAGCTGCAGTTACTGGTCTGGGGTTTAAAGCAAAGCAAAAAGCGTGCTGCTTATATACCGCCCCATAGTGCTTCAAGCACTCTCTGGGTGGTTTACAAGTTAATTATGCAGGCTACACATTGCCCCCCCCCCAGCGAGCTGGGTACTCATTTTACCGACCTCGGAAAGATAGAAGGCTGAATCAACAACAGCAGAGTCTAGTACTGTAGTACCTTAAAGACTAAGGGAGCTGTACGATAATGTTTCTGAAGGTCAAAAAGCTCCTTACCCTTTATCTCCTGCAACTCTGTTTGTGACAGGAGATCTTTCTACTGTGCATCTTCCTATCTCAACATCACACCACTGACTGAAAGAAGCTGGAATAGAGAGATACACCATTTTAGTGCTTTGTCTTCTGTTGTTTCGCACTGGTCTGCTCACATCCTTCCTGTATTCTGCTACCACAATTATTTACTGGTGCACACAGTGTCTTGAAAATACCTGTAGCACTACAGTTAGTCTTTAAGGTACTACTAGACTCTGCTGTTGCTGAAGCTTATGCTGTTAGATATTTTGATACAGGGGGTCCTCAATATGAGCTGCTGGGCAGCTCAGTGGTTAGGTATGCAGAGGCAGAAGTTGGGAGTTCAATTCCCCACTGTGCCTCCCTGACAGGTGCTAGATTCAATGATCCATAGGGTCCCTTCCAGTACTGCATTTGTATAAGTGTAGGATGTAAACCATCTCATGCATGAGGTATTCATAATACCTTTCAATGGTAAGACGGCTATTTCTTCCATGCTAATATGCCAAATTCCTCTCTCACCTGCCTACTTGGAGTTGCCATTATGTTTCATCAAGGATGAGTCAGGTTGGGCAATCAAACTGTCTTTGAATGAAAGCATGCTGTGATTGCTTTATTAAAAAAATACAGAAAAGAGTGACCAAAGAAAATATTGGCAATGTACTGTCCAGTCTGTTAACAAGAGCCATGAGTGAATGTAAAACTACAGAGGCACAATGATTTGCAGTAATTGGCTTTCTGCACCAAGTGTTACTTAAGAAATGGTTATTTGTATGTTACCGGACCCAAACTATAACCATGATCAGCAATAGTTTTAAATCCTCCCATGTAAACTATGAATGCATGTTTTCATTAAAATTCCCAGAATGAACAAATTAGACCATGTCACTTTCAGGTACATTTATCTCAAAAATCCATTCTGTCCCATTTCCACATTACATTATAATTGGAAACATTTATGTAAACACTGAATTTACACCAGCATTTCTACCACCATTTTTCTCAATACGTTTTTGTGTGCTTTTTGAGCCAAAAATCACAGCAGAGTTAAATAGCTCTGAGCCTCACTAGATGGTACTAGGAGGAATCTGTGCTTCCTCACATGACTAAATAAGTGTAATTGTAAAAAGAAAATGGCCAAAATCCTATTACTCAGCATAGTAAATTGCACTAGAGCAGGTCCATTGAATCAAAGGTGATTCACCTCCCTTGTAAGTTTTATTAATTCAAATGGGCCAACTCTCACTCCAGCTTACTTTAACATAGTAAGCTACAGTTAGAGTAGGCCAATTTGAATCAATGTGACATCAGTTTTATCTGATGGATAAAGTTTTAGTCAAAAAAAGTGTATATATCAAGCTTTACAAAATATGCCTCAAATTGGATTATTACCACAAATACCATTCCATTTTAATTAAGCTAAACCCATATAGAAGGAAAAAAAGGTGTGAAGTCATGTTTACGATTGAAGAAGAAGACGAGAAGGAGGAGGAGGAGGAGGATCAACAAGTCGGAATCTGCTAACGCTACCATATCTTCCTGTTACTGTTTATTAAAATGAAAAGCAGGCTCAAAAGCCACATGTGATAGCAGGCTTTGTTCCACAACAAATCTAGGAATAGTTTGAGACTAGAGTAGCCATGTGTCAAACTTCACAGTCTATTTAGCCACAACCTACAAAATAGTGGAATCAGTTCACACATTTCAATATGTATAAATAATTCAGTAATACTATATGGTGTTATCTGTTCTATGAGAGGATACCTCTGAAGAATGTTTAAAAGCTATTACAACCACAAAATGTGATGACCATATTCAAGGTGCAGGCACCACTTAAATATTTTGGAGGCAGGATAATTTATGTTGTAACAGCTGTAGCAGCATCTCATTTGTGGCACACACTCATAAGGGAGGTTGGGCTTCCCCCATTTCTACTGAACTTCCAGTGGCAGCTAAAATTATTCTTTTTAAATGGTCATTGGTTTCTAGGATTATTTAAAACATGATTGGTGTGAAGGAGCAGTAGATCCAAAGGAGAAAGAGCAGAGTGAGCCATCCTCTCAGCTAGAAACGTCGTAACAGGAGAAAGTTATAGAAGTAGGGAAGACAAAAGAAAATAAGGAGTTGAAAATAATGGAAGGAAAGAAAGAGCGCTCAAAGGAGAAAGAGAAGATTGAAATATATCTAGCGGAAGGGAGAGAGGGAGAAGAGGGGAAGGAGTTAATTTTACCCGTGTGGGAGGAGGAGATGGGGGGAAAGTGCGAGGAGACAGTTCAATATAAGGAAGAGGGAGGAGACGAAAGGGGAGGAAGAAAAATATGAGAGAATGCGCTCGTTGTTAGAGGACTTTCTGAATTTGATGCTAGGAGGGTTGCTACCTGATCTGGAAAAATCTAAAGAAAAGAAGACTTCGGTCGAAGCCCTATAATGGATGGTTGTGGTTTTCCTGTGAGGATAGGGTCACTTGAGGAAGATGATTTGACCAGACCGTTCCTTCAGCCATCTACCTCCAGAGGGTTATTGGGCCAGACACCCATGTTGTGGGACAATATGTGGGACAATATTGTGGGACAATTGAGCACTCTGATCCAGAGTGCTTCATTGAGGAAGCCCACAGATCGGGAACATTTTGGACCAGCCTCTCAATGAATCTTGTTAATTTACAGAGTTATTGTCTTCCTTTATAGAACAGTTACCAGATCTCAGTTTTTTTGAACCGTTAGAAGTTGTAGTAGATTCACAAAATATCAAGCTGAATAAATGTGTTAATGTTCAAAAAGAGACTCAGACATCATTTCCCACCAAAAAGGAGGAACTTTTAATGAACCTAATCACAATTGGCTTTTACAGGATATTTGGATATACTTTCAAAGAACATTTTAAAACTATTTTCAAATGGTTTACAACTGTTTTAAATAAATTTAAATCATGTAGATCACTTTGGGAGCCCTCTAGTGCAGAATATTGATAAACAAATTCATTTGACAGAAAGAGAGTGCAATAGAATGAAAATCTATATCCTATTTTGTCCTCTCTTTTGGCAATTGATTTCCTTTTTACTGGCAGTATGTCAGCAGCTACTAGGGTGGTGCATAGATACCTAGTTCAGGTAAACTCTGTGCTTTCGACTGGATGCTGATTTAGTCTAAAGTAATTCAGACTCTGTATGATTTAATCTGGACCCTATACCTAAATTAGGATTATTCATTAGAGATGGGATATTCATATTTGTCTCACGGGGGAGACAAATGTGAATATCACCACCATATGTGGCCAGACAGATTGGAACCTCCCTCCAGAACAGGGCCATCCACTTAATGCTGGTGGCGTGCATGGCAGTCATCATTAGTGCTGTGCCAATCACTGAAGTAGCTCGGCTGGGGTTTCCGCACCTCCCTGCACTGCTGACCAATCCAGTGAGGAGGCAGGATGATGAGTTTTCTTGATCCGCTGCTCAGTGGTCAGCAGTGCAGGGAGATGGGGAAGCCCTGGCTGGGCTATTTCCACAATTGGTACAGCACGAACAACAATGGGCTGTGCGTGCCATGCCGCAAGCGTTAAGGGGGCAGCCCAGTTCTGGAGGGAGGGTCCATTTGGCCCAGCCATCTGTGGTGGTGATATTTGTATTCATCTCATATTCATAAATTTACTGGGAGTACCACCTGACAGACTGATGCCTATAGACACGTAAATGTGTCTCACCTGGAGAAAGACCTAAGCAAGAAGGGTTTGTGACCTAGGTAGGCCTAGCTCCACCCAGCTTCTTGTGCAGAAAAGTAGCTGCCTCCCTAGGAACTTGCCACCATCATGTATCCTATTATAGATTTAAGTTGACTGAAAAGAAATGCCTGAAATAATTCTTATGAATGTTGCACACACACATAAACAAAGGAGGGAGGGAGGGAGAACTTTTTTTTAATGAACCACCCAGAAAAAGCAAGACAAATGTTTTCCATATTATGGAGAAAGAGATGTATTATAAGTGATAAAACTAAATGTTGATCAGATAGACTAGTAAAATAATAGTAGATATTGAACTGAACCTAGAGTGAATACCATCTAATCCAAATTGTACCGAGATATTTGCCTAAATATTGGCATCCATCCACCCCAAGGTGATTTGGATGCCACCTGAACTGATCTGTTGTCAAAGGAAATGGAGTTTCTCATTATTGAGATTTCTGATATGGTATTTTCTTCTTTTGTTACACCAATTCCTGTCAAGTATTTTTGTTAAAATCTCAGCATTTTACACACCCCACCCCCAAAACTGGAGCAAATGTCAGAGATTTTTAAGGGTGCCCTAGCCAACACAAACATGATTGAAGGCTTCTTGAACTGCATCTATCTGCTGTTGTAGTGTGCAAATATCTGTGCTTCATCTCATTTTCATACTTTTATCTGAAGCCAATGCAGACCCAAATTAAAACTATAAATGGTATATAAGTATTTGGAAATAATGGGAAGGTATAAAGGTCATTTAATGTGATTTTTTTGCACATAAAGATGAATGAAATGGCAAATAAAAATAGAAGTCTTTTTATTCATTTTCACCATATGAATTAAATCTGTACTATAATAATAATACAGTAGTGCCTCACAAGACTAATGCCTCACAGGACAAAAAACTCACAAGACAAATGGTGTTGGCAATGGGGTTTATGACTCGCAAGACAAATGTTCCTATGATCGTGCTTCGCAAGACAAATGATTTCCATTTTTTGTTCCTGCCTCATGTTTGCTGGTTTTAAATGTTTTCCTATGATGTTTAAAAAGTTAACGGTTTTTGATTGAAATTTTTAAAATCATCTGCACAACATGTATGGCTTTAAAGAGCACTTAATAAACCCTTTGTAAACCAAATTTGACTTTGTTCTGACTTTTTGGGCCATAGGAATACATTAATTAGATTTCAATGCATTCCTATGGGAAAACGCATTTTGCAAGATGAATTTTTCGCAAGACAACATTAACCGCGGAACGAATTAAATTCATCTTATGAGGCACCACTGTATATGTATTTTGTGAGTGAAAAGAAATGCCTGAAATAATTCTTATGAATGTTGCACACACACATAAACAAAGGAGGGAGAACTTTTTTTTAATGAACCACCCAGAAAAAGCAAACTAGAGCCAATTTGGATGAGTCGAGAGAAGACATTTCACTATCGAAAATATTCATAGACTTGAACACAATAGATTCCTGTTGAAAGACAGGTAAAAATAGGATTGTACTAAAGTACTCTAACTAACAAGGCAAAAAAACTGGGAAACTAAGAGGTAGAAACTCAGAGCAATCAGCATCAACTGTAGACCATTCAACACCAGCTCTACAATCTGTTCAGTTCGACAATAGCCGTGAAATGTAACAACTAAATAAGTAAAGAACTGCATGAGATATTTGATGAAATTATCCTCACAAGCATATTAATTGAATTAGGGGTGAATTTCTTACCTCAGGTTGGATTGACTCATCAACAATTGTAGTCAATTATGAGTCAAGCTCAGCTAGCCTCCTTCCCTTCCCACTCACATCACCTTGATGTCTCCTTATTTGGTTCAGTTTCAAGCACGCTGTTTGATTTTCCCCACCCATTTTAGATATCTGGATCATTGAACTGGCCAGAATCGCTTCAGAAACTGTGGCTCCAGACCTTATACAAATTGGCCTGATTTGGTCTGGAATTCAGCATTTGGCTGAAGTAGATGCACAGCCCTAGGGCTACTCTGTTTCAGCATAGAAGACAAAAACATTGTCAGCTTGTTTGTTCCAATTGAACTTCTAATGTTCTGGCAACCAGTTAGCTTAAAAAAAAAAAAAACCCAGATCAAACACATCTTCATATTAGCTCCCATCTGTAGAGTTTCAGTGCCAGTGGTTGTTGTTTTGTAGCATCTTTCTCATCTGGCAGTCCATCAGTGCAATGTTTTCTTTCAGCAGATGTCTGCTTCACAGGCTTTCTTTCAAGGAAACAACTGGAATTTAATTCCTATTGGGTTGGCTGTGTGTTTTCTCTGTCATAGTAAATGTCTTACCTTCAAATAAGCATTTGAGGATATTCAGCTACTTTACACACAAACATTCATCTCTTGATTACATTAGAACTGTAGTGACCCTTATTTGTGGATAAGCTGCCACAGCTGCAAAACAATAGGTAGAAGTTTCATATAAACTTCAAACATGTTGTCATAAGTGATTCTTCTGTTTATCTAAATTGGGCAAAGCATAGACAACTACTGGCGACCACAATCCCTCATGTTTCATGTGACCATGCAGAAATTGTACTCTACCCATATACAGTTTGGTCAGTTATGAGCTATGATAGGGATAGTTGTCCAGCAATATCTGGAGGGGTAAATCCCACACTATCTCAAAATGGCTCCTAACTCAGACATGTAGGTTTTAGGAAGGGACATAAGTCTGGAGAGAAGAGGGAGATAAGGTCACATTCCATGGCTTCTGTTCTGTTCACAGAAGGAAAATGAGCCATTGATTTTTTAAAAATATGGAATTAACATATTTAGTTGTTTGGAAATCAGATAATGACTATATCAACCAAAAATGAGCATCATAGAACCCTTCACCTTTTTTTCTGCCTGCCATCTCAAGTGGCACAGTCCAGTTTTGCCTCCTCAGTCTACCTATCTGTTCTATGTAATATGTATAGTTACCTCAGGGTGCAAAGTTAAGTGTCTTAAGTTTCATTGTCTTCAGGGGGATAGTTAATAAATGTATAGGGCTAAGAAGTGCCCTTTTGAACTTTCATAGCATACTGCTCCTAAGAGCAGTTTGTAGCAGATTAGGAATTAACATTCAACTGTGATCTGAATTTCTAGGATTTTTAATAGACCACTGCCTGAACATGAGTTGACAGGGGAAGGCCACTGCAGAAAAAGACAATACTTGTCATTCTAGGAGGCATCAACAGAAGAACAGTATTCAGTTGAAGGAAAGTAATGGTACTGTGCTGTTCTCCTTTGGTTGTACCTCATCTAAAGTACTGTGCCCACTTCTGTGTACCATGGTACAAGAAGTGTATCAGCAAGGTGGAACATGTACAGAGGAGGATACTGAAAATGGGTAAACAAGGAGTCTTGTGGCATCTTTAGACCAACAAGTTTTATTTGACATGACCTTTCAAGGGCTTTAGCCCACTTTTCAAATGTAAGTAGTGGGCTAAAATCTAGAAAATTATATGTCAAGAAAGCATGCTAGTTTTAAGATATGTCAAGATTTTTTCTTGTTTCTCCTGAAGCAGATGAACATGGCTAACCCCTTAAAAGATGATAAATGGTTTGGGATCAAAGTCTTATGAGGAACAGTTTGAGAGAGTTGAACATGTTTGGCTGTATGGCCAAGGCTAATAGAGTTTTGTCAAGAGAACAAGCTGGTCATAACAAACACTGTTTTCCAACAAGAGGCAACTGTACACATGGACATCACCAGATGGGCAATACTGAAATCAGATTGACTACATTCTCTGCAGCCAAAGATGGAGAAGCTCTATACAGTCAGCAAAAACAAGACCTGGAGCTGAATGTGGCTCTGATCATCAGCTTCTTATAGCAAAATTCAAGCTTAAACTGAAGAAAGTAGGAAAAAACCACTGGGCTAGTCAGGTATAATCTAAACCAAATCCCTTATGAATACACAGTGGAAGTGAAGAACAGATTTAAGGAACTAGATTTGGTGGACAGAGTGCCTGAAGAACTATGGATGGAGGCTTGTAACATTGTACTGGAGGCAGCAACAAAAAACATCCCAAAGAAAAGGAAATGCAAGAAAACAAAGTGGCTGTTCAGCGAGGCCTTACAAATAGCAGAGAAGAGAAGGGAAATAAAATGCAAGGGAGACAGGGAAAGTTACAGAAAATTGAATGCAGACCTCCAAAGAATAACAAGGAGAGACAAGAAGGCCTTTTTCAATGAACACTGCAAAGAAATATAATAGAAAGGGAAAAACCAGAGATCTGTTTAAGAAACTGGAGATTTTAAAGGAACATTTTGTTCAATGATGGACATGATAAAGGACAAAAATGGTAGGGACCTAACAGAAGCAGAAGACATCAAAAAGAGGTGGCAAAAATACACAGAGGAATTATACCAGAAATATCTGGATATCCAAGACAACCCAGATATTGTGGTTGCTGAGCTTGAGCCAGACATCCTGGAAAGTTAGCATGGCTAACAACAAGGCCAGTGGAGGTGATGGCATTCCAGTTGAACTATTTAAAATCTTAAAAGATGAGGCTGTTAAGGTGCTACACTCCATATGCCAGCAAGTTTGGAAAATTCAGCAGTGGCCAGAGGATTGGTAAAGATCAGTCTGCATCCCAATCCCAAAGAAAGGCAGTGCCAAAGAATGCTCCAACTACTGTACAATTGCACTCATTTCACACGCTAGCAAGGTTATGCTCAAAATCCTACAAGGTAGGCTTCAGCAGTATGTGGACCGAAAACTCCCAGAAGTACATGCTGGATTTTGAAGGGGGAGAGGAACTAGAGACCAAATTGCTAACATGCGCTGGATTATGGAGAAAGCCAGAGAGTTCCAAAAAAAACATCTACTTCTGCATCATTGACTGTGCAAAGGCCTTTGACTGTGTGGACCACAGCAAACTATGGCAAGTCCTTAAAGAAATGGGAGTGCCTGACCACCTTATCTATCTCCTGAGAAATCTATATGTGGGACACGAAGCAAAGTTAGAACTAGATGTCGAACAACTGATTGGTTCAAAATTGGGAAAGAAGTACAGCAAGGCTGTATATTGTCTTCCTGCTTATTTAACTTATATGCAGAATAGATCATGCAAAAGGCTGGACTGGATAAATCCCAAATCGGAATTAAGATTGCTGGAAGAAATATCAACAACCTCCGATATGTAGTTGATACCACTGTGATGGCAGAAAGTGAGGAGGAATTAAAGAACCTCTTAATGAGGATGAAAGAGGAGAGTGCAAAAAATGGTCAGAAACTCAATACCAAAAGAACTAAGATCATGGCCACTGGTCCTATCACCTCCTGGCAAACAGAAGGGGAATATATGGAGGCAGTGATAGCTTTTACTTTCTTGCGCTCCCTGATGACTGCAGATGGTGACAGCAGTCACAAAATTAAAAGATACTTGCTTCTTGGGAGGAAAGCAATGACAAACCTAGACAGCATCCAAAAAATCAGAGACATCGCCTTGCCAACAAAGATCTGCATAGTCAAACCTATGCTTTTTCCAGTAGCAATATATGGAAGTGAGAGCTGGATTCTTGAGAGTCTCCTGGACTGCAAAGAGAACAAACCTATCAATTTTGAAGGAAATCAACCCTGAGTGCTCACTGGAAGGACAGATCCTGAAGTGGAGGCTCCAATACTTTGGCCATATCATGAGAAGAGAAAGATCCCTGGAAAAGACCCTGATGTTGGGAAAGTTTGAAGGCAAGAGGAGAAGGAGATGACAGAGGACGAGATGGTTGGACAATATCACTGAAGCTACCAACATCAATTTGACCAAATTCTGGGAGTCAGTGAAAATAGGTGGGCTTGGTGTGCTCTGGTTCATGGGGTCACAAGAAGTCATACATGTCTTAACTAAACAACAACAACAAAAGATGCTACAGAACCTGTTTGGGGAAGTTAGATGTTATGTGGACCTAATATGCAGTAAAGAGAAAGGAAAGTCTGATGTTCTTCAAGACATACACTTGGAATATGGAACCTGAGAAGTATGAATCAAGATAAACATGGAAACCATAAAGCAAGAAATAAACATAGCAATATTGCAGTGCTTGGCATCTGTGAACAAAAGTGCAGTGGAGTGAGATATTTTCAGTCAGACAATTACAAAGTGTTCTGCACTGGAAATGATAAATCTAGAAGAAATTGTGTAGCTGTAATATTGAAGCATAGGCAGTTAGAAGCTATAATGCAAGGTCTGATGAAAAAAAATCTATCAGACCATGGAAAATCCATCAACATAACTATTATTTAAGTCTATGCTCCAAATACCAAAGCTGAAGATGAAACTGAAAGCTTTTATGCAAGCATCCAAGAAGAACCTGATCACACAACAAGATATGCTTTACAAGCATAGGTGACTAGAACTCAAAAGTAGATAACAAAGAAAAACCAAATGTTGGAAAATTTGGCCTAGAGGAATGAAGCAGGAGAATAACTCATAGGGCTGTCTAAAGCCAACAATCAGTTTATTGCAAAAACTGGTTCAAGAAACTGAACAGATGACTGTACAAATGGACATCACCAGATGGCCAATATAGAAAACCAATAGACTATGTAATAGGAAGCAGGAGATGGAGAAGGTGTATTCGGTTTGCCGAAACAAGACCAGAAGCAGATTGTGGTACTGATCATGAATTGTTACTGTCAAACATTAGAACAAAGCTACTGGGGTGCACAAAAGAATGAGAAAATGAAAGAAGAAAGTGCCAAAGCAAGACTGAACATTGAGAAGAACTCCATAGTTCTAATGCTGACAATGAAGAAACTGAGATTATTAAAGACTTTGTATACCTTGGTTCAATCATCAATCCAAATGGAGACTGCAGCCAAGAAATCAGAAGAATATTGAGACTTGGAAGGGCAACAATGAAGGAACTGGAAAAAAGTATCAAATGTAAGGATGTATTACTGATTATTAACACTAAGATCACCCTTTTGTATTCCTGATTGTTATGTATGGGTTTGAAAGTTGGACAATGAAGAAGGTTGACTGGAAAAAATGGATTCATCTGAAATATGATCTTGGAGAAGAACTTTGCGGATTCCCTGGACCATCAGAACAATGAAAAAGTGGGTCTTAGACTAAACCTAAACAATCTCTGGAGGCAAAAATGACAAAACTGAGGCTGTTTGTGCACATCATGAGAAGGCAAGTTTCTCTGGAAAAGATAATAATGCTAGGAAAAGTTGAAAACAGCAAGGACCTGGGTGGGCTGGGGGGGACATCTTGTGGTTTTTTTTACTCTATTTTATTTCATTCTTTCACTTTACTCTGGCTCTTTTGTCCTTATTCATTTTTATTAAACAAACTTATATTCTAACACTTAGAGGTGGGATGGTGGATGGGCTTTAGCTTTCCCTACACTAAGTTACAATAATTATTTAAATGGTATTAATGTTTTGCTTACTGTTATTTATTCTAATTTAAATAATAGTGTGCAATTTATTTTGCTTATGTTAATTGTTCCTGTTAATTATTGTGTATTTACTCTTACCTTAATTGAATTTTCTTTGCCATCATTAGGTTGTTTTGTGCTAGGAATGGAGAGGAATGCCTGCCTTCCAGTGGGGGCTTTAAGAACATACAGGTGATTACGGATAGGGGGAGATATGTACACCTGCTAGTCATTCCAGAAGAATGGTGAACAGATACTTGAAAGCTGTCCATTGTTCTGGCAGTGTATACCTGCCAGGCTCCAGGTAGCCAGCTCAGTCATTCCTCCACTCTAACTTTGTTGCTGTTGAATGCCAGGTCTGTATCCAATAAAGCCCAGCTAATACAAGATCTTATTCTGGAAAAGGATGCAGATCTGGCTTGCATAACCAAGACGTGGATGGGTAGTAAAGGGGGGGTGCCCCTCTCTCTTGCCTGAACCCCCAAAGTAGACTGGAAAGTTGGGGGGGGAGTTGCCATTGCTTATAAGACACCTTTGAGGTTGCCAGGCTCTATGCTGTGGTGATACCAGGCCTAGACACCCTCCACATGTTGCTTGGGGCCAGGGACGGTATTGGGATCTTGCTGGCATACTGTGCTCCCCACAATCCAGCCATCTCCCTACTGGAGCTAACCAACTTTTTCTCTGCGGCTCTGTTGGGATACCAGAGACTGATTGTCTTGGGTCATTTCAACGTCCATGCAGAGGTGGAGGTTACTAGTCTGGCTCTTGAGTTCTTGGAAACCATGGCTTCCTTGGATATGTCCCAGCATGTTAATGGCCCCACACAGATGGATGGCCACACTTTGGACCTGGTTTTCTCCACTAAGCAGAGAGTGTGTGGCCTGATAGTGACTGACCTTCGATTGGTCCCCTTGACATGGTCGGACCACCACCTGATAAAGTGCAATCTCACTGTGGCCCTCCCTCCCTCCCTGTGGGGAGCAGAGACCTATTTTCATGATCCGACCTTGCAAGCTACTGTGTGGGATTTCGACTGACCTGGTGGATGCTTCTGTTGAGGCCCTGGCTGGTATGCCGCTGCTGCCAGGGCTGAAGGCACAATCACTCCTAAATGCCCTCTCTGCTGCAGAGCCCAACCAGCGCCTTTGTTTAACCAGCTGCTGCAGGCTATGAAGTGGAATAGGAGAAGGCTAGAGAGCATCTGGAGGTGGAACCTGATCAAAAATAACTTAAAAGCTGTCAAGGTTGCATCTAAGCTCTACCTTGCTAAGGTAGAGACTGCTAGAAAAGCCTGCTTCACTGTCCGGATAAGTGAAGCATCTAATCAGCAGGTGGAACTTTTCTGTATAGTATGCAACCTATCTAGAATTGGCCACAACAATTGGCCTCCATCTAGCATTTCTTGTGATCGATTTGCAGAATTTTTAAAATCAAAAGTGGAGGCCATCTGCTGGGAATTTGTACCCTCTTTGAAAAGAGTGGATTTAGCTGAGACATCCAGCACAGTGCCTTGTCCATTGAGAATTACTCTTTTTCAACATGTGACGTATAATATACCAGATGGGCAGGATAGAAATCAAATAAATAAATAAATAAATAAATAAATAAATAAATAAATAAATAAATAAATAAATAAATAAAAGAAGAACAAATGTGAGATTGATTGACTCTCTAAAGGAAGGCACAGGCTTGAGTTTAGAAGAGTTTTTCTTTCTTCTTTCTTTCTTTTTTTTATTTATATCCCGCCTATCTAGTCGATTAAGACCACTCTAGGTGGCTGAACAGGGCTGTTGAAAATAGGCCATTTTGGATATCATTCCTTCATAGGGTTGCCATAAGTCAGAAGCTATTTGATGGCAGATAAGACCAAAATACTATCAGTTCTCACATTGATAGTATTTTGAACCAAATGACCTTTGAGGTTCTTTACAATTCAACAGTTCTATGGGTAATGAAGATTGTGCCCGCAGGCTTCAATACATAGTTCAAGCACTGGCTGAATAATAGCACCAACTGAGGCATGAAACACAGATCTGAAGACAGAGGGGAAGACAACTCTGTTACCTGTCAGACAAAGCATTCACTCTGCACACAGTGTTATTCTATGTGATATAGTGGCCCTGAATGTCAACTAGGGCCCTTTATTTGCCCACAGAATCTTGGAAAGGCTCACTGGTGTTTCTGTGCTTTGTTATGGATTTCAGACATCTTTTAGGGTTTTTTTTTTTTTTTAAAAAAAATATGTGGCACCTGCTGGAATGTATTGCTATACTACTGCAATGGGTTTTTCTACAATGGTAATTCTGTAGTTCTGAGACTGATAATAGAGATTTAGTGAGAGATATAAAGAAGGCTAAACTGCATAATGACAACTGCTCTCTCTTGAGGAAGGAGAAGGAAAGAAAACTAAAGGAACAGAAAAGGAAATATTTCATTTATCATTTTACAATTTATGTTTTTTATGGCACAACAGAGACAAGTTGAGCTTGATGAGTTTAGCTTAGCATCCTCTCGTAGAACTGTGCTTCAGCAGAAAGAATACAGAATATTTTGCATAAAATACCTATATGTATCAGGTTACAACAGCTCATATCAAAAACAAATTATATTCCTGAGAATTCTCCATAGCTAGGAGTAGGCTTGTGGTACATTCTGCTTACAAGCATGGGAAATTGAGCTCTTCTTTTCATTCTATTTTCTATGTATTACATATGTAGTTTTCCAAAATCAGGTTTCATGCTTTTTAATGTTTTCATTTTTCACTGCCAATTTGCAATACATAGTGAATAGTTATGAAAAAATCTTTATTCATTAACTCAAAGGTTGGCTAAACAAACTATCTAGTATCCCACGTTGCTAAGGTCTTATCTCATAATTAATTATTCTTGAGAAATAAACACTTCAGTAGCTTAGCTGCAACCCCAAACACTTTGCAAGTTAGCTCCATTGATTTAATGAAGGAGTTAGGTAAAGGTAAAGATTCCCCTTGACGTTTAGTCCAGTCGTGTCCAACTCTCGGGCACAGTGCTCATCCCCGTCTCCAAGCCATAGAGCCAGTGTTTGTCCATAGACAGTTTCTATGGTTACATGGCCAGAGCGACTAGACATGGAACACCGTTACCTTCCCACCGAGGTAGTACCTATTTATCTACTTACATTTACATGCTTTCGAACTGCTAGGTTGGCAGGAGCTGGGACAAGCGATGGGAGCTCACTCTGTCGCATGGATTCGATCTTATGTCTACAGGTCTCCTGACCTTGCAGCACAGAGGCTTCTGCGGTTTAACCCTCAGCGCCACCATGTCCCACACAATGAAGGAGTTAATTCTGAGTAAGATTGAAAAATACAAGTCTGTTTAACAGCTGAAATGAGCAGAATCTGAATTTACACACAACCCCCTCTCACACTTAGCAAATCTCTTGATAAAGAATGAAATGTAATTCACCAATTCTTTCATCAAACATGTCATGACATTTAACGACACCCTGTTGAAAAGATGATCTAACACAGAGATTTTTTTTCTTCCCTCACAAGAGCAAAAAGACTAGCTTTTTCTCCATCACCAGCAGTCATGGGCATGAGTGTACACACAATCAAGCTTTTCAGTAGCTGGAAGTCTCAGTTAAAAAAATGTTACATGGCACCGTGGTTGAACTGCAGTACTGCAGGCAAAGCTCTGCTCACAGCCCAGGGTTCTATCCCAGGCAGCCAGTTTGAGGTATACTCAGCCTTCCTGCCTTCAGAGGTCAGCTTGTTGGAGGGTGGGCAATATGTAGCCTGCATAATTAAATTTGAAACTGTACAGAGTGTGCTTTGAGCTCTATGGGGCAGTATATAAGGAGCATGTTTCGTTTTTAATGTTGGATCATATGAGGTGTAAGTATTTTATTTGAGGGATAAATGTTTGTTTCTTTTAGGCAGCTTGCTGTGTAGCAGGCTGTAATGACAGCACATGTATCCATGGTATTTAGCAGTGTAGTGAAATGCCAAAAGGTGATGTCATTCCTGCCTGTCCATCACAGAAGCTCAAGAGGGAGGAGCTAAGGATAGGGCAGGAGGGGTGGAGTTAGAGACACAGTTGGAGATGTGGAATGGGAGTTAGGGTTTAGAAGAGAGAAGGAGAGGGTTAGTGATTTGAGCGGAGAGTGTTAGGAGAGGGAATTGAGATAAAAGATATTGAATGAGCCAGAATGAAGTTACTGATTCCTAAATTCTATAATCCTTAGTTTTGGCAGCACAGAGGTATAATATAATTAGTATTAGGAGAATACCTGGTAGCAGTGTGAAGAAAAAAGGGTGTGATCCCTTGTGAGGGCCAAATAAATAGGGGCAACAAAAGTAGATCGTCACAAGCAGCAACATATTTCAG
Source organism: Pogona vitticeps (assembly GCF_051106095.1). Classification (NCBI taxonomy): domain Eukaryota; kingdom Metazoa; phylum Chordata; class Lepidosauria; order Squamata; family Agamidae; genus Pogona; species Pogona vitticeps. The sequence continues at coordinate 77,218,896 of NC_135787.1, forward strand.
GAGTCACAACGTGTATATTTTAGGCTGATGGCATGCATGGACTTCCCATTTTCAAGTTAGCCATATGGGAGAGCTGATCCTCATAACAATGGGAGGGGGGAGACAATGTGATGCTGTGAGTAGAATCAGGGCTATTACAAACTAGTAATGTTTATGGTTTTTGTTTGGCTGTATTGACTTCCCAAAATGCCTACAGGTATTTCCTTGTTTCAGCTGGCATTTTTGTAATAATAATTTATGTGGATTTTTTTTTAAATGCCAGTAAATTTCCCTGTCAGTTTTCCATGTAGACTTACCTGGGACTTAAGCTTTAAACAGGTGATGACTCATGCTGATGTGTGACCATGGTGTGGTGCATTGGGTAGTGAACCACATCAAGGTTTCAGCTGTTGGGCTGTAGTTGGGAAGCAACTTGTGTGCTGGGTTGAATGGAGGGGCAGAAGGATACGGTGGGAGGACCTTCTGCCTTTGCCAAGGGAGTGGAGCTTTAGACTTCAATTGGATATTTTAATTGTTTACTTGGGAAGTAAATACTGGATTTGTTAAAAAGTATAGAATACATTTTGAGAATGGTTATGGATTTACAAACAGTTCAGAGTTAGTGGATCCAGGCCACCAAGTTTGGTCTATAAAGTTTTAAAGGTGACTGTGATCTAATGAAAATGAATAAAGACCATCTGTGATTCTGAGTTACCCTTTTATACCCTTTAATAAAACAAGTTCTGTTGTTGACAGCAAGTGTCAAAGTTCTTTACACTGTGGATAAAAGAAATCCCCTGGTGGCAGTGAGAGAAAAAGAAGGAATCTCACCAGTGTGGACCCTTGGGTTGAGGGAAACAAACCGGGGCACAGGGTGTATGTCACAGTTAGTTACAGTCAATTGGTCACAGCAGCAGCTAGTGTGAGGAGATGAGCTCTTGGGGAGTTCCTGGTAGGTCTCATGGTGCAAAACATTATATCCACCTTTTTTGGTAGGGATTGCATAGGCTGCAGTTCACCTAGGGTCACGAGGCTCAGTGGACTGTGGCACTGGAGATACCCCTATCAAGGGGCACCTAAACACATGTTGGTTAGAACACAGTACAATTCAGAAATAGGAACTACACCAGATTTCATGGGGGAAACCTTATTGTTTACCCTCATGAACAATGCAGTAGCAACTTTAATTAATACATTTTCATTCTTTTATGTTAAATATTACATACATATATTACTTTTATATAGCAATATTCATATATTCTCTTATCAAAATTTTACATACATATATTTCCTTTATATAGGACATATTCATATATTCTGACCAATTTCTCTTTTGATTAAATTAAACTTATTACTCTACCCATTTAAACATTTATTCTATTTATAACCCTTTTCATCAATTACCTCAATACAAATTACATTACTTTTTCATTTATTTACTACTTACCATTAATTTTAACACGACATTGCATTACTTTATATTTCAACATATGAACATAACCAGAACATTTTATACAGTGTTACTTTTAATATCAGTCATTACATGTTTTTCTTCACTTTTCAGTCTTCTGCTCTTTGAGATAATGCGTCCCATTACTTCGAGTACCAGGTATACTCGAGGAGTCATGTGGGGAATTGAGACCAGGCATCTGCAATCTTATTCTGACTCGTTCTTTTGCTTTGGGTCTCCCAATTAAAATCTTTCAGATTTTGTGACCCTCTTGCAAGTTTGTTGTTTTTGGATTTCACAGTTCATAACCTTACATAGAGTTTCAATCTTTGCAATGTCCAATCAATTGATAATCTTGCCTTCAAGTTGTCAAATAAATGTCTCTCACCTGCTCAGTCTTTATTGTTGATCAGAGTCCCATAGTGCAGGTTCCCTCTGCCCTCCACTTGGCACCACATAGCTATCGACTCCCCACGTGACTTCTCGATGTTCGCAGTGAACCCTCAGATGTATTCAGACATCACAAGGACAGATCCTGACATCCGCACTCTCCTCCAAGGCTCGTCAATCACTGGGCACTTTGATGTCCATTCGATCTCTACTAGTCTCTGTTTCCCAATAAAGCCTGTTTTCTTTATGACTTGTGGCTTTATTAATTGAGGAAAGAACAGGTAGTGTCTTCCCCTTCTCTAGAACGTATATGGCTGTGGCTGTATTTTTCTTTGTATTCTTATATCTTAAGCTTTTATCCTCATCTATTAATTCACTTATAAGTATTTTTGTTAAGATGGTCTCCCTATGACTGGAATTACTATCACAGGTCATCTCCCTATTTACTGGCAAGTTTCTTTGGAGTATCTTCCTAATCACTAGGTCTATTTTTGATTCTCATTTGCTTTACTATGTAGGGGTTTGTCTTTCAAGGTTCTAAGTGCTGTTATCTGTGCAGAATGAATAGGTTTCTTATCCCTCCATTGCTGCTGCACTAAACTCACAAATACCGCACCTGCCAAAAGCAATTTAACCCCCTCTATGATATTCAGATTCACTACTTCTTCCTCCTGAATTATATAGTTTATGTATGTCCTTCATTTTATCAATTACTCTAAATAGACCCATCCATGCTAGTTGAAGTTTATTCCCTTTTATGGGTCTTAACATTAACACTTCATCTCCAGGGTTATACACTCTTTCCCTGGCTCTTTTATTGTACCATTGTTTTCGCTTGGTTTGCTTGTTTTTCAAACTTTCGGCTGCTAACTGCAAAGATTGATGTAAGGCGTTCCAGTGCATCTATATATTGGATCACTGATTCAGGATCCTCCTCCCTATGTTCCTCCCAGTTTTAGTGAAGTAGATCTAGGGGTCCTCTAACCTTCCATTCAAATAACAATTCAAAAGGGGTAAATCCTGTACCTTCTTGGGGCACCAACCTATAGACATATAATAATGGTTGTAGTTTATAGTCCCAGTCATTTGGATTCTCTGCTGTATATGCACAAATGATTCTCATTAGCATCCTATTAAACTTCTCAACCAACCCATTTGTCTGTGGATGATAAGCAGATGATGTAATATGAGTAATCCTGCAGACTTGCCACAATCTTTTCATTAGTTTAGAGGTAAATGAAGTCCCCAAGTCGGTAATAATCTCAGAAGCAAAACCCATGTGACACATATAGCTTATTAATACATCTGCCACAGTCTAATTTCAATGTTTTGCAATGGTACCACTTCAGGATACTTAGTGGTATAATCAATTATGGATAATATAAATTTATTCCCTCTTTTGGTCACTCTGGGTAGTGGTCCCACTATGTCCAGGCCTATTCTTTGAAATAGAGTAGGGATGATTGGCAAAGGACACAACTTAGCCCTGGTCCTGTCGTTTCCAGTCCCTTGTCTTTAGCAGGTGTCAAAGTTTTGACAATACCCTTTGACTTGCTTCCCCATTCCAGGCCAATAGAAATTTTCAACAGTTCGTTGCTTAGTTCTTGAGATCCCTAAATGGGCTGCAAATATATCTTTGTGCACCTTTTCTATAATTCTTTCTCTATATTTAAAAGGAATGACTAGTTGTTTATGTATACTTTCCCCTTCCCTCTTAGGATTCACTCTGTACAATAGGTCCTTCTCCACACAGTATCTTTTGGGGTTTTCAGGGGTCAGTGGCCCTTTCTTAGCTAGTCTAAAACATTCATTTAAAGTAGAGTCTTCTTTTTGTTCTTGTCTAAAAGACTGATTATGAGGATTCCTCATAGAGACTGAATCAGCTGTTTCATTCTCTTCTATTATTTTGTTAGGGTTATCATATTCTTCCTCAGGTGCTTCCCTTTTTTCCTTTCTGGGAGTGAGCAGTTACTAGAACACTCTTCACATGCTCAGATAGATGAAGTCCTACTAAGCATGGGGCAGGAATTTGATTGGATATGGCTACTTTCCAACCTCCATTCCACCCTTTATATTTTATTTGTATTTCAGCCATTGATAACGTAATTAATTCAGTTCCAATTCCTTTAATGGTAATTGTAGCATTCACCCTTATTATGTTAAGCAGTCATGCATATTCATGTTGCAGGCTAATGTTGCTGAGAGGCGGAGCCAAGAGATATGTAAAAATAGGCACAGTCAGACAACAGTCAGTCAGTCAGAGTGAAGAAAGAGATCAGAGTGGAGAGATAGAGTGTGGTATTTGGGAGATCTGAGGTGTGATTAGAGTGAAGAGTGAATAAGAACTGTTATAACCAATAGAAGGTTAAGATTGATGATAAATAAACCAGTAGAAGTTACCTATGATTAATAATCAAACATCTGTAATCAATAAACAAATTTTATTTAAAAGACAGTGAAGTTTGGACCTTCATCTTCATCCTTCCATAGTTAATGTTGATTTAGTGATCAACTGGTGGCAGCGGGTGAAAAGAAGTATTAGTTTGCCTTCGTGTGCTCTGTGTTTGGAGAGACAGACAAGGGGCACGAGGAGCAAACACAACAGTAATGTTTTCATTTCTTATTATATTTTCATTAGGAATTATGTCAGGGTGACATAATGTTACTTGAGAGCAAGAGCCTTTTAATGCCAGATACTTATTATCATTTACATAAATAACTTCACCAGAGCAGCAAAGAAGTTCCTGGTTACTTTCTATCAAATAATATTGTATTACTCTCATTAAAGGAGGTTCTTGGTCTTGGCTTTCTGCTCTTGTTGTGGTTGTTATGGCTACTGGTTCAACTGTCTCTGTGGTATTTCTCTTATGCTGTACACAATATATCTGCTTTGGCTGACTGGAATTTCTCACCTCTTTTTGCTGACCAACATCTCTATTCTTGGTGGTCTGGCATTGAGCCCAAAAATGCCCTTTCTCTCCAAATCCATAACATGTCTTATTTGCTCTATTCTGTTTTGTGTTAATGTTGGAATCTGTTATTTCATATTAATTGTTTTTATTACATGTTTTTGTGAGCTGCCCAGAGTAGACTATGTCTAAATGGGTGACATATGAGCTCAATAAATAAAATAATAAATAGGTTCAAAATATGGTTTATTGATATTTCCTTCAGACCTATGTTGTTTCAGGTGACTTAGCTCTGGGGATGAGGGTTTGTTTTTAAAATGGCTTCCAGCAGCTTGTGTACTCCTGAGGTATTCTCTATTGCCTCTCCTTCTGTCATCCCACACTTTCCCTCCAATTTTTACTTCAGAAAACTTTGGATTTCTCATTTCATTTATATCATCTGTTTTTTCACAGGCCTCTTGTACACTTTTAGGGTTTTTGTCCTTTACTAAATATCTCAACTCCCCCAGTAAAATTGAATAAAACTGCTCCAGCCCTATTATGTTTTTCATTTCTTCTAGAGACGTGACTTTCTCACACTGCAACCATTTCTCCAGGTACTAGACCAACCTTGACCCTAGATGTGAATAAGATTCTTCAAGTTCCTTTGTCAAGGTACGAAACATTTGCCTCAGATGTTCAGCATTAATGTAATATTGAGCATAAACCATTTTTCTAAACACCTCAAAATCTCTTGCTTGATCTAGGGGCATTTGTGAATAGAGGTCTGCTAAATCCCCACTTATTTGAGATCTTAGCACAATCATTTTTTCACCCTCTTTCACATTAAAGTTCCAACAACCTCACTCAAAAGAAATAATAAATGCTTCTGGGCAGTCTCCTTTTCTATACTGTGGAAATTTCTTAAGATCTATTTTACATTTCTCTCATTAGCATCATCAATATTATTGTTGTTATTATTTAGAGGTGCCAATTCTAATCTTTTCAGTTCTCATTGATACTCCATTTGTCTCTTTTCTTGTTCCATTGCGATTTCTCTCTCTTTTAGGAGCATATTTATATGTATTTATTAGGATAAGTTGGTTTATTCTGCAGAGAGATAGTCAAGCTTCTGTTTAAAAATACGTTTTCCCTTGTCTGAGTTACTGTTACTCTGTAGCTTTCCTTTGGCAGCTAAGGATTGCTACTTTGTTTCTACTGGCACCCAACCAAGCTGTTCTTTGATCTGAGACAATCTATTTTCTTGTCTCCAGACTCAAAACTATTTCAGATTATTTTCCCAAGCCTCTGCTTGTTCCTTTTACCTCAGACCTGTTTCTGACCCTGGCTTCCACTTTTGTCCACCAACGCTCCCTTAGCTCTTGGAGCCTTGGATATAAAGCTAACACACTGGTCTATTCAAATCTTTTTTATTATTGCTTTAATAACTTGGGTTAAGGTATAGGGTACAGAAGGTAAAAGGGGGTGTGAGGGGGAAAAGAGTTGGGGTTGAGGAGGAGAGAAGAAACAAAATATGCAGGCATCCATTCTATTCATATTGCTATATCATAATTCAAATTCTGCTTTTCTACTATTTTCTGCCTTCTAGATTTTAGTTCACATTTTGCTCTATGTTATTCAAACATTGTCTGGTGACTCTAACCATTTATAGAATAAGTCCTATCTTTCAGTTGCTTTTTGTAAAGGACAGTCCTTCATCACTTCTGATAGAATGTCCATTTCTGCCATTTCCCTTATCTTCTCCATAAGATTTTCTTGTTTTGGTAGCACCAGACTTTTCCAATTTTTAGCATAGAGAATTCTGGCTTCAGTGACTATATATATATAACTATTGCGTGGATTCGATCTTCAGCTGTAAGATTGAATCCACGTGATGGAGTGAGCGCCCACAGCTTGTCCCAGCTCCTGCCAACCTAGCAGTTTGAAAGCGTGCAAATGTGAGTAGATAAATAGGGACCACCTCAGTGGGAAGGTAACAGTGCTCCATGTCTAAGTTGCTCTAGCCACTTGACCACGGAAGATTGTCTTCGAACAAACACTGGCTCTATGGCTTGGAAACGGGGATGAGCACCGCCCCCTAGAGTCAAATACGACTGGACAAAAATTATCAAGGGGAACCTTTACCTTTACCTTATACACTTCTTTGCTTTATCTATTTTATCTGGTATCATATTCAATAAAAACAGTTCTGAGGTTAATGGAACCTTACAAAGCAATATTTATTGTAACACAGTATGCACTCCTATCCCATATTATTTCGCTACTCTACAAGTCCACCACATATGATAATAGCTTCCCACGTGTGCTTCACATTTCCAACAGACATTTGATACATTTGTATTCATCTTTGACAATTTTTCTGGAGTCATATGCCACCTATAAAACATCTTATTTATATTCTCCTTAATATTAACCAATTTTGTGTGCTTTATATGATTTTGCCATATTTGCAACCACTGATCAATATCAGTATTATGACCTATATTTTGTGCCCACTTAATCATATATTCTTTAATCAATTCATCTTGCATTTTAATTTCATACAGATAATTATACATTTTCTTAATTATTCTGTCTTTTGAGCCTAATAAAAATTTATCAAATATCATTTGTTCTGAATAGAAACCCTCTATTTTCTCTTTTTTGTATTTAGATTCCAGCTGTGCTCTGGACCACCAAGCCTCTAGCTCTTCTTTAGACCTTAACTCACAATCCTTTTAAAATAAATCTTGATATCTTAGAAGTTTTGCTTTTGTCATAAGATTAGGTTGTGTAAAGGCCTCTATAGGTGATACCGATGCTGGTGTTTTTTGTTGAATAATCTTTTTCCAAGTTCCTAATAAAGCTCTTCTTCTCATATGTGAATTAAAATGTTTTTGCTCTTTATCCTTTTTATACCATAAAAAAGCATGCCGGCCAATCTGCAAATCATGTCCTTCCAAATTGAGTAATCTATCATTTTCCAAATTTATACATTCTTTTATCTAATCTAATACACATTATCTATAATACAGAACCCAATCTGGAAGGCCAAAACCCACCCTCTGTTTGGCATCTTGCAATGCTTTAATTTTAATATTTGTTTTTTACCTTGCCATAAAAATCTAATAATTATCTTACTGAGTTCTTGAAGAAAGGACTGTTTTAATATTATAGGGATTGTCTGAAATAAAAATAGAATTTCTGGCAAGACATTCATTTTGATAGTTGCAATTCTTCCCATCAACGATAGTTGTAATTTGTCCCATCTCTCCAAGTTGATCTGTATCTCTTTAATCAATTTCATATAATTATCTTTGAATAATATGCTTGTCTTCTTTGTAATTTGAATCCCTAAATATCTAATTCTCTTTTCCTCTTGGAAGTTAGTCTTTTCTATTAATTTCTGTCGTTCTTGTTCTCTCATATTTTTAACAAGTATTTTTGTTTTTAGTTCATTCTCATTTTCATTTATTCTCATTATTCTCATATTTTTTGGTTTATTCTCATTTCTGCCATGTCACCAAAGTTTTTCAGCATCTCCATCAAGTCTTCTATTGAGTCCAATGGATCTTCCATAATAATGACTAAATCATCTGCAAAAGCTTGGAGCTTATAAGTATGACCTGTTACTTTCAGTCCTTTTAATTCCTTTTTGTCTCTGATTTGTTCAGTTAAAATTTCTAGAGTCAAGATAAATAGTGCCACCTGATCCTGGGTGTCCTATGAAACAATTAGCTGACCCATGGGGCACACCACAAGTGGTGCCTGAATCTGCACTGCTCTCAGGAACAGGACCCTTTGGCATTGAATTCCAGCAGACCAGGCAGGGTTGAACCAAAGCCAAAGAGCAGGGAGCATTATTAGTATAGGACCTTTGAATCAAATGACCACTATAAAAATGATCCCCCAGGGCAGGGGAAGAGGGGGTCATCAACTGCAGCCACAAGCCATGATGATGCATGTCCTAGCACATTCAAGGTGTATTGCCGTTCTCATGCAGACCCCCTGATCGTAGAGCAACCACACATGTCCCAGGAAGTCTACGTAAGCCCTGTATATTATGTCAATGTACTGGATCAAAGCAAAAGCCCTTGAAAGGTATGTCTTGACTATTGTCTCAGCGTACATCAAAAAGCCTGGGAGCCAGTTAACCCAACATCTCTCTGGCTTCTTTTTCTTGAATTTCTCTTTCTCTCTATCCTCCTCTTTGTCCCCTTTTACCTTTTCAAGCTCTTTATTCAGCAAGTCAAATACATCTACATATTTATTTCTCTAGATCGTCTCTATAGTAGCTGGGAGAAGGTGATTGCCCAAAGGCAGAGATTGGTCCCCGTATGGAAGGGCACTCCGAGGCACAGAATTGTATCCTGTGTTGAGTATGACTGGGTGACTAGGTTGGCAAAGACCTTCATAGAATCCTGGCACATGACTGGGTGAGGGTGACTTGGAATAAGGGGCTGTCCAGGGCTTCATGGCTGGTGCAGACACTCCCACCGCAGGTGGCACCGCAGCACTGCTACTAGCTGTTAAACCATGTGCCATTTGAGATACTGCTGGAGGGCTAACTTCCCTCCAAGGCCACATCCCTTCCACTTTTGCTGTGCTAGGTGTATGTGCAAATCCACCTGGTGCTGACAGTGTGTGCACTGCAGCACTGGAGGAGGTCCCAGACACTTGAAGGCCAGGCCCCACCAAAGCACCATCAACCTTGATCTGCCTGCTGGTCTGAATTCCTTCATCCTGGCAAAGACGTTCCACCAAGGATGTTCCTGCTGAACCAGCACACTCCTTCTCTAAAAGAGCAGTGCGTGACAATATTACATCACCCAACTGCCGCAACTCTGCCATTGTACAGGCCTTGGACTCCCTACAAGACCTTCTAGGACTAGGTGTATCAGTACTCTCTGCACCATGAGCCATCACCCTTTTCCTTTCTAACTCACTTAATTTCACCAGAATAGCACTATAGTCGCGCCAGTCTTCATCCTACGATGAAGCGAGTGCAGGTGGTGGTCTTGCAGGGGCCCTGCGCTTAGCAGGCTGCTTGCCTTTCTCTGAATTTTGTCCCTATTTCGGCCCCATGCTGGGATGCTGAAATTTATTGAATAACTTTAAGCTGTTGTTGTACTATATTACTGTTCACCAACTATCAAGGAAATGCTGTTGTTATGTAATTATTACTTTACATATAACAAGTAACTACAATTGAACCAACAGGGGGCAGTGTGTCTCTACTAAATAAAGCATAGCAATAATGAAAATATAAACTCCTAATGATTGTTAGGTTCAAGACAAATTACTCCAAACTGGATATGAGCAGCAATATGTCTCCAAGCTGCAATAAAGACTATTACCAACCAACACAACATTTTAAAAATAAATTATATATCAAAAACATATAATGACACAAGCAGCCTGATAACCAATTACCCCCCCCTAAATTATTCCAAGGCAACTTGTACCAACACCCCCCCTTCCCAAAGTGGCTTTACCAGTGCCAGGCAGCCCGTGAGCTCCCTTGCCTCAGTGAGAATTCGAACTCAAAGCCCCTAGCCCTAAGTGGTGCCTGCTTTTTTAAAATTATTATTCTTTTATTCTTATTCTTATTCTTATTTTTATTCTTATTATTCTTATTATTCTTATTATTCTTATTATTCTTATTAAAATTTGAATTAAATCAAGGGCAAAAAAGGAGGGGAGGTACCAATAAATCTCCTTGACCCAAAGATCCGATCTTCCTGCAGCAGCCACGTGCGAGGAAAATGAAAGCGCTCAGACAGAACTGCTCACCTTTCCCTGTTCAGCCGATCGAAGAAAATGGCCAGGCAGGAGAGACACTGAGCCTTAAAGGGTCCATCCTTCCTCCCCTCAGAAAAAGCAGTGTCATTGCTTGCGACACCGATCTCCGAGCAGGTAAGCAAAGCATCCCCACCATGGCAGCCGTGCGCCCGGTGGAGCTATCACTATGCAGCAAGGGGGGTGGTTGAGTTAAACGTTTAATAAACTGTGACCCCAATTTTAACTCATCAAATGTGTCTGGCCTTTTTATTTCAAGTGGTTGGGCAATAAATACCCCACACTTCTGCCCCTCACTTCCCTTAGGCATGCATAACATGCTACCTCTGACAAAATTATTTATTCAGGAAGGCCCTGTATCCTCTTTAGTGTTTCACCCCTCAACAAGGAATGGGAAATGGAGTGAAAATGGGCTTTGCTGTTATGCCATGATGTACATTTTGTAGTGCAAGGATGGGCAGAAGGTGCTTTTGCCTATGGATTTCACATTTCTTCACTATCACCCATGCTGGCAGCAGTTGCTGATGGATAAAGTTCAACAGACCTGGAGACTAACCTTCTACCCACCACTGCTGGTAGGATACCCTTGCCTGGTATACCAAAGCAACCAGTGATAGAAAGGGACAAATGATTCAGAGGAGTGTTGGTACTAACTTCAGTTGCAGCATTTGTAAATATTGTTTTATATCTCAGAGCCTCTAGCTTCATGTGAATGGTCAGTGGAACATGATGGCTCCAATTTTATACGTTCATGGAATCTGCTCCAACTTTTGCACCTCAGAATAATTATCTGAGGTGCTGAACTTAACCCTCTCCAAAAGATTCGGCACCTTGGATAGCACATTAAAATCTGGATTAAAACCTGCTCTACATTCATGGTACCTGAGGAACTGGAGTGACCCAATTTCTGTGTAAATGTTTCAAGTATGAGGATAGACTGTTGGAAAAAAAGAAATGCAGATGACAGGGTATGTGATGTGTATTTCAGAAGGAAGGAGAAATGAACCCAGAGGAGTACTTAAATTAAAATAAATTGCACTAAAGATAAGGAGGTTCTAAGCACTGGCTGGATCATACTAAATTTCACACTGTGTACAGGCCCTTAACTAAACAGCTTCCAAATAAAACATTGATAATGTGTTGAGATGGCAGGACAAAATGCAAATCCCTTTGTGATCATGTGCTGATTTATATTTTTTAAAGAGTTTTTAATGAAACACTAGGAATTGGATGTGATAGATCTCAGATTTTATTACATAGAGGCATATTTTCAAGAGGCCATTGTAAAGGCTGAATTGTCTTCTTAATTAAAACACCTAGGGTGAGAAGAGCACTTTTGTCTCTGCTTGACTGGGTGAGTGCCCTGAGAGGTCACCGACAGGATAAACATGTTTCCTTTAAATTGGAGATTTACAAATATATGTCAAATGTATTGAGCTGCACAGGGAAAACATTATTCCTGAATATGTATTAGATTTAATATCATTTTATAATTAAGTCTGTAAATAAATGCCCTGTTGCTGGCATGAAGAATAGCCTCCAGGTAAACAGGAAAGGAAACTTAAAAACAAAACAAAATGAAAAGAAATTGGTTCTTGTCTTTCAGGCCATAAATGTGTTTCTTAAATAAAGCAAAAGCTAGCCTATCTGTCCTAAGTAGTAGGACAGATAAGCTGCAGTATCCTTATTTGCAGATTTACAAAGCTGTGCTTTTTTTAATTACTAAGGTCCAGAATCCTGTTGCCATTTTTTCGTGCACATAAGGGGAACTGCACAATGATTCCCCCGTCCCCTCCACTTGCAGACCTGTGGCCTGCACTGTACTTGAACTCCAGGCATACAAATCAGAATTGATCATGATTCTGAGAGACATGAACTTTCTTCATCTGGAATCCATGACACCGCTTGCCCCACTTTCTATTTCTGGTTCTCCATTAAAACAGTCAGACAAACAAATGCAAGCAAGGGGGTAAATCTTATCCATTTTGGGGACATGCTAGTCCTTAATATTGTAGACAAAATTCTAGTAGGTAGTAGGTAGTATTTGTTCCAATATACCAAAAGGAGAAAAGAGAGAAGAAAATATTTCTGGTGTGTAACACTAAATCTCATTAAAATTCTTCAAATTCCAAAGGCATGCGGATAATAAGCAGATCTGTTAAAAGGCTGATGCTGTAATATTACTCTTTTGAGAGAGAGAGAGAGAGAGAGAGAGAGAAATAAAGTGCACATTAAAAGAGATCAGAAGTCTTGGCCTTTAGATGTTTGAAAGACATTTTCTCTTGGAACTAAAGTACTTTAAGAGTTCAGAGTTTCACTAAGGCGATCGGCAAAAATCAATGCTCTTGCAAAGATAAAAGGTGTAACAGTGGGACTTCCAGGGATCAAAGCATTTTAAAAGAATGATTTCCTCAACTCCTTAACCCCTGTACAAGTCACAGAAATCTTTTAAATAATATAGCTTATGTTATTGTTACAGATGGTTAAACACAGTCTGAAACAAGGAAGTGACACCTCTAACTGCTCAGAAATGGCATTCAGAATTCAAGTACACCTTTCAATGATACATTACAAATGGTATTTAGTATTCTCAGTAAAATATGCCAGTATTTCAGTTTGCATGCAACAAGGTCCTAGTTGCGGCTTTCAGGAAGTGGTGTCTTAAGAAATTCTCATTTAAAAACACAGCCTGATAGGGTCACAGCTTTTGTATGAATGAATGAATGAATGAATGAATGAATTAATGAATGAATGAAAAGAACTCCCAGAACCATAATTCAGTGAGAACAGTCCAGTCCTAATTATATGAAGCAGAGATGTCAAACCTCTACGGTCTTTTTTTAGAGGCAGCATCCATAGAGACTCTTTTGCCCATGCGCCCTTGCAGGTCACATGGAAAACATGTGACTTGCAAAGGTATAGCAGCATCTTTCAGAAGCTTGAAAAAACAGTGCAAAGATTGTGTGAAGGTAAGAGGGCTTGGCAATGGTGCGGCTAAAAAATATTGTAAATAAATAAATAAATAAATATACCTCCTGCCATTTCTTGGCTCAACATGGGGCCTTCTGGATGTTTGTTGGACTGCAATTCTCATCAGTCCTCACAAGCACAGCCAATTGTTAAGGATCTCTGCAATAACATCCAGAGGGATACAGATGCCCATCTCATCTTAATAAATAATGACCAAAGATAAGCTGTATGAAATGACTGCAGTGATATGTTGTTTTAAAGCTGAAGTCCTATACACACCTACACAGAGTGGATGTAAGTCTTACAAAACTCAGTGGGACTTCCTTTTGAGTAGACATGGATAGAAATGTAGTGTAAGTTCACAAATATGGTCCTAAACCTATCATTTGGTTCCAAAGAAGATCATTAATACATCCATAGTCACAAAAGATTTAAAGGAAAAAAATGAAAGAAAAAAAAGAGAACAAAAGGATCCACATAGCAAATAGTCTGGGAAATGGGAAAGACCTGCTACTTTTGGAAGAAGTTTGAAAACTTCCCTCTCTTTGGTGTGATTGCTCCAAATACCAAATTATCTTTTAAGGAGTAGATGTATTGTTCAGATTCTTAGAAAGCGGGGAAAACCATGTGGACAGATGTATGATGCTGCCAAATGTTTCAGTTTTCTCCACAGATGATTTACAGTTCTCTATTAAAATAAAAGTCAAGGAGAAACCAAATTCCCATTGAGCCTGGAAGAATTTTGCTGCATATCTGAGAAAAGAACAGGGCAGGGATGTAGAAAAGAACGAAAAAAAAATCTCAGCTTTCCTTACATGATGCCATGGGAAATTTGTGAAGTGCGTTGATCAACAAAACTCACAAGCACATTTGATTTTATCCAAAAATTCTTGAAAAAGAAACACTTTACAATTTTCTTTTTAATGGGGCTTAATATAAAGATGGGTGAACATTCCAAAGCTCTTTGCAGATTAATTATCTTTTTTTCTATGTAAGCACTGAGAAAATCGAGATAGTTTCTGGAGTCCTCCAGAAATATCTTGAGAAAATGCTACTGTGAATCTTTGCCATTCCTAAATGGTCTTTCAGCAATCCTACGTATATGCCCAAGACATCCCCACATCTTTTCATTTGCTTTGCTAGTTCTGCTGCTGCTTCTGCTGCTACAGGTATCTGGTTGAGTGTGCATTTGATCCAACATAGAGACATATTTAAAGATTTTAGAAGCTTACATCTCATGGGGAAGTGGTGCTCCCTTGGAATTTGCATGAGGAATGAAGAGATAACCCTGTCCTAGCCATATACTATATGGTGTTCAAAGTAAGACTTTTCATCCTTCAGCACAACTGAAATTGATGTCTTAAAAAACTCCAAGAGATAGGATTTGGCTCAAAATATCTCGGATAATTGATCACTGTCCAAGATCCTAGCACAGGGTGAGCAAAGTGTGGTTCATAAGATACACACAGGTCTTGAGGACTCTAACACATCCACAGCATCCTTACACCCCATTTAATTTTTCTTTCTCCAAATGTCACTTTGCATCTTTTAGGATTGTGGGGAAATATACTGCCCAGAGCAGCATTTGGCTAGATTGGTGGTATATACATTGGATAAATAAATCAAATATCTATAGAGATTTGCCATATCTGCTCCCACGCTCCCAAACTGTGTGAGGCTGGGGAAGGACCCCCCCCCCAAAAAAAACCCTATGAAGTAGTCTAGAAGAGGTCTGGTGCAGCCAGAAAAAAAAGTAAAATTGCTTCCTGGACCTATTTAAAAAGGATTGGGGGCTTAGAGCAAAACTAAGAAAATTATTTTTGGGGTGGGGCTGCAGAAACTGTTGGCCAATCAACAGTGGGCATGCCTCAAATTCTGGGAGTTGTCCACCCCAAGCTAGCATCATGTTTTCCAAACTGGATTTTTCCTGTCTGTTGGATCTGGATTGTGCATGGTTAGCTTCATTGCTTCTGCATTCTCCAGACATTTATTCGTCCCCTCCTGCCCGAGCCATGTAATTACCAAGGTGAGAATGTCTTCTGTATCTTACATTTCTTACCTCTAATTTTGCCAACATCGCTTCTCTTTCTCAACGCATTTCTAGAGCTATTCTATTTCTAGGGCTCTCACTTCTGCTGCTTTAAACTTTCCAGTAGAGAGAGATAATTACATCTGATGGATAAAAGTGACAGAACTTCTCACCCCCAGTAGAGATTTATTAAAGGGAGGAGAGGCTGCATCAATTGGTCTTAGGGAGATAAACCAGTCACCTTTCCTTTTAGGCTCACAGGTCAAGGTACCATTACAGTTGGTAAAACAATAGTGGAGAAGGCTTGCATTTTCCCCAGGGAACTAACATTTTAGACTCTTAGGCAGAAAAGCCCAACAGAAAGACCACAAATATGCTTCAAAGTTTACTCAAGAATCTACATGATATCCAGCAAGCGCATAAAGCTTCATAAAATGAGCATGCCATAGAGTGGTCCTTCAGAACAGGTAACCAGGTCCTGGTCTTGAAGATATTCCAGACCAATAGAATGGACACATTATGGGATGGACCATGTAAAGTGAAAGCAGAGGTGACTGGCTCATCTGTTTAAGATCAATTGATGAGAAATTTTGTCACCTTTATCCATCAGATGTGATTATTTGATCCAGTCACTTTTAAATGAGTAGTTTTCATGAGACATCTTAGTGGGACCCATACAGTAGAAATTACATATACTTAGATTTGCGGGACAGGGAATTTTGTAGTACAGAGTCTTTATAGCAGAGGGTGTGGATGAGAGAGGAGGACAGAAAAAGAGATGATACCATATTGATATCCCAGGATGGAGTCCAGGCATTAGGGAAAATCAGGTATAACTAGCTCTGATTATTAATGAAGCAATGAGGTTGTTAATGAAGCAATGAGGTGGATCAGAAAGTGCTTGACAGCTGTATGTAGGTATTGCTCTTATTTTAACACAACTTCTTCAAGCCACATGTGAGGATTGCTAATCATAGCTGGCACAGAGAATGGCTTACTTTTTAATTTCTTTTATTCAGCCCTGGGGCCTTTTTAACTGCTTGTAATTTCTTCATCCTCCAGAGAAAGATGAATCTTTACCTTTTTGATTTGTTTCTATTAGCCTTGAGAAAGACACTTTCAGATTTATTACTTTATCCTATTAATTAATGTAATTAATATATTTACTTCCATCCTGAGAAATGTATAAAGGCTTTTTAATTATCCTGTGCTTCATATATTTTTCCCCAGTCTTGGGAGACACAGACCTTATTTGAATAATGAAACTTCATCAGCCTTCAAAGCCCTGTTTCTCAGCAGCCTGGATTCATACTGTCAACACCTCAGTCACCAGAAATGGATTTGCATTCAAAACAAACTTGTGTCATCTGCATGTACCAGACCCTGGGACGCTGATCTAGATGAACTCTCAGGAGTCTAGATTAATATTCCAAATACATAGCGCTCATCATAGAAAGCGTCCCTATCTGTTACAGCAAAGTTGGGGTGGCATATTTGTGCCCTTTTCAAGGGGCAAATGCTGCTTCTGTTGCCAAGTAAGCAATATTGAATTCCTGAGATTTGAGGGCCAACACTGGTGACTATGGTTAAATCTTTGTGTTGTCATAGAGGATGAGAAGACTAGAGTTGATATCAGAGGTTTAGATTTTATCCCTTCAGGTTTTATGCTATAGCTACCAAGGCTTCTGCAACAGGAAGTTCCATGAGTTGTTATGTTGGTGCTCTACTCCTTGCCTCATCTGAAATGCTACAATGGGCCCAACTTCAGAGCATCAAAATCTAAAATATGAGTGAAGGGTAGTGGGGACAAAATGGCAGATGTATGTACGTGGATCCACTGTGCCATTTGGAGAAATGTAAAAAACAAAACAAAAAACAAAGTCATCATGTTGAGTCATGGAACCTAGTGCCATCTGAGAAAGGTGAAGATAAGATCTAGGCATTAAAGCTCCCCCCCCCATACATATCACCTTTTCCATTACTGTTCATTTTAAGATTTGTACCCCTTCTGGAGACCTGGAAAACCAGAGAATAATTTGAAACTTCCTTTTAGCAGCCATAGACCTGACAGTCCTAATTACTATATTTTGCCTGATGTCCTTCCCTTCAAGATCAGCCACAATGTCCAAATACTTTTGTGCTGCACAATATCATGCCTATATTGTCAGCAGGAAAAAGGATGCCAAGTTTTACATAGCAAAGGGCAGCCGGAATGTTGGCAACACCAATGGGAACAATCAAGATGGGATACAGGATATCCTCTTCTGCTCACTACCATGCACAAAGCGACATCAAGTGAGGGAAAACCCCAGAAGTGGACTCCTTTTTAATCAGTTAACCACTTCTCACTCAGACACATAACAATCGTCAGGCCTGATTTTCAACAAGGGTGAATGGTAGTGAGCAGAAGAGAGTATCCTGTAGACCATCTTGACTGCTGCCATTGGTGTTGTCAACCAAAAGGCTGCCTTTTGCTGTGTAAAGTGTGGCATCCTTTTTCCTCCTGGCACTGTGGGCATTATATTGTGCAGCAATATTGGGTCATTTCCTGGTGTTTTCAATCATGGATACAGAAGCATAATATCCCACATTCATAAACCAAAGGGTTGTTTTTTTGTTTTGAAGAATTGAATTTCCAGTGCTACATGGTTCTAATAGTGTGATAATAGTTTAACATTTATGGTTCAATCCTATGGAATCTTGTAGTTTGATGAAGTACTTAAAATTATCTGTTACAGAGTATTACTGTGGTACCCTGAACTACAGAGAGGGTTTCACTGGATTTTTGTCTCCCACAACTGACCATCCCACTTAACAAGACATGAAAACACTTTGTGTGATGTTTCTTGGGACCTGGAGAAGGTTTCCATGAGGAGGATGAGCAGGAGAATCCACCTCAGATAGCCCAGATGCACATACTGACTTCTAACAATATTTTCTTGATATTTGTGGTTTTGATAATGTAGAAGAAAAGGCAGGAATCCAGAAAATAATTGGAACTCCACGTATTTCCTTCCAGTTGTGTCAGGTTGCAATTCTTCCTTACGATCAACAACATCTGTCTTGCCCTTAAATTGTTTTTCTGTACAGAAGATAAATATTCCTGATATGTTGTACTTTATGTAGTGTATCACTTCTTTAAAAAAATACTGCTTTGCCAGAGGTGAAACATAATTATGCTGCATTTCATATCCAATCAAAGCTTGGCTTTATAGTAATTTCCTTACATGGACTCTGAAACCTGTATTTTGTAATAAAGGCAATGAGAGGAATTATAATTAAGAAAGATGCTATTTCATATAGCACCTCCTATAATGCCTCAGACAGGGAGCTTTCTGGTCCAAAATATGTTGCTGTCTGAGGTTGAACAGGAAATGTTTTCCTTGCAAAGATTCAGAGGCTAACCAAGTTCTTTAGGCATTTGCTGGAAAAAAATCCAACAGGCACCTCACTTCATAAGAGGTAATAAAACATTAAAATGCAAAAAGAATAAATGAAATAACTTATACATCTGCTGTCCTCTAAGTCACTGAGGCTCTCACCTCACTTTGCCTAACTGTGGGGCTGGCCATCTTCAGTAAATGTAATGCAAATTTGGAAAGTTCTGCTCAAGTGAGAGATCTGAAATAAAATTCAAAGAAAATCAAAGAAGTGTGCTAAGTAGAAAAATGCCTTGGATGTATGCATGGGTTATAGATCTCTGAAAATTTTCATTTATTTATAAGGTATGAATGTGGAGTTAGCTTTTGATTTACCATTTCTTAACTCACCACTTTGAACTTCCAAATTTGAAAGTCACTGTTGGGTGCTCTTTGTGTCTCATGAAATAGAAACTTGTCCCCAGAATTTGCTGAGAATCTATGCTGCATTGCCTTTTAGTTGTATAAATAGCTGATAATTATCCTGTCACCATGACCAATGAATTTATCTAAGATATTTTATAAAATATCTTAGAGCTATAAAATATCTTATAGCAAATAATTGGTCATGGTGGCAGGATAATGCAATAATATTTTATAAAATATTTTGCAAAATGCCTCATTTTCATGTACAAGATGATTTAGTGGTAGACATCTGCAAAAGTATTATATTTCCATCCTTCTATTAATCACTTATGCAAATTGTCTCACAAACCTGTGAGAAAGTATATTCAGCGTTAAAAAAATATATGTATTTACCTTTCCTTTATATTTTCTTCTATAATATGCTGTAGTATTGGGTGAATGCAAATGACAGTTTATCAGATGCTAGTCATGAATTGCAGCCATACAACCAGCAGAGTTGCCAGGTCAGGAACTTACAATGCCCTCGTATTTCAGGGACAAAGCAGAAGTAATTTCAAAATTGTGAGTGGTGGATAGCATAGAGCAGCCATTCTTAGGGTTGCCAGATATCCAGCAAAAGGAGGACATGTCCTACTTTTCAGGATCATGTCCACCATCTGGCAGGCAAAGGTAAAAAATTATAAAATGTCCGGCTTTTGTATCTCCACCCCCACCAACCAAACAAGCCACCTCTCTCTGTTACTTCCTTAGTTGCGGCAGGATGCTTGGTTCTTTCAGAGATCGGAGATAAGCCAGCTTGATTGTTTAGGGCTGCTACAGCCCAGGGCAGTCAATCCAGGGCTTGCAAGAGAGAGGGAAGGGTGGCTTCATAAAGCTTGTTTATTGCTTCCGCCTGAGCTGAATAAAGCAAGAAGGAAGGTGCGAGAGAGAAACCGGGTGGAAACGGACTGGAGAGGTGTGGAATGTGCTTGTTTGCCTGCTTTCCTCTGCCAAAGGGGAGGCTGGTCTGTGGTTCTAAGAGGGGTGGCAGTTCAGAGCCAGGGAAAAAGGGGCTGGTCCAGTCCTTCCTTCCTCCTAAAGCCCAGGAAGATGAGGCACTTTTATCCCCCCTTCTGCCACGACCCCATGCACCCCTGACTCTGGGGCATGTGCATAGTGTGTTTCCAGGTCCAGGAGCCAGAAGCATGTGCAGAGTTATCCCCCATGCTTGTAGGAGCTGGGAATTCATACACACACAAAAGTGGATTTCTCTCAGCTTGAAAAATTGCAAAGGGTGGAGAAAATAGCTTTGTGTCTGTAGCAGTCAATATCAATTCAACACACACCCACTACTGTCATATATCCACGGCAGCAGAACATTACCATCATTATACATTATTCCTTCACAAACTATGTATTTTGCAGATTTTTTTCAGCTGTGTATCAATTTTCTAGTCCTGAGAGTTATGTTACAATGACTTAGTGATATCTCCCAGGTCTTAAGTTACTGTACCTTATGAAATATTCCAGGATACCCTAGATGCTTATGTTCTATTTACTTGGAAAGTTGTTACAATATATTTTATAATCTGCATATTATTATATTTGTCATTTTTGCATGTAAAGACAAATCACTAGTATGCATATGAATTAATTTATCTATTCATTTAATTGGTTTTGCACAGGATTCAGGTCTGCAGAAATAAGGAATGTTCTTTCGAACAAGTACTTTATAGGTCCCTTCATTACTGCTCCAAGGAAATGTAAGTCATTTTATTCTGTGTATATGGATTTTATGAAATTGAGCTAAGATCATTGCAGTTTTCACTGCAATGCCAATGAAAATGGCCTCATCTTAAATAATAAATACTTAATATGCCATTCCTTGTGCAGGTCATGAATGTAATTTGAATAAAATTTGACTCACAGAGGACACCTTTTTGGCATTGAAATGATAATCACTACAAATGATGTGTAATTTGTAACTGTAAGGACTTTCTATCCTTTTAATTTAAGCGAGATGCATACCCAGAATCATAAAAAGAGCAGAAAGACTGATGAGCTGGTGTCATGAAACTTGAGATACTGACATGGTCTTTTGAAGTTCTTTTGATTAATACATTTATTTATTGGATGCATTTATGTTGTTTATGAGAGGATGAATGATCAGCATTTAAAATTATGCTGGATTATACTAATCGGCAGAATAAAGAGCATATTCACAATATTGCTCCTGTGTTGTCAACAGCAAAGAGGATGCCAAATTTTACACAGAAAAGAGGAGCCAGAATGTTGACAAAACATCAATAGCAGTACTTAAGATGGTCTACAGAATACCCTCTTGTGCTCACTGCCATTGACAAAGTGATACCAACCAAGGGAAAATCCCAGAAGCCGAGTCCTTTTTTCATCAGTTAACCACTTCTCACCCAAACACAGAGCAATTGCAGAACACGATTATTGCTGCACTTTAGTATAACAATAATTCCTCACTGATACTAAGCCTAATCTCTATGAGCACAAGGTTGTTTTTTTCATTCATTTTGGATGGGGAGGACTACAGACTTGAAAAATTGCAGAATGGTTCATTCCTATATTTCTATAATATCCGGGTCAACTATGCTTCTGATTGTATGGTGGCTATTGCCATCATGTATCTGAGATTGATGATGGCCTCCATGTTACTTTTCCCAGAGAAATAAATGGTGGAAACTGTGCTTTATTTCTTTTCTTTTTCACAACCTTTCTTTTGTGCCTTTCATCCAGTGATACTACTGTTCTATCTGTCAGTCTGCCACCTTCTAAAAGCTGGACCTTAGTCATGGTGAATATTTTTGTTTTCTAATAAAACATTGTAAAAAAAAGGAGGTGGCATTATACAAGTTAGAGGAAGTTCCACACTTATTGCTTTGTTATGGTGGCTTGGTCTCTAGTGGAGCTGTTGCAAGTGGTCCCAACATTCTCCTTCCTGTGCTACTTTGGCCATCTTTTCTCGACTGCAGCCTCCATGCCACATACTGATTTAAGGTTTAGGGCAAAAAATGCCTTGTGCTTCCCAACCTCTGGTATCCTAGAGCCTTTCCTAAAAAAACAAAAAAAAAAGTAAATAACTTGTCCCGCACCTACTCATGGATTCTGATTCAGGGCAGTCTTTCTAGTAAGGTGTCCACTATCAGTCCTGTCAACTAGCTAGATCCTGGCTGGGGTCATAAACTGCAGCCAGAGGCACAGCAGGGGCTCATCCCAATGTAAATTTGGGTTAATCGCTCCCCTCCTATGGAACAATCCATCATACACAAGCCATGCTTGTTCTCTGAAGTCCACATATGCCTTATAGATCAAGTCTAAATATTGGAATAAGGATTGCGCCCATCAAGGCTGGGCATTTACTACAACCCTGGTGTATATTGAGAACCTGGGCAGCCGATTTGCCCGTGTCCTGTCTGGTCTCTTCCACCTGCATTTCTCTTTGTCCTTGTCGTCCTCCTCATCCAAATCCTTCTTTCCACATTTCTGTTCAGCTCTTCAAATAAATCTATCTATTTTCTTCTCAAATCTTTTCTTTAGACGCTGGGGTGAGGTGATCATGCAGGGGCATAGCAGATCCCCAAACAGCAAGGCTTGCAGTGGCACGGTGTTATAACCCGTGTCTGAGACCGATGGTTATGGCCAACCCCCTTCACTCACCATCATATTTATCAGGACTGGAGATGTAACTAATGTGTCTGGAGTAGTCCAGCCACCAAAGTGAGCATTCATACTAGGCCATGGAGTATTTGGAGCCCTAACTCTGAGTATTATATGCTGAGTAAATTGGGGAATTAAATTGTCCATTGCCTGGCCAAGGCCAAGCAGGTGACAGTGGAGAAGTGCATTAGCTGACTTACCTGACAGAGGCATCATCACCCTGGCACCTCCCTGCTGTACATGCAGTCTGCATCAACATCATCCATCACCTGCTGCCTGCCAAGTACTTCAGCCCTGATTGTTGCTGTGATCATGGTCAATCTCCCTTCTTCAGTGCACTGCTGCAGTGGTGTTACTACAGCCCAACTGCTTCTTGTCTGGACGCCCCCTCCACTTCCAGGACCACAAACTAAAATTATGAGCCAGATCTCTGAGATCTCATGATGACTCTTAGATTCCTTAGCCAATTGGGGTGGTTGCGCCTTGCTGGACTGTGGGGCCTATTTCATTGTTCTTTTGAATTCTAAGGCCAAAATTTTTCCCCTCCACTGCTGCCAGATGGAGCAAGCTTCTTCATTTGACAAAGAATGAGGCAGTGACCCTGAGGTTCAGGCCATTTCTTGGCCAATTGTTTTTTTCTAGTAATACCCTGACCCCTTCTCAAGGCCATTTTGTCACCTAAAATTCAATTCTAATTAAAAGCACAGCGGGCTGAGGTATACTCCGACCCCGCTTGTGCAGCAATCCTCAGTATACCATTACCATACTGAGTGGCACAATCTAGGCATGAGAAATGCGACCCACTGTACCAATTTATCCCCTCCTATATTTTTCTTACAGGGAAATACTTATTTACTCCAATTACTATTATGGTTATTCACTCTTAATAATTAATCAATTCATTTAAATAATTTCAATCAATTAATTAATTTCTCCATTACTTATGTATTCAATTATAATCACCTCTACTCTTTAGCAAATATTAGTTAATTATAATACTATTTATTAATTTATTTATTGACCTAATTTTATCAATTAATTATTTAATTACGTATTTATTTAATTGAAATGTCCTCTAATCTCAATCAAGTCTTAGGAAAGGATAACAATTAACTCTAAAATAATGAATAATTATTTATGCTAAGTGGATATCTAAATGTCGTTGTTTAGTCATGTCCGACTCTTCGTGACCCCATGGACCAGAGCACGCCAGGCCCTCCAGTCTTCCACTGCCTCTCAGAGTTGGGTCAAATTCATCTTGGTCGCCTCGATGACACTGTCCAATCATCTCGTCCTCTGATGTCCCTTTCTCCTCTTGCCTTCACACTTTCCCAACATCAGGGTATTTTCCAGGAAGTCTTCTCTTCTCATTAGATAGCCAAAGTAGTAGAGCCTCAGCTTCAGGATCTGTCCTTCCAGTGAGGACTCAGGGTCGATTTCCTTCAGAGTGGATAGGTTTGTTCCCGTTGCAGTCTAGGGGACTCTCAAGAGTCTCCTCCAGCACCACAATTCAAAAACATTAATTCTTTGGCGGTCAGCCTTCTTTAAGGTCCAGCTCTCACTTCCACACATTGCTACTGGAAAAACCATAGCTTTGAATATGGAGACCATTTGCAGCAAGGTGATGTCTCTGCTTTTTAAGATGTTGTCTAGGTTTGTCATTGTTTTCCTCCCAAGAAAAAGGTGTCTTTTAATTTCGTGGCTGCTGTCCCCATCTTCAGTGGTCATGGAGCCCAAGAAAGTAAAATCTGTCACTACCTCCATAACTTCCACTTCTATTTGCCAGGTGGTGATGGGATCAATGGCCAGGATCTTAGGTTTTTTGATGTTGAGCTTCAGACCATTTTTTTGTGCTCTCCTCTTTCACCCTCATTAAGAGGTTCTTTAATTTCTCCTCACTTTTTGCCAACAGACTGGTATCACCTGCATATCTGAGGTTGTTGCTATTTCGTTCGGCAATCTTAATTCCGGATCAGGATTCCTCCAGTCTTGCCTTTCACATGAAGTATCTTGCATATAAATTAAATAAGCTGGGGGACAATATACAGCCTTGTCGTAGTCCTTTCCCAATTATGAACCATTCAGTTGTTCCATATCTAGTTCTAACTGTTGCTTCCTGTCCCACATATAGATTTCTCGGGAGATAGATAAGGTGGTCAGGCACTGCCATTTCTTTAAGGACTTGCCATAGTTTGCTGTGATCCACACAGTGAAAGGATTTTGCGTAGTCCATGAAGCAGAAGTAGATGTTTTTCTGGAACTCTCTGGCTTTCTCCATAATCCAGCACATGTTAGCAATTTGTTCTCTACTTCCTCTGCCCCTTCGAAATCCAGCTTGTACTTCTGGGAGTTCTTGGTCCACAAACTACTGAAGCCTGCCTTGGAGGATTTTGAGCATAATCTTGCTAATGTGTGAAATTAGTGCAATTGTACGGTAGTTGGAGCATTCTTTTTCACTGCCCTTCTTTGGGATTGGGATGTAGACTAATCTTTTCCAATCCTCTGGCCACTGCTGAGTTTTCCAAACTTGCTGGCATATTGAGTGTAGCACCTTAACAGCATCATCTTTTAAGATTTTAAATAGTTCGACTGGAATGCCATCACCTCCACCATCCTTGTTGTTAGCCATGCTTTCTAAAGCCCACTTCACTTCCCTCTCCAGGATGTCAGGCTCACAATAGTAGATATGATAATCATCTCAATCAAATTTGCCCATTCCTGTCCATTTTCGTTCACTGATGCCCTAGATGTCAATGTTTATTCTTGCCATCTCTTGCTTCCCAAGGTTCATAGATCTTACATTCCAGGTTCTTATGCAGTATTTTTCTTTGCAGCATCAGACTTTCCTTTCACTTCCAGGCGTGTCCACAGCTGAGCATCCTTTCGACTTTGGCCCAACCACTTCATTAGCTCTGGAGCTACTTCTACTTGTGCTCCACTCTTCCTCAGTAGCATGTTGGATGCATTCCAACATGAGGGGCTCATCTTCCGGCCTTCTTGTTTCTGTCCATGGGGTTTTCTTGGCAAAGATATTGGAGTGGCTTGACAGTTCCTGCTCCAGGTGGATAGTGTTTAGTCAGAAGTCTCCACTATGACCTGTCTGTCTTGGGTGTCCCTGCATGGCATAGCCCATAACTTCTCTGAATTACTCAAGCCCTCTCACCACAACAAGACACCAATCTATGAAGAAGAATATCTAAATAGGTAAGGGCAATTAATAAATTGAAGGAGCCTACGAAAGATAATTAATATTAAATTTATTTAAAGCCATTGTCTACTAACAGAAACATACTTGGACAACCGCTCCGTACTTATTTCTAATTAATTCCAAGCAGGGCCAAAATACTTTGAGCTAAGCCTTTCCAAAGAAGGGGGGGGGTGGAGTGGTGTGCCAAGAAGCTTAGGAGCTTAAAGGATGAGCCAATCTGCAGCCAACTCCAGCAGACAAGCACCAACAAAAGGTAACGTGTTTCTCTACTCTCACGTGTAACTAAATTAAAAGCCAGTGCCTGAACTAATATTCTTACTATATATAATTTTTATGATGAACCCTAAAATGGCAACTTAACTCTTAAAGTTAACCCCAGAAGGCTGTTCGCGCCGCTGCGCTTTCAAACCCACCCCCTTTGTGCTATACTAATCCAAATCAACTATAAAGAAATAATTCAATAACCAAATCGATCTGAGAAAACAATATCAAATTGGAAAATAAGCAAGAGATAAATGTCAGTCAAACTGAGGGAGGGAACCAATGCTACCTGCCCAATCCGGAACGCTGAAATATGCGGGCCTCACAACCAACTACGTAGTTGGATAAACAACCAAGCACCCAGACTCCTTCCTTGATGGTTGGCAGGAAAGGAAGAGGGTGGGGAGAGAGGGGAACATCCTTAAATAGCTTTCCCCCCTCTCGCCAACAATGATTACCGCTACACTGGGAGTCTCACGTCATCCAGGGAGGGAGACAAAGGCGAGCTGCGCTGCTGAAGCTTCCTGCTCAGCAACAGCTCAATCAATCTGGAAAAGTGTAGAGTCTGCTACTTAGATACTGAGATATTCAAACTCTGTGGTGCAGCCTCAGTCCTAAAGAGCTGCTGCTAAATGAGACTCTGCATCCATTCACAGCAGGTGAGCCCAATGAGGATCTCAGAAAGCAATTGAGTATGGCAAGATAATAGTGATTTACTGGAGCAGAAGGAAGTCTTAAATGGGGCTTTAAAATATTCTTGCAAAACAGAATTTTGATCTTTTTGTTTTTTAATGAAAGCATAAACAATTCTACAATACTACTGACATTTTTCACCACAATCTTGTTATCCCTGTGTTATGTACATATTGGTTTACATATATGTACACATGTGTTGGCATATCAAGAATGTTACCATAGAATCATAGAAAAGTGAAGTTGGAAAGGGCCTACAAGGCCATCAAGTCCAACCCCCTCAATGCAGGAATACAATCAAAGCATATCTGATTCCCACATATCAAAGTATGTTGGAATCAGTTTCATCTTATGTAGGCTGACAGAAGAATGCATCTAGCCAATTCAGAGCTGGTGAATGTAGTACAACTCCCAGGATCCCCTAGCCAGCAAAGTCATTAGCCATAGGTAGACAAGAGATTCTTCAAGCTGTAGTTTCAACAGATGGCTTTTCCAAGTTGTAAACCACGCCCATTTTAACAAACAACATAATATGAATGCAGCATGCGGATGATGGTTAATGTGGCACTCAGCCATCTTCTTCAGTTTCTTTGGATTCTTTTCTCTTACGAACTTCAACAGTGATTTTACATTGTTTTAGTTTTTGAATATATATATTCTACTGAAAGATCTTTGTGATTTTTTCTCCACCTTTGTTAGGAAATAGAGCCCCCAAGATGTTCCCTGAAGATGCGGTTATATTGAAAGAGAAAACTCATAATGAAATGAGTGCTGATTAAGGATTTTATCAGTTCATTAAAGATGCTCATATAACAAGTTCATGAACATCTTTGATAAACATTTGGATTTGCTGTGCATGAACTGCTGCTGAATAGACCTTAAATTGTCCCTACGTTTATTCATTATGGATGCTTATTAATTTCTCATGAATTATTATAAAAGTCACACTCCTGTGACAAGCATGCAGATATCAAAAATCATCTTCTATGGCATAGTTCAGTTACTACTATAACTAAAATAATATTATTGTCTATTATAAAGGTGAATTAATTAATTGAAATATATTATTAATGCATTAATCTTCCTTTGATTAGATTTAATTTAATCAGATGTATTCTAAGAAACACATGCAGGGGAATAATCAAATAGTTATAAATGATCACCAGATATCAAAATGATTATTCATAACAATATATCTCATGTTCAGTATAGCTGTATTCAGTTGTTCCAAAGCCTGGAATCATCAACATGGTGAGAGAGGAAAAGCTAACCCTATCCCCACCCCCTTTGTCAATCTGATCACATGATCTTTTGGACCATCAAGTCAGAACTCACTTACAGTGACCCTAACAGGGCTTTCAAAGTAAGTGAGAAATTTAAGGAGTAGTTTACTAGTTCTGCTCTCTCAGTGAGTTTATGTGGCCAAGGAAGGATTTGAACTCTGTTGTCACGCAGCCCAGTGTCCCCTGTTTGTTTTCCTACTCACAGATTCACCTTTGGACATGACGTGTTTTTTTCACCCTTTTTCGCTGCCATCAGAGGATATTACCCTCACTGTACCAATTATGAATCTCAGACTATTGCTGCCAAATATAACAAGGTTTATTTATGGTTGGGTAGGTAAATCACAGAAGAAAAATCATGGATGTTCTTTTATTTTTCATTCAATAAACGTGGATTTGATTACAGATACGCTTGCTTGTATTCATTCACTTTAATCAAGGTCTCAATATATTTTGACTGTCTATATATTTCTTATTACTTTTAACTCTTTTATATTCTCTAACACACCAACTTTCCAGTCTCTTGTCTAAACACTTATCGATCTTCTCCCTAACTGACTCTCTGTCTCACCCAATTCTCCTGATTCCTCCCCTCCTGTCCTGTCATAGGCTCCTGCACTAGAGCTCTAAAATGACTGACAGGTGTGACGTGGGGGCTGTCCGCCACACCTGTATTCCGGAGTCACTCTATTCACTGCACCACACTGGGAATCTGTACTTGATCACATGAGTAGCAATAAATCTGAACAGAACTCTGTGCCCGCAGTCTGTGCTACCGCTGCCACTGCTGTCTGCAACTCTGCTGCCGCCATCCACTGCCACTCACTGCGGTGGTCTCTGCTGCCATGGCCTGCCTTAAGGGAATCCAGGCTGCCCTTTGTAAAGATGGTGGCTGCAGCTTCCCTGCTCTAAGAGAAGCTGCAGCCACCATCTTTGCAAAGGGCAGTCAGTGTCCCTTAAGGAAGGTAGTGGTAGAGGAGGCCACTGTAGCAGGTGGCAATGGATGACATCTGTGCTGGGTGGCAGCAGATGGTGGCAGCAGCTAAGGTAGGGAGGGGAAGAGGAGGGGGAGTGCTGGAGTGGGTGGGTGGTTGTGGTGCTCGTAGGCTGCCTGTGGGCTTGCCAATTAGCTGCTCTGTGGGCCCATAGGCAGAGTGGGAAGGCCATAATTTATCCCCTATGGGGGATAAATAAAAATGCACAAATATTTGTCCCCTCATATTTGTCGGGGTCTCTGGAATTGATGAATACAAAGGTGAAAATAAATGAAACAGCAATTTTTAAGAAATATCACAATTCTTTTTTTTTTTTAAATTCACCCCTATGTCTACTCATCACTGCCAATTCTGGTCCTGTTAGTCAGTATTTTGTCAATAATGTTAATGTCAGGAAGCAACCATATAGTTATTCAGACCTATATTCTGCTTTGGGTGATTGGGGCAATTTCAGTGGCAGCCTTCAAGCATGCATTGAAGGAGTGCTACCACTGTCCATCCATTCCTTCTCTTCACCAGACTAGTTCATCCACACTCCTGTTTGGTGGAGATAAATAAGGAGAGTAAAAACTATCAATATGGCAGGGGCTATAGCTGACTGAGGAAACAGCCCACCAGAGGGGCCTATGTTAACTGTTCCTTCAACCAAATTTCAGCCATTATACTAGTTCTCAGCTAAGTCCTGTTGATTAACTGTATAAATGGTGTCATCAGCTGGAGATGGAAATCTTTAATTTAATTTGATTTAAAACTGCCTATCTCTCCTTTTGGGGACGTGGTGGCGCTGCAGGCTAAACCGCAGAAGCCTGTGCTGCAGGGTCAGAAGACCAAGCAGTCGTAAGATTGAATCCACGCGATGGAGTGACCTCCCGTCGCTTGTCCCAGCTCCCGCCAACCTAGCAGTTTGAAAGCAAGCAAATGCAAGTAGATAAATAGGGACCACTTCAGTGGGAAGGTAACAGCGTTCCGTGTCTAAGTCGCACTGGCCATGTGACCACGGAAGATTGTCTTCGGACAAACGCTGGCTCTATGGCTTGGAAGCGGGGATGAGCACCGCCCCCTAGAGTATGTATGTATGTATGTATGTATGTATGTATGTATGTATGTATGTATGTATGTATGTATGTATGTATGTATGTATGTATGTATGTATGTATGTATGTATGTATGTATGTATGTATGTATGTATGTATGTATGTATGTATGTATGTATGTGTTACATACAGCACTGATGGTACCTGTCTGTCATGGGTTTGGAGGGAAAGTTCCATCCTATGGGGAGTGGAAGGCGGGACATCAGGGAGGAGGGGCTGTACTGTATATATATTTGGAGCTTGTGTGGAGAAGTTTAGTTGGGGGAGTTGGAGTCTGCGTGTCAGACCGGGTACAACTGTGTGTCAGTTGGTACATACCTGATAGGTTCAGGTTTCTATATAGGTAGCCAGAACTGATAGGTTCAGGGTCTGTGCTTTACTTTAAAGGGTTCTGTGTGAACCAATCTGATGTATGTATGATTGAGACTAAGCCACGTTACAGTATCTTATTTACTTGATCTTTTTATTTACCCTGTTTGTTATTTAAATAAACCTTGTTCTTTTGTTTAGTAAAATCCATTCCTGGTCTGTGTGACTTCTTATAGGGAATGGTTGGTGGCAGCATATTTATAGTGTGGCATACTCCAGTAGGTCTGGGGTTGTCACATTGATTGGTGTCCAGCGTGTGGGATACGACTGGTCCAGTTGTCCAGTGGTCCAGCAAAGCCTTGGCAAGTGTGCCCAGAGCAAGGGGGGTCTAGTCAGGGAAAATCTGAGAGCGCGTAGGTAATCTTCTAGGCTTACCTCACGGGGAGGTACGCTAGTGGAAGAACGTGCCACCTCAGATTGGGGACTAGATTAGGGAGCTCTGAGGCAACCCGTTTTGGCGGGAAAGGGCTGAGGCAAAGCTGTGTGAAGTAACAGTGATCTAGCCTGTCTGCTGAGAGGCCTAGCAGAGGGGGTGGATTCTGCCTGGCAACAGTTGCAAGTTAGTGCTGAAGGAACAGCAGCAATCTATAGAAGGCTGTTCCTGAGGCAAAAGGAAAAAAGTCGTCGCTTTATTTTGAGGCTTGACTTTTGAAGGCAGCCTGTTCTGGGGGGGGATTATGCCCTTGACTCGAAGCCAAATGGCCGAAATGGGTGAAGTGAGAGAACCACAGGTAGACCAAGGTTCTGAGGAGGAATTTGGCTCAGTGCAGGATGAGAGCATGGGAGAACAGAACCCAGAACTCAGAAAAATGCTCCTAGCCCAACAGCATGAACTGAGGGTGAGGGAAATGGAGGAAAGATTAGGGAGAGAAAGAATGGCGTTTGAAAGGGAAAAGGAAGAGAAACAGGAAAGGGAGAGGCAAAGGCAATTTGAAATGGAGGAAAGGGAAAGAGAGAAACAAAGACAATTTGAGTTAGAGAAAATGGCGTTTGAGCTGAAGAAGCTGGAGATAATGAATAGAAATAGTAATAACAATAATAATGAGGGGAACCCAGGGAATGGGGAAGGCAGCCTGTCTAAAACTGACCTGAAGAAATTCCCTGTGTACCACAAGGGAGATTGCCCTGAGGTGTTCTTTTCCCTCATGGAAAGAGCGTTTGTGGACTTCTCAGTAAGGGAAACTGAGAAGATGACCATTATGCGATCTTTAATCAGTGGCAGCCTGGCAGAAGTCTATGCAGAGATGCCAGTGGAACTGCTGAGAGACTTCGCGGAGTTTAAAAAATGGGTGTTTGCCAGACATGGGATAAATGCTGAACAGCTGAGGCAAAGATTCAGGTCACTCACAAAGAAACCAGAGCAGACTTTTACCCAAGTGGGGGCCCAACTGGTGAGGTTGCTAGAGAAATGGCTGTCTCAGGAGGGGACAGAGACCTTCCAGCAGCTCAAAGACCTGATAGCGCTGGAACAGTTTTATTCAGTCCTGCATGGGGAA
This sequence comes from Pogona vitticeps, assembly GCF_051106095.1. Lineage (NCBI taxonomy): Eukaryota > Metazoa > Chordata > Lepidosauria > Squamata > Agamidae > Pogona > Pogona vitticeps. The sequence continues at coordinate 77,251,251 of NC_135787.1, forward strand.
CTCAAGTTCCAGGTGAGGGAGAGGAAACCGAAATCTGTGACAGAGGCGGCAGAGATCGCAGATTTTATTTACCAAATAAGAAAGCCCTTAGGTGCTGAGGGGAAATCTGTAGGTAAACCCAAAGAAACCTACAGCAAGTACTCTCAGGGACCAGGGAAAAACCAGCAAGGGGGAGGGGCCCATGTTGAAGGGAAGCCCTCAGACATGAAACCACCAAGACCTCAGATTTTGGAGGGAAAACCCAAACCAGATGAGAAAGACTCCAAGTACAGCAGAAAATGTTATTTCTGTCAAGGAAAGGGCCATCTAATCTCAGAGTGTGAGAAATTAAAGCAGCTAAAGGGAAATTTGCCTCATGATTTGAGTGGAACCAAGCCAAAAGCTGTGTTCTGTGTCCAGACAGAGCAAAGCTCCTTGCCACTGAGGGAGCCTGTTACCATGGCTACTCAATCTGGAACAGTTACATCTGCTGATCAGGCTGGGGAAAATGGTCCTCTTGTGGAGGTCAAGCGCTGCTTACTAGTGAGGACAGATTCGCAGTTGTTTGAGACCGCAGGGGTGGACGTAGGAATACTTGACCATCAGTATAGGGGGCTAAGGGATACTTGTTCCCAGGTGACCCTGTGCCATCCAGACATTATTCCTATGAAGTATATAATCCCAAATGAGAGCTTGAAGGTGGCAGGGATTGAGGGACAGGTGATCTCACTGCCAGTAGCTGAGGTACCTGTGAGCTTTCAAGGCTGGAGGGGAGTTTGGCGGCTAGCGATTTCATCGACTCTGCCAGCAGCCGTGCTCGTGGGAAATGACCTGGCTGAACATGTGAAACGGGTGCTAGTGATTACACGCTCACAAGCTACCACGGGGACAGTTCAGGGGGGTACTGAAGAGCCCGAGGCTGGAGCAGATGAGGGTAGTTCCGAAGCTGTGGTAGAAACCTTAACCACAGACAGCAAATTTGGCCAAGAGCAAAAGGCAGACGCCACTCTCCGAAAGTGTTTTGAAAAGGTGACAGACACCCAGCTAACACCTGAAACCCCAGCGAGATTTCACGAGAAAAAGGGAATTTTATATAGAGAGACCCTGAGGAATATCTCAAAAGGGGGAGATGGGATCAGAAGTCAGCTAGTGGTACCTGAAAAGTATCGCCCCATGATCTTACAAAGGGGGCACTCTGACATGTTTGCTGCGCACTTAGGGGTGAACAAAACACAGCAGAGAATCACACAGAATTTTTACTGGCCTGAAATAGGGAAGCAGATCAAGGAGTTCTGTAAACAATGTGATGTGTGTCAGAGGCAGGGGAATAACCGTGACAGGACCAAAGCAAAGTTGTGCCCTTTGCCTGTGATTGACACTCCGTTCAAATGCATAGGGGTGGATATTGTGGGACCTTTGCCCAAGGCCACAAAGAGGGGGAACCGGTTCATTCTCACCATTGTGGACCATGCCACGAGGTACCCCGAAGCCATTCCCTTGACTAACATCGAAACTAACACAGTGGCAGATGCCTTGGTGGGGTATATGTCCAGGATGGGATTTGCCTCAGAAATAATCACAGATTTGGGCGCATCGTTTACATCGAAGCTCATGAAACGCTTATGGCAAATCTGTGGAATTAAACACAAGGAAACCACTGCCTATCACCCCGAAAATAATGGGTTAACGGAGAAGTTCAATGGGACTCTGATGCGCATGATTAGGGCTTACTTGGCAGAGAATCCAAACAATTGGGACCAGAAGCTGCAATCCCTTTTGTTTGCTTATCGATCAGTGCCACAAGCCAGTACCGGGTTCAGTCCGTTTGAACTTTTGTTTGGGAGAAGGGTGAAAGGGCCACTTGATTTAATCAAGCAAAATTGGGAGCAGATCACCCAGGATGACCCACAAGACGTTGTGACATATATAGACTCTTTAATGAATGACCTAAAGAGAAACCTAGAGCTAGCAGCAGAAAACCTGCAAGCTCAGAAGGTCGGACAGAAAACCTGGTATGACCAGAAAGCCAGGGAGAGGCACTTTAACCCAGGGGAGGAAGTGCTTTGGCCTAGGCCCGGCAAAGAGAGCAAACTGCAGCTGGGTATCCCAGAAATAAAATACTTGGGTCACATAGTAGGGGGAGGAATGATCAAACCCCTAGAGGCCAAGATAGAAGCCGTTCGTGATTGGCCCAGGCCCAACACCAAGAAAAAAGTCAAATCATTTCTTGGGTTGGTGGGCTACTACAGAAAGTTCATCCCGAGGTTTAGCAAGATAGCGACTCCGCTGACCGATCTGACGCGGAAGAAGACTGATGACCGCATCCCGTGGACCAGCGACTGTGAGGAGGCGTTCCAGAGGTTGAAGGAGGCGCTCATCAATTATCCAGTGCTGCGTGCTCCAGACTTCGACCGGGAGTTCATCATCTACACCGATGCGTCTAACAGCGGGGTAGGAGCAGTTCTTTGCCAGGAGGATGAAAATGGTGACCAGCATCCAGTGTCCTACCTGAGTAGGAAACTCCAGAAAGGTGAGAGACATTTGGCAACCGTGGAAAAGGAGTGCCTGGCCATAGTATACGCGATCCAGAAGGCCAAACCTTACATCTGGGGAAGACATTTTGTTCTGTGCACTGACCACTCACCACTGCAGTGGTTAAAGACAATGAAAACCCATAATAGTAAACTTATGAGGTGGGCTTTAAACCTGCAAGATTATGACTTTGAAGTGAAGGTGGTCAGAGGGTCAATGAACTGTGTTGCTGATGCATTGTCAAGAAGACCCGAAGAGTGAAGACGGCGAAGAAACATGGACTATGTATATTTGGTGACCAAAAGTTAAATGTACCTGTTTATTAAGCATGCTTGGTTTGTATTAATAAAGGTAATTTAATGTATTGTAAATGTTAATGTTTAAATGCCTAATTTATATGTTTAACCTAGAGTGTAAGTATGGGATTGTGTTATTGTATATCTGTTTTTGTGTGTTTTGATCCTGGTTGTTTTTTTGGAGAAAAGCACTTTAGCTTTTCCCCTGCAAAACAACTTATAAAGAGGGGAGGTGTTACATACAGCACTGATGGTACCTGTCTGTCATGGGTTTGGAGGGAAAGTTCCATCCTATGGGGAGTGGAAGGCGGGACATCAGGGAGGAGGGGCTGTACTGTATATATATTTGGAGCTTGTGTGGAGAAGTTTAGTTGGGGGAGTTGGAGTCTGCGTGTCAGACCGGGTACAACTGTGTGTCAGTTGGTACATACCTGATAGGTTCAGGTTTCTATATAGGTAGCCAGAACTGATAGGTTCAGGGTCTGTGCTTTACTTTAAAGGGTTCTGTGTGAACCAATCTGATGTATGTATGATTGAGACTAAGCCACGTTACAGTATCTTATTTACTTGATCTTTTTATTTACCCTGTTTGTTATTTAAATAAACCTTGTTCTTTTGTTTAGTAAAATCCATTCCTGGTCTGTGTGACTTCTTATAGGGAATGGTTGGTGGCAGCATATTTATAGTGTGGCATACTCCAGTAGGTCTGGGGTTGTCACAGTATGTATGTATGTATGTATGTATGTATGTATGTATGTATGTATGTATGTATGTATGTATGTATGTATGTATGTATGTATGTATGTATGTATGTATGTATGTATGTATGTATGTATGTATGTATGTATGTATGTATGTATGTTCATTCTTTCATTTTAGGCCACAAGGGACCCAAGGCAGCTCACAAATTATTTAAAAGGAATAAAAACTTTGCCATTAAAATCAACCAGATCTATAATGATATTAAAACAATTAGTTAAAACAACTAAAAACACCCTAAAACACATTAAAACGTAATAAAATAATAATAAAATCAAGCACTCAAAATCAAAACCTTTCATTTGCCCAAATAGCTATTAAACACATTTAAAAGAGATCATTTTCATATGTCACCAAAAGGATAAGAGAGAGGGGGCTAACTTAGCTTTCTCAGGAAGAGCTTTCCACAACCTGGGAGCAGCTGCAGAGAAGGTCCTCCTTCATGTTCTCATCAGATGAACCTGGAAAGGCAGGGAACTGAGAGAAGGGCCTCCCATGTAGATCTTAGGAGCCAAGAGGATTCATATGCGGAGATAGCCTGGACCAAATCATATAGAGCTTTATAGGTCATAATCAGCACATTGAACTGGACCGGGAAACAGACTGGTGAGACAAACTGTTGTAAGAGAGACGTAACATGCTTCTAGCAGAGGTCTTTGGATAGTAAATGTTCACCACCACAGCAACCCACCCTGAAGCTTTGGAAAGCTTCTCCAGGGCAAAAGGAATCTCGAGGGAGTCTCATAAAGTGGGTGGTAGTGGAGAAAATAGGAAGTTTATATTAAATTAAAGATCTCTGTCAGCATCCTATGACATCACCATTTACACTGGTGGAGTTGTGCCAGTTGGATTCCAGCCATTACATAAGAACACAGAGCACATTTAAAAGAAGCAGAAATGTCATTTTCTGCTATTTTAGAGTTCCAATTAAGATTTTTTTCTCCTGCAAAAACACCATAAATATGCTGATTGCAAAAATTCCCTCTACAGAACATGAGCATCTGCAAGAGCTAGTGATGTCTCTAATTTCAGATAAATACTGAAGTGAAAAGAATATGTCCTCCCTTAATGTTTGAGCTAAACATCCATTAATGTTAATGAGAGTTAGATGTGCATATCGCGGGAATGATGTAGCCCAGAGCTACTTTATTTATGAAATCAGGATCTCATCTTATTATCTAATTATCTGTGTCTTATCCAAAATGATAATTGCCCTTTGGTAAATGAGAAGATCACTGAAACCGATGAGAAGATAACTGTTGCTCTTATTCTTCATGCGGTATATGGTATAAAGGCCATAAGCTGCAGATAGATTTATAAGAAAGCAAAATGTTCCACTGGTAAGATTAACATTTGAGCTGTCTATACTGAGGCCTGCACACATTCAGAAGGTCCTGAAGTAGGAACCAGAAAGATGTCAAGTACGGATTGTGTCAGTGTGCTATTGCTACCTAGTTCCGCCTAAAATGTCATGGAGGACAGCCTCACCACCAACAAAGCCTCATAAAAACTGCATAATGGGCCAGAGTCAGCCAAGGTAATACTTTCTGTGCCCATAAGGGTTTCAAGAGCAGACTTGCTTAATAGTCTGGACAACAGCAGTCCAAGTAACTTTTCACAGTACAATGCTGTGTATGCTTACTGAGAATTAAGGTCCATGGAATTCTGTGACTTATACCCAGGTGACTGTGTACATGATAGCCATATCGCTCTCCCCTGTGCTGGACACAGGTTTTCATGGCAACTTGAGCATAATTCTAGTGTGACCATTCAGAATCACTAGCTTCCTCAGAAGGCCTTCTCCAGATTACCTTTGACAGGTGAAAACAGAGAAGGAACGGCTTCTCAGAATGACACTTTTTTTGTTGTTTATTTGATGTTTAAGTTCAAGTTTATTTAAAAGCCAGACATTTTTTAAAAGAGGGAAGAGAGGTCAGGCAGAAGAATCTCTGCCCAGATGGTCATATATGGAAGCAATTTTCATTTTTATGAAGAAAGATCTGGAGGTCCCGGACAACCCAGACAGTATGGCTGCTGACCTTGAGGCAGAGATCCTGAAGAGTAAGTCAAGTGGGCCTTAGAAAGCATGGCTAACAACAAGGCCAGTGGAGGTGATGGCATTCCAGATGAACTATATAAAATCTTAAAAGATGATGCTGTTAAGGTCCTATACTCAATATGCCAGCAAGTTTAGAAAAATCAGCAATGGTCAGAGGAGAATGCTCCAACTACTGTACAATTTGACTCATTTCACACACTAGCAAGGTTATACACAAAATCCTACAACGTAGACTTCAGCAGTATGTGGACCAAGAATTCCCAGAACGACAAGCTGGATTTCAAAGGGGCAGGGGAACTAGAAACCAAATTGCTAACATGTGCTGGATTATGGAGAAAGCCAAAGAGTTCCAGAAAAACATCTACTTCTGCTTCATGGACTACGCAAAATCCTTTCACTGTGTGGACCACAGCAAACTATGGCAAGTCCTTAAAGAAATGGGAGTGCCTGACCACCTTATCTATCTCCTGAGAAATCTTTATGTGGGACAGGAAGCAACAGTTAAAACTAAATATGGAACAACTGATTGATTCAAAATTGGGAAAGAAGTACGACAAGGCTGTATATTGTCTCCCTGCATATTTAACTTATATACAGAATATATCATGCAAAAGGCAGGACTTGATGAATCCCAAACCGGAATTAAGATTGATGGAAGAAATATCAACAACCTCAGAAATGCAGATGATACCAGTCTGATGGCAGAAAGTGAGGAGAAATTAAAGAACCTCTTAATGAGGGTGAAAGAGGTAGCGCAAAAAATGGTCTGAAGCTCAGCATCAAAAAAACTAAGATCCTGGCCACTGGTCCCATCACCTCCTGGCAAATAGAAGTGGAAGTTATGGAGGCAGTGACAGATTTTACTTTCTTGGGCTCCATGATCACTGCAGATGGTGACAGCAGCCACAAAATTAAAAGACCCCTGCTTCTTGGGAGGAAAGTGATGACAAATCTTGACAGCATCTTAAAAAGCAGAGACATCACCTTGCCGACAAAGATCCGCATAGTCAATGCTACGGTTTTTCCAGTAGTGATGTGTGGATGGGAGAGCTGGACCATAAAGAAGGCTGACCGCTGAAGAATTGATGCTTTTGAATTGTGGTGCTGGGGGAGACTCTTGAGAGTCCCTTGGACTGCAAGGAGAACAAACCTATCCATTCTGAAGGAAATCAACCGTGAGTGCTCACTGGAAGGACAGATCCTGAAGCTGAGCCTCCAATACTTTGGCCATCTAATGAGAAGAGTAGACTCCCTGGAAAAGCCCCTGATGTTGGGAAAGTGTGAAGGCAAGAGGAGAAGGGGACATCAGAGAATTAGATGGTTGGACAGTGTTATTGAAGCTACCAACATGAATTTGACCAAACTCTGAGAGGCAGTGGAAGACAGGAGGGCCTGGCGTGATCTGGTCCATGGGGTCATGAAGCATCAGAAATGACTTAATGACTAAACAACAAAAAATGGGATCCAAATGTTAAGAATTATTATTACAGATATTTAGACCTATCTGATTTGAATATATTTGGAACTATCTGACTATGTCATTATTTGGTGAATTTTAAATATTTCAGCATCTGAATGCACATCCCTATGAATCACCCATACTGAATCTCTCTAAGGTTTTCCATTGTCTAATAGTGTTGAACTGTACAGTGGTCAGTAGGAAGGATATGAAATCTGTGTCATCTTCCAACCTTTTGCATATTCTTCCCCCTTAAAAATGCTTATTTACCTGGAACAAATTTGGAATTTGGAAAAGGAGAAAGTCTGCAGAAATATGCTTGATAAATCTGGCAGTTCCTAGTCAAGCGTACCCAGAATTCGTACTTTCCCCCAGAATATGGTTTCAATAGGTCACTTCAACTAATGCATATACAAATGAAAATTAATTTAGAATATATGTAGGATACAGCCATTTTCACATATTGTTTGTGTGAAAAGACAAAGGGATAGAGAAGCTGGACAACCACACTAGAAACCTCCGTAGCTGTCTCTCTACTCTTCTGACCCTGTGTACATAACTAGTGGGAGTAAATGGGCTGGGGATGACTTCATGTCTTTATCTTTTGGCATGGAGGTTTCCCCAGAACTTGGAACCCTAAATTACTAGAGTTCTAGGACATGGAGAAACCTCTGTCTTTTCTGCCTCTGGCATTCATTATAACATATGGATGATTAGGACAGCAAAGGTATAGTCCCTCAGCTCCTCTCTACACAATTTACCTTTAATGTGGTAGGAATTTATGCTCCCCATATGGTGAGTTACACTAACCAGAACCAAAAAATCTGAGAGTGGTGTTACCATTTTCAAATATAAAGGAATCTTTATTGGGAGATTTATGAGGAGATTTTATCTGTGATGTTATCTGTGGGGGGAAAATTCTTATTGAAAATGCTTGTCCATCCTGACAAACATGCGTAGGATGCATTCATTCATTGATCCAAGGCAACACACAACATGTTATTGTTTGAAGCTCAGCACTTTGTTTTGTTGATTTCAGCAATGATGTTCAGGAAGTGTGTAACTTTTTCCTACTGAATTCAATGGGACTTCAAAGATCTCATTGCCCCTCCTCTTCCATAACATCCAATATTGCCTGAAGAAGTGGACTTCACTCCAAGGAAGCTTATGCTCGGTAACCAGTAGCATGCATTAGCCTTTAAGATACCACAATACACTTCTGTTGTTTTTGCTGCAACAGACTAACTCAGCTACCTCCTGGAAAAATGTAATATTTCATAGTTGTATACAATGTCCCACTACCATTTTCTATATAAATACAGTAGTTGTCAGACAATGATGCGGTGCAGGATGTTCTGATATATCGATTTGGGTTTAGAGTTAATAGACAATACCAGAGAACTAATAGATGATACCAGAGAACATCTGTGGTGATGATGGTGAAGGTTAGCCAAGTTTTTACCATCATATCTTGTTTGGATCTTCCTCAGTCAACCCAAAGCCCAAAACTTCCATATCTCACCCTCAAAATTGTGCTTGAGATGTTTTATTCCACTGCTTGACTATTTATCATCTACTTTAGAGTATTTCTGAGTTTACAGTAAATCAACGGATATGCTGGAAATCCTACAGAGGGAGATGCCAGGAAAAAAATGTGTGTGCGTGTTTTATATATATCCAGCATCTGCACAGTTCCTTGGTGTTCTTTCTTCTAGCACAGATTAATGTACTCTGTACCATCCATTTCAGCAGCCCAACAGAAAAGAATATATTTACATTCACACTGTTTGTTTCTTCAACCTATTTATTGGGTAGCTTAGCCTCAAGTTGTTTTTAATTAGTTGATAAGGGAAGCAATGATTCTAAGCTACATGAACATTTTATTATGGAAGCATTTGAGTATTAATTGCTGCCAATTTATCTGCCCCAAAGCTCTCTGGTGCTGTGGGGAAAGAATGGATTTATTATTGTTTGCTCTATATTTATGAGCCCTATCTCAACATCAAAATATTAGTAAACAACAACAACAAAAACCCTTTTGAATATGAATTTTCACTCTTTTTTTGTTCACTGCTTGAAGAACAGACTCTGGTTCTTATCAGTTGCACTTATTGCACAGAAACTGATTTTAATTAAGATCTTCTGATTCACTGCTTGTTAAAATTTGGCTGTACCTGTTTGAGGCAGTGTGCATGGGCCACAAATTGAGACTCTCTCTATGGGTGGAAGCCAAGATACAGAAACAATTGGGTGTCCAGTGTCTTGTGTGTCCAGGATCAAAACCAAAGATAAGACAATTGGGACTTTGATCCAGGGGACTAAATATTAGAAGGGACTAAAATCTAGAGGTGAGGGTTAGGAAAATACCCCCCGGTTTCACTTACAATCCATTTTTGCTTGTTTGTTTTATTGCCTTCTCTTTTTTTTGTGAGGGATAGGGACACTTTTTTTCTCCTCCTTTGTCTCAGTGGTGGCTCATGCCCATGCCTCTGAGGGTGGAGCGAGTTGGAGACTGTTGTTTGTCTTGGATACCAAAATAGCTAGTTTCACTTCTGCGTGTCTCTAATATTATCCTCTTCACTCCAGCAACATTCAGTGGCTGACTTCAGAACTTGGGAAGGTGGCTTTTAATCAGGAATTGGTTGTAGTGATAGGCCCTATTCAGACATGCTACAAGTGTTAAGTAAACACGTGAGGATAGGAGCGTGCAAGCCCTGCCCCCATTAGAGAGAGAGAGAGAGAGAGAGAGAGAGAGAGAGAGAGAGAGAGAGAGGACAATGGGAGGAAAGAGTGTGCCATGAGTACTGTTCAAAACACCACAGTACACAAACCCTAGGAGCCACAGAATCCAGCAACCATTATTCCAGCAAACAGACCCCCTCAACACAAAAAGAGCATAGAGAGAGAGAGAGAAGACAATAGGGGGGAGAGACTTGAATCTAAGCCACATTTTACAGCAAGCATGCCAGCAGCACAGCAGACCCTTGCAGAAAATGTTCTGATTTTAAAACAAAAGAACTTTGGAGTATAAACTCCATTTTACAGCAAGCATGCCAGCAACACGGCAGACACTTGCAGAAAATGTTCTGATTTTAAAACAAAAAAACTTCTAAACTCTATTTTACAGCATGCATGCCAGCCAACACAGTAGACCCTTGCAGAAAATGTTCTGATTTTAAAACAAAAAAACTTTGGAGTCACAATTTAAAGCCACACATTTTAAAACAAAAGAGAGGTCACAGTACACAAACTCTAGGAGCCACAGAATGCAAAAAATAAATAAATGTTACTGTGGCGATCTACCCTTTGTGGCCCCCATTTCTTTGGGTCCTACAAAGGAACATGCCCTTTTTGCTGCCACCAGATATTCTCCTAATACCAATTTATGTCCCACACAAGTGCTACCAACATTAAGGGTCATAGAACTTAGGAAGCAGAGGTTTGAATTAAGTATTATTTTATTATTAAACAAATCAAAAGGTAAATCACATATGAGTTGGATCAGATGTTAATACAGTGGTGCCCCACGTAGTGATGTTAATCCGTTCCAGGATTAACATCGCTATCCGGATTCTTCACTATGCGGGGGGGGGGACCCATAGGAATGCATTAAACTCTATTTAATGCATTCCTATTGGGGAAAAACTCACCGGTAAGCGAAGAATCCCCCATCCGGCCACCATTTTCGCCACCTCGGTAAGCGAGGCACAAAAACGCGGCGGGCAGCCATTTTCCCCCAGCTGGGCGGAGCTGACTTCCGAGCGCCCGCTGTGGACGTGGACGCTTCCCCGGAGGTTGCTCTGAAGCCTGCGCCGCCCAGCTGGGCAGCGCAGGCTTCAGAGCAACCTCAGGGGAAGTGTCCACGTCCACAGCGGGCGCTCTGAACCTTCTCCCCCCAGCTGGGCGGAGCTGGCTTCCCAGCGCCCGCGGTGGACGCTTCCCCGGAGGTTGCTCTGAAGCCTGCTTCAGAGCAACCTCTGGGGAACCGTCCACCACGGGCGCTCTGAACCTTCTCCCCCCAGCTGGGCGGCGCTGGCCTCAGAGCGCCAGTGGTGGACGCTTCCCTGGAGGTTGCTTTGAAGCCTGTGCCACCCAGCTGGGCAGCACTGGATTCAGAGTGACCTCCGGGGAAGGGTCCACCGTGGGCGCTCGGAAGCGCCCGCCGGTCAGCTGGGGGGAAATGGGGCCTATGGGGAAAAATCGCTTTGCGAAACACTGCAATGCAATCGCTTTTGCAATCGCAAAATCCGCATCGCTATGCGGATTCGTCGTTAAACGGGGCACTCGTTATACGAGGCACCACTGTATATTTTGGTTCATGTAGTCAATCACTTTTATTCTGAGCTGTTGTGTGCTTTCAATCAATATCTCTCAGGTAGTGTTTATACATTCATTCCTGCTTGTTCAATGTGTTCTAAACTTCTCTATTTCCTCTCCTAACCCCCTTAGATCTATTCACTAACCCTCTCTTTCATTCTCCTAAACCCTAACACTCTTTAACTCTCCCTAACTCCAATTGCCTAACTGTCCCTTCAATTCCCTGTCACTGTAGCTCCGTCCCGCCTGCTCTATCCTCAGCTCCTCCCCCTTGAGCTCCTGTGATGGAAAGGCAGGAATGACATCCACTTTTTGCATTCCGCTACAGTTAGATTTTAAAATTACAATCTATTTTCCACATTTAATTTAAATTTAATATTACATTCTACATTTCTCATTTTAAATCCACATCGCAAAACCCATCCGAGTACAGAAACATAAACTCCCCCACCTAGCTCAAACCCAAGCTGCAAAAACCTTGTACAGTAAATACAGTGCACTCACCCAGAACAGGCAGTCTCTCTGTTTTAAAAAAGGAAAGTCAAAAATCCAAAGAGCTACCAACCCCCCCCCCCAAGCCCCATTGGAAATGGGGGAAAACAAACAAACCCCTCCAAGACCCATCACAGCATATAAATATAATCCCACCACCCAGCTCAAAACCATGCTGCAGAAACACCCAGAACAGTCTTTTAAAAGTATGAAACAGTACCTTACCTCCCTGCAAACACATACACACTCATTCTGAAGCAGAAAGAGGCAGTCCCAAACCTTCAATGATGACACACACACACTCTAACTGCTGGGGTGAAAGAGCTACAAAGAAGCAGCCTCATTCCCACCTATAGTTAGAAATTTGAATTTCCCGCCTTTTTTCTGTTCATAAGGGGAAGCTCCAGTAGCAAGTAGAAGCAAAATTTTGCAACCGGAGCTGTTCATAAGTTTAAATGGTCATAAGTAGTGGCGTTTGTAAGTCGAGGCACCACTGTATGTATGTATGTATGTATGTATGTATGTATGTATGTATGTATGTATGTATGTATGTATGTATGTATGTATGTATGTATGTATGTATGTATGTATGTATGTATGTCCTGAGGAAGGTACTGAATGTTGAAGAATGACAGTGCATGATGGCCTAAACATTTTAATGAGATTTTTTATGTCTTTTTCTCCCTAACAGCTTAGAAAGGAAAGTCTTAGAGACTGATTTCCAAAAACAATCCACCATTTTGGATATTCATTATTTCTCATGTTGTCATCAAGCAACAGAATGACATGAGGGAGAAGACTCAAAATGATGGCTTTGATACCAACACAGTTGCTGTTGAACCTATTACTGACAATGCATAAAACAACACAGTTGCTATGGTCATTAGTATTGGCAGTGAATAAAACAAGAAGCCCTAGGGAAAAAATAGTTTCAACTTTTTTGAACTGTTGCCGTCTGGCAAAAGATATAGAACAATTAAGACTCAGACCACACGTTTTCTGAATAGTTTTTATCCCAGAGCTATAATTGTACAGTGGTGCCCCGTATAGCGAGATTAATCCGTTCCGGATTAACCTTCACTATGGGGAAACATCGCTATACAGAATGGGGAAACCCATTGGAATGCATTAAACTTCGTTTAATGCGTTCCAAATGGGCACAAAACTCACCGTTCTGCGATGTTTCCCCATAGCGGCAGCCATTTTTGCGCCCTCGGTAAGCGAGGGCAGGGCGCAAAAACGCTGTGCATGGCCATTTTGGGTCGGCCGGTGGCCATTTTGGAACCGCCGAACAGCTGATTCCCCGACATCGCAATGCGAAGATCGGTAAGTGAAATGCTTACCGATCTTCGCAATGCGAGTTTTGCCCATTGGAACCGTCGGTATGCCTTCGCATTAGTGATCCAAAAAAATGGATCGCTATGTGAATTCGTCATTATATGATGCACTCGTTAAGCGAGGCACCACTGTATTTAATAATGAGCTTAAAGACCACCGGTAGTGAATAGTTGGACAGTGTTACTTAGCCTGTTGTGTAGATGTTTGTATTATTAGTAGGGGATTTTTAGTGGGTGGGGAGTGTTTGGGGATTTTTTATGTGTGTGCATGCGGGTCTGGTCTCTGGGTGCCTGTGTGGATTCCATTGTATGGGTGTACTATGTATGTACTTACAATGACAATAAATGTATTTGATTTGATTTGATTAGTTATGCTAAAGATAATCCCCACCTTTGGAACATTGCTGGAGAATTTATCCTCCCTTGGAGGGAAATTGGGTGAAATGGTTCCCTACTCTTCTCTTCCTACTAATCAGGAGGATAATTTGAAAAAGCTATGTGTACATTGTTATGGTAATTAGAAGCACAGTTTGCCTCAAAAAAACTTCAAAATGAGCTTCCACCACAGTAGCCTCCAAACTCAACTTGTTTTTTTCTCCGTTCTTCCATTAAATCAGTTGTCCCAACAGGCTGGCATTCAAAGACTTACTCTAGGTATTTGTAATCCTTCTTGATGTAGAAGCCTTGGCAATAGTGGCACAGAATATCAGAGAAAAAATCCACATGGATTTATGATGAATCTTACACAAGACCCAGCAAGACAGTAGAGTCTGGGGAAACACCTCATGTGTTGTGGGTTCTATGAGAAGTGAGCCTTGCTGCAGCTGGTAAGAACAACTGGTGCAGGTGCTGGGCGCATTTTCCCACCTTCCCAATTGGATAGGCACATGCATGCACATGTATGCATATACAGACCATCAAATTTTTATTCTGGATTGCCATATTGCCAGGTTAGCCTAGATTCTGGATTTATAGTCACCTCATGATCACTTCCACAATGAGCTAGCCCTGAAGGAGTTGCCCCCTTCTCAAACCTGCCTTTGAAACATTGGAGGAGTTCCCTGCCTCATTTCACTTTTTGGCCTTGTATCTCAGGGAATGGGGTGACATAAGATGACAATTCTATTGTAGAACTACATTTTGCCTATTCCTGACTGAAACAGAAGGGATGATGTGAGCAAGAGAGAATAAATTGGTATCCAGACTGTGGGGAAGGTTATGCTTGTGTGGATGAAGGAAGTCCACCCACATAGTCCCTTTCTCTAGAGAAAGTTTGCATAACATGTGACCTGCCAAGCTGAACACAAACCACCGCTCATGTGTCGGGTTCATTTCTTGTTGCTCAGAAAGGAAGAGAAGTGATATGTGCTTGAAGAACCATCATGTTGGGCTGGTAACCTCTAATATTTTATGATAGCTACTAGAGACGGGCGCCAACTGCCAAACTGCTGGTCTATCCAGCATTCTGACCACACAGTGACCAAATATAATGGTCTATAGAGAGTCCAAAAGCAGAACTGTTGGGCTTTCTGTAGAACCAGAGTCTAAGGTATCTGAGAACTACTTAGTTTCTTACTTAGGCCACTAAAGCCTTTCCCAAATCTTGTCAAATGAAGAAGCACAAACTCACAATCACTTTCTGGAACTGCTAAATTGTTTGTTCCTTCCTTGGAAGTGGTACCATTGCTATCACCCTGAGTATTACGCAGGTTCCACTTTTGCAAATTATAACAGTGAAGAATCCCATTAAAGAAGACAGCATGAATTCTCTACAAATCCCACACAGGGCTTTTTAACTTTACATTATCTAAAAAAGCCGTTTGTCCAAGACAGAATGAGAGGGGGACAGAACATCAAAGCATAACAAACAACGTGGAGCTGTACAAAGAATATGAGAAGGAGAGCAATTTCAGACAGCTGCAAAAATATTATTTCTTACAGCTGACCTTGCCTGAATGTTATTTTCTATTTAGAAACTGTTCGTTTTACAATCCCATTATAGCATACAAAGCATTATACACTCCTCCCAGCCCCCAATAATAGAAGGAATTCAGTGAAGAAAGAAAAACATTGCAGAGCACATAAGTCTGACAAGTGAAACCAGTGGCAAAATTAACTATTCCTGATGGTTACTATGAAAAGCTAGTTACTTTTTCATCTTCTTCATTTGGTGCTTCTAATGAGTTAATGATTTCCTGTGCCACTGAAAAGTAGTTGGACATATCCTACGCAGAAAAGATTTCAAATAACAATTGTGGGTGTTAAAAATATCATTAAATTGTAACATAACATAGAAAACATATCCATCAAACCTCATATGTTATTCCATATTCAAGACAATGGCCCAAATCCAGTTGTTTAGTGAAGCAAATTGCACTAGTGTATGCCCATTGAATCCATGAGGATTTGGTTAGTCAAGTCCTCCATATGTTGTACTGATTCAAATGGGCTTACTCTAGTTGTGACTTATCAATGTTTTCAGTCTACATGATGCAAACATACATGCTAGATATTTGTTCAAATGGAAATTGAAGGTGGAAAATAGCAGTTCTGCATATGATAATCAACTAAACAATCTGATAGAAAGAACTGCATGAAAGAATGCCTGGAATTCTGTTGCTTTGCATAACAAAAGGCATAACATTCACTGGGTCCTAGCTGACAATTAAAGATCTCCTGCTTCAGTTCTCAGAGGTATATGCACATGCTGGCTTAGTGCATGCTTGAGAATCCCAGCGGAGATGTCTTACTTGCTAGCTAGAAACCAATAAATGTTACATATTTTATTGCACAAAATGACAAATTTTCAGTCAATAACTGAATGACCAGAACTCTGCATGGATGAGTCAGCAAAGTTGATTAATTGCCTTTGACCATTTTTGCCTCTCCAGGGTGAATAAGATCTTTATCCACATACATTTTTAGCAAGGTACACATGACTCTGTTTTATGCTTACTGTTAGATAGTGGGGTTCGACACCAATAAAGAGCCATGACACAGTAATAATTCCACTCGATTTACTGAAGACTGAGAAACACACACACACACACACACACACACACACACACACACACACACACACACACACACACATGTATAAAAAACCCCACCTCTCATTTGGAGGTTTCCAACCCTCCCTACTCTATTGGCTAATTGCCCAGTGTCTATACTCAGGCTCCTACTAAAACCTGGAACGGACAACAGTGGAGTTGATCTCTATACACAACACTTACATAATTACGTTCTTTATACCTTTAGTCACTCTGCACCTAACTGTTCTGTGAATGACCACTCAAAGGTAAAGATATTTTATACCTTTTCCATTTTTTTGGAAAAAAATGTAAGCATTAATCCTAATTATTATTTAATTAATGTCATTTCCCTCCCTGTAACCTATGTTTAAGGTTTTGGGTGGGTTTGAACATGTTTTTCAATAATCTGGTGAGAAAGGCATGTTTCAACTTGCTTATGGTTCAAATGTAGGTTGCAGAAGTGTTATAGAAATTCCCTAGGATAATTAAGAGTACTAGTCTGAACACATTCAAGGACAGATGCTCAGGTTTTTCTGAAAGAGGATTTGTGCTCGCTAGAGAAATGACTGACCAGATATTCCACAATTAAAAAAGAAAAGACAGACACAAGGCATACTTGCCTCTAGCTTATGCCCTGTGTCAGCAGCAGTTTTCTACACATCAGTAGTCTTTCTTCATTGTATAGTCATAATTTATGTATGAGCCTGTTTCAGTTCAAAATATTTATCTTTTTTTTTTACCACTCCTTTCCCCAATATTTCCAATATCCACTCTCTAGTACTTGCCATCTTTTTATCTGTCTCAGGCACCAAAATACATTGGGACAATCCTGACCTTGGATCATAGAGTTATACAATAGATTAGTAATTACATAAAAATCTACATGCCATTTTCAGCTACTTATGTATCCTCTTCATACAGAAAAAAACACCCCTGTATGATGCATGAATGAAACCCCCAGAGAAATTTTATGAAACTTATCAAAACTCTTTTTTGTCTTCTCTCAAAATGTCTCAGCTGTTTCGCCTGAGGAGAGATCTCCAAACTTGCATCATATTCAACTTGAATCAAAGTTTGAGGCATGTAGTCTTCTCAGACTTCTTTGGGCTTGGCTTGAAATCACTCAGATGTAGAGATGTGGACAAATATAAAAATGGATCATCTTTTTTGATTAAAATAGCCAATTTGTTAAAATTTCATCCATTCATATTTGTGGGTTCCAGAGACCCCCACGCATACGAAGGGATGGATATTTTACCAGTTTTTAGTCATCCTTCATATTACAAAAAAACAAGCAAACAACCATTCTGCCTACTGGCCGCCAATTAGGTTATCAGTGGCCGATAGGCAGCCATCCGCCCACAGCCACCCACCTCCACAGTTTACCCCCACCCCCTTCCTCTTAGTACATTAACCCCACTCCCACCGACACCCCCTTAATCACCACAGCCAAGGTCTTCATCTGGCTTCCCAGCCATGGCATGTAAAAAGGGGAACTGTCTGCCCTTTGCAAAAATGGCAGCTGAGACTTCGTTTAGGGTAGGGAAGCTGCAGCTGCCATCTTTGCAAAGGGCAGCCTGGATTCTCTTAAGGCAGGCTAAGGGAATCCAGGCTGCCCTTTGCAAAGATGGCAGCTGCAGCTTCTCTACCCTAAATTAAGCTTCAGCTGCCATCTTTGCAAAGGGCAGCAAGTCCCCCTTTTTACATGCCATGACTGGGAGGCCAGATGAAGACCTTGGCAGCAATGATTAAGGTAAGGGAGTGTCAGGGGGAGCTAAGGTAGGAAGAGGAAGGGGGTGAGGTAGTCTGTGTGGGTAGTTGGCTGTGAGTGGGAATGGCTTCCTTTCAGCCATGATCACCTGATTGGCGGCCAGTAGGCAGAATGGCTTTTGTTTGTTTTTTTAATAGGAAGGGGGTATCGGTGGGGGGTGGAGGGGGGTGGTTGCAGCGTGGCGGTGGGAGATGGCAGTGGTGGTGGGGCAGTGGCAGCGGGGAAGTGGGATAGTGTGATTTTTTAAATACCCCCCACAAATCAACAAATAATTTCATTATTTGTCACTTCATGGGGGCAATTTCATGCTTCGTGAGTCGTCAGCTTTTGACAACCCATGAAGCAGGACGACTCACCAAAACACTGAGTCGTCCCCAACTCTACTCAGATTTTTCCTTGAGAATGGAATCCCAAACTTGGTTAGTGTTTCGCTTTAAGCAAAACTTTTGGAGACAACAGTAGAAAAATAAATGAATATATATAAAATATCCTGTCTAGCCTGAGAAGTGGATCTAGAAAAAGAGCATTCAAATCCCAGCTCCATCATCACTGCACTAGATGGCTTGGAGTTGTATTTTTATTGCTCACAGTCTGTTCCTCTTCCCTGTTTCAATTGCAAAGAAAGAACTGCAGATGGTGATACAGTCAGTATAAAAAGCAACTAGTTTCTGCGGTTCCAAAGGAATAAAACCCATGAATATTCCCTGCTGAAAACAGAAGGTCCTGTTCTGTAACTGATAACTTGAGGAAAAAGTAGCCAAAAATTATCAATTAACTCCTTTAAAAAAGTACTTGTTTAGGTATAATAAAAGAGACTCTTGTCAGGACAAGCCTTGTCATTAGGCAGGATGATGTAGCATTTTTTTTCAGTCATCAAAGGGCAGCATTTTGTTAGTTATTTCATTTGTTATTGTTATTTTATCACTAGCAA
The DNA here is from genome assembly GCF_051106095.1 of Pogona vitticeps. Lineage (NCBI taxonomy): Eukaryota > Metazoa > Chordata > Lepidosauria > Squamata > Agamidae > Pogona > Pogona vitticeps. The sequence continues at coordinate 77,270,215 of NC_135787.1, forward strand.
TAAAGAGAGAGGTTTGTGGGTTCTTCTACATCATGCACAAAAATAGGTCAGCTTGTTTTAGATACCAGAAATCTTCATTTGGATAAAAAGGTGTGTGTACACTGTTTAATTATTTGCCTCATTCAACAAAATGTCCTGGATGCTGTGGTAACCTCTAACATTTTATGATGGCCACTAGAGATGGGCACCAACTGCCGAACTGCTGAATCAGCAGTTTGTCTTGGTTCATCTGTCAGCCAATCTATGCTGTCCTCTGAAGATGCTGGCCACAGAGACTGGCAAAACGTTAGGAAGAACAACCTTCAGAACACGGCCAAAGAGCCCGAAAACCCCACAACAACCGTTTCCTCAACTCTTGGGAACATATTTTAAGGTGCATAGGAGGATGCAATAGTGAAACTAAATAACCCGCCTTTTAAATACCCCCCCCTTCAGGTTCTGTTTTCAAAAAAATATTATGTCAATTCTAAAATGGCCTTGTTCAATTCCTCCTCTCCCTCCCGTGGTGGCATTTTCTTAGGTACTAAAGGGATGCCTGGATAGCTCAGTGGTTTAGGTATCTGGTTGTCAGGGATATTGACAAGTCTTTGGTAACAAGTCCCAAGTTCCAAGTCTCTATTAAAAACAAGCTTTTTTCTCTAGAAAAAAAGGGAGAAGGTGGGTGGATTCCAAGTCATGAAACAAGTTTGAGTCAATGGGGAAAAAAAACAAAAACAAAATGAGTTGAGTCTGTGTAGAGTCACTGGTGCAACTTAAATCTGATTTGACAGAGATTCCCACAATTTGAGTCCTCATCCCTTCTGGCTGCAGAGCCAGTGGTTGGGAGTTTGATTCCACACTGTGTCTCCTGGGAGAAGAGCCACAGTCCCTGGGCATCCACAGAAGAAGGGAATGGTAAACCACTTCTGAGTGTTTACTACTTAGAAGACCCTGGAAAGAGGCACCATAAGTTGGAATCATCTCAACAACACACAATTAAGAATGGACAATTCCTGTTTGTTTTTTTTTTTTAATTCTAATGGATCAACATCTTCCCCAACTCCTTTTGCATTAAGTTTTATTGTATATTTTTGCTAGTATTTATTTTATTTTATTTGTTATGATGATGTAGGTAAATTTCTTCTAGCTTTTCCCTTTTATGACAGCAACATTAACTATTATCCATCTACCAGCACCCCCAGGGACAGCTGTTGACAATTTTTTTTTAAAAAAAAACCTATCTGTCATGGCATATGTTAGTGTTATGACTAAAGCAACCCACTTTGCCCACAAGTAAGCCCTTATGCCTTAGGACATCAAGCAAACACTGCTGCTGCAAATTATGGGCTCTCTCCTATTAGATGATTTCCCTGCTTGTCAGGAATTGTACTTGTCACTGTGCTGAGATGCAGTTTATAATGAAAGTGATAATGTACCATATGGTACTTGCTGTAGGAAGGCAGGAACACATTCAGCTACTCACAGGCTATTAATCAAGTCCTGGCGTTCAGCACTCTGAAACTACACAATCCCGCTCCTGCATTCTGGACTAGGAAAATCACTCATCCAAATTCCTTCAAGGATCTTTGAGTTACTTATTGTACGATTCCACCAAAAGCAACAATGTATTATCAGAAAACTGGTTTCACTTTCCCCAAAGCTGCTGTGTAAAAAAAAAAAAAAAAAAAGCGGCCACGATTTATGTGTGCAATGGCCATCAATAGCATTTTCTTTCTTCCTCCCTCCCTCTCTTACACACACAGTGATCAACTTTGTTATAGTTATTCACAGAAAATAACAGACTATTTCTCATTAGTGATTCAAGGCTTTGTTCTCCATTCCCCTCATGACTTTTCCCCTATGTATGTATGTATGCATGTATGCATGTATGCATGTATGCATGTATGCATGTATGCATGTATGTATGTATGTATGTATGTATGTATGTACGTACGTACGTACGTACGTGCGTGCGTGCGTGCGTGCGTGCGTGCGTGCGTGTGTGTGCGTGTGCGTATGTATGTATTATTTATAGGACATGTAGTGGTTCTCCAGGTCTGACAGTCTAGTACCAATCATTCTTACCAAGTCCAACAAACATTTATCAGAGGAAGGGAGGAAGGATTCATGGTTTCAGAGGTGAACAAGACCAGCCCCTCCCCCCAAGTTTTCTTTCAAGTCTTCTTTTAACTTGTGGAGAGATTGAACCTGGAGGTACCTCCCAGTTCTAAATCAAGGATTTTTGGACCTTGAAGTGCTAGAACAAGAATAGCTGGATTTCTTGCACACACTAGTCCTTCTACGCTAAATGTGGTGCAGCACAAACCAATCACCTTCAAAGGAGCTGGTGCTATTTAGCAGTAAGATCTCTTTTGTTAAGGAGCATCAGCATTCATCTCCTAACATACAGCCCTTGCATATGTTGATTAAGATTTGATACTGCTGAAGAAATAAAATGGCTTGGGGTGTAGGTGCTTCTTGCAAGCTATTTTTGATGCATAATATAGTTTAGACAGACTTCTACAATGGCACACAGCAAAGGAGTTATCTCTGTTAGAGGGAGATATGGTGTAGGTGCTGTTGCTATGTGTTACAGAAGAACGGTGAACAGATGCTTGAAATCTGTTCACTGTTCTAGCACTGTGACCTCCTGCCAGACTTGAGGTAGTCAGCTGGCCCTCCATTCTAAACCTGGTGTTGTTGAATGCCAGATCTGTATCAAATAAGTCCCAGATCATACGAGATCTGATTCTGGAGGAGGATGCAGATTTGGCATGCATAACCGAAACATGGATGGGCGGAGATGGGGGTGTTCCCCTGACTCTTGCCTGCCCTCCCGGTTATGCAGTCCAACATCAGGGTAGACTGGCAGGGCAGGGTGGGGGAGTAGCCATTGTTTATAAAAACACCCTTCAGGTTGTTAGACTCTCTGCTCTGGCGACGCCGGGTCTAGAGGCCCTCCACGTATTGGTTGAGCCAAGAATGGTATTGGGATCTTGCTGGGTTACTGCACTCCCTGCGACCCAGCCATTTCCTCACTGGAGCTGGCAGACTTTGTCTCCACAGCACTGTTGGTGTCCCCAAGGCTTTTGGTCTTGGGTGACTTCAATGTGCATGTGGAGGCAGAGGTTCCCGGTCCAGCTCTTGAGTTCTTGGACATCATGGCCTCCTTGGACATGCCCCAACATGTCAATAACCCCAACCATGTAGGTGGCCACACAGTGGACCTGGAGTTTTCCACTGAGCAGAGTAAGTGTGCTCCAATGGTGACTGACCGTCTGTCTGTCCCCTTATCATGGACAGATCACTGCGTAGTGAAATTCAACCTCACAGTGGCTCCCCCCCACAGGGAGAATAGACCGGTTGTTATCGTCCACCCTCGAAGGTTACTGGATCCTATAGGATTCCAGGATACCATGAGAGGGATTCTGGCCAATCTGACTGGTGCTCCTATTGAGGCTCTGGTGTATAGCTGGCTGGCTGCCACCACCAGGGCCGTTGACACGACCACATTTAAATGTGCTCTCCAGTGCAGAGATTGCTCTTTGTCCTGGTTTAATCCAGAGCTGCAATTAATGAAGCGAAATAGGAGAAGGCTAGAGCTCATATAGAGGCAGAACTTGATGGAAAATAATCAAATAGCTGTCAGGATTGTGACTAACCTTTACCAATCTAAGGTGAAGGCTGCTAGTTGATCATACTTCGCTGTCCGGATAAACGAAGCTTCCAATCAGCAGGCAGAACTTTTCCGTATAGTTTGCAATCTTTCCAGAACTGTTCATGGTGATTGGCTGCCCTCTAGCATCTCACCTGACCAATTTACAGCCTTTTTTAAAATCAAAAGTGGAGGCCATCCGCTGGGATCTTACCCCCTATTTGGAAATAGTAGACTGAGCTGAGATGTCCAGCGCTGTGTCCTGCCTGATGAGACTTAACCACTTTCAGCCTATGACATCAGATATGGTGGACAGAGTGCTTGACTGCAGTTGTGCCACCTCCTCCTCCTCCTTGACCCTTGCCCGGCCTGGCTAATCAAAGCAGCAAGGCCTATAACATCTGAATGGGCTACAGCAATAATTAATGGGTCTCCCTAGGAGACAAAACTCTCAAGGAGACACTCATTAGGCCCATTAGGAAGAAACTGTGCTTGGCGGTGGACGATATTGGTAATTATAGGCCCGTCGCCAATATTTCTTTCCTTAGCAAGGTAGTTGAGAGGGTGGTGGCCAATCAGCTACAGGCTCTTCCGGATGAAACCAATGCCCTGGATCCATTCCAGTCGGGCTTCAGACCATGCCATGGCACAGAAACAGCATTGGTCACCCTGTTTGATGACTTGCTGAGGGAGGCCGACAAGGGCAAAATCTCTCTGCTACTCCTTCTCAGTATCTCAGGCACCTTTGATACCGTCAACCACAGTATTCTCGTGGGGAGGCTCTCTGAGTTGGGAATCAGTAGCCTGGCTTTGGCCTGGCTCCGTTCCTTCTTGGAGGACCGTCCCCAGAGAGTGCAGATTGGAGAGAATTTCTCAGCCCTGTGGAGTCTCAACTGTGGGGTCCCACAGGGCTCGATTAGCTCTCCAATACTGTTTAACATCTATATGAGGCCACTGGGAGGGGTCATCAGGGGATGTGGGGCTTCATGTCATCAGTACACTGATGATACTCAGCGCTACATCTCCTTTTTTCCAACAACAATGAATGCTATCTTGTCCCTTCAACCTGCCTGGGGGTTGTTCAGCAATGATGGCAAGAGAAAGGGCTGAATCCAGGCAAGACAGAGGTCCTTTGGGTGGGTGCCCCAGACATCAGTGGTCTGGGAAACTCCCCCTCTTTTTTGGGGGGGCGGGTGACTCTTACCACCAAGAGTGAGGTTCACAGCTTGGGTGTACATCTGGACCCGGTGCTCACCATGGAGACCCAGGCGTCGTCAGTGGTCCATTCCGCACACTTCCACCTTCGGCGGATTGCCCAGCTGCATTCCTATCTTGATGTGGGGGCACTCACCACTTTGGTCCATACACTCTTGAGACTACTGTAATGTACTCTATGTGGGGCTGCCTTTGAGATTGACGTGGAAACTTCAGATGGTACAAAATGCTGCGGCCAGACTTCTAACTGGGGTGAAGAGACACCAATATATTTCCCCCACGCTGCCCTCCTTGCATTGGTTGTCCATTCGCTTCCGCATTGATTTAAAAGTTCTTACAATTACTTATGAAACCCTAAACAGTTTAGGACCTTATCTTCCAGAGTGTCTTCCCCCATCCAGTTCTACCAGAGACACTCATTCTAGTCAGGCTGGGCGACTGAAGGGCGTAGCGCCAAGAGAGGCCTGGAAGGAAAGAGCGAGGAACTGGGCCTTCTTGGCAGTGGCCCCTTGCCTCTGGAACAACTTGCCCATTGAGATCCACCTGGCTCCCTCTCTGGGTGTCTTTAGAAGTAAACTTAAAAGACATGGCTATTTAGGCAGGCTTTCCTTCCTGCTGTATCTTAATATTTACATTTTCACATCTTAGATTTTTGCATGTTTATTGATTCTATTGTTTTTAGATTTTATAATGCCACCCAGAGTAGACCACTGGTCTAAATGGCGGGATATAAATCTAATAAAATAAATAAATAAAAGATGCTCCCCAGTCCCTTGGACCAGATGGCAACGAATTCAGAAATACTTGTCTAAGCAGATGACCTCAGTCATTCACCATTTGTGTAGTACCTGCCTGCATTAGAGAGTCTAAAGCAGAAAGGGGGGGCAACATTGAATGTGCACTTTGTGTCCCATGAGTAGAAAACTCATGCATGTTGCATTGGGAAAAAGCAACAGTGAAGGGTGAGAGAGAAAATCTCATTATTTGTTTGCAGAAGGAGTGAACTGTATACCATTGGTGCGTTCCCTGCAGAAATATATCTTCTTTGGAACACTGTTGCTGGTTTGCCTGTGTAACAAAGTCACAATTTTTCCCTTTTGAAAGGCCTTTTTTGGTTGATCCATATTTCAGCCCCTGCAACCTGAATTCTTTCTGAATAAAAAAAGTGGTCAGAGCCAGTCATTCTTTTTCAGAATAGGCAAGTTTGGGCTTTTCAATTTATTTGATTTGACTTAAATCTGGGGACTCTCAAGGTCACTTGTTTCTCCATGTGGGGGAGACAATTTTACTTTTTTCAAAAAAAATCATAACTCTAAAATCCTTTGCCCAAACTTCCCCAAGTACGGCACAGGGCAAGAGCAGACTGGCTGTTACCTGTGTGCCAAATTTGCTGCTAATCCAAAGTCCAATTTCGACATTATATATATATTTTGTTTGGGCTGCTCCAAGTTTTAGAATTGCCTTGTAGAATGATGGTTTGCTGTGCAAGAAAATCTGGAAAGTAAAAAATTGCCTCATGTCCAGAGCCGCCCAGAGACCTCTGGGTAGTGTGGGCGGCATATAAATTGAATAAATAAATAAATAAATAAATAAATAAATAAATAAATAAATAAATAAATAAATAAATAAATAAATAAATAAATAAATAAATAAATAAATAAATAAATAATATAAAGGGTCTGTGGCACCTCAAGAAGCAGCTCATTTTATGGCATATGTGTCTGTGAACATTGTGCATCATCCGCATAAACTTATGCTTTAATAAATATTTTAATCTTTAATTGTTTTTGTAGCAACAGACTTCCAGACTAACTCAAATATGTGCTGCCTGTAGAGGATTTCGAACAGGCAGAAATCTCTTCCAGAGGCAGAAATCCCCATGTGTCAGGAGAACCCTGTTTTGCTGGCTGATCTCAAATATCTCCCGGTAAATGAATCTGCTAGAATTGCATTGCTAGCTGTGATTTCTCTCCACAGAAGTTTAAAAAAAAAAGGGAGAAGGGTGGGAGAAAAGAATTGGAATAAAGAAAGAATAAAACTATGCCAGATCCAATTTTCTCCAATGCAGGGACATAGACTCTAAGCTTGTGCAAATTTAGGCCACAAGGAGGAAAGACCTAAGTAATTTCTAAAACCCCAAACCTAGGAGAAGTTTGGATTCAGCACAGCTTCACCTTGTGCAGTGGCAGCTAGCTAAGATTGTACTCTATTACAGCTACCACCCTCCATGGAAACTGTAGAATATGAAGTGGCAGGAACATTTTAGAAACTATTAATCCTGGTGGATAATACTTTGATTTTAGCAAAAATATTGGCTTTATGCCTCATTGACTGTTGCATTATCTTTCTTTCCTTTGTTTCACACCTCATTTAACCATATTCTTCTGGAGTATCTGTCTGACCCACATCTAATGGGTCACTTTGTTACAAATGACCATCTCCAAAGTCATTTCCAATGATGCCAACCACTTACAGTAAAAGTTTTGAAGTGCTCTAGTATGTTTCAGCTTGAGGACGGGGAATGGAGCACTGGAAAACTGCAAATCTGAATGGAGAGACCGTTGCTTAATCCTTTTCTTGACAGCCTTTCTCTATTAAACTCCTTTCTACCCTGTCCCTTTCTCTCACTGTTGAGTTTTCAAATGCATATGATTAGATTATTATTTTTGAAAGGTGCATTGAGATAACAATGGATCATATTTCATAGAACCTCAAGAGAGACTCCCAAGGAAATATGGAGAAGGGTTGAAATATCCAGCTGATAATCCATATTTATGAAATATTTATTGAGAAGGTTTTGCCCTAGTTTCCAAAGTTTTTCTATCTATCCAAGAGGTCTATAGCCTCAGAAGGATTGTGTAGCCCTTTGTCTTTGTAAAAGCTGTACTGATTGCTCCTCAGAAAGAAGAGTTCTTCTGTAAGGTTAATAGTTTTATTTTAAAAACATTTTCTGCCAGTCGACCTAGAACATTGATTAAGCTCACTGGCCCATAATGTTCAAACTGTCTCCACATCCCTTTTTAATAATTGATCTTTACTTTTGGGAACAGATCACTGATGCTTATAGCAAAGGCATGGACCAGTGGCAATGGCAGCTGGCAGACTGATAGTCCAAGAGGATTTTCACTTCATATTTTTGCCTGATCTACAGAGACATTGTTAACCTTAGTCTTCCTTTCTGTTTCTCTGATTAGGGTCACATAGTGTTTCTTCTTCCTTCTACCTAGGTTCAACTTAAACAGCTTCTCCATAGCTGCTGAACAAACCTGCACACACAGATGTCTGCTTTATGTTCTTCTGAAACCAAGTTTAATGTTCAGTTCTCTTCCTTTCACATTTCTGGGGTAACCGCTGCTGTTTAATAGCCACAAACTGAGTACACACTTGCTGTGCTCTCCTAGTGTAAGCTAAGCACCAAATGTTTTCTAATCCTCTATGGTGAAGGCTGATTTTAGGGACAAAATATCTCAGTTTCCCTTCCCTGAAAAGCCAGTTTAGGCACTGGTAGTTCAGGAATAAAAGGCTTGTGCAATAAAGATAGATGCACATTTTCAACTGGGTTGCTTATTTGCTTGCCTGTTATTTATTGGTCTAAATATTGTTAACAATGTTCTTCACATCGACTTTTTTATTTCCCCTTTTCCCCTCCTTGTTTGAGCAATAAACCAAGTGTTCTGGAGAAATCTGATCCTCTAATTTCAGTTTGAGCTTCCTCTTTATCAGTATCATTATTTTTGAAAAAGTTGCCTCTTTTATTTTTGTAGTCAAAAGTCACAGTAACTACAAATGTTACCCAGCAATTATCTTTTTTTTTTTTTTTTGCATGTATGGATTGGATTGTCAATAGAAGACTAGAAATGACAATCAATAGAAAGTTAAAAGTCTCTCAAAGTTCTTTAAAGCCATTTTTCACACAACAATCTTACTTCCTCCACCACTAGCAATTTCCACCCTGATTTTTTTACCCCATCTAGAGGTTCTAGGAAGCATATCAGTTTCCTCAGACTTCAGCCAGCACCTTGAAACCTGATAACCCTATCTGGCATCAATCACTGCTTCATTCTTAGTTTCACACATGGAATTCCTACAAGTACATAATGCCAAACCATGTCCCAGTGTAACAGCAGCAACTGTCAAATGCTCCACTAAATACCCACCACAATTAACTGAACATAAACTGAAAGGCTGTTAGGATAAACAGATCTACAACTACTCTGAAAAGAGTTCAATAAAAAGATAGGGTTTATTAGACCAAGGCAGAAAAAGGGTAACTATTCCTCACTAGTTTGAATTCCTGCTCTTGTGTCATCATGGCATGTGGAAAAAACTAATAGGATTTTATTTTAAAGGGATGATTTATCTTCTGCCAGGCATTTGTACAGTGAAGATATTCTTAAAGATGAATCTGTAACAAAAAGAAAGATGACACTGGAAGAAAATCAATGTGCTAGCATCACTCTGGAATAGTGTTTGAACTGATACAGTGAATAAACTCTTTTGGAGTTCCTTTTCCCATAATAGGAGTATTTGATAGCAAGATTTAATACTTAATACAGAACAAGCAATTATAGAATCATAGAATAATGGAGTTGGAAGGGGCCTATTAGGCCACTGAGTTTACCCTCTGCTCAATGCAGGAATCCAAATCAAAGCAGATCTGACAGATGGTTGTCTAATTTTCTCTTGAATGCCCTCAGCATTGGAGTGCTTGCTTCCTCCTGAGGTAATTGGTTCCAGTGCTCTAATAGTTAGGAAGTTTTTCCTGACATTTGGCCAAAATCTGGCTCCCTGTAACTTGAGCCCTTATCTGTCCTGCACTCTGGGATGATCAAGGACAGATCCTGCCCCTCTCTCAAGTATTTGAGAAATGCTATCATATCTCCCCTCAGACTTCTTTTCTCAAGGCTAAACATGTCCAGTTTTTTTCTGTCTTTCTTCATAGGGCTTCATTTGCATTGCCCTGATCCTCCTAATTACTCCCCATTGAACTCATTCCAGTTTGTCAGCTTCCTTCTTAAAGTGTGGTGCCCAGATCTAGACACAGTATTCAAGATGAGGCCTAACTGCAAATTTGATAAGCAATTAATATTAGCAAGGGTGGAGCAACCCAGAGGTTTGATGAAGGACACCCAAATTCAGAGGACATTGAAACTTAGAGGTAAATCCACTAATTGGTGTTATGAAAATAAATGGCAGCACCTCCTGGCCCATTTCAGTCACCCCCCCGCCTGAAAACATAAATTTTTTTTGCAGTAAACCATATTGTTTTTCATGGGGAGGTTCATTCCCATAACTCAGGACAGAGTGGGTGGGACTTGCCCTGGGTGCCAGGCTAGCCAGCTATCACAGCCATTGAGTTTCAGGGGCCAAACTGAGACCAAGAGGCAGGCCTGTGTTGATATCACAGAGACACAGTATGCAAAATAGATAAGTCTAATGCTTAGGTCTAATGCAGTGGTCAGAAAACAGGGGTAAATTATCCCAAATGGGGTAAAAATCAAAATCCTGGGGGGTAATGAGCAGAACGCTACCCCCCCACTCCCACCCCCTGCAGCCGAATCTCAAACTGGAAGCCACCTCTTCTTCCTTGGTTGCGGCACTTGTAAATCCTCTGTTCTTTTAGAGATCGGAGATAAGGTGGCTTGATTGGTTACAGCTGTAGAACAGCCCCGGGCAGTCAATCCAGCTTGTGAATGACTGCTTCCGCCGGAGGTGACTGCAAGCACGATGAGGGGAAGCTGCAATTAAGGAGGGAAGGGAGGTGCGAGAGAGTGACGGGTGGCTTCATCAGCTTGTTTAAATGTATGTAGAAAATTGAGGGAGGGAGGGAGGGTGAGTGGATGTGTGCATGTATGTGTGTGTCTATGAGAGAGAGAGAGAGGAGAGAGAGAGAGAGAGAGTCTGACTCAAAACTGAAAAAAAGAACAGGCAAGAAGGATGGAAGGCTTGAATTAAGGGGGGAAAGGTGGTTTCATCAAGCTTGTTTAAATGTAATGAGAGGAAATGGACATACTGAATGAAGCAACTGATTGTTGAAAATTGAGGGAGGAAGGGTTTGTTTGTGTGTGCGTGAGAGAGAGAGACACACAGAGAGAGACAGAGACAGAGGCAGAGACAGAGAGACTTGACACTTTCATAAAACCATGAAAAAAGGAACCTTCTAATATTTAATCTCCACTGCATTTAGCTCTGCAGTTTCTGCTGAGAACAGCAGAAGCCTGACGTGTGTAGCAATCATATTTCACTATTTCTCATCCCCAAAGCAGACAAGAGTATAATAGTTTATTCCCAGAATCTGAATCCCAGTCATTCTGCTGCTGGTCCTACTTTGACTGCAGCACCAAACAAAAGACTGTGGGTTTCTTTACTGAGTCAATCTATCTCATGTGCAGTCTTCCTCTTTTCCTACTGCATTGCACTTTTTCCTGCATTGCTGCCTTTTCCAGTGAGCTTCTCTTCTTATGATGCCACTGTAGTACAGTACCCTTTGTTTGGTTATTTTAGCTTCTAGTGAAAGCTCACATTTAATATGCTTTACTTATATTTCTGACAAGTCATAATAAGTTTGTCATCGCTTTCCTCCCAAGAAGCAGGTATCTTTTATGCCTCCATATCTTTATTTGCCAGTAGGTGATGGGACCAGTGGCCATGATCTTAGGTTTTTTTTTTATGTTGACCTTCAGACCATTTTTGCGCTCTCCTCTTTCACCCTCATTACGAGGTTCTTTAATTCCTCCTCACTTTCTGCCATCAGAGTGGTATCATCTGCATATCTGAGGTTGTTGATATTTCTTCCGGCACTCTTAATTCTGGTTTGGGATTCATCCAGTCCTGCCTTTCACATGATGTATTCTGCATATAAGTTAAATAAGCAGGGGGACAATATACAGCCTTGTCGTTCTCCTTTCCCAATTTTGAACCAATCAGTTGTTGCATATCCAGTTCTAACTTTTGCTTCCTGTCCCACATATAGATTTCTCAGGAGGTAGATAAGGTGGTCAGGCACTCCCATTTCTTTAAGGACTTGCCATAGTTTGCTGTGGCCCACACAGTCAAAGGCTTTTGCGTAGTCAATGAAGCAGATCTAGATGTTTTTCTGGAGCTCTCTGGCTTTCCTCCATAATCCAGCGCATGTTAGCAATTTGGTCTCCAGTTCCTCTGCCCCTTTGAAATCCAGCTTGTACTTCTGGGAGTTCTCGGTCCACATACTGCGGAAACCTACCTTGGAGGATTTTGAGCATAACCTTGCTAGCGTGTGAAATGAGTGCAATTGTACTGTAGTTGGAGTATTCTTTGGCACTGCCCTTCTTTGGGATTGGGATATAGACTAATCTTTTCCAATCCTCTGGCCACTGCTGAGTTTTCATTGATGATGATAATAAAAATAGTGCACTGGTCCATTGATATTGGGCTGTGGTACCAGGGTGGGTGACATGACCTTTAGCCTGGTTTGTTCCTTTATGTAAAAAACACACAGAATGATTAAAGTGGTAGGAAACCCCCCCCCCCAACAACTCTGCGTTGGCTGTCTCTAGTCATTGCTAGCACCACTCTGGCAGCCATTGATGATGATTAAATCCTCTGCGAGCTAGCAAAAATTTAATGCAACTTGCTAGGCACAATGGACACCTTACTACTTCCTATACCTCCCCATGGCTGGAATGCAATGTGTTCCTGCAATAATAGTGCACATCTTTATTAAATTTGGTGCATCCTGCTAGTTTGGTACATAGCTTGGCAGCCATTGAAACTAATGATATATCCTGCTAGTTCGGTACACATCCTGTGTAGATTCAATAATATTTTGAATTCAAATAATGTATGATTTCCTTCCTTTCAAATCAAGGGGTAATGTCAGTGCATATAAAATTTTTTTTGGGGGGGTAAAAGGTAAAAAAAGTTCCCTGACCCCTGGTCTGATGCTTAACTGAGTTTTGTCTGGATTCTGGGCCGACCCTTGGGCCAACCTAGAATCCAAACAAAACGCAGCCAAGCAGATAATATAGCAACCCAGAGCTGAGAAAACCCTGCATCATTTCCAGCTTCTGAACAGCTACAGTGGTTGCCATCATTCCCATTAGATCTCACATCATACAGAGAGATTCTTTTCAGATTTTTCAGTGCTGTTGGGGTTTACAGATTGCTCACTATCAGTCTGTGGGTCTCCCCCCCACACACCTCATACAAGACTTGTGGAAAACGAAAGCCTATGAATCTCAACTTTGGCATTCTACTTCCTATCTTGCTCCAAATGGCAGTATGAGTCAAAGTGGACACATTCACCAGCTACCTCCTCAGTCCCCTCCTGGCTATTTAGTACATTGACACTGCATATGTAGTACATATTCAAAGATCTTTCCACTGAGCCAGTAAGTCCTGGTGCAAGCTGAGAATGCATATAGAATAGATGCTCAGGCTTTCAAGCAAATTCACACACAGAAAACCCCAAGAATGCTTCTCCTACACCACTAATCTTAGTGAGATTTGTCTCACTGACTGAAGATCTGGGGAATCATAGCAATCCCCCAAGACATCAGCTGGAACTCTCAGATCTCCAGACCCTGGTTATAAATTGAGAATGGTATATTTTGTGGAAGCAGGCTGTCACCATAGTAGAGGAATCCATAAGAGAGTCTGACCTATGAAATAACTTTATGGTGAGTCAATGCTGTAAACCTCCTGCCATTACATGTTGTGAGTTAAGATCTCCTGCAGGAGAGAGATCAGGGTCCTCAGCTCTAAGGAGCTCCACTTAAGCACATTTGTCATTTCTAAATATATACATACAATTAATGTAGAAAATTCTTTTGACCATCTTTCCTGCCCCTCTCTCAAGAAATGCTGTGAAATCTTCTTTAACTTGTACTGCCTAGAGATAATGACTAGGGTCAGTTTACTATGGAAATAGTAGATATTTGTTTGATTTAATGGGTCGGAGACCACAAATAAAGATTGGATTGGATTGGATATTTGTTTGATTGATTTACAAGCTGAAATCCAGTAGTAAGTCACAACTAGCATAGGCCCATTGAATCAGAGGGGGTGTGCGGAGTCCACTCCTTTGTAAGTTCCGTTGATTCAATGGGTTGGCTCTAATTGTGACATACTACTGAATTTCAGCTGTAATAGTTTTGCTCTTCACCAAGAAAGAAAGAAAGAAAGAAAGAAAGAAAGAAAGAAAGAAAGAAAGAAAGAAAGAAAGAAAGAAAGAAAGAAAGAAAGAAAGAAAGATCCTCTTGATTGGTGAATAATAAGGACAATATCAAACTAGAAATAAAACTGTGGCTGATAGTTAAGGAGAAAAAAATTGAAAAAATGTATTTAGCAGATGTCAAAACCAGAGAGTATTAGTGCCTGTTATATGTTCACAACAGAGAGAGAGCTAATGCACCAAACACTCTGCTTTCAGTAGACCTTAATGGATCTCAATACCATGAAGAATTATGAGGACCAAGATGATTGGCTGCATAAATAGGGAAACCTTGATGGTGTCATGAAGTCATAACAATTGAAATTACATCTTCGGGCAAGGTCAATGGTGGAACACATGTTATCTTTCCATTTATAGGGGTTTGAGCAGAAGTTTGGAAGTTTCTTTTTAAAAAAACACTTTACAAAATGTCTGTTACAGCACAGCAGCAACAGAAGGGAGAGAGACAATTTTCTTCTTTTGTGATTTCCTCCATTTTTATCTTGCTCTTCTACTCCTTTCAAGCAGCATATGTGGAGAGACACTCAGGGAAAGCAATAGGGTTGTATAAATGTTTTACGTGCCTAAAAATTCTGTTGGTGATGGCAGTCATCGTGCTGCCAATGGCAAGGTGGAACCCACCTTGAATACTTAGAATAGTTGGGCTGTGTATTATGAGAAATAAAACAAATGATCGGGGAAAGAACTGATAGGTCTAATGAAAAAAAGAAAAAGAAAGAAAGAAAGGGAGAGAGAGAGAAGGCGAATGTTCCTCTGATATGTATTCCAAGACAATCAATTGAGCTGTCCTACCTACCTATTTGTAATGCTCTTATAATAATAACAATCAAGGATGGTCTCTCAAAAGGCTATTTGTACAAAATCACAACTAATTTCTTGCCAAATGCCAAATGTTCCCATCAAGTGCGAGCAGAGTTCGCATTTGATTAAAATATCTCAAGAGGTCCCCTGCCTGTCAGAGATACCAAATTAAAATTGTTAGTTGAGATTCATCAGTTACAGAACTTCGGGTCCTGTGATTTGAAAAGTCGCAGTGGCAACTTCCCACAAGGCTAACATCATTATCTATATAAGACCAGAATTAATGAGAGCCAAGGGAATTGTGCTGCCAAAATGAAGCAAAGGAACTTAATTTTTAAAAACTCCATGGACTGGCTCATCCTGAGTTGATCTGCAGGGAGTCTGATGTGATGCCTGGAGTTCTCCCCTCCCTGCCTCTCTATCTTTCAAAGAAGGCCGAGGGGGATGCTTTCACAACTGCTGCATCATATTGCTATGCATAAAAACTGGCAGACTGGGCACAGGATCAAGAAGCTTTCGATATGTAGTGATCTTTGGTATTCACAAAAGACTTGATCAGCATGCTTTAACTTTGGTCTGCATAGGAACAGGATAGTATCTTAAGGTCTGACATGTAGCACAGTCCTGTCCAGAGCTTTGAAATGGTTCCCTTTTCAAGTATAACTACCAGAAAACCCAGCTGGTGTCTGGTCAGTTCCAAAATTAAGCCAGCTAGTCACTGTGTTGGCTGCAGGAATCTGGGAGATGCAGTCCAGAGAAGCAACTGCTCCCAGCTCTGATCCAACCAAATCTGAGCATTTGTAAATCTCACAATTCTGTTGGGTCATTAACATGGGACTGATGGTCCAGATCCACCAAATGGTATATTTGAAGTCCCAAAATCATTAAGAATGAACCTTAGTAATATCTTTTGCAAAGCTTTTTCTGTGAAGAGGAAAAAGTGGCTGTCTATAATGCTTGTAGGTGAGTTGCCATTAAATACGGACAACTCCTGAGGTGATGTGGAACGGTTGCTTACAAACTTTTTCAAATGAAATTTGAGTTGCATGGTCTCCTAGAGCCAGGTCACTGCATAAAATAAGAGCGAGGATGTAACACAGTTCATCTGTGAAAAATATTTTTTTTTTAAACTCAAGTTTCTGTAGGGGCTTTTTAAATCTATAAGGTACTATTGACCTGTTTTACTGCTTGTGGTGATAAGATGGATTTCTGTATTATGAAAAAGAGAAACATAAACATCCCTTCATATGCTGCCTTTTCATAAGCCATGAAAGAATGTGTTCTAGGGTAGTTATTTACAGATATGTTGATTAAATGTGTTATGTGCCCTCAAGCCACATCCAACCCTAAACAGGGTTTTCAAGTTAAGTGAGGTGTTTAGTGAGTGGTTTTACTATTGCCATTGCCTACTCAGTGAGTTTCCGTGGTCAAATAGAAATTTAAACCTTGTCTCCTGAATCCTACTCCATTCCTCTGTCTACTCAGTACTCCATGCTTAACTAGTGTCTTTAAAATATTATCCATTACATGTTGTGTACATTTTTAAAAAATTGTTCAGTCACTCCAGTTGGATTTCACTCTCTGCTCCAGATAGTCTTGAACTCTTGTGTAATGCAAATTGCCACATGAGATTACAGGATGAAACCCATGCAACCAAAATTAAAAATAATCAAAGCAAAATATCCCCAGTATCCTAATCAATAAAAATTAACAAAAAATGAAGGTGACCTACAGCTGACCCTTGATATAAACAACTCCAACCAAATTACAAAACCATAAATAATAAACAATATATACAATACATACCAAAGAATAAAAAATAATAAAATGTCATTAAATCCAAAACAAACATATAGGCCACAAGAGATTAACACTGAGTGTTGCAATTCTGTCTTCAGTAATTTTCTGAAAGTTTGTAGGGAAGGGGCCTGTCTAATCTGTACAGGATGCTTGTTCCACAAGGAGGGTGTCACTGATGAAGACACTCAGTTCTTAAAGATAGTTTTCTTTACTTCCTTCAGGGTAGTTATCCTCAATAATGAGGTCTGAGATGAATGGGTTGATAGGATAGATATTTTTGAGAGAGCCACTCTGACAATAACAAGGTATGGCATAGAAGAAAATGAGATCAGTGCAGGTGAGCCAGAATTTTGGTGATATTATCAAAATTTCTCATCCTAAAAATTAACCTGGCTGCTGCATTCTGGACCTGTTTGAGCTTCAATACCATCTTCAAGGAAATCCCTACATAATGACCACTGCAGTAGTCTATTACTGAGATTACCAATTCATAGATTGATGTTTTAAGAAATCTCTCGTCCAAGTAGAGGTGCAGCTGAGCATCTGAGATGGAAAAAAAGCTGCTCTAACTTTTGGTGCAGTACATGGACTGATTTTAGTACTTTAGAGCAGAAAGCTTCAAAAGGGGAGAAAAGGAGGAACCTGGGAACTACAGACTAGTCAGCCTGACATCAATCTTTGGAAAAATCCAGGAGCAGATTAATGCAGTCACTCTGCAAACACCTTGAAAACAGTGCAGGAATAACCAGAAGCCAACATGGATTTGTCAAGAAAAACCCTGCCAGGTTAATCTTATCTCATTTTTTTTTGATCAAGTAACTTCCCTGGTAGACAGTGGAAATGCTATAGAAATAGATGCAATATAGTTTGACTTCAGCAAAGCTTTTGAGAAAGTACCCCTGATATTCTGATTATCAAGCTAACTAGGTGTGGGCTGGATAGAACAACTCTCAGGTAGATACACAGATGGTTACAGAATCAAACTCAGAGAATGCTTACCAATGGCTGCATCTCAAATTGGATGTACCCAGTGGGGTACCACAAAGCACAGTCCTGGTTTGATGCTCTTCAACATTATTATTAATGACTTGGAGGAGGGAATGCAGGAACACTTTTCAAATTTGTGGAAGACACGCAAAGCGGAAAAAACCATTTAAAACATCATTTTGTGATCGCAATTGTGATCGCAAAAACATTGTCATGAAGCGGATTCGCCATTAAACAGGGTAATCGTTAAGCGGGGCATGACTGTAGACTGAAAAACTAATAAATGGGAGCTTACCATTAAGTTTAACTGGTCATAAGAAATGGCAAGACTCATATCAGCTCATAGATCCGTAAGTTTTGCTTACAACATAACAGGACTGACATGTGTTGCAAAATGTAGAACAGGGACAAAGTAAAACATAGAAACACCAGAAGTTGAATGTATGTTTTGCTTCCTGATTTTTATGTTATGCTTCACAGTATTTTTCTGTTAATTTTCCCCTGAGTCCTGTTCCCCCCTCCTTTCTTTGACAGAGTTCACATTTGCAGTCAATTAAATCAGATTGCCACAACTTGCTAAAGAAATGCAAACACAGGGAGAATTATTGGCAGTATATATCTTTTCGCTCTACTGCACATATTAATTTCAACACTGCTTTTGCCATCTGTTCACAATCTAATTTTAAATACAAAATAAAACACACAAATGTGCAGGTGGAAATGGTGTGAGCCCACATGCCATGGAAGTGTATATGTTCATGCTATGCTTCAACACATTGCACAGGAAAAGTCAAATAGACAGAGTAATAATGAAGTCAAAATTGCACATGGATAATTGCAAGGGGTGGATATTTTTTTATAGAATTGACTGCAAGTTTAAGTTCAGTCACGAAACATGTACTATAAATTATATTATTTAAGGGCTGTTCCACATACATAATTAGTTCTCCATATTGTAATTGATTTAGCATTGATATATTGATTTTTCCCCCAGCATCCATATAACAAAGGGATTGCTTCAGCTGAAAAAAAAAAATCAGAATCTATGACTTCTTGTTCCCACTTGGGACTTTTTAAAAGCATATTAGTTCATTCCAAAGGGGTGGGGTTTAGCACTAAGGCATTTCCCAGAGGAAATTCTCTTCTATGAAACAAGGAGCTTTAAATTAAGCTTTGAATTAAATAAATGAATAAAGAAGCTACAGAACAGAAAAGTAACAGTGAAGTTGAGTTTTCTTCATATTTTGGAAATAAATAAAACATTCAAGGGATTTCGTGAGGAAAAACTATTTTAAGAGAAGTGGCTTGTAAAAACAGGGTCGGAAACAAATTGCAATTAATAATGCAGCCCTTCATTTGGGTGTGGGAGAAAGGGCGCTGAATTTCCTAAATGGTAGACACCCCCAAATTCTGTTGGAACAAAATTAAGTTCATAATGAACTCCAGCACAGAAATCAAAGCTTAACCTTGGGACATTTTTATTAATCATATTTATGTGTATATCTATTGTATATTGATATGTGAGTCAGAATTCTGTTGGTTAGTTAACACTGTAGCTCTCTCGAGTGCCTAAATTGAAAGATCACTGTATTCTCTTTATGCTTAAGCTCCATGGGTAAGCTTACTTGCAAATAAATATAGGCTTACATATAGAAATCTCTGTTTTTCTATAGGCCTTTATAGGCTTTTCTTATCCTGAGGACAGGTTAGCTATCTGTTTCACAATGCTATTTTCCAGTTTTGTTTTCCTTCGCATGTCCTTTCTTTGACTTCAAAAATAACTCTCAAGGAAGAGTATGTGCTTACCAATTAACTATATGGGAAAATAGAAGCTTATGAAGATATGTGGAATAGCAAATGGAATTTGTTTATATAGCTGTGCTGGCCAAGTCTGTGATATCAGACATCTGTGCCTGGGAACTCAACATTTTATCAATTTGCTCAATAGAGAATGTCTCTGAAGAAACAAATGCTATCATTTTGCAAATCAGTGCGGGATCTCCTTCTCACTATCCCAATTAGTAAGCTTCTCTTCAAGCATTTTGCCAATTAGGAAAGAATGTGTTATGATCCTAGCCAAGGAGGCAGGTGCTATCTGCCTTACAAGTATAAAAGGATTAGTATTTGGTGTCAATGTTCAACTTCAGCATAGGTTAATTTGGTCCATATGGTCTGCACAGGCGGTGTAGGATTTGGATAACTGGAACAAGCCTGTTACTGTTTTGAGGGGCTCTCCTTGCAGAAGAGTTTTTGGATTGTATCTTTCCTTCACTGTCTCTTTGCATTTGAGTTAGTATTTTATCCTTTTCATACCATGGCTTTTCTCCTTTTTTAATTATTATTCTTTCAATAAAGTTTTGTAGCCTTTTTCCTTCACTGATGTGTTATTGCCTTGGGTCTAAAGGAACCCCTTGCTTGTGGCAAGACAGCTTGTGGCTGACCTTTGTCATGTATCAGTCATGTGAGTTGGTGTACAACAAGGAATACAAGCAGAAACACATTAACTGGTGGAACTTTGCTACTGTTATTTATGTCATTGTATTTACTCTGCATAATGATCAAATAAGATTTTAGGCATTCTATTCTGTTGATTGATTTATCTTTTATTATACAGGTCCAGAGCACAGCCACACAAGTATTAACATTGAAAAAGTAATTGTCAGAAAACAATCTTCTGATATAAGAAATAGTAAGCACCAAATGCTGCTGTGCATGGGTAATTTGGCAGCCCTACACCAGTTTACAGGGCACATATTCAGCACTTTCTCGAGATCAGAGCCTGCATCAATAATGTATCACTATTAACAAAATGTTGAGTTGGCAAACAAACAACAACTAACATGGGACAATTCACAAGAGGAGTCTTGTAGCAATGCACTAAGGAGATACAAGAGCAGCACCTGGTTCTAGACATTTAACCCTCTCCACCTGGATTGGGGCCTGAAACACCAAGTTACATCATGGATAGGTGGAGGACAAATTGTAAGAAAGTACAATTTATGATATTGCACAACATCATTTCTGATCATGGAACATGTTTTGGTAAAGCATCAACCTTAGCTTCCAGCTTCCTGGCTCTGAATTTCACCCACCATGAGATTTTGGGCTCAACTAGTAGCATGATTTTAGTGTATCCAGAACATATGTTTTGGAGGATGCATGCAAGCAATGCTGCATGATCAATTGCACTATTAGGCAAGTGGTCTATTGTGCCAGTGGTTGAACAACCAATTGCATAACAGATACCTTACTAAATAATGAAACTACATCCATAACATATGTTGGTTACACCCATAGAAATTCCCAGTGGAATATTGGCAAAAAGCCAAATATGTTGTCTCATGTCATCATTTTTTAAAATAAGCATCCTGCGAGTCATTTTTAAAGCACTTAGTACCTTCTCATTAAAGTCCACAAGAACCCTATTCACAAGAACCCTATGAGGTAGAAGAGGCTAAGAGAGAAATATGATTTTCTCACGCTGGTATACAACTCTATGGAAAAGATAGAAAATATTACCTTTGTGATTGGTTTAATTTAGTGTCTTTCCTCTGCCAGCCCATTGACAAAAGTATTCACAACATCAGCCAAGTATTGAATTATTAATTCCCTGCCTTTGCAATCTGGCCACTCCATGTGCATTGTCAAAAGCTCAGTCTTTGCTATCCTGGTGCCTTCCAGGTGTTTTCAGTTACAAATCCCATGCGTATGTGTGTGTGTGTGGGGGGTGTTCACCAGATAGGAAAAAGTTCAGCAGTATATTTTAGGCCAATTCATTTTCTCCCACATAGAAACTGTGATCAAAATGAAATTGGAACAGATTTCCACCCAAAGCAATGATGGTTAACAGAATGTGACTGAGAAAAGTTCCTTTGGAAGAACAAGGTGACTTCTTCAGAAGATAATCTTGATGTCAAAACCCATCACAGGCAGTTCCACAGTTTGAAAAAGAGAGGTCAAGGGGAGGCAGAGGGAGAATTGCAAAGCCAAAGAGGTATATAGTCAGACTTCATATAACCTAGCCTTCATTTTCCCCCTATTTCATTCCTCAAGGCTGCTATTGAATTGACATTTCTCTAAGTACCCTTGCTATATGTAGTCATTTACTGGGTTTTGAGAAGTACACAGCCAAATTCTAAGTAATTTGAAACCTTTCCTCTGGGTTGAGATATCTTGTGAAAATGTGATTTAGCCACAGAGCCTGCACCCTAAGTGAAGGTGTCAAAGGTTGCTTCTATGTGCAAGGGGAAAGCAAAGGAGATAGAGTTGAGACCAATCAACAGCTAGTAATAAAAAGTGATTTCTATATTAGGGTTGTGTGGAAAATTTACTAAGGATGAAACAAGATGGCCAGGACTGTCATTCTATTAGGCTTGGGGAGGTGACCACCTCAGGCAGCAGATTATGGGCATCATGGAAAACACTGCAAATCCTTAATTATTTCATTTGTTGCTATTATATTTTTAAATATTTTTTTGTTGGGGAGCAGGAATGAGGAGAGTAGCTTGTAGAGTTTTCTATATCATGTGCAACAATAACTTGGATAGTTTTGGACACTAAAACCTTGATTTCAGAGATTATTCCTTCCCCACAGAAAACTGAAGGTGGGTTCAAAACTGTTCTTGATGGCAAGGCATTTTAAATGGCTCTCAGTAAAATGAGGTATAAAAAGAAAAAAGAAAAAGTGTGAATGAAAAATCTTCAAACAGCAACAAAAATAAAGCTTGTAAAAGTAATCACACACGGGGTTTTCATGTTGTCAAACTGGGTGCACGACTAATTATGCAACTGGTGTCTAAGTATGTCACAAAGGCAACCAGCAAGGCTGCTGGGTTACACTCTGTGACTGCAACAGGATTACAGCCTATATGTCGATGTTATGTTAGGTGCTGTCAAGTCAGAATTGACGTATAGCCCTAATAGGGCTTTCAAGGTAAATAAGGTATTTAAAGAGTGTTTTCACCAGTTCCACACCCACTGTGAGTTTCCATGGTTGAGTGGGTCTTTGAACTCAGAGCTCCTGAATCCTAGTCCATCAGTTTATCTACTATGCCACACCTGGGTATCTCTGCAAGTCAATATCAAAAGTGAATTAATATAAGTTTCACTGAACAACAAATTGGAGTGACCATAGTGGCCATTTTGGAAGACACATTCATTGACTATGCAAAAGCCTTTGACTGTGTGGACCACAACAAACTATGGCAAGTCCTTAAAGAAATGGGAGTGCCTGACCACCTTATCTATCTCCTGAGAAACCTATATGTGGGACAGAAAGCAACAGTTAGAACTGGATATGGAAACACTGATTGGAGGAGACTCTTGAGAGTCACCTGGACTGCAAGGAGAACATATCTATCCATTCTAAAGGAAATCAAGCCCGAGTGCTCACTGGAAGGACAGATCCTGAAGGACAGCTCCAATACTTTGGCCATCTCATGAGAAGAGAAGACTCCCTGGAAAAGACGCTGATGTTGGGAAAGTCTGAAGGCAGGAGAAGGGGACGACAGAGGATGAGATGGTTGGACAGTGTCATCAAAGTGACCAACATGAATTTAACCCAACTCTGGGAGGCAGTGGAAAACAGGAGGGCCTGGCGGGCTCTGGTCCATTGGGTCACAAAGAGTCAGACATGACTAAACGACTAAACAACAACAACAACAACAACAACAAATGGACACAAAAAACTAAGCATGTCTGTTAATTCTAATGCAAAGATGACATATTTGCTCCTGCAGATCAGTCTGAGAGAACTATCACCTATTTTAAAAGATGATACAGAATTATGGCAATTGTGCATATATTATAAAACTATGCTCTGGATCTGCATTTCACCGCTAAGAGAGGTATCTGTTCTTCTGAACGGGGGACATCATTCATGTCCTTTAAATCTGTTTCAGAAAATGATATGCATATAATGCACAATGCTGTGACATACATTACAAAAACAGCATGCCTGCATTTTCAGATACGTGTTCTGAAGATGTAGCACTAGCATGCAGAAAAGACAGAAAACTTGGGCATATAAAAATAGGTGTTTCACACATATCAGTGTTGATTGGATTTGACCATTGAGCGTGTTGTTTTGTCCTTTAAAGTACATTTTCCATGTAGTGAGAGGTACACAATGCACTATTGCCTATTTCAAGGGAAAAAGATGACATGATGATACTCTGAATCAGCATGCAAGTGTGCTAGAAAACAATTATCTTTGATGGTGCAGGTGTGCTTTCATTCCTGACTCCAGAAAATGTGTGTCAGAGAGACTAAAGGGAGCATTTCTTCCATTATTAAAAATAAATTATCTGCAGAAGTGCGGCACAATTGGGATCATTCAAATGTTTTAGAGTAGCAAAAAGCAAGGAAGGTGGTGAGGCTGGAGCGGGAGGAGAGAAAGACTATTTTGTATAATTAACAGTGGAATATAATGGAACATAATGCAGAAGTGACAGGCCATAAGCCAAAGCAAAATTAAATGAGCCCCAGCCTTTTTTTTTTTTTTTTTTTTTTTTTTTTGTGGTTAGTTAAAGATAAATGCACAGGATCTTTTTTTTCTCACCAGAAGTAATTAGTGTAAGAAAATTGTAAGCTATGAATGTAATGTTGATGACTAGGGAAGAAAAATCTCTTACTCTCCACCACCATCATCTGAGATCCCATTTGACTATTCCTTAGGACAGGGGTCAGGGGAATTTTTTTACCTTTTACCCCCTAAAAAAATTATATACGCCAACATTACCCCCTTGATTTGAAAGGAAGGTTCTCAGTCACGTGCGTCTCGGTTACGCGCAGCCAGTTGACCACCGCTGCCAAAGCCTCACTTCCCAGGCCGCCTCTGCCTGGTGGGGCCATGCTCAGTTCTTGGCCCCGCAGGGGCAGCTCCCTTTCTCCGCCAGCAGGCAGCTCCCGGGTGGCCATCGAAGAGCAGCAGGTGGCTCACCTGCCTGGGACCGCCTCCCGCACTGGCTCCAGCGGCTGCTCGCCAGGGTGGCCGCATCGGGCCTCTCCGTCAAAGCACTGCAACACCTGCCACATGGAGGGCGAGAAGCTCTGCCAGGCCCGGCTGGCCAGCGCAGAGGTGCTGCTGAAGGAAGCTACACGGCTGGGTGAGCGCTGCTGCCGCCCCACGGGCTCCTCCAGGAACAGGGATGGGGCGTGGGGTGGCATCAGTGTCCTGCCACTGGGAGGCTGAAACTGGCCTGGGCCGTTATCATGGCCACACCCGCCCCCCTCTGCTGTGATCTACCTCTCCAGGCACTGGAAGGAGACGCTCCTCCTGGCTGGGGCGCTCCGGCCACTTGCCCTGGCCTCGCCCTCTGCCATGGCTGACCCTGCTGCCACCTCCTCAGCTGCTGTATGCTGCTGGCCGGGGCCCATTGCTAGCCGCCATCCACCATGGCTCAGTTGCAGCCAGGCTGGAGAAGTGGGCAGAAAGGAGGCAATCAGGCAGCTGAGGACCCCCCCTCCGGGCAGAAGAGGAGGAGGAGGAGGGAAAGGGGTTAGGGTCGTGTCCTCATTACCCCCAGGATTTTCATTTTTACCCCATTTGGGGTAATTTACCCCTGTTCTCTGACCACTGCCTTAGGACCTCCTGTAGATCTAGACCAGCAGTTCTTAACTTTTTCTAACCCCATTTAAGTATCTTTTTTTGCTGCAGACCATCAAGATTTATTTATTTATTTATTTAAAATCTTAAAATGCATCAAATATTTATTTAAAGATTCTCATGAAGAGTTTCATTGATAGATATTTCTTGTTCTAATGGTGACACTTTTTAAAGATTACTGGACGAAGCTTCATTTTGCTTTCAACAGGATGCACCCTCATCAACAGCATCAGTTCTTTTACAGTTCAAATTCAGCCAGTGATCCATTCTGAGGCTCAGCCAAAATGTAGTTACAAAATTCATTGTGATAGTATCAAAAAGTCTCTTTCCCTGATGATAACCAAATGGTTTTATTGGCAGAAATCAAAGAAGAAACACAATCATGAAGTCCATCTGAACGCACACTCACACTGACACTGACTGACTCTTGACTCTCTCTTTCCGTGGCTTCTGACTGTCCGTGCAGTGGCAAGAAATGTCACGTCTTATCTCTCAGCCACTCAGTGTCATTCACTTGCATATTCTCACCATGTTTGATATTCTCACCATGTGAGAAAATCAAACAGTTATTTTCATAACCAAACAGTTATTTGCTATCAAGCAGTTATCTTCACATCAAACAGTTATTTGTTATCAGTTATTTTCATAGCCATTTTTACTTTTGTTTTTTTAAAGGTGGCAGTAGGTTAGAAAAGCCAGCTTTTACACAAGTAAGCAAGGGAAATTAAGATTTTTATTTTACGTTTCCTTTTCTTTCATTCATTCATTCGTTCATTCGTTCGTTTGTTTGTTCATTCATTCATTCATTTTATTTTAGCTGCAAAAGATCATAACATTTCTTTAGGCCTTCATGAACCCCCTGTGAGGACTTCATGGCCCCTGGAGATTCACAGATCACAGGTTCAGAACCTCTGGTCTAGACAGCTCACTCATTTATGGACATTGATATTCTGCTAGTCAGAGCAATTGAATAAGTACTTTAAAAAGGTCATTTGAAAGAAAGCAGGTCCTTTTGCTTTGAAAAAAAGACATACATAATCTAGCTCTGGGCAAAGAAGACCTCTCTCTCTATTCCGCTGCAAGCTTCTTCCGCTGTTCCCTCCAATCAGTGACCAAGATAACACACACACAAACACACACATATTCTGTTGGCGCTGGGATATATTCTTGCCCAAGTAAAAATTCCAGAGTACTGCAATGTATAACAAAGTCCTATATCTAAAGACATATTTGTGTGTGCAAAATTATGTGTGTTCTACAAGAACCGGGCTCAGAGCCTGAAATCAAATCCACACCAGGTAGAAGGTTTGCTTTGAGTAGCTGTCACCCTTCTGTTCATAAATAGTGTTACCTATAACATTTCTGTATCCTAAAAATATAGTACCGCTACTGCTATTCCCAATTGAAAATAATAAGAACGTTGTTTTGAACTAAACATATTAGGAAGCAAATAGAAAACCCAAGACTGTATTTCTCAGCTCTCCCAATATCCAGAACACAGCAAACTCTTTAAGAAATCTGTAGAAATAGCACTGAACTGCACAGTCTCTGATGTTCCAGGCAATCCTCAGTTCTTTGATTTATTTGCAAAGCAAGCAACTAATTGCATATTATCTCCCTCACAAAGAGGACAAAGGTGATTTTCATTAGCAACAGCTTATTTAATCTGGTGGTGAGGTTTCAAATTTGGGCAAGGGTTAGAGTTGTTTTTTATGCAAGCACATCAGATTCTCTCCAACCTGTTTTGATTTTTTTTAAAGCATGCAGTGTTTTTTTTTTGTTCCAGAAAATTTCACATTAGGGGTGGGGGATAACAACAATAGATTTGTTGGGCCATTTTTGTCCCAGCCCTTTTTTTTTCCATTATAGAAAAACAATGTACATGGCAAGGAGATGTAAGTTGGGG
Source organism: Pogona vitticeps (assembly GCF_051106095.1). Taxonomy (NCBI): domain Eukaryota; kingdom Metazoa; phylum Chordata; class Lepidosauria; order Squamata; family Agamidae; genus Pogona; species Pogona vitticeps. Next base: position 77,297,375 of record NC_135787.1, read on the forward strand.
ACAATAAGTTACTATTGTCCTGGGGACAATGTCATAAAATGCCTAAAATGTAAGTCTGGTTCTCTGTGGGTTTGGTATCAGTATCACAGATCTGAGGGAGTGAGAGTTCTCATCCTGGTGTATAAAAATTAAAGCTCCGGGAGTTCTTGCATGAGACTGAGCTCTAGTTTGCATGTTGAGGGAAGGTATTGCTTGAAATTTGTCACTGTATAGATATGATTGCAAAGAGAGATAGAAAAGGTGAAATATAAATTGTTCACATGGGTTTTAGTAGGGCCACGTTTGTCAAAAGACTCAGATTTCTGAGGGATGTCAGTGCTGACACCTGAATGAGTAAGTCTTATTTCGTGTGTCATTGTGGGACATCTGATTTATGAATGTTGGCAAATTCTTATCAATATTGAACTGAAATTAAATAGTTACCCATCCCTACTGAGCAAAAGCATTCTTGCTCATTGACTCCAACAGGCCCATCAGGAGCTTGGTCCAGGAACAAGGCTGAATCCAATTCCACAAGGAGAATGAAACCACATTCAAAACAGACCATTACATGTTACCAATTAATGTTCTTGCTTTACTCTCTGTATGTGGATCATGTTCTAGCTTCTTAGTCCTGTTCTACTCTTTCCCTAGATACCAGTTCAAGACAGTCACTGAAAAGTGAGTTCCTCATTGATGAATATTTTGCTATATCACAGAGAAAAAAAGGCAGTTACTGCTCAAGATCAAGAAACATGTTTCTCTGAGTAGCGACATATGCCTGATCAACTGTGCTGATTGCCATTTAAAAGCTCAGATCCTTCCACTTTACAGTACTATATTTTTACAGGAGTTCTGTTATCTCTTCCCTTCTGGCATCTTATATATAATCAGACTCATCAATATGTCACCAGGCAGCATAATTTCAAAGCTATGAGCTGGCATTTAGCAACGTGGTTGCCATAAGCATTAGCAGAGGTCATGCAGCTAAATCCTCACCAACTTGTATGAAACCTTTTCTCCCAGTTGTTTGGGGCAAATATAAGGTTATTACACTAAAGAATGAGCTGGTAGAGATAAAAAAGCAGTGTTAAAAGAACAGTACCTCCCGATTTGCAGGAGCTGTTCATTAATTTCAGCTTACAGGCACAATGCTCTCATAACCTAGAGAAAAGGGGTAGTTTGTTAATGCAGAATGCTGTAATCCTCTCACATGATCAGTTGAGAACTATGGGTATAAATATGCAGCCAAGTGCACACTGTTCTGTACATATGAGCAAGGATCTCATCTATCAACAATGTATAGTACAGTGGACCCTCTACTTACGGAATTAATCCATATTGGAACGGTGGCTGCAGGTCAAAAAGTCTGTAGGTCAAGTCTCCATTGACCTACAATGCATTGAAAACCGATTAATCCCGTAACCGGCCATTTTTGTCCCATTTTTGTTCCATTTTGGTTTCTTTCTGGTCTGTGGATTGATTCTCCAGCTGCAAGTCGAACTTAAATTTTGCGGCCAGAGAAGTCTGTAACTCAAAAAGTCTGTAAGTCGAGCCGTCTGTAAGTTGAGGGTCCACTGTATAGTGTTTGTTTGATCCTTTTTCGTACAGTGATGCCCCTCTTGACAAAGATAATCCGTTCCAGGAAAATCGCTGTTAAGTAAAATCGTCGTCAAGCAGAAAAAAATGCATTGGAATGCATTGAAAACTGGTCAATGCATTCCAATGGGGAAATACCTCATCGTCTGGCGAAGATTGCCCATAGAGAACCACCAATCAGCTGTTAAAAATCGCTGTCTTCCAAAACAGGGGTCCGGAAAGCAGCCATTTTGCAAAGGGAGGGAAGCCATTTCGCAGAGGGAACCCATTTTGCAGAATCAGAAAAATCGTCATATAGCGAACAAGCGGTTCACAAAGCAGACTCCTAATCAACGTAATGCGGATTTCCCCCATTGGAACCATCGTTTTGTGATCGCAACAGCGATCACAAAAAAGTCATCGTTAAGTAATTTTGACGTCATGCGGGGTAAGCGTCTAGCAGGGCAACACTGTATTTGTACACTCAGTGTTTTTAGCTTTAAGTACTATCCTTTTATGATGTAAACTGCCTTGGGTCCTTTTTAAGAAGAAAAGTGAGGTAGAAGATATTTTAAACAAACAGCTTTTAAAGAGAAAGTGCATTAAAATGTGCATCATTTGATACTAGTCTCATAGACTAGCATCAAAAGTTCTTATTATCAAAAAGAAAAACATAAAACATCTCCCAGTTGATTTAGCATACGCAAGTTACATGCCTGTTACCTGTCAATACAGAATTTATAAAACTGGTCTTTAATGGACTTTAAGTATGCAGATGATATCTGCTATAAGTTCTTCCCCTTACAGTTATTTGTCCCATGATAGCCAATCTGGTTTCCTCACCCAAGTTCCAAAGAGCGTGTTAGCATGTGTGTGTTGCACCACAAGACCAGAATCCAGCTGTGTGCTTCTGCTTGTTCCCTCTCTTTTCATTGAGACTGACTAGCCCTTGTCCAGCTTGCAATTTCAACCACATGTATCCAGAAAATCTATGGGCTGGGACATCCTGGAGCAGAGGTTTTTGGTATCATGTCAGACCGCAATAGAGGGGAGGAAAAGAAATGTCTATTTTGTTGGCTTTGGCCACCACACATGGTACACTGTTGGATCTTAAGCTAAGAAGTCTTGTGACATCTTGAAGACAGACATGTTTATTATGACATAAAGTGCATGTATTGCACTCCACTTTATCAAATGCATATAGTATTTGGTTGGGGGAGGGTGTTTTTACACAATCAAGGTGGAACAACGTGCAGAAAGCATCAACAGTGACAATCAAATTATTAATAGAAATCATTCTGGCAAGAATCAACGGGAGTCATTTTTGTTGTTACATTTACAAGCCTCATCAGGTTAAGTACTGTATTTTACAAGTTTATAAACCAATCAATGATTTATGCTAGGGGATTTGGGGACCAAATTTATTTCTGAATCCAGACATTTTTTGGGTTGTGCTAGTAATAAAAATCAGCATGTCATATTAATTCAGGATATTTCTTTGTTTTGAGGAGAGGGGATAGGTATTTTATAGCATAGCATAGAGTATATCCCAACATTATCGTGGCTCACTTTACAACCCTTTGCTTTTACAACCACTCCAATATTACCCACTGGCATCTGTTTTTATGACCCCTATGATATCAAAATGTGCAGCAACAGAGGAGTATAAAAGTAATCAAGTGGAATGGAAGGAAGAAGCAAAACAGCAGAGTACAGCTGGGGGAAGAAAGAGATCTATGGTGGACAGAGAGAGCCAGAAACATAGTAGTAGATGTGGGGTGGGGATGAGGAGAGAAGAGAGAGAATGGAATGGGAGGGCAGAAAGAGCAAGTGAGATGATGAAGGATGGATAGATGGAGAGAGAAAAAGTAAGATAGAGCTGATACCTATCTGAGGAGCAAATCTCTATTTAACATCGTCCACACTGGCATATACGTATGATATATGGTTTGCTGATGGCACAGCTTGGATCTCAAAAACAAAAAAACAAAAAACAAACCCACATCTGCATGTGTTTCTACTTATACTGAAACATATTTCCCCTTTAAGAATTGTCATGCACCTTTATGACCCAGCAGGAGGGCATGCATTCTTTTTGGCATGCTACTTGTTTAGCCTGCTTAGCTGGCAGACAGCAGTTATTGTGGATGCCGATTCCAAGGGAGAGTGAGAGAGAAAGTGGGGGGATAAGAAGGGAAGGGAAGCAGGGAGAGGGAAAATGGAAAGGACACAGAGAGAGAGAGGAGTGATGTGAAAAAACCCACTAATTTTACTTCACCTGACCTTCTGCAGATGATGAGGGAAACTGATTAATAGACAGCTGATCGATCTACAAGGGGCCATTTGCTGTTTGGACAGGAGAAGCACACCATATGGCACATTCCTCTTCCTTCTGACCTCAACATATCTAGACAGTCCAAGACATTACCTTGTAATTTTTATAACAACCCTATAAGTCTTATTATTATACCTCTATTGAAGCTAAAGGGCTTTGAGTGAGACAGAGAGAGAAAGGTTTGTGTAAGGCCATTTTGTGACTTCATGTCAGAGGAGATATGAGATGTAGAAAGGGAGCCTTCTGGAGGTCAGCAGCAAAGAAAGATGGAAGAGGAAGAAAAGGCCAAAGTCTGCAAGGGATGAATGTGAAAAAAAAATACAGGTCCATAGAGTTCAAACTTTTCCTTGGTTGGCAGTCAGGACTAAGTCATCTAGCCAAAAGTTTTATAGAAAGAAAGACATGGTTGCATCAAGATATCAGTTTTATCTTCCAACCATTGTAAAAGATGCATATGTGGAAGTATTCTGTTACAATTTTCGGCACCCTCATTTAGATTCCCCCCCCCCCGCTGTTCATAGAGAAGCTAAATATGAATGTGTGGACCTAAATTCACTAATCAAAATGTTTATCTGAACTAGAGCAGAGCCACTGAATCTATTGAAATGACATGCAGTATGTAGCGGCTTACCCAGTGCCCATTGATTCAAGCGGCTATTGTAAGGGGGACTAACAGTTTGATTTAGGCTATAACATTTCCCTGGCACACACATTTCTTACAAGTGGAGAAAGCAGCTAAAGAAGCTGGTAAGATTCATGTTTAATATATATATATACTTTTCAAACAGAAGCAATTATGTCAACTACAGTTTCCTCCTTGGATGTCAGATCCTCTTACAGAATTAATGAGTGGTTTAGTGAGACTTACAATAATGTAATGGGATAGAGGTTAAGACTAATTCAACAGAAAATAAATGGATGATTTATTGAATATGTCAGTGTTAAGGTCTGAGACAAATAGTGAACAGGAAAAGAAAGAATGATAAAGTCAGAAATGCAAGAACTAAACATGTTGCCATTCATCCACATGGAATCAACAGAATTACCAGCAGATCAAAAGTTTAACTCCCTCCTCCAATAAAATACTTCATATTGGCATCCGGCAACATGACTTCATTACAGCTTCTGGTATATTTAACATGGTTTCCTTTTTACCGTATCGATATATATATCTGATGATCCTGCATCACCATCATTTATCGAAACAGCACCATTCACTCCTCCACAGCTAAGTGCTTTCCCTTGCTTCTCTTATGAGCCCTTGTAGCAGAGATTTATCGCCTGTGCAAGTTTCACCTTGAGCTTTAAACTTGGAATAAAGACTCCAAGTGACTAATCACTAAAAGCCTTTGAATTCTGCTGTGGGAGAAGGAGAAGAGAAACCCTGAGACTTGGACATTTTCCCAGAAGCAGTCATTTTCCTTTCACTCTATTTTCCTGGATCCCTTATGCCACGATATGCAGCTCATTCCTAATTATTCAGTGCTTTTCATAGTTTAGCAGCCCAGATCATAGCAAGTAACAAAATGTATTATGAATGGTGCTGTACAGTTGCTGTTGTGTAGCAGTGGCTGGGAAGCTGAGCTATAAATTAAGGATCCCCCTATCAGAATCATTCCCCTTTGAGAGTCTCAGCGCAGTTATCTGAGGAGTGCTTAGTCTCAGTTTCCAAATATCCAAATCGGTGGGTAATGACACTAATCTATCTGGTGTGATTGTTTCAAAGATTACAGTAAATAATGAGTTGGACTTAGTCTTGTTCTCAAATCACATATTAAGGGAAATGCATATTTTCTACTATGACAACATTCCCTCAAGGCACAGTTCTTTCAGAGAACAGTCAGAATTGTATATGAAGCCATGTTGTCAACCAATCATAAAACAAAAGCAAGCTTGTTTATGGAATGCAGGTTGAAGCAAGCTTGGATAATGAGATTTCTTTCTTTACTCCAGGCAGCTCCATCTAATTGCATCATTTAGGTTGGACCCAAGTCATTCTTGGTGTAGACCAGTGGTTCTTAACCTTGGGTTACTCAGGTGTTTTTGGACTCCAACTCCCAGAAGCCTTCACCACCAGCTGTGCTGGCTGGGGTTTCTGGGAGTTGCAGTTCAAAAACACCTGAGTAACCCAAGGTTAAGAACCACTGGTGTAGACCATGGAAATCAATGGGACTTAACTTCATGCTTAGGTGCATTCCTAAAGGAAAGAAGGGCCGAAGGAACAACATCACAAACATGAGAAGCTCCAATATATTCCAACCCTTCCCGGGCTCTTGGTAGCAGATTGGAAGTTTCAGCAGAGTCTCTTTTTAAAATCCTTCTCTCTTTTATAGGTCTTGGTATTTTCTTTCATTTCACAAAATAAACTTCGTAAAATAAGGCATTGTGGAAAAACTTTGTAGGAAGGCATGGAATTGATGGTGGCTCACACCACTTAAGACAGCAGGAGAACATCCTGAGAAACAAGAAAGGGTTGTGGTTGTGAAGTGCAATGACCCAATGCTGAATTTGTGACTAAAGACTATTGAAGGGAAACGATGGCATTAGGCCAAAAGAAGTGAAAAGGAAAGGAAAAGAAAAGAGATATGCTTGTTATTATACTGGAGAAATCCACTTATTAATATTTCAACAGGGAAAAAAAACTCTTTAAATTTATTTTCAGAAGCACCTACAGTTGCCTTTCATGTTTCCAAGCATGTCCCTTTGTTCTTGTTAGCAGGAACAGAAACAAATAGGAAGTGACTTCAGAGAAGGAGGAAATAAATAAGCCTAGTAGTGCTGATCTACATGTAGCTCTTGAAAAGAGAAAAGAGGGGAAAAAAACTTGCTACATGTGTTGGTGCCTTGTTCCAAAACGCTCAGCATACAGCTTTGCTGCCTTCACCTTTACTGGCATGCCCTATGCTTCTGAAAATGCTGTGATTTTCTCTCATATTCAGAGAATGCTGCTGAAAACATCTTCCCCCTTAAGTGGCCTGTGGGCACATGTAGGCATGTGGGACACTATGTGGACATAGTTGTCTTAAAGGGAGGATATCCTTTGAACAGCTCTAGAATGCCCACCAGCTCCTGCCAAAAAAAAGGAACAAGAAGACTTTTTTGAGGCAAGTTGGTCTGGCCTGAAAAGATGAAGCCATAACACATTATGAAGTTTCCCGACAGGTTTACTGCTTGGTTTGACACCTACATGATTCTGCTCGTTATTGCCACATATTGAGTTCACCTTACCGTATCTCAAATTAGCATGTAATAAGTCAAACAATATTATTTATTATTTATTTAATTTATATGGTATGTGGAAGATATTAAGGAGGACTAAAGAACTTCCATGTTAAAGACATGGGTACTAACCAACAGTTTGTTTACTGAGTTTCCATATTTGTTACATTATAGGCAGTTCTATACCCTTCATATTCTTATCATTTTCCTCTAACCCAACACCCAAAACCAAGCAATTTATGCACATGATAACATATCAGGTGGGCAGCAACAATAAAAAGGTCAGCAAGGGAAGGAAGGAGAGGGAAGGGGAGGTCCAGAAGCAAGTTAAGGTCAGTTACACAGGCACAATAATAAAGCAGGAAATGATTATACCAGATTTTAGAGATTGATTGCATGTATGTCCCAGAATGCTTAAAATGACACAAATAGTTCCAGCTTTTCAGTTTTACTGTCCCAACAGCCCTCTGAAATAGGAATTGGCTGTGAGACACTGGTCCCCTCAATATCACTGGGGTTTGTTCATGATAAGAGTAAAAACGTCATAGTTTCACACTCCAGTCAGTGTACCACATATTTCTCATGAATGTCTTGTTTACTATATGCTTTCTCTTTGGCAACTAATTATAGAAGCTCATAAGACAATTTTTCTACCTGTGATAAGTTTGAGGCTTTGCAATTCAGAGGAATGACATATTTGGTTACTGTGGGATCTCTTAAAATCAACAATCTCTACCCTGGGTTGGTTTCAGTAATCTATGATCAAGTGGAACACCAAGGTGTCTAGACTGGAGGTTCTTGAACTGTGATACTTGAACCACTAATGGTCCACAAAATGCCTCTAAGGTGATCTGTGGAACAAAGAAAAGTCCAGAATATCTGTATTTTATTAATTTTTCCCCAGGGATGGAGATTGTGCCATTTTACGCTACTTGTGCAGAAGAGACTTTTCAGGGCTTTCTGTCCTGAATCAGGATGCATGTGGAGCCTGACGCACGGTTAGAACTGACTAACATTATGGGTGACTTCACATGCATTGTGTCAGAAAGACAAGATGACACTATCGAAAATATGATGTATGTGTGTGTTTGGGTTTGTAGAACCCAGACATTGGCCAGAGAGATCTCAGTGAAAGAGCTCCAAAGGTTGTTAGACATGAAGTACTGGAAATGACCGACCAGATCATCAGCCCTAGACAGCACAGCCCATGGTGAGGGATGATGTAAATTGCAGTCCAACTACATGTGGAAGGTCACTCATTCCTACAGTGAAAACATATGATCTAATTAATGAAAGGAGGAAAGAAACAGCACTAAGAATAGGATGCAGGTTGGAACAATGAAATAATATAACCACAAAATGAGAAACGAATTAAAAATGAAATCAGAATAGCCACAGAAAATACAGGAAATCAAATTAAAACAAGCAATGAAAATTTATGTGGTTAGATTGATCAGCATGAAGGCCTAGTGAATTCCATCAGTCCATCAGGTAAATAGAGTTCTAAAGGGTGCCATTTGCTGTATTTTTCAAATTCAAAGAGAGCCCCATCCTTCTGCCGAGTGTTTCCTCCCCTCTCTTTCATTGGTTAGAAGCAGTTGTTTGTTTGCTGTTGATCTGTTCAATTGGTTGCTAAGCATGAGTGCAATAAAGAAATTACAAGTCTGTAATTCCAAACAACTGTTATAAAAGATTTTTTTTTACTCTTTCTACTACAAATGTCTCAGAGTGAGTTGTTGAGGCTTTTTAAGTGTGGTTAATGAGAAAGGGGTAGCTATTGTCTTCCATAGATCGCTGTACTTCTATTGCATAGCAAAAAAGGAATTTTACCAGAAATTCAAAACTTTGCAACACCATTTTCATGCCATGGTGTAACACAAGAAGCAGATCCTGTCAAAATTCTTTTTAACTGGAAGTGGTATAGGATCCTGATCTTCTATAGGCATAGAATCCAGAGCAGGTATAAGATCCTGATCTTGCTTTCCCTGGTTACATTATTTACTTTTAGGAGTCATTTATCAATCTATGCTACTTAAGTTAAAAGCCGTGTGTTTTTTTTTCTTACATAAAGAAAGCTTCACACAGCAGTAGGCTGATTAACAGAAATGAGAGATAGGACCTAAAACTTGATTAATTTATTCCAGAGTTACAAATGAAATCTGATCAACTTAATAACTAGAAAATAAGAATCAAAGTGGGTGGTCCATAGCACTACAGATAGGTCTGAAATCAAAGGCATCTGTCAACAACAGTACGGTGTTTAAATTTGTAAGACTCGTATATAACACCTTAAATTTATATGCAGTTTTCACATACGGGTATGTGAAAATTCTGGGTTTCTGGGATTATGGATTACTTTCAATGATTGAAATCCACAATTAAGTGCCATTTATTTCAAAGGAGTCAATCCATAAGGCAGAAATTCATATTGGGTCAACTAGGGAGTGAAGATAAGTTTATTTTTCATTCTGATACACACATTTTTGCACTTCTGAATCACCATGTGCAAAGCACTGAAAGTAACTATTTTAAAAATCTATGCAAACATGCTTCTATTGGGGGAAAGCATACATGCGCACACATGCAAATGTGTGGTATAGTAAAAATGTGGAGAAATGTGTACATGGGGCAAAGTTTTCTACAAAAATGCATATATTGTGAGAAATGTGCATGTAAAGTATAGTACAATATTATTGTATACAGTTTAATAATTATGTGTCTGATTTCTTTTTAATTTTTATTCATATTCAATGGGAATAGGATTTGGGGTCAAGATATGGGGGGGTTGGGGGGATGGATATGGGTAGGAAAAGAGTAAAATTCCAGAGAGCAAGAGAGTATTTTTTTACATTGGCTTATACAGTTCTTCTAAGAGGAAGATCACAAAACAATTTAGCACATTTTACCAGAATTTCTATAGTTCTATAATAAACCTCTCCATTCCCTACTTGGACCTTCATACTCTTCTTTTATCTATACTTTCCAATCCATATTTTGATTCCAATTCCAAAATCGTTCCCAGTTTTTGAGAGTTTTTGGGGATGAACTTTCATCCAATATCTTTTTTATGAACTCCTCTAGGGACAGTACTTATTATTTCTTCCAGTATTTCCCTAATTATGTATTATCAAATATCTCATTTCTTTATCTACAATCTCAGGCATAATGTTCAGTAAAAATAGTTCCGGTTTAAATGGTACCGCGCAAGATACAATTTTTTTTTTGTAACATTTCATGTATTGATCTCCAATAATGTTTTGTTTCCCTACATGTTCACCAAATATAATAAAAAGTACCCTCCTGCATTTTACATTTCCAACATTTGTTGGAAACATTTTCATACATTTTAGACAGTTTAGCTGGAGTCATATGTTATCTATAAAACATCTTATATATTTTTTCTTTGAAGCTTACTGATTTCGTAAGTTTAATATTATTCTGCCAAATTTGTGCCCAATGCTAGTCTAGATCAATATTATGAGCAAAATTTTGTGCCCATTTTATCATAATTATGTGTCTGAATTTTTATGCAAATATGAACATCTCTCCAAGTTCTGGATCAAATGAACTGCAAATTGTACAGATGAGAAACTAAAGGAAAACTAAAGGTGACTTTTTGTCCATCTTTGTTGTTGGTTTTCTGTAATAGACATCCAGGGCAGAAACCTATTGCCTAAAGTGACTGAGAAGGGCTATTGTATAAGCAATGTCATTTATTTGCTGGGCTATTCACTGTATGTCCAGTCTTCCCTCTGTTACACAGCTAATTGTGCAATTAGTCATCCATCCACATGCATGACAAAAAGATGTGAAAATTGCTTATACAATTTCCCTTACCAGTGTGCTGTTTTTCCAATAGGATTTTGCTCTAGATCTCTTATTTACTAAAATTACAAAGACAGGCCAGAACTCTGTGCAAAATCTTTTAAAAAAGAGGATCAAAAGGGCTTAATTTGGGCATTATAAGGTCTTCCTCCTGCCCTCTCTCTTGCCTTCCTTAAGAATGATAAAGATAAAGAAGATGAAGATGATGATAAATATTGGCAGTAGAATGAACATTTGAATTGCAAAAGTCCAAGACATGAACTGATGGGAAGAACCTGGTAATTGAGCCAAGTAAACAATTTCATATGTGAGAAATAGCAAAAGCACACATGCTTCAGATTCCTAGTTCTCCAGAACATACTGGTGAGTCTTCAAAGAGTTATCGACAGAGAATAATACAGTATAGTCCTTCAGTTGCATCAGTAGCAGTTACACAGGTTGCCTTGACATCCAGTTCCAGAGTGCCTTCTGCAGTTCTTTCACCATACAGCATTTACTAAGTGTATGAATGTAATCAGTTTATCACACTCTCTGCCTAGTGAATGCCTGGAATGACATATGACAAAGAATATTATTAGAGGTTCTCATAAAACTAAAACATGTAAGGAAGGCAGGGGAAAAAACTTAATCCCTGCAGTAGTAGCAGTGGCAGCAGCATCTATAACAACAGTACAAAATATTAGATTGCACACACATATTTAGCCCACTAAATCTGACACAATAGGAAGCTTTAGTATTAGTTTTGGTTCTACTAAAGATCATTAGTCCTCATTTCCTGATCTCCCCTAAATTCCATCATGTGTTTCCACAAGGATACCAGCAGAATCTGATAAACCTCAGCTGAAATTGAAAAGGAGATGTATATTATGTGTATGCTTAATTTCTACGAGATTACAGCGTCTTGGTACAGAATCTGGGTTATCATGCCACAGAATGTGGAGTTTTACATTATCATGTGTACAGAGAGTGTGACTACACAATGAGGGAAATGCAAATTCACACTCATGAACTCACTGCAAAGTCACACTGGGGAACTCAAGTCTGCTGATTTTAAGTAGCCACACTTAAACCAAACTGCTTGCTTGCAGTGCTGCTTACAACCCCACAAGTAGTGCTGATCAAAGGACTGCATTAACAAGATTCTTCCTCTTCCTCTTCCTCTTTCATCAATTTCATCAATTGTCAGTTCTGACATGGTGCGTTGGTCTCTGTTCTTAACCTCTTCAATAAAATAAAATAAACAGGAGTGTTTCTGAGGAGGAGAAGCTTTAAATAAAAAATAAGGAAAAGTGTGAGGAGAGAGATTTTGCTGTAGAAAGCGTGTGCTGTTGTTTCCTTGTGTGTGAGTGCATGCTCTTCCTCCCACCCTCATAAAGTAAGAAGCAAAATGGAAGGTGCTGTGGTTCTGGGTGCATGTATAGTTCATCCTCCCTTCTGCATTGGTTCACACATTCAGACTCCTTTGAACCAATTAACATGGTTAAGCAAGGCACCACTGTATATCAGATTATCACTTCTAGTGAAAGATTCATGCTATTATTTTGTTCCTGCTTCCATGTTCTTTCAATCATGATTTTAAAATTGTAAACAAAAAGTATTGTCAGTCAATCTTAAGTAGGAATAAATCTAGAAATGTTTAAACAGGTATCAGTTTATAGTGTTGTCGGTGGCAACTGATGTGGTTCAAGTGTTACTCAAATGAGTTATTGTTCTTTATATCCTGGGGAGAGGGACCATGACAGGAGAGAAAGAGAGAGAGAGAGAGAGAGAGAGAGAGCCCAGCCAGACTACTGACAAGAAGACCATACACCAATACTTTTGGGTTAAGCAATATTCATGTAACATTTATTGATGGGGCATAAGACATAGAACATAAGACAAAAGGTATCAAGAGACCTCTATTTTATACTTCCCATTCACAGAAGATACTCACTCATCCAGAAGGCCCTTCTTTGACAGAGGATCAGTCCTCAGAAAGGGTGATGGGAGTAATTGTTGCAGTGCTGTTGAAGCCCTTCCTGGGTCATCCCTCTTATAGGCCTTTTCCTTGTGGGCTGTGTTAATGGGCTACACCTGGGCTGGCACAAGCACATGAGGGCAGACCCTGGCTTCCTGGGCAGATACAATTTGCTGATGTCAAACGAAACTGCTCTTTGCACGTATCTCCCGCTGCAGATGTGGTCGCTTTTTATTTATTTATTATTTATTTATTATTAGATTTTTATCCCGCACCTTCTAGACAAAGTCTACTCAGGGTGGCTTACATAAAATCATTCATAAAATAATATACATATACAGTTAAAACAGCAATTTAAATTAACAAAATTGACATTGGTCAAGATGGAATGAATAAAGAAAACTAAATAAAAAGAAAAATCAAGTATTGATAGGAGGGAAGGCCTGCATAAAGAGCCAGGTTTTTAAATAGCTCTTAAAAACACCCAGCGAGGGTGCCAGGTGAATCTCTGATGGCAAACTCTTCCAAAGTCGAGGGGCCACCGCTGAGAAGGCCTGGTTTCTTGTTCTTTTTTTTCTGACCTCTTTCGACATTAGGCCCCTCAACTTTCTTTCCTGACTATGATGAGTGACTCGAGTAGATCTAGGTGGGAGAAGGCGTTCTGCTAAGTATTGAGGTCCTAAACCTAAACTGCTTCCCTCATCCTCAAGCCTGCTTTCTCCAGTTTTAGTTATATTTGGACTTCTTCTTCCAGTTCACTTCCCTCTTGTCTGGGCAAAACAAATGCAAACGTTCAAACCTTTGCCCACGCAGCAGTCTCTTATTAATAATGAAACTGTATCTGTCTGAAACTTGCACCTTCTTTTGCAACTCTGTATTAGACACACTATCCCTTGCTGTCTTCCATCTTTTGTTTAGGCCTGGGTGCTAGTCTTTTCTGGAATCCATACACTCTCTGTTACACACTACCACTCATAACACAAGTTCAATCTTCAGACTTCTCACTTTGTTGCACAGAAATGCTCTGACTTCATTTGCTGACCTTGAAATTAAATTAAATTTCAAAAATGTAGTTCAGAAGACGACTTCCTTCCCAACACAGTAGAGATAAGAAACGGGGGTTATTTATTGACTGAGAAGTAACAGCATAGTAATTTTTTCATGCTGCAGTTCAGAGAATGGGAAATGTTCAACTCAAAGATCCAAGTTAAGACATCTGTTGGAATTCTTTAAAATTAAAATCATTACAATTAAGATGATACTGGAAATTGTATATGTTTTATGATCAAGAGAACTGAATGCTGGAATATTTTGTCTGGTGGCAGACAGTTGAGGCCTCCTGGACGTTTAACTAAATCTCTTATAATCTCTTATTGTAAATTATACTGATTAGGGCTGATAGCAACTGTAAGCAGAAGACATCTGCAGGACCACATTTGTGCTTGCCTGATTATTTTAGATGGGGCTTTGCAATTAGATTCTAAACTATTTCCATGATTTTCCTTCAGCCTCTTACTTGCCCAGCCTGCTGCCTGGCACAGCCATAATCTAAGGTCTTCTTGAAAACAAGCCAATAATGTATGATATAAAGATTTAAACTTTTGGCGATCTAAGAGCGGTTTTTTTCCTGATTGCACTCTATGAACCAGCTCATTTCCAGTTCTAGTCCACTGGATCTGTGCACAAGGCAATCTGGAGAGTTCATTGATGACACTTCATTTGGACTTCTATAAATTAATCTTCTAAAATTTAATGTGAATCATTCAGTTTTTTTCCCTAACAGGTATTAATTCCCTTTTGATGCTCATCCAAAATGGGTAGTTCTGGAAGCATACTAAAACTGTTCATAAAGAGTCTCTACTCTCTTTTTTATTTCTGAGGATTGTTCTTTTATCTAAAATCACTTATAAACAATATAATATTAATAGATCATTTAAAATATAGACACAAACTGTTTAGAAAAATGATATTAATATTCTTTGGAACTCTTGCTGATGAGTTTTTAAAACTCATGGAGAAGACCAAGACTTCAAATTCAGCTTTTTCCTTGAATGTTTGACTTTTGATTTATTCTAGATATAGCAGTGTGAAAATGATTAACTAATATTGCCATTAAATTTGTGCAAGGAATGTGTGCTGAAATGTCAGTGATATTTGAATTTCCATTGACTGCACTGAGGACTTATGTGGAAGAAAAAACTATCATGTTAAGTAACTACCTATCACTGCAGAAATCCCCTAGACTATATATTTGTTTTTATCCAAGCATAGGAGCTCAAGCATACCTCACTCTCAATACACAAATTATGCCTTCTGGCTTATGGTGATCCCAATATGGGTTTTGAAGGTCAAGAAATATTCAAGGAGTAGTTTACCATCACCACCCTGTGAGTCTCTGTGGCTGACTGGGGATTTGAACCCAGGTCTCCTGAATCCTAGATCGACACTTGTATCAACAACACTATACTGGTTATCAGTTTTCCTCTCAGTTAATACCATTTGACAGGAACCAAAGAGTAGCTAATTCTGGTTCATACTACTTCTACCTTGTAACAAGTATTTACAAATCTTAATGACCAATATCTTTCTGTGTACACTGCTGAACTTCACGTTTCTCAAAAGTGCCATGAAGAGTGCCTCCCCAAAACAACCAACCAACCAACCACCTGATTTTCACCTAACAGATTCAGGTAGCCTGTTCAAGGTTGATTCAACTTTCCATCCTTCTAAGGTCCTTAAATTAAGGAAGGGAAGTAATGTGTACCCTGCATAATTACATTGTAAATCACTCAAATAGTGCTTTAAGTACTATGGGGTGGTATATAAGCAGCACTCTTTAACAGAACTGATACTAGCCTAGCCTGATATGGCTGTCATGGGACAAATAGCTACTTTCCATTCCAGTATATTTTTATTAAACTACAATTAAAAAAAATCCTTTTAAAACCTGGACTCCAAACTATTTGTAGCTGTTCTACCAAAGAGTGGCTTACCTTTCCTCCCAAATCAACAAGGACTTAATTCCTGTGTGATATGTAACATACTACTAATAATAATTGCCATAACAGCCATAATTGCTATCAAGTCAATTCTGACCTATGACAGCCCTTTTCAGGATTTTCCAGGTAGAGAATACTTGGAAGCTGTTTACTATTCCCTTTTTCTGTGGGTGCTCTGGAACTGTGCAGCTTGCCCAAGTCTACATAGGCTGGTTCTACTCACAGGACACACAGTGGGGAATTGAACTCCCAACCTCTGGCTCTGCAGCCAGTTAACTAAACTTCTGAGATATCCAGCCAGCTGATATTTAATATAGCAGGTGCCAAACTGAATAACAATGTCTAATGACCTCTTGTAGGCTTTCAGCTCTGCTTTTCATTAGCTTAGCTATGCAAGGAAGACATGCAATAATAATTTTATTTTTCCAATGTGCTCTCTTAAAAAGCAGAAGCTGCCGTTTACCTGAACAGAAGATTATTACAGAGCTATTCTTGATAATGAGCATTTAAAATGAATAATTAGATGGCGAAATCATAACTAAAGGAACTTTTCAAATGATATCGTGATGATTTTTTTAAAAAATGAATCTATTTTCTTGTCTTTTCCAGAACATCTGCCTTGTTCCTATTTCGCATCACTTTCCTTTTTTCACTGCAAATAGTCTGTATTTTCACTCTGAACAGTTCCTATGTCAGTGTGACTTCAGTTCACAAAGCAGAAGGAACTAAATGCATATTGGATTAGGAATCCATGAATCACTTCTTAGGGTACCAGCATCCAGTGACTGCTACTGAATTTCCCATCCTTGCCACAGCTGCAAAAAACAAACTCCATGGCATATGCTATATCTCACCCTATGCTGGCTCAAAGCCAGGATCTTTAGAATTAATCAAAGCTCTCTAGCTGAATGTGTAAATTTCTCTGTTATGCTTTCTTCCTTATAGGAACATTTTAACATCTCAAAACATTGCTTCTTCAAATTTGAGAAATGGATCATTTCTTATAATTTTTTTTTAAAATTCCAAAATGTGCTTTGCCAGGGACACCCACCCACTTTCCTTCCTTCCTTCCTTCCTTCCTTCCTTCCTTCCTTCCTTCCTTCCTTCCTTCCTTCCTTCCTTCCTTCCTTCCTTCCTTCCTTCCTTCCTTCCTTCCTTCCTTCCTTCCTTCCTTCCTTCCTTCCTTCACATCCACAGTGGCTTATAAACAAAAAAATATAATGTGGAATAACTACAATAACAGCACAAAGCACTGAAAAAGACACAAGATAGCTGCAATAAAACATCATAAAAGCCCTCTCTCCACTGCACCTAAAAAGAAAGAAACATAGTATTGGTGATCAAAATGAAGTTTTTCAAGACTATGGGCCTTTATAGAAACCGAGAGTGGGCAAAATGTAGCACACTGGCCCCACACATGACCCACAGCAGCAATTCTTTAAACAATGAAATAGCTGCTTCTGCTCCCTGAGGCATCCAGAGGTGACATTTTTGGCTAGGCACTGGAGGATGCCCTAGAGCTTCCAAAATAAAAAATCCACATTGTAAGTGGCTGTTTGGGCATTTAGGTTTTGTTAGCTTAAGTTTGGGACACACTTCTGGGCCTACTTGGGGGGTGGCAGGTTGTGGGATCACATATTTTGCCTCTATATCCAGCTATGTTAGGCACCCAGATATAAACAGGAAGCTTTTATGAAAATAGCAGAAGTCTAATGGGGATGGGACAAAGTAGGAAGGATGTGCCAAAGT
This sequence comes from Pogona vitticeps, assembly GCF_051106095.1. Lineage (NCBI taxonomy): Eukaryota > Metazoa > Chordata > Lepidosauria > Squamata > Agamidae > Pogona > Pogona vitticeps. Next base: position 77,315,016 of record NC_135787.1, read on the forward strand.
CTGGGCCCATTATCTACAGAAATCTGACATGTAGGGCTGCCCACTCTCAGGGCTGAAGATTCAGGGAACTGCTTAGCTTACTTTTTATTTTCTTCTCAGCCTGCTTTGGTTATTCTTGAATTCTTGGCAAGCTGAAGTTGGGAGTATCATACCATTTGGAGGAACAACACTGTGACTAGAAATGGGCATGGACCTTTGGTTCAGTGGTTTGGCCCTCAAAGGAACAGGTGTTTGGCAGTTCTCAGCCCTGCCTGCTCTGGTGAGTGCCCGCTCAAAGGCAGAGCCCTGGACTTCCTTGCCCCACCTCCTCCAGGTGCTGCCTCTGAGTGAACACCCACTGGAGGAGGCAGTGCTGGGAAGTGCTGAACGCCTGTTCATCCAAATGAGGAACCAGCACAAACTGCTGAACTAGTGACTTGCGCCCATCTCTACTCATGATTCATGAGTAGAGATGGGGATGAATTGCCATTTTGGAGAGTTGTTGTGCTTTGTGATCTGTCAAAGTTGATGAAGCACGAAGCACAAATATCCTCCCCATGAACCAACAAAGCACGAATATATTTGTTGGCTTATGGGGGGGTGTCTTTAAAAAGCTGACCCCTCCACTCCCACAGCCTGCCCCCTGCCCCCTGCCACTACTCCTGTTGCTTCCCTACCTTGGCTGCCGCAGTCTGTGCCGCTGCTGCTGCCGCCATCCATGGAGGCTTGTGCCATGGCGGCCTCCTCAGTCACCATCCAGCACTGCTTGCTGCTATGGCCTGCCTTAAATGAATCTAGGCTGCCTAAGAGAAGCTGCAGCCGCCAATTTTGCAAAGGGTAGCCTGGATTAACTTAAGGCAGGCTAAGGGAATCTGGACTGCCCTTTGCAAAGATGGTGGCTGTAACTTCCCTGCCCTAAAAGAAGTTGGAGCTGCCATTTTTGCAAAGGGCAGCCAGTGTTCCTTACAGCAGGCCATGGCTGCAGAAGCTACTGCAGTGGGCAGCAATGGATGGCGGCAACAGCGGGTGGCAGTAGATGACAGCAGTGGTGGGCAATGGTGGATGGTGGCAGTAGCTAAGGTAGGGAGGGGAATGGGGCAGGGGATAGGCTGTGGGGCTGGCTGGCTACCTATCAGCCCACTGATCAGCTGATTGGTGGGCCCATAGGCAGAATGGGAAGGCCATATGAAGAGTATGGGGGATGAATAAAAATTGGGAAATATTTGTCCCTTCCTATTTGTTGGGGTCTCTGGAATTGATGGATATGAAGGGATGAATAATTAACAAATCAGCAAGTTTTTGCAAACATCATGATCCCTTTTTTTATTCGTCCCCATGTCTACTCATGAGACTTCTTATTGCACAACCCCTGGTGGTAGCAGCACAAAACTTAGAAAATCTTTGACTTTCTAACCCTTGCCTGTATTGCCTCTGTAACATCATAAAGCTTTTCCTTTAAGCTGAGATTTTGGCCATAAAACTTCTGAGAATAAGATGTTGATGGCTTGGCAATTCTACATGGGACAAGGGGCTATTTCATTAAATTCTCCTCCTCCCTTTCTGTTCAGCCTTATGTCAAATTGCATTTACTATCTCTTGTTTCTAGACAATATATAAGCTAGTATCTTAATAAGAATCACCACTGTTATTAAAACAATGTACTTAAAAATTTAAAAGGTTTTGTTAACAGGAGGAATGCAGTGCCTTGGGCAGGCAATGAGGGGAAATGAGGTGGTTTATAAACCTTTGACATCTATCAGCTTTCTGCTCATAAAATAATCCCAAGAAGATTAAAAAAAAATCTGATAATCATTGCTGGGTGCACTGTGCTACGATTCAGCCTTGAGGGCACAACAAGCTGTGAACAAGTGTATTAGCCACAGATCAAAAGAGCCCATGAATGACTTTGCATTTTTAACCTCTGACCGAATCACACACTTTCCTGAGTATTCCTGCTGTTAATTGGGTGCACTTAACAGATAAGTAGCAATAAGGGGAAAGCTGCTACTGGAAGGGAAAAGTCTATGATTAATTATGGCATACAGTTTCAATTATTTGAAAGATTTGTGTAAGACACATATTTTTCCAGCAACAGTATTAGTATCCCATGCCATCCCTTGAATGTTTTTTTATTAGTGTGTTTTGCATAGAGGAAAGTATGAATCACAATATTAAAAAGATTCAGAAATATTATTAAATTAACATAAAAAACCATTCAGATGAATCTCTCTCTGTGTGTGTGTTTGTGTTTGTGTGTGTGTGTGTGTGTGTGTGTGTGTGTGTGTGTGTGATATTTTACAGAGGCTGTGACAAAACAACATTTATATATATAGGAATATAGTGGGCAGTTTTGAAGAATAGCTGTGCTATAAAAATATGTGAGTTTAATAAATAGTTTCACTAAAGATCCCCTCAAAAAACCTTTGAAAATGTTGTTTGACAGAAATACTGATAATTCTCTTGTATGTCACAATTAGAGATGGGGCAAATCAAAAATATGGTGATTTGTTTTGATCCGTTATTCCTCAAGGTTAACAAATCAACGAATATGAATATACGCATATTCTTCAACGAATCAACAGATCGATCCATCGATTCATCTGCACTTTAGATGGCTATAACACTGTCCCCCCGATGACCTAGAGACATCAAATTTGCAGAAAAGCCTCCTCAGATGCTTTTCTATAACTCCTAAAAGTTGGTGAACATTGGATCACAGACCCCTGAGTTATATAGTCACAAAGAGGACCCCCTTAGGAAAGCTCCTCCCAGGTACTTAGAGAATCCAGAATCACAACGGAGCTTCCTATGTCTTTCCCCAACACGCCTGCCCACTTTGGTGAAGATTGGATATCGGAATTCCAAGTTATTCGCCCACAAATTGGGTCACCCCAGGAGAGTTTACCACACGGCACAGAAGCCCCTGGCATTGAGGGAGTTATATTTAGCCCCAGCAGAATGAGAGATCCCTTTGGCAGAGGCATGCATGACATTACATTTGCCAGTGAAGCAGAGGTTGCCCTCAAGAGGACTGGAGGCAAGGAGGTATTTGGCATCACAGCAGGCTTTTTGGCTCCGTCAGGCACTGAGAAAGTTGGCAGCAGGAAAACAGTCTCTCTTGACCCCATTGGGCACTGAGAGAAAAGGCAGCCGGAAAGCAGGCTTTTTTGGCCACATTGGGCACTGAGGTAGTTGGCAGCAGCAAAGAACCGTGTCTTGCCCCATCGGGGCCCTGAGGCAAAAGGCAGCAGAGCAGACTCTGGTCTTCTTCAGCAACATCAGATTTGCCTACAAAGGAAAGGTTTTTGTCCCCAGGAAGCAACTGAGGTTGCTTGCAACTCCCAACAGCACCAGCAGCACCATCAGATGAACAGGGTTGGTGCTACTAATCCACAGGGCCATGGGGCTATCGGAAACAGATGAGCTCTGCAATCTGAAGCCGGGTGATGGGGCAATAAAGATGCTTGTTTAGAATGAAAAACCTGGAAATTGCAACCTGGCTGCTGAGACCATCCGGATATGATAAAGATAGCCCTCAGAGGTTGGGGGGAGCTTAGACAGAGAGGCCCTCTTGGCACGGGTTGAAAACCAGATGAGTTGTGCAGTCTGAAGCTGGGCAATGGGATGATGCCTGGACAGGCTTTGGGTGGGGCTGAGACAGGCCCTCTTTGGCACAGAGGACACCCGGACAGGCTTTGGGTGGGGCAGAGCCTAGGAGACTCAACTTAGTTCCTGAGACTGCCCGGATATGATAAAGATAGCCCTCGGAGGTTTTTTGGGGGTGAGACAGGCTGGCCCTCTTGCCACATTCGAGGATGGGGACAGGCTTTGCATGTACCAAAAGAGGGTTGGCTAGCACTCTAGTCACATCCAGGGATGCCGGAACAGGCTCTGGGTGTGTCAAGAGGGTTGTCTGGCCTTCTTGTCTTGTTTGGGGGTGCCGAGACAGGCTCTGGGTGTGCCAAGAGAGAGTTTAGGCTTGGATGCTAAGAGGACCAGCCTGGGTCTGCCCCACCAAAAGGCTGTCTGCACGTCACCCCATCACCAAATTGCCTGGCTTCAGATTGCAGAGCTGATCTTGTTTAACCTGTGCCCAGGCAGGAGTTCTGTTAGCCCACCAGGACTACATAACACAGCAGGCAGGCAGGGAGGCAGAAGGTGGGACAAACTTTGCCTGCCGGGACTACGTAACCCAACAGGCAGGGAGGGAGGCAGAAGGTGGAACAAACTTTGCCTGCCGGGACTACGTAACCCAGCAGGCAGGGAGTGAGGCAGAAGGTGGAACAAACTTTGGCTGCCAGGACTATGTAACCCAGCAGGCAGGGACGGAGGCAGAAGGTGGAACAAACTTGGAAACAGCAGCAGGCATGAGTTCTACAAAAATTGGCCCACTGGGCCAACATGACCCAGCAGGCAGCAGTTATCCTGGTGAAGCACCTGGAAACAGTAGCAGGGAGGAGTTCTTTAAAAATTGGCCCGCTGGGCTGACGTGACCCAGCAGGCAGCAGTTATCCCGGTGAAGAGCCTGGAAACAGCAGCAGGGAGCAGTTCTACAAAAATTGGACCACTGGGCTGACGTGACCCAGCAGGCAGGCAGGCAGGCAGGCAGGCAGGCAGGCAGGCAGGCAGGCAGGCAGGCAGGCAGGACTTAGTTAGAACTTGGCCCAAGGAGGCGACTGGAATCAGTAGCTGGAATTTTGATGGAGTGGCAGGTTTACAGGCTGGCAGCCAAGTAGTCAGGTCTTTTTTTTCTAGGAGGACTGGAGGGTGGGCAGGTGGGCAGGCAGGCGGGCAACGGGCAGGTGGTGTGTTATTGGAACCCTACCTCTTTGGGTTCAGTGAGGGGAAGCCCAACAAGAGAAGATTCACTTTGATGAATGACAGTCTCCCAACAGTAACGGGATCCGAACATGAGCTGCGTGATCGGAGTATGTCTCTGAGATGGGAAAACACATGCTCGCTCTGGACACTGGTGGGGGGGATGGAAAGGAGATCCATGGCCACATTGAACAACTCTGGCCATATGACTAGTTTCCTAGCTCAGTAATGGAGGGGATTGGACTGGTGGGGCTGAGGGGGCTCAGCCAGATATTCCCGCACCATTATCTCTGCCAAACCCTCCTCAGCTGGCTATCTTTCTTCTGAGACAAGTGCCAAGGTCACCACAGAGCTCCAGTAATTTGGTGGTGAATGGAGCCTTCTACAGAAGTCCTTCCCTGTGGTTTGGGCAAACCACTCTGCCCCTTGTGATCTGATGTTCCCATTGCCCCACACAAGCGTTGTGCCCCCAACACCCTGCAGACATCAGTGGAGAGCTCCGTTCTCCACTCCTCAAGGTCTGAGGTGCGTGCTGCCAAGCCCCCTTGTTTCAAGCACACAGGCAGGCCAGGCAGTAAGCTCTGTCACTGTAGACAGGATGGAGTCGCTTCTGCCTGCCTGCCTGCAACCTCTTCACCCAAGCCCTGGTCCATGGAAGGAGGGAGGATCCTGGTGCCACAGGAGTCTCCAGGGACTGATTGAGGGCATGAATCAGGGGGATGACGTGCCCCAGGCTGCTATATAACCACACAAGATGTCCATGATTTCCAGGAAGGGCTTGAGCACCTCCGCGATCTGGGAGAGGGCCAGCCAATCCATGGCACTGATGCCACCTCTCTCCCCCTGGGTAGAATGGGCATGGAGGACATGATGTCCTCCAAAACAGCCTTCTGCTCCACCAGGCGGGACACCATGGTGTAGGTGGAGTTCCACCTGATGGGCAGGTCTGTCAGGAGAATGTGGGTCTCCTGACCCAACTCCTCCTGACTCTCACGCAGCTGGCAGGCAGCTTTCAGGCTGTGGGAGAACTGGCACACCAGTTGGTGCCATTGCTCCAGGAGTGCCCATGTCTCCTGGGTGCCTGCATCCCACTTGGATTTGACATGGCTGACCAGGTCTAGGGCACCACACACCACAAAGTGTAATTTGTGCGCCATGCATACGATGCCCTCAAAGCCTGTATATTTGGGTGGAAAAAGAAATTCACCATGGAAAAGGAAATAGAGGGCCAACTCCCGTTCTTAGATGTCATGGTCCTATGCAAAACTGACCTCTGACGGGACACAAGGTCTACAGAAAACCCACCCACACAGACCGGTACCTACACAAAAACTCCAACCACCACCCACAGCAAAAAGAGGCATAATCAAAACACTGGTAGACCATGCAAATCGGAACTGTCAAGCTCAGTTTCTCAGCACTGACCTCAACCATCTGAATTGGGCCCTACAGGCAAATGGCTACTCCAAAAATGAAATCACAGGAGCCATCAAACCAAGAAAACAACACTGAACTGAAGAAGAAAAACAGCCACCCACAAATAAAGTATTTCTGCCATACATCAAAGGGGTCACGGACCGCATGGGGAAATTTTTGAAAAAGCACAACCTACGAACAGTATTCAAGCCCACCACAAAAATTCAACAAATGTTACGGTCAGCAAAGGACAGAACGGACCCCCTCACCACTGCAGGAGTATACTGGATAACTTGCAGTTGTGGCCAGGAATATATTGGAACCACAAAACTAATCATCCACACAAGAATCAAAGAACATGAGAGACACTGCAGACTAAAACAACCAGAAAAATCTGCAGTAGCTGAACATGCCCTGAAACAAACTGGACATGAAATTCTATTTCAAAATACTGAAATACTGAACATCACCAGCAGTCATTGCGGTAGACTGCACAGGGAAGCCATTGAAATCCACAAGCACTAGCAGAACTTCAACAAAAATGAGGAAAGTGTGAAGTTCAACAAAACTTGGCTCCCAGCTCTCAAAAATACAGCGTGCAAAAGGTCAACAAACTCTACCGAGCCACTACACACAAAAGACCAGCTAATAACACCCATCAACCACAGTGACAGATAATCTCTTCTCCTTATTACAACAATACACCCACAACAAGACACACTAATCACCCATCTACAGAAAAAGACAAAAAGCCTATTTCACAGCCATAAATACTGCACTCCCAAGCCAACTACACCAGAGCACAGAGTGCTGTCCTCTGAAGATGCTGGCCACAGAGACTGGCGAAACGTTAGGAAGAACAACCTTCAGAACACGGCCAAAGAGCCCAAAAAACCCACAGCAACCATTAGATACCGGCTGTGAAAGCCTTCGCAAATACAGTATGTGTAAATTTTATTTTTAGAATGATGGTGGTGTAATTCTTTTACTAAAATGTGACCTGCCTGCCTAAACAAAGCCCCCCTCAGTATAATGTAATTAGGGAAATTCCCCCCAACCCACTGTGGCAGAGAAGCCAAAAAAGTCCAGAAAGAAAAGCCTTGCCAGCAAAGTCTCAGTCAGACACCCCTACACCCAAATACGTTTTGGAAGAAAAAGGAATGATGGATCCAGCCACCCACCAAATTCCCTGAGAGACACAAGCTTCCATAAAATGAACTTTTGAAAACTGAATAATCCTCCCACCTAGACACGTACACACAACAAATTTGGGGAAAGGAAAAAAATGATTCTTCTCAAATAAACGTTTGAAAACTGAATATAAAGGAAGAGGTTCCACAGTCACACGACAACAGTCCACACACACACACACACACACACACACACACACACACACACACACACACACACACACACACACACACACACACACACACACACACACACACACACACACACACACACACCCCACAAGCCTCCAGGAAAAAAAAATGGTTTGATTGATTTGAATTTGAAATGAAATTAAGCCCTTCTGAAGAAGTAGCCTAAGCTACTTGAAATCCCTCCCCAAATTCCCAGTAAAGTTGTTGATGATTGATGAATGATGATAAAAAAGAAAATATATAAGTCTTTGCTTTGCTGCTGCAAAAGTGAAACTGCAAGAGCACCAGCAAGCAGCAACTGTCCTCACTCCAAAGAGCACAAACAGATGTGGGGAACGGCCTGACGGGAAAAGCTTATATGAAGCATCTGTAAAAGTAGATACATCTTTCAGCAGCGCTATTGGCTGCCGGACATGCCAGTCCAGGATCTCTGTCCTGATTGGCCAGAACTTCGAATTGGTGCCAGCAAGCTCAGAGAGGTAACGAATATAGACAAAAATGAACAGATCGATAAAAAAAAAAGAGGAAATATTTGTCAAGCCATATTAATCCTGATTTAAAATTTTACAAATATGTATCGACAAATATATGATAAATCGGCTATATTTGTCAGAAAAACTGATCCATTTTTATATTCGTCCCCATCTCTAGTCACAATCTCTTATGCCTATTTCCTAACTGAAGTCTCATTAACATCTGGGGGATTTACTCTGAAATGTGTACACTTTGTAAAGGAATCCTTTATTTCTTTACCAGAAAAATGTATCTGTAAAATAACCTAAATGCCTTTGAATAATAATTTGAAATAAAGAGAAACAGAGAAGCAAGTCTGCATTCAAAAATGAACTGAACAATATTGTTAAACCGGCCTTTTACATTTAGAAATCCTACAGTAATTCTCTTGTCTTACACATGAGGTAATGTTTTTGCTTGGTTGCCAAGCCGTGGATTTGTTTGGAAGAGGTTTGTAGAGTTTTCCTCGCCCAGCAATGGGCAACATGTTACATATGAGACTCTGGAGCCCCAGGGCCAGGCCAGGTATTCTCTAATATGCCTCCCAACCATCAGAGCAACAAGATCCCTTTTACTTTCTAGATATCATAGGGGGGTTATTTCAACAGGTTTCCAGCTATCATTTAGATCCAAAATGACTTCTGATTACTCTTGATTCTGGAAACAAAACAGAAGAGAACCAAATAACAAACAGGCAGGCAGATAAACAAACGAATGAACAAACCCAAAGCCACCACTCTTTTGCCTGGAACAAATCTGGAGGAGTAATGTGGTAAATTCTTCTCTATGCTTCCTAGAGGGGATGAAGGCTATTTTAATTTTTTTAAAAACGTTAATTGACAAATTTAGGGATGTGATGAGTACATGCAAAATTGTTCATTATTTGTAATTTTCAGAATATTGCCATGCCAAGATCCCCCACAAGTTTCATATCCACAGACAAGCATCCAAACAATATTTTAGACCTGAAACCTAATGAATATTACTCTTTCCTTAACCCTTTATTACTCCAAACCTGCTGGAATAGAATAAAGTAGCCCAGAATAGCAAATTTCAAGTAGGATAGCGCAACCAAATTCATAACACACATGTGACTAGATGAGATAAATGCAGCAAGCCACAAATCTTCTGCAGAAACAGCATGCCATTTTCTACCCATTCCAGGTAGAACATTAATTTTGAAAAAAATATATGCTGGAACAGAGATTTCTGAGACAGTCCAATCAAATTCAAATTTTCTGCCTGGTGATGTTTTGTGGCTGGTTGCATCAATCCTCTCAAGCTGTAGGGGTTGGGTGAATTTGGTTGGGCTGGCCGACTCGGTAGTCACCCTTTTGGGCTGTTTTTTACAATATGGATGTTCTGTTTGTAATGGGTACTGAAACGTTGCTCCAGGGCCATTTTTTGGCCGGTTCCATTTGTGCCCCTTTGTTGAATGGATCTGGTAGATTTAGTTGGGCTGTTCCAGGCTGTTTTTTGCTACATCATTTTTCTGCCCTGAATGGTACCTGTTGCTGTTTCTGAAAACTGTCGCTTTTTGCATCCATCATGTGCATTGTGAATTTAGTTGGGTTATCCTATGTGGAAATCGCTGTTCTGGGCCATTGTGTTCCATTTTGGTGGGTTTTGGGGGGTAATAAAGGGTAACGAAAGAGCAATACTTATTAGGTCTATTGTCTAAAATATTATTTTAGTATTTATCCAGCACATCCCACTGTTATTGGCATCTATTTTTATTAAGAAATCTCCATTGTGTTCCATTCCAGCTTTTACCTAGCCCTCAATTAAGCACAAAACATGATGAAAGATATAATCTTAAAGCTGTTACTTTCTTTTATTCTTTCTTTCTCTGTTTATGATGACAAAAACTGACATGCACCACAACTACACCTATGTCCAAATGTGCAGTGAATTTGCAGCAACTTTGGATATGTCACATGATGCACATCCTGGTGTGGTTTAAAAAGTGTGCCTTGGTGCCATTTTTCAAGCGCACCGGGGTTCCCATCATTGGCCAACCAGCTCTGGGTGATTTCCCGGCTATTGGCAACAATGGAATTGGGTCTTGACATGTGGTTGAAAAGGCATTACTGGAGATGTTCTTCAGACAAGTACAGCATTGCTGCCCAGTCGCCTTGGCACTGGCTAGCTGGCAATGATGTTCTTTTGAGGAGGGGGAAGCTCCAGTAACTCCTTTTCCCCGTCATGTCAAATGGTTGAGCAGCTGCTCTGACACACCCCCCCCAGCACTATCATCAGCAGCAGTAAGCCTTCTGACCGGCAGCTACTCCATGTCCTTCTTTGATGCAAGGAATCGCATTAAAGCAGGACATGTGAAACAGGTATTTTCGTGCCTATTTTCGGATAACTGCAGTAAAACGCTTACTGTAGGTTATCTGAAATGTGTAGTTCCTGCTATGGCTGCTGTTTTGAAAATTGCCACAGTGATGGACCAAGGAAATCATAAGAGTTCTTCAGCAGAGAAATATAGAAATGGTCCCTAAAGGATGGGGAATTTGTAAAGGGGGAGAAAATTCTCAATTGCCAGGAGATCTAATATTTGATGTGAAACAAATACCATATCTCTAGACAATTTTAATTGGCTTTTGATATTCCTTCACCCTTTTATTTTGCTGTCTTTATAGTAATAATAAATCTGTAAGTCAGTTATTTTGAGCTTGATGTCTGCATATATAAAGGCAAAACTGACTGAAATAAAGGAACATATTTTTATAAGCCATGTCTAATAATGTTCGCTGTTACATTCTTGACTGTGAGAATCATTTCCTAGTGCTTTGCTTCATGGAGTATCTATTCCTCCATAAGCCTATTTAAAGTGCTAATAGACTTAAGAACCTGTTTGTAATGGAATATGTATATGGTCTAAGAAGTAGTCTAATGCATTCAAACTCAAGACTCTCATATTAATTTTCTCAAGACTCTTGAACACTTTATAGTGCTAATTACGTCTATTACTGTGTCATTTGCTTGGGAACGATATGTATGTTTGCCTTCAAAAAAAGAGAAATCCCTAATTTTGCTTAGTAATGAAGAAAGTTCTATTTCAGTAAGCTTCTCAGATCTAATGACTCTGATTTCATTTAGAAATAATAGGTTTACGCACACAAAGAATAGTGACACATATGTTTAATGCCGATAACTGACTGCTTATCGAATGTGCTCTAATTAGGCACTCCTGCATTACAGGGGATAATATAGATTCTGCCAGGACACAGTATATGAAGCATGTGTCTTTTCTAACTGAGACAGTGATTTTGTTATGGCTGTGATTTACAGTAATAATTTCACTGTTAACAAGCTTCTGGGGGAATTGGTTAAAAGGGCTGAGTTAGCTTACAGTCACACTAGCTAACTGGGATCTCCTATACATGAAAAAAATAAAACAAAATGAAGCAGGCCTGCCTAGAATCTCCTAATCAGACAAAACAAAATTGTTGTCCTGGTAACAGAACACACATAACAGAGAGACACCAGAGATTACAATTTTATTGCCCTGCTTCTGGTAGCCCACAATGATAAGAATGTTCTGTGACTGTGTCTGAACTGAACAAGGAACGACTGAAGTGTTGACCTCTGCTAATTTATCTGTTGCCTTCATCAACATAGTAGAATACTTGTTGAACAAACCAGGATGTTAACATCCAGTAAAAATCAGACCTGATCCAAAAGTAGGGATAGAAAAGAATATTATTGTATGCAACAGTCTCCATGGAAGTAATCTTTTATCACCTCCTGAGACTCATTACATGAGCAAAGCCTTCTCACTTTTGAACAAAGGGAAGAAAATAACAGTTTTCTCACTCCAAGCAGGTGTGCATTTGCAAGTCTTACAGGGTGTTTCAGAGAAACAGGATGCACACAAAACAATTCACACGTGGAAATGGTTAAAATGCACACTTGAAAACATGTACAATTTTAATTATTAAACTTGAATCAATGGGAGTGAGTTGCATAATTTATGAAATAACTGTACACATTATTTAAAAAAATGCACACTATAAAGATCACCCACATAACTAGTGGTGATCCTTATGTACTGCAAAGGGCCACTGCAGCATGGTTAAATATAGTATAGTGGAGGACAGGGAATTCTCAGCAGGCCAGTTGCCTTAGAATTGGCTTCCTTGTTTTTCCTCTGCAAGCCACAGGAAATCAAAGTAAGAACAGGAAGCTGGTAATAGCAATGATGCCAAACGGCCTCCTACAAATAACCTTTAGCACAGTACTGCTTGCATCCTAGAAGGTGCTGTTTATTTCCTTGTTCATGCTTAATACTAATCCCTTAGAGCAGGGGTCTCCAAACTACGGCCTGCGGGCCACATCTGGCCCATGTTGCCATTTTGTCTGGCCCATTGTCTTCAGCCCATGCACGTGCATGGGGCAGCAGGCGGGGTTACGGGCATCCGGGTGGGCAGGAGTGTGTGCACACATAGATACACACACACACACACCTTCAGTCCTCAAAAACATTGCAAATATATTATGTGGCCCTCATTGTGAAGTTTGAAAACCCCTGCCTTGGAAGAATAGTTCCCTTGGGTCTTCGACTTAAACTCCCAGAAGCCTTCACAACTAACTATGCTGGTTAGGATTTGTGGGGGCTGTGCTTCAAGAACACCTAGGTTGGGGCCCACTGCCTTAGAGTCTGCAGTTGCAATTTAACCCATTGGATGAGAGGGTGCAATGCAGGAGATGACCTGTGGTTGTTTATAGGTGCAGTTAATTTGAAAATTTGTTCAAATCACAGCAGATCAATTATTACAACTGATAAATCTTACAAAGCAGAGGTTAGAAACATTCTACAAGGCAATTCTAAAAATGGGGGAAGCTCAAAGAAACAACAAAAATACTTTTAAATTGGTCTCTGGATCATTACTTCATTTCAACAGCAGGTTGTTCCATTCTATAGATCTATAGTCTCTTCTATAAGCCATTTATCTATAGGCCAATCCAAGCCACATGTCCACAAGTCATGTTCCCAATGCTCCCTTGGACCCTAAAAATAGGACCTGATTAACAAAAAAGAGAAAAGGGAGGGAGGAAACAGGACAAAAAGGGTAGAGGCAATAGAAAAGGAAGTATAAAGTATAATTTTGAGTTTCAAACCTGACTCAGTGTGTTTTATTTATCAGAGACATCATACAACACAAATTGTTCAACAGGGAACAATAAGGAACTCTGCATTGGCTCAGAGGCAGCCATCCTCAATTAGCTTGGATAAGGAGAGGGAGGATATTGCCAGTTAATGCTGTGACCACATATTACTTCAGCATAAACTTTATGGAGCAATGCACTGGAAGATGCTGACTTCTTTTGGACCTTGCAGGCATCACACACTACAGGATTTCCATGCATTCTGCCAAGTTTTTTTAAAAATAGTTTCATGTCTGAACAAGGGAAAATGAAAAGAACACCTAAGGGATTCAGTAATGTACGGATTGAGAAATGCACAAACAGCAGAAAGAAAGAATTTGCTGAATAAAGTGAAAAAAGTATTGGGAATTACAAAATATTATATTGACAGAAAAGGATTACACAGTTTAATTAAAAAGAAAGGGAAATATTATTAATTCAAATAGCTTATATGGTATCTGGGCAAATGGAATCCCGGCAGGAGGTATATAATACAGATTATTTTGAGGCCAATTAAAAATATTCACCAGGAGAATAAAAATGCAAGGAAAGCATGTTATGAATGATCACAAAGTCATCCTTCATGCCCCTGCAGGGCCAGGTTGTATTCCTATCCAGTTCTGCTGACAGAACTTTCCATGGGATCAGGGCAAGAAACTTGACTTATAAAAATACAATTATGAGGAACAAGAGCAATGTGCTTCATTAAGCACTTAAACACTCTCAGGAGCTGGAAACATATGTCTTGTGTGATAAACTGTGAGATACCTTGATTGCTAAATTATGCCTATTTCTCATAAGAATTTATCTACAGCTTGAAAAAGAGATGGCATTGATTTGGGGCCCAGATTTCATCCCATCGCAGATCTCTTCCAAATGAGTAAGGTAAAGGTAAAGGTTCCCCTTGACATTTAGTCCAGTCATGTCCGATTCTAGGGCACAGTGCTCATCCCTGTTTCCAAGCCATAGAGCCAGCGTTTGTCCGAATACAGTTTCCATGATCATGTGGCCAGTGCGACCAGACACAGAATGCTGTTCTATTTATCTACTTGCATTTGCATGCTTTCGAACTGCTAGGTTGGCAGGAGCTGGGACAAACAACAGGAGCTCGCTCCATCACGTGGATTCGATCTTACAACTGCTGGTCTTCTGACCTTGCAGCACAGAGACTTCTGCAGTTTAACCCGCAGCACCACCACATCCCTCTTCAAACCACCACCCCCGTGCAACCAATGCAATAACCAATAACAACACATCTTGCCACTGCTATAAAAGAGGGAGAGATGGAGGGAAAAGAGGAAAGGTGATGGGTGAGCAGCAGACTGGATGGTGAGTAGATGTGCCCATCAGCTTTTAAGCTGGGCAGGCAGACCAGGGGGGAAAAATCTCCTTTTCCAGTCCACTTGCACCATTTTGATCTCTCCCTGCCAGCCAGCACCAGGCCAGAAGGAAAACCCCACTCCCCACTAGCCAATCAGTCAAGTAGCCACCCCTCACCCATCCACTAGACCAGTGGTCCCCAACCTTGGGCCTCCAGATGTTCTCGGACTACAACTCCCAGAAGCCTTCACCACCACCTCTGTTGGCCAGTATTTCTGGGAGTTGAAGTCCAAGAACATCTGGAGGCCCAAGGTTGGGGACCACAGCACTAGACTGCATGGCCACCACCATGCCTATTCTGTTGTTCTGGCCTAAGTGAGCTCTTCTTGGCAGCAACTGGGGTGCCCAGGGAAGTTGGGTTCCTGTTTTAGCAAAAACTGGGATTACTCTTTTGTTTCCTATCTCAAAGCCTTTTTGTACTAAATACTAGAGTTCTCATTTTCCTGCAGAAGGTGTGGGTGTGATTTCTTTTCAAAGAGTAATGTGTTTGCTCTTAGTCATCTTAATGTCCAAGAGCCCTGACCAGTTAATTTAGCTATTGTTTGTTGTGTTGGCAGATTATGAACTCAGATCCCAGAAACTAATCAATTATTGAGCAGTAAAAGTTAACAAATAAGCAGAGTCTGAGCACACAGTAGCAACTGAAATTAGTTTCAAATGGTTGTGTGTAGAGTTACAAAAATTCTGTAGGGGATACTACCTCAAATGCAAATCATGCAGGACTGTCAAACATATCTATCAGTGAAAAGTATATTTAAGTATACACTACTACTCCGGGAAACCTCCCAATCTCTATGGGGGGTCCCTTATCAAAACATTGCCAAGCATTATTTACATCCCTACTCAGGCGGAAGCCAGAGACCATGCTATGTATTGGTCGCTGTAGCGTTCACCCTAAGTTATGTGTTGTTATACATTATTCATGTTATATGTTAATGTAGTTAACAGGTGGGGCCGAAAGAGATGTTAAAAGGTGGAGCCTGAGAGGAGAGAGTCAGTCAGTCAGTCAGAGTCTGAGTCTGGAATCAGAGAGAGAAAGATAGTTTGGGGGGGGGGTTGAGGAGTGATTAGTTAGAATGTAACCTGTGATGATTAATATGTTAATATTGATGATTGATGAATCTTGAAGAATATGCTTATGAATTATTCCAGAAACCACCTGTAATTAAAAAACCTGTTTTGATGAAAAGTCAATACTGGATGGACATTTGTCTTTTCTACGTAAACTACATTGATCAAAGAGATCAACTGGTGGCAGCGTATCAGGGGGTGTGCTGAGGTACCTCGTGAGCTCTGTGGTTGGGGAAACAAGCAGGGGCCACAAGGGTAAACAGCACAGTTGCTCTAATCTGTGTTTTACAGTATTCATGGGGAAGCTTGGTACTGATACAGGGAACTTACTGTACCTTCAAGAATAATCTATTTATCTATCATGTTTAAGGATGCTTCACATATTCTGCTGCTCCTACAGAACATTTAGGGGATCCTATATCAGCACCTTGACCTATTTCCAATGCTAATTGCCCCGTGTATGCTGGCAGCAACAAACATTTTGCAGGTAGGCTTTCATCCCAGCTGAATGTCAAGCAGGCATTCCAGAAGTGTTGCTGGGTTGATAGCCTGGCAGCCAAGCTCCCGTGTGTCTGTAGTGTACCACCTTTCCTCCAATCTGGAAGTACTAAGTACACTGCCAAAAGTTTGGATGAGGAAGTTCAACTTTTAGATCTTCACACAGCAGCCGACACGACTGCTCTACCTACCTGCAATCGAATGGCTGAGATCCTGTTGCACACTTATACAAACTTTTCCTCATGAATTTTGATAAATTAAGCAATCTCTGTAGACATTATGTGTTGTGTGCTGAGTCACATGACTTGGTGGGGAACAGATAGATAATGCCTGTGGAGATTTTTTTAAACTTACCGTATTTTTCGCTCCATAAGACGCAGTTCCACCCCCAAAAGAGGGGGGAAAGGTATGTGCGTCTTATGGAGCAAACACTATAAAAAAGGTTCAGGCATTATCACCCAGAAGCTTCCCACTGCCATGCTGGGAAGCCTCTGAACTCGCACCAGAGGCTGCTTGCTATGGCAGCCACATTAGACCTCACCACTCTGCCAACTACACTGCTGGCTTTCCAAGATCTGCCTCCTGGAACCCACCTGGAAAACCAGCAGGGCCAACAGGCCTATGGCAGCAAATTTAAATGACAGAGGGCAGTGAAAACAGGCAAGGACCAAAGGGGAAAGAGTGATTCTAAAAAGACCAGGGGAAACCACAAATGCAGACCCCCACTACCATAAATTAGGCAGTTGATTTTCCCACATTTGAGGAAATCACAGGGATCAGCACACCCAAAGTGCAATGGATAAGCCTTACCCCAGGAAAACCACTTTTATGATCATGGTATCTCCCCTGCCAGGTATGAGTTGGAGTGGCCCCTACACCTACACCCCTGCCCCCCAAGGCATGGTGACCTCCGGCTGCACCTCCTGCTCAGAACAGGGCTGCACAACTCCAGTCCCGCCAGAGGCTAAGAGAGCTCCACAGTGTTTTGGGGTGCCCCACGGGGCTAGGTGTTTCTCCCACAATCCTCCAGTGCACAGATATTAGCATACTGAATGTGCGGGGAATGCAGGGAAAGCGGGAAATTCAGACTTTCAGTTAGTGAAGAAGCTGCTTATCTGCTTCCTTGCTAGTCCAAGCAGTTAGAGAGCCAGGAGAGAGACCGGGACTGCCTGGTATTGTCATTTTAAAATGTAAAATTTAGTTTAAAAGCTGCTTGTTAGTGCTTGGGTGAAAAGGTGCTCCGTTTGAGTTGAAACCTGCTTGTGTAGAAATGTGCATACTTGCTTTAAAAGCTGCTAGTTTTGCTTTAAAATCTGCCTGGCAAGCCTTTCAGACCAGCGCCAATCAGCTATTAGGTGTTGAGGGGGAAGGGGGAAGGAGCGGAGAAGAGCACAAAATGGCTGCCGGCTGGGTGCCGGCTTTTAGCTGTCTGGTGCTCTTTTTCGGCTGTTCAGGGGGGCTACCAAGGCACTGAGGAGCTGGGCTCAGTCTACAGTACCTGGTAAGTGACTTTCTTTTAATTTTTAAAAGTTTCTGACCTTTTTTCCCCATAAGAATGCATTAATTAATTTTCAATGCATTCCTATGGGAAATTTGGATTCGACTTGCAAACTTTTCAGCTAGTTCTGGGCATCTAATAGAGAATATATTTCCAAAGAGTGTTGAAACAAGGAAACTAACTGTGCTTTATGAGCCAGAACACAAACTTGGCTGCTGATCACAAATTAACCCTGCATACATGGGAAAGCAAAATTCAGTCTTACTTTTAGTTGTTTTCAAGTCCTTATGGTTGTGGTATCTCTTTGATGTATCCAAATCAGAACAGAGCCAGGAAGTCTCAGAGACAGGGCATAGTTATTTGGTTAGTGTTTTTGGAACAGAGTACTTGCCTGTAACACATAGTACATTTGCTGATACAGTAGTTTGAAAATTAAGAAAGTCAAAATTCTTCGAGACTTCTAACTGGATTACAGTATCTGCTTCCTGATTTCAGCTACTATAGTTTGTATTCAGTTTTTTTGGCTCACCAAGAACATTGTTCCTGGCTTTGTGTTGAATAACCTGTTGTGCCTTGCATGCTATAAACGTTCAATCATGTCAGAAAACTGAGATTTGGTCTTATGCTGAGAATCTGCTACTGCTGGTGAATAGGATTAGGTTAAGCTTTGTGTTGCTTTTCTTTTGCATAGCCTAAAGTAAATAAGGAAAACCAGCTATTACATAGTTTAATTCCACTATGTATCCTCCACACAACTAAAAGGGACCTCTCAATGCAGTGCCAAATAAGGCAAACCATTTCTAACTTAATATAGGCTTGAGATGTAGCTGGGCAGAGTTGCCCAACAATCTCATCTATCATTGAGACATTTCTATAAGAATGGGGAGGAGGTGGATGAAAGGAAATGTAAAATATAAGTAGTATAGGTCTTATCACTAGCTGATAATGGTCTATAGGTACTTGACTTAAATTTATGGTACATAATCTAAAGTACACAAACCTTTAAGTCTCTCCATTTGTTAATGACAGTGGTAATGGTTCTTAATGCCACTGTTGACTGCTGTTCACTTTACATGGTTCAAATGTTATTCTGTTATAGTTTATTCAATATTTTATTACACTATTTGGTTCACAATATTTTTTCCTGTGTTCCTCTTCTAAAAATTAGGTGTGTCTTAAGGTCAGGTGCGTCTTATGGAGCAAAATGTGGTAATGCAAATCACGTCAAATCACGTCTAAATTTGTAGTGTTTGTGTAACTGTGCAACAGGATTTCAGCCAATATATACTTCCATGAAAGAGAAGCAACTGAGTAGCAAGCATCTTTCTCAATACGTATGTGTGACGATCACCTCTTTGAAACACCTAGTTTTTGAGCCCTCACAAAGGTTCCAGTCTTTGCTTCCCTCGCTGCCACCAGTGGATTACCTCTGTTTGTCCATACACTTGTCTGGTAAATGAAAACAGAAATTATTTATTGAAGTGTAGCAAAGTTAATAATAATCACAGATGTTCTTCAGTTGTTCATTGTACACAAGCAAATCATTCACAGGTCTCTCTATACATACTTTCTTCTTGCCATATAATTAATAACCACCTTCTCTATCTATTTATCTTAACCAGCTTAGCTCTATTAATATCTGTTCCTTCTCTCTCTGACTCTATTGACTCTTGACTGACTCTTGACTGACTCCTCCTCTCAGGCTCTGCCTTTTAACCTCTTTCTCGGCTCCACCTCTCCACCACATTTGCTTAGAACATGAATAATACATTACTTATTTAGCATAATAAGGGTGAACGCTACATACCTCCCCCTTTAAATATGTTTGTTTAGGAGGGGAAACACATTTTCCATCCCAAACAAACACGCATAATGGCATAAAAACTACTTACCCTCAGGCACAATTTTGCAAACAATACAAAATCATATATCTCTATAACACAATATCTCCTCACTTTACACCTTCCAATACAATACAATAATATACTTTACCTTTTGATGGACACTTACGACATTTAATTTTACAATCCTACAGAACCATAACATTTTCATGAAAATTTTACATAGATAATTAACCAGTAAATCAATAGTCCATTCCAGTTTATTTTAAAAGTCCTTGCATCCTTCACGTTTCAGTTCATCAATATTCAGTTTTTCCACACTATACACAAACAAAACAATTATTATAACATTACCAATTTTGTTTATTCCCCCCCCCATTAGTCATTTGGCTTTTGAGGTGCTCTCTGAGTCTCTTTTACTCTGTGGTTTGCAGAGTCCCAGTATTTCACCTTTCCATTGTAGTCAGGTGTGCTGTGGTCTGGTCTGGTCATTATCACCTCCTTCAGCTGGTCACAGGACTGCTGGCACTCAGGGGTCCCTCTGATGATCACTGGCTCCTTCTTCCACGTTCTCTTCCATTGACTGGTGGTCATCGGACACTTGGTTGTCCACTGGATGTCCTCTGCTGGTCAGTAGTTAGAGACGTGTGCTTTAAGTCTGGCTCAGGGCTTCACTTTTTCAGCTGGGGAAAGGGTAGGCAATCCCCCCTCCTCCTCCCGAATGCCTCTGGATGCATCCCTCTTTAAGAAGTTAGGGCTTACACCTTTCTCCTCACTCACACATTCACCCACAGGTACTTTCATTGAAACATTTTCCCTATGTGGGGGACCACTATCATGGGTCACTTTAATATTCTCATGCAAGTTTTTCTTAAGTGCAATTAACAATTGGTTTGTTTTAGATGCACTGAGTATGTTAGCTTATTCTATTTCTTTATTCAATGATATGCTAGATAGGGGGTTGCCTTGCAAGGATTTAAGGACTACTTGTTCTGCACCTGCCAAAAGCACTTTTCTCCCGTCTATAATTCTCAGTTCTACTACTTGGTCCTCAGGACAGAATACTCTTTCCTGGGCCTCATACAAGCCTTTCCCTTTTTCAGTACTTCCCAAGCTTGGCTCTGCCACTTCTAAAGACTTTTTTATATATATAAAAGCTCCTTATCCAGGCAAGACGTTTCAGGGCATTCAGTAGATAATAAAGTGGGTGTACTGGTGGTTGCTTCAAAGCAACCTACCAGACTAATTTCCTCCTTCTGCTGAGCCAAACTGTGTAGCCTGTATAATTAAAATTGCAAACTGCCCGGAGAGTGCTTGCAGCGCTATGGGGCAGTATATAAGTCCAAAAAAAACCCCAAACTATTTTATTTGAATTC
Source organism: Pogona vitticeps (assembly GCF_051106095.1). NCBI lineage: Eukaryota > Metazoa > Chordata > Lepidosauria > Squamata > Agamidae > Pogona > Pogona vitticeps. The sequence goes on from NC_135787.1 coordinate 77,335,942, forward strand.
TTTAGAAGCATAAGATCAGCTTCTGGATGATAATTAGGCTGACTTCCAAAGAGACTTTTTCCCTCCAGGCCTCCCTCTGCTACTGTACCCATTTCTGCTGCAGTGTGTTCCTGGCCCCCTTGTGAGCATGTAGGTACAAAAGCACTCTTAACATGCTCTATCAAATGTAAACCCTCTCTATATGTCAGGTCTTTATCAGTCATAGCCCTCTCTGGGTGTTCAGGGGTCACTGGAATGGGATTCTCTCTAACTTTTGTAGTACAGTAATTCAAAATACTATCTTCCATCTGTTCTTCAATACAGGAAGGATCATTAGGGGTTTTCAAAATAACCTCATCAGCCAATTTGGTTACCTCATGGTTCTTTTCTAACTTGGGGGATCTCTGGTTTGACTCAGATGTATGGGATTCCATTTTTCCCTCAGGGATTGTTAACTGCTCTTTCATGGAACCTGTTACTTCACAAGCACTCTGCACATACTTAGTGAGATCTAGCCCTATTAAACAAGGTGCAGGAATTTGATCAGAAATTGCCACGTCCCAATTTCCAATCCAATCTCTATAGCTTATTTTCACTTTAGCCATGGGTAAAATCACTGGAGTAGAACTTATTCCCTTGATGGTAACAGTCTGGTTTGGGAGAATTTGTTCTTCAGGAATCACCTTGGGATGACACAGTGTTATGTTAGGACAAGTATCAACCACTCCAACATAAGACTTTTCATTAATAAGAATTCTCTCACTAGGGTTATGTATTAAAATATCTTCTGCCTTTACTAGAAAACAATGAATGGCCTGGCTAATGTCAGATCAGAATTTTCTGTTGTGCCAGTTGCCATGGAGACAGAACTACCATTGTTACTGCTTCTCTCAGTAGGTTCAGCTGGTTTTAAACAGTAAACCTTCTTGGTCTGACCATCATCCTTCCCAATATTAAATTTATTTTTCATACAATTGAACTGTAAATGACCGAACTCTCCACAGTTATAACATTTGTAAAACCTTTTCTCATTCTGAGGCGATCTGTTCAACTTTAACTTTTCCTCAGGGTTCATTTGGGTCTGAGAACTAGGTCATGCTAATTTAGGTGAAGTACTACCCTGGCCTTCTTTCCCTAAAGCTTTGCTGAGGTGATTTTTATTAAAGGGTTTCTTATTGTTCTCCCAGTTCTGCTTGCTAAATTTACCTTGAAGAACTTTTAGTCTCGAATCTCCCCAATGTAATCCACTGTTTCACCTGTTTCTAATATATTTTTAGGATTTTTGTCCTTAACTAAGTAATGCAATTCTCCAGGCAAAATAGAATAAAATTGTTCCAACCCAATCAGATTTCAGCAGTTTATCCCCTAGCTGAGAATAAGATTCCTCAGGCTTTTTGGTCAGGGAATGAAATGTTCACTTCAGGTGTTATGCACTGATATCAAATCTAGAAAATACCATTTTTCTATATGATTCAAAATCTTTAGCTTGCTCCAGAGGCATCTGAGAATACAACTCGGCTAAATCTCCACTTATTTGGGATCTCAAAACCATCATCCTTTCATCATCCTTAATATTAAAGTCCCAGCATACTCTTTCAAATGATATGAGGAAAGATTCAGGGGAACCTCCTTTTCTATATTGAGGAAATTTAAGTCGATTTTTGAGAGATTTCCCTCACTAGTGTAGTTATTGTTATTACTATTATTGTTTTGAGCAGCCAATTCTAATCTTCTCATTTCCATTTGAAACCCCATTTGTCTTTTTTTCTTGCTCCAATGCGATTGTCTCTCTCTTAATTCTATTTGTCTGGCCTCAGCTCTCTCCTTTTCTCTGATTTCTAGTTCCCTGAGCTCTAACTCCTTAGCTTTCTCTTCAGCTCTAGCTTTTTCTCTAATTCCTTCAATTTAAATTCTTGATGTAATTTCCATTTTTCAAAATCTAGGGAGCTTAGACCACTTTCTCTCCCTGGGGCACCCTCATGAGTCTCCTCCTGTTCCACAGCTAGAGGGTCTCAATTTCCCTCCACTTCCTGAGGTAAACTTTGTGCCTCTTGAGGATCAATTACCTCCATTACTAGCTTTCTAATTCTTTGGGTGGCATAAGTATGTGTACTTCTTTTATAAGAGCTGGTTAGTCAGGCCTCTTTTTAAAACACTTTCTGTTGCTTTCTTTTTTACAGTATTTTTCTGGGGTACTATGTAGCTCTCACTTGGCAGCTAAAGACAGCTACACTTTTTCTGGCACCGCGGCAGCCATGATGTTTCTTGGTCTGAGACAACCTTCTTGCCCCCAGACACAAAACAATTTCTGTTTTCAAGCCTCAGCTTTTTAAGTTCCTTTCAACCTCAGACCTGTTCTGACCCTGTCTTCTACCTTCTATCCACAAGTGCTCTTTTAACTCTCAGAGCCTTGGATTTTAAGCTAGCCCACTGGGAAGGTTCAAATCCTGAGGTAACCTCAAAAGGAATTTTCCCTTCAAAGTTGTTCCCTATCTTAGTCCTCCTCCCCCCAGATCTGGGATCAGAAGCCCTGTGACTAAGCTTTACCACTAAAGGTCTAGCAGGTAACCCACTTCTTTACCACAGACCTCTAACTAAAAGATACCCTTGAGTCCAAGAAAATTCACATTTAACTCTGGCTTGACTGAGTTCTTTTGCATCCCACCTCTGGACACCAATTGTGATGATCAGTTTGTTAATATCTGTTCCTTCTCTCTCTGACTCTCTTGAATGACTCCTCCTCTCAGGCCCCGCCTTTTAACCTCTCTCTTGGCTCTGCCTCTCCACCACATTTGCCTAGAACATGAATAATACATAACTTATTTAGCATAATAAGGGTGAACACTACAGTATGTAAAGAATTATATTATGGGGGTGTAGCTCTTGAGGATCAAGAGCTCATTTTAGCTCATTCCTTCCGCTTAACCATCCATATTTATTCAAAACCATGTATGGGGGTCCCCTTGAACAAAATGGAGTGGGGGCCTGCTGGGAAAAAAAGAATAACTAAAAATTCAGATTGAATCAAATAATAAATCCACTTTCCTCTTCTTCCCAGCAGACCTCACAGCCAATCTTGCATAGTTCCAAGTGCAGTCTGGCCTTCCAAAGAAGTGTTTGGGGCTCCCATATGAGGAGAGAGTGGTAATATTCTTCTGTGAACTTCTTTACATTAACTTATCTGAGAACTCAAGTCATTGTTAACAAAAGCTGGGACTGTTATTCTTCTACAAAAGCTGCTAGACAGCATTTAACTTGACAGGTTATTTATAATAAAATTGGACCCTTTTTATCAATATATATTAAAAAGGTAACCATTTTGATAAGAGCTATTATTGGACATCTGAAAAAAGTTAATAAATTGATTATATGAAGGCTTCTAGCAACAGATGCAGAAGCTCTTTGGGAAAAGTACTTTTATAAATGACAGGCTACAATCAGAGAAACTGGAAGATCTAAATGGATTGGCAAGGCCTGCTGGTAAAGTCAAGGAATAACTACAATGTTGCATTTACAGGAGAAGTAATAAATCTCAATTGTAGAAATAACACTCTAAGGAAAAAAGGAACAATCTTTCAGCATTCTACTAAAATCTAATTCATCAGATTGAGGAAAATAACCCAGTCTAGAATATAGACCTGTTATTCAATGTAGCAAAAGAGCTGTTTCACTCATCTGTACACATCTATTTGTGTGCCTGTGTGTGTATGTACACACATGTACAGCTCACACACTTCTACATGTGTGTACATACACACACATGGCTTATCTATCTATCTCTGGACCGTTTGGGCAAATGCAGACTGCCTATCAGCACAACCTATCCTTGACCAGACCATATCTATATGCCTCCTTTCCTCCAGTGTGTATGTGAAGACCTGTATGGTGTATGGGTGAGAAAGATAATACATCTGTATGCATGTGTGGTTCTGCCTCGTAACTCCAATTGCTGACCACTGGTTCCTTTGTCTTCAGTGCAACCAACCCCAATGAATACCATATACTTGAGAGAGAAAGAGAGTACACACGTATAGATTCAACTGACTTCAGTTGATTGGAATTAAGCAAGTATTTCATGCTTTTCTATTGAAATGAAGGCTATTGTTGTTAAAGTCCTCAGGTAAACACTAAGAACCATCAGTGGCCCACCCCCTTTTGAATAATATGACACAGGACAAATATAGAGAACAGCATTTTATTGCAAAGTAAAAGAAAGGCAGAACAACCCTGAAAATTAAAATATCACCAAATTCTTTGGCACTTGCTTCAAACACTCAAGCAGCTTCAAACAATGTAATAATGATTTATGTCTTGAAAATTTAAGGGCTGCAATTATGAGATTTTGAAAATCATCATGGAAAATGATATATATCATTGCTTGGTTATATTTTTAAAAATGCAGCTGAAAGAATAATTCTCTGTTGAATTCCGTCTTTCTTTTAGAAGATGATTTACAATAAGGACAGTCATCCCTCTGGGCATTTTGAAAACAATATGACACATAAAATGAATTTTGTGAATGTCACTGAGTAAGTGAAGAGAAAGCAGATACATGCACATTTTTGGAAGCTAAAGAATATGCTGGTTAGCTATTAATTAAAAAACAACACTGCCATTCATCAAAGTTACTTTCTTGTAAGGTTGGATGCAAACCCCACTGCTGTTACTCATTCTGCTCTGCTTCTGCTTATTCTGAGATTCACTTACACAACAGTGTACTTATCTTTTTATATAATCAATATAAATTACATGACCAGCAGATGCACATGGAGCCCAAAACAGAGGATAAAACTGTAAGGTAGGATCAGCACACTGCTATACCTACTAGAAACAGTAAAAGACTGCTGTTACATCCTGATCCTAATTTCAAAAATTGGCAACACCTGAATGTTGTAGTTTTCCTCCTCCTCCAGTTTTCATTGTGTGCTGTGTCTATGAGCACTGATTAGGAATTACTTTATCCAGTATCTTTGAAGAAATCCTGCAGTTGTTGATATTTCCTTATAGTTGTGTGAAGAGAGGTTAATTGCACCGAATATGCATCTTTCACCATCTACTGTAATACTCTGGGATTTATATAATGATTTTACCTCACATTTATTACAATAGGAGGGAAATAATTTAAACAACAGCAATATGGAAGACTGCCCTGTGAAGGAAGTGAGGCTGCAGGCTAGTAAAATCCCCAACCAAGGAAAGGGAGAAGCAGGAGCAATCAAGTTCACTAAAGCAGATACATAGGTGCACAATCCAAGATCATAGTTCAAGAGAAAGTCCAAAGGGTCAAAGGTACAGGCAATCTAGAGCAAGGATTCAATTAAATGGGAAGAAGATAGAGTCTGTTCAATAAAGTGCTTCCAGCAGTTTGTAGAGCACACTAAACACTGTTTCCTAGCTGTGCTGCTGGAGACCTGCCCAACACATATCTGCAGATGTTCCGATGCCAAATGAAGAACCCAGTTGCAGAGTTTGGTCCCTGAGTCTCTCTGGGATAAATAGCATGTTTATGAGGAGACTGCCTACTCACACCTCCCCTTAGATTAGATTAGGCATCCTTCAGTCTCGAGAGACTATGGTATCGTGCTCTGTATGGAGGACTTGGAACAGTGCCTAGTGTGGCTGAAAAGGCCAATTTGAGAGTGACAATTCCCTTCCACACTGAAGACAAATACAATCTGTACCCCGTCTAGTTCCCTGATTTTGCTGCTTTCAAGACTGCCTCTTTGCCTTGGCCTGCAGCCAAGCATTCCACCTTGGGGTTTTAAGCCAGGTTCATACCTTCAAGTTTCTTCAATCTCAAGAGCTGAGAGATCATCCCACCCACCCCCTTAGACTCAGGTCCTGAGTCCCCTTCACCGATAGGCTCAGCTCCTGGGTGCCTGCTAGTCCAAGATTTGCACAGCCAAACAGGTCCTCTAATCCATCAAGCTTTTGAGTTTCAATCCGTCAGACTCGCCTTCTGCTGTGATCATGTGTCACGTTTCCAGGTGTTTTAACAGGCAAAAGTCGAGCAAACCAGTCCAATGTCAGACGTCCACTAGATGCAAAATAGATACCAAAATGCCAGAGCCAAAACACAAACCATAGTCCAAAGTCAGAGTCCAAAGCCAAGGGTCCAGAAGACAAGGTCCAAGATGAGCAGGAGCGTGGATGCAAGCCAGAGGATTGACTTGTTGCTTCCATGAGCTTCCCAGCCATCTGGGAGCTGATTATATAGCAAAACAGTCATTGAACTGCTGGAAGCCTTTCATTCTGTCAAAACTCAGGACTAGCTGACTGGATGTTTCTGCGGGCAGCATTCAGACGATCCTCTGACCTTCGCGTCAAGTCTTTGCCGAAGCCTGGCCCTTACCCTGGCTACTGGGGGAGGAGAATTTGGTGGTGATTCAACTGTCTGTGCTTCTAATCTCTCAGCATTCTCCTCAGCTATAGTTAATCCCTCAGGTTCCGGATCTTCGGCTGAACTCATGACATCATGGCAACAAAGGCAGTGACAGTTCTCCCTTTTTCCCACTCTCCTGGCAGAACCCTACGAGAACGTGAGATATGGCAGCTGCTCTGATTTTAGAGTGCTGAGGTGTAAATCATACCATTGTGCTGATCAATATTAATTACTTTTTAAAAATTGTATGCATACCAATGAATTATGTTATCAGTTACCACATTTTTACCATGAATGTCTCATCAATTACTTTCCAGAATTCTTTTCTAGAAATTTCTCTAGATATCATGATTGGAGAAAGAAGAGCATTTAGGAGACTTCAAATAAAAGGCAAATATCGAGGAAATCCAATTGATTACCTCACTTTGCTTGTAATCGTTCTATGAACTGCTAATGGCTTCAGCCTGAGCTGGTGCTGCTTGAATGTTGATATTGGCAGTCAATTGTTTTTATTTTGTTTTGTTTTCAATCTTGGATGAATCTGCCCACAGTTATCAACCAGCAGTGGTGATGAATCAGCATGCCAGCAGCTGCTCACTAGAATACTTTACACCCACACTGACTAATTTGAATGGAGTTCAGATTCATTGATCCTTTCCCTAGTACTGTGGTGCAGCATCTGCTTTCTTTTGCAATAGTCGACCTTTGAGCCTTGCTTTGGTAACACAAATACATGTTTTTTTCTTCTCTATGTGTTTGGAATATACATGCTTAGTCACTATGGTGATTGTATTATAAAATGTTGAATTATTATCAGAGTTGCTGTACTACAAAAGGTGATGAGCCCATGTGATCTGGAATGTCCCTATTCAACATGCCACTTCTTCCCTACACTTACTGAGTAACTTCTCCAAGCTACTGCTTGGTCATCTGTGATGTATGTGAGAGACAATCTTTCAAATTTTTAGACCTCCTGCTTCCTTCAGCTACAAAGAGCACAACCAATGTCAGGGAAATTACCCCCCCACACCTCAGAATAAAGACACAAGACAACTATTATGGGATAAACATGGCCCACTGTGAATGTGTTCTGGGTTCTTTGCAGGCTGTTCCTCTCCTTGCACCACAAAAAATGACTCAGAGTTATGAATAAACAAATTTTTATTGTTAACACCAACTGCTTCATCTCTGCTTATTTCACTTGGAGAACGTATAGATAACTGGGGAGGGGATTCCTCCCATAACCATAACATAGAACTTTCATAGTCAACATTGTTAATAATAAGTTTTGGCTTCTTTCTCATTTTGTCGGTTCCCTCAAACAATTGCGCACCGCATACAGTGTCCCACAGCACGGGTGATGAGCCCACTCTCCTTCTAACGGCTCCTCTGTCACCATCTTCGGGTCCACTGGGTACACTGGTCGCTCTGGACCTAGACTCCTTGGATAAACTAGGATGGTCCATTCTAGGGGACTCAAGACAGAAATGATTGGGCGAAATCGCCCTTTAGTAGATGTTCCTTCTCCTATGTCCTCTAGACTCCCAGCCACTCTCTTTTGTAGTACAGAGAAAGCATGTACATTTTCACGAACTTTTTCTGCTTTTTTTCTTTGTATACAATCACTTTCTCCGTTTCCTTAGAGGACCCTCTTGCCTCTGTTGTTAAGAACAAGTCCACTTTCTCTCAATCTTCACCTGACTCCCCTACTTTCTCCTCTTTCCTCGCCAACTGCTCTAACGGTTCTCCCCCCTCATGTCTTTCCTTTCCTCAAGACCATCCTAGACCTTCTGCGTAGCTGTCTTTCTCCTTCTCCTCCTCTTGCATCTCAGTAACTTGTTCTTTTGTTCCTTTTATTTCTCCTTTATTTCCTTTCTCTGTGTTTTTATTTGTCTGTCCTAAGTTATGCTCATGAGGAGACACCTCACTCTGGCTCCTGTTCTCACACCCACGCTTTATTGAATATTCATAATTAACCTCAATAAAAAGGGGGGAGTTCTGCTGTAGTACGGAATCAGGTTCTGCAGAGAGGTCTCAACAGACCCCTTACCAAACAAATAGGTGAGTCCCAAGTCCCAGGTTCTCGCAGTTGTGAAGACAGTGAGAACCTGGCTGGCTCAAATTTGACCACCCCCAGACCTCCAACCCCCTACTCATTGTTGACTGTTGGTCTGGGAATGGCCCCATCAGATCTTCTCCCCCAAGCACTGTAATCACATGATCTGCAGCTCTTGGAGATCAGATGAGCTATATGTTAGCTATGGTTGCAAGGGGATTCACTGAAACCTGTTCTATCCACACTACCCACCTGTGTGACCAAATATGACCACCTCTCAAAATGCCGCTGCACCTTATCCAGTATGGAATAGGTGAAAAATCTCATGTCCAATGTCTAATCAGGAGGCAGGTCAAAATTTCCTATCCAGCCCCAAAAGGCAACCAGTAAAACTCACACTAGTACATAGGGCAGGTGGGTGGGTTGCCAAAAAAGGAAGAGGCGGAAGAGAGGGGGGAACATGCTTTAAATATCGCCCTTCCTCCCAGGTTGTTCTCACAAGACCGCAGCATCTTGCAACATCCAGGGAGGGAAATAATGGCAGCCTGCACTGCTGAAGAAAGCTCACCAGTGGACTGAACATTACCCCAGCACTGTAATCACACGATCCACAGTGCTAGGAGATCAGATAAGCTGTATGTTACCTGTGGTTGCGAGGGGACTCACCGAAACCTGTTCTATCCACACTACCTGCCACAGCGTAGGGACTAGCTGCACTAAATCCCATGCCCACCATCCAACTACTCAAGCTTCAAAAGCAGCCCCCCGAGGTCTGCAAGAAATATCTCAAACCTATATCAGATAGGTGCATTCCATTATGCCGAGAAAGCTCAGGCCTATTGACACGGATCTCCTGGTGACCAATCACTGATCCAAGGCCATTGCATACTGCTCTGCACACTTCCCAGTTAACACTCCTTCATGCAGTGTTAACTCACTGCACTTGGTGTTCATCCTGCCACATCAGCCAAGTGATGACCATGGACCAAATAATACTCAGGGTAGGGTACATTGCCCTCAGCCATCTGAGGTCACGTATGACATCCAATATCAAGCCCATGCCACCATGCCTGGCCAGATTGTTATCACCCAAGTGTATGAGTAACACATCTGGGGGTTGCACGCCAAATGTAGCTGCTCTGCAAAATTGGCTCCATTGCATTCCACGGATCCCTTTCCAGACAATTTGGGCTTTAACTCCGAGTCCCAAATTGCTCCCTTATGCAGACTTATCTGCGTATCTTGCTGCCCAGAACACATAATTGTGGCCAAGTATCATGGCATGCCGCCATCTCCCCAGCGGTACTGGACCTGTAAAGACAAAAAGGCCAGGGACCTACCTAGATGTGAGGGAGTACTCGGACATACCTGTGGTAAGCTGTTGATGACCAACACCCTAATTGTTTAAAATCATTGAGATGTTAGCCTAAAGAGACCTTTGGGTAGTGTGGGTGGCATATAAATAAATAAATAAATAAATAAATAAATAAATAAATAGATAGATAGATAGATAGATAGATAGATAGATAGATAGATAGATAGATAGATAGATAGATAGATAGATAGATAGATAGATAGATAGATAGATAGATAGATAGATAGATAGATAGATAGATAGATAGATAAAGTGGCTGCAGTTGAAGCTGCCCCAATTCTAAAAGAATGAGTGTGAAATTTCAGACCTTGAATCCCCACCTTACTTAATGCCAAATCGGTCTACTGTATTTCCAAAACTGATACCTCATTAAAGGGGACCCATCTTTGAATATGAAAAAATAATCCTGTCCCTGCCCCCTAAGTTCGAGATATACACATCACTCTTACCAGATATAGCTGTGCTAAGTGGCCAAATTAAGATCAGCACCTCTACCCCACTGGTCGGCCTTGGATCGGCGAATGTGAATCCAGACCATGTTGTCTTTCAACTTAATGTCATGCCATTGCAAGGCTACTTTCGACACATTGCCTTTCCCTGTAGCTACCACCTCACTAATCCTCAAAGTGCTGAAAGATGTCAGTAACACTGCAGCCCTAAACAACACAGCCTCATATTCATCCTTACAAATGACAAGCCATTGCTGGCAGATTTTTTTCCAACAATGCTGGGGATATTGGGGCCCTGGAATCATTAATCTGACCCCTTTCTTTAGTCCAGCTTTCAATCATTTTCTTGATGCAAAAGTCAGAAGTATAATCCTGATACCCTTATATTCTAGCCTGAAAGGCTAGTGCTGACATTCTACCCTGGATGGATCCTGGTGCTAGACCCTTCCTATGCAAATACACTATGAATTTATTCATGAAGGCTTTCATGGCCAGGATCTAATGGTTGTTGTGGATTTTTGGGGCTCTTTGGCTGTGTTCTGAAGGTTGTTCTTCCTAACGTTTCGCCAGTCTCTGTGGCCAGCATCTTCAGAGGACAGCAACCAAGCCTGCCCCATATATATATGTATATTTAATTATTAGTATTCATATTCTATTTTATTGCTGAAACACACAATCAATTGCTATGAATGTCTAAATGAACAATGTCCAAGGCAAAGCTGCTATGGAGCCAACCCAGCCAGTGTCCAGGCACCCCGCCCAGCTAGACCCTATGGGCGCACTTCTACCATTCATGATATGCAATCCTCCCCCTTTGCTATGATTTTTTTTTAAAAAAAGCATTGCAATAAAATGAAAAATATCCATGCTGTCAGTCCCAATATTCAAGACCGAAGCACACAAGCAAACAATTGGGGGGGGGGGGAGGGATGATGCAAAAAAAAAAAAAAAAAACACCATCCACTAAGTGCAACCATCAAGTCCAAACCAGGCCAGAGTGATGGAGGTCAATAAAAGGCAATTGAGCTGCAGAGCTCCATCCTTGTCTGTTGCCAGAAAGGAAGAGGCCAAAGGGAGGGGGAACATCCTTTAAATATTGTTCTCGTTCCCCCTCCCTTCCCAGTGTCTTGCAATATCCCAGGAGGGAGATAATGGAGGCATGTGCTGCCAAAGTAGAGTGGTCATATAGACCAGGTGGGTGGGATATAAACCAACCAACCAACCAACCAACCAACCAACCAATAAATAAATAAATAAATAAATAAAGCAAGCTCATCAGCGGACCGGACAATGGGAGTTGTTGTCCACTATATCTGGAAAACCACAGGTTCTCCCATTCTTATATACGCCAATATCAATTTCATTCTTCTTGTGATTGTAGTCCTAAAGCTAAAAAATCACAAGAACCATGTAGATGTGGGATGCCCCTGAGGGTTGTTTGACAAAATAATGCCATTATATAATTAGCATTATTATTTCAGTGATCATAGAACTGGCAAATAATGTATCAGTAGCAATGTGCTTTTGAGATTAGCAAAACAAAATGTATGATACCCCATTTCTTTGGAGACTTTGGACCAAATGTTTGGAAGTCCTACAATGCAGATATTGAGCCATCTATATAAGACATCAAAGAAAATATAACAGGGATAATCCAATTTCTTTTGATTTTGGTTTGTGGGATTGTGACAGGGCAACCCTGACTGGTAGGTATGGCATGACTCCACTTTCTCCTTTTAATTCTCTGCTTTATTTTATTATCATTGCATACCAAAATCAATTGGTGCTTACAACTTCATGAGAGAATATGTTAGTGGAACAGGGGGAAAAGCATCCAAATCGGAGGAATCACATACTATAATAGGAAGAAGCAGACAATATAGATATACATTCTAACATGAGCTGAGCAGAGTTTGAACTGTCATTTATATTCACATATCACTTTGGAACAGGATTGGAAAAGTATCTGGTCATATATACATTTGATAATTTTTCCCGTGTCTGAAAGAAAATATGATGTTAATCCAGTGAGACTTGGACCCCATGCTGCTTCAAATAAGATTAAAAGGGCTCTCTCTGAGGGTGAAGTTCTATTAAGTTTATAAATATTCATTGCTATATCAAAACGCTTAAAGCAGTCTGGATTCCACTTAATTTCACATGGAAAGTAATCTTTTCAAAGGAATACTGTTAATTAGATTTACAGGCAGGAGGAAAAATCTAGAATTTTCAGTTACCAAAGAAGAAGGAAGGAAGGAAGGAAGGAAGGAAGGAAGGAAGGAAGGAAGGAAGGAAGGAAGAAGATGAGGAAGGCGACTCAGGGAGGTCATATCAGTTACTTAAGGTTAGCCCTAATTTGTACTTTGGCACCCCATTACGTCTTTTTGAAAGCTTTAATGTAATTATTAATTGTTAATGATGACTGAAAATGATATTTATAGACCCAAAGTTTAACTGTGTTTACACAAGTGATATTGCAGAACAGAGGAGGCTCAAGAGGTTTTACCTTCCAAATATGAGAGAGTGGGGGAGGAAATTGATCTTCGAATGTGTTAACAAACCACAGTAACATGGAGTCCAGAAAATACAATGACACAGTAGTTGGGGGTATGCATTAACACTAAAATTTGAATTCAGAATTTAGATTTGAAATTCAGAATTACAGCTTCTCATATATGGAATCCCGAATTTAGGATATGGAATTTTAAAAATTCAGAATGTCCCACTATTCAGAATTCCATTAGAGTCAATATGACTACTACATAGTCGTTATTTCCCCCTTTTAAAGAGCACAAACAAGAAAAAGGTTTCTTAAATATTTTCCCTGTGTCCTCTGATACCTTGCCAGTGACTGTACCAAATGGAAATTGTACCAACACCCAATAGTGCTTAGGCTTTTGGAAAAGACTACAATGGGCATACTGATTGAACCCTCAACTGTGGAAATGCCAGCAGTACTGGAGAAGCAGAGGACGGATCTTATTCTGCCATGGGCCAAGATCCTAAGCAGCACTGGCAGGCAGACTGTAGTAGCAGATAGCCTGTGGTGGATGAGAGAACTGTGCCAAAGCACGGGGCAGAGCACAGTTGAGTGAATGAGTACAGTCTTGGAGCAGCAGTTAGAAGAATGAAAGAGGCAGAAGAAAGGAACAGCAGATTCAATATCTAGTGTTGTGAGAAGACTCTGCCATTCTCTCTTACTTAAAGGGGACTTCAGGGAAGCCCAGCAATGATAGGCTGATCTTTTTCAACAGATCCAGGTTCCAGGCATGAGGAGTGTGGACTGACAATGTCCCCTGCCTGAAAGAACATTTTTTCACTGGGCCATGTTTATAAAGACAGTGTCCCAGAAAACTTGCCCTGTTGTTGCAGGAGTGGACTCTAGTTTACAATTGCTGGTGCTACTGTTTGGTTACTATGAACATGAGTGGTTTCTTCATGGTCTCTGTAACCACTCAGTGCTAGCCGGACCTTCTTCACTCAGTGCGACTGCTGCATGTGATGAAAAGCTGGCTGACATTATTCTCCCCCTTGCTGTTTCTTAATATTGCCCACTGTTTAATCCGGGCATCCAAGATGGTAGCTAGAATGTCCTCTTTCTTCCCCAATGAGGCAAATCTGCAGTGGAACAGTTCTTTAAGCTTACAAGTCAGGGCCACCACTTCAGGTAAAAAAAAAAGAGATTGTTCTCCCTCTATGGGATTCCTCATCCAACTGGACTGCCACCTTATTATGTCCTCCATCATGCCAACCAAACCCTGGAACATTGAGATCACTTGGCTAAGGATGGTTGTCTCCTCACTAAGTACCTGGGTCATATTCAGAAAGCTTCAGTGGACACAAACTGCTCGACCCATTACATCCACTCTTGTCCCAGAGGAGCAGCCTCACCAATGGAAGTCTCCAGTGCCAAACTGTGCCGTTTGCCACTCCAGCACTCTTTCAAGCAGGCAGAAAATGGAGTTCCACTGGGTTTCCACATCCTGGATTAGGTGGTGCAATGGCAATCCCAATTTGTCTTGTTTCCACTGTAGTAGCTGTCGGCTCTTGACACTGTGACAAAAATGCCCTGCCAACTTTCTGGACCACTCAATTATATGAGGTATGCATGTGTCCTTCATTCCATGCAAAGCATCCAAAACTACTAGGTTGAAAGTGGGAGCTATACACTGCAACTCTTTCAGAGTCGTTTGAGATGGCAATTGGTATTAAATTAATAAAATACCAATAATTCTTCAACAAACATACAGAAACCAGTGTTCTCCATCAGAGAGAATGGCTAATCATCTAGAGCTATTATTTCCCCTAGGTGATGAGTCATCCTGGCATTTTTATGTTTGCAGAAGATCTTCCAAGTATCTCCAGGGTAGCTTGGTGCTTATTTCTGAAATTTGGCTCTGGAATTTGCTGCCTTGCTGCTATTTAACCATCTTCCTTCTTGTGTCTGTGGGTTGGTGACTCAACCCATGCCCTCTGATGAATCTTATCCCTCACAATAAGGAAATCACTTGCCCGCACAGTAATAATTTCTCTTGCCAAAAGCAATGCCCTGTGCCAAGTCTTCATGAGGCTGAGTATGCAACTATTGGAGAGATGGCCCAAGTCCTACTGAAGATTGAATATCTTCTTGCAGTGCCAGCAGTCAGCCATGCCAGCATCTGTTGCACACTGTTGAAAATGCCTTTAGATTCTTGACTTCTTGGGAGCTCCTGCATATTTTGACTGCATGCTTCCAGATTGTTAACTTGTCATCACCATTAATTCTGGCAACTGGTAGGGCAAGTGTAGCTGGAAGGGCAGGGATAACTTCAGTATCACATGCTTCTTGACCTCCACTTCAAATTTGTATGTACTTGAAGGAGAGCTCCCACCCACCATCAAGTTGCTGTACAGAGGAGAAATTTGCTGGAAATGGGGTCTGGGACTAAATGCTTCCTTAAATATGAGGGAGTTGTATGGTATAGGTATGTAAGGCAATGTCTGATGCTCTTCATCAGTCTCTTTCCCAACAACAATAGCAGCAGCACTGCTGCTGCCATGCTGACAGTGTCAGTCTGAGTGTTGATGGCATCCTTGTCCTTCTTGGGCACATCAGCTCTTTGGAAGAAAAGTGACTCCTTTGTTATATTTTTCAGCCCCTTGCCCTGGCTGTATTTTACAATGACATCACTGGAACATGTGTGAGATTCCACTCATATCGGTCTCTCCTTGAACCAGATGCTTCTCTGCCACATTCATGGCAGAGACACACACATACTGTACTGCTGTCTGCTAATGTTTCACAGTAGCAATACTGAATAATACAGTATCAACACAGTATCAATTCCGAACATGGCAGATGGGGGTGACTGATTTTATTTGGGGGGGGGGCTCAGAATAACAATTGTAGGCTGCCTTTTTCCTCTCCCACTCCTCTCAGTAAAAACTGCTGCAGTGGATGCAGGCAGCATTCTTGCAGCCTTCCCAAAGCACCCACTTTTCCTACTTTTTCTACCATACTCTTCTATTACATTCACATTTCATACTGCCTGCAGGTTCTACTCAAAGAAGAACAGTATCTGATTCTGCTGCAGCACAAACCATTGCAATGAAAATCACACACACACACACACACACACAGAGAGAGAGAGAGAGAGAGAGAGAGAGAGAGAGAGAGAGAGTCTATTAACTTAATCAATCTATAGAAAACAAAATTTTATTTTCCTACTGATAGGGGCCTATACCTAATATAATATTTCCCTGTTAATTTGTAAAATTATCAGTCTATAAATAAACTAATCCAAAATCTTATTCCTAATGATATGAAGTAAACAATATACAATTAGAACATAAATGTAAGTTGAGGGTTCAGAAAAGGACACAGAGAAAACTGCTGCAGTACAAGTTTGCAGTAGAGCAGGACCTAACTGTTGGAATTGTATTTATGACCTTGCATGCTATCTGTAGTTTGACTGACTTGGAGGGACTTTTTGGGATGGGGATGATTGTCCAACACTAACCAATCATTCCTTCCAGCCTTTGAATTCAATCTGCTGAGTGTTCTATCCTTCACTTTGTCACTTGATTGTAGTTGCTTTGTTGCTGTTGATCTCTTCAGTTGGTTGCTAATGTCTGTGCAGTAAAGAATGCAGTATAAATTCAGTGATTTCAAGCAACTGTAACTAAAGAAACATCCTTTTATTCTTTTTTTTTTCTGCAAATGTCTCTTTGGCAGACAGCCCACATGTCACTCTTGTCAGTCATTTTAGAGCTATAGTGCAGGAGCCTATGACAGGACAGGAGGGGCGAAGTCAAGAGAACAGGGAGTGCCAGAGAGGTGGTTAGGGAGTGACAGAGAGTTAGTTAGGGAGAAGGCTGTGAAGTTTTTAGACAAGATATTGCACAATTGGTGGGTTAGAGAATATTAAAGAGTTAAAAGGAATGAGAAATACATAAACAGTCTGAATATATTGAGACCTTGATTAAAGCAAATGAATACGAGCAAGCGTATAAGTAATCAAATCCATGTCTATTGAATGAATGATAATAGAACATCCATGATTTTCCTTCTGTGATTCACTTACTACTCCATAAATAAACCTTGTTATATTTGGCAGCAAGAGTGTGAGGTTCATAATTGAGATAGTGAGGATAATATCCTCTGGTGGCAGTGAAAAAGGGGGAAAAAACAAGTTGAACAAGGTGAATTTGTGTGAGAGGCAAAACATACAGGGGTCACTGGAGGTGCACAACAGTCTCAGAGTGAGTTATTAACACTTTAAGTGCCTGTTAATGAGAAAGATATGGACTCTGGAGAACTTACAACTATTATCTTCTGCAGATCTCTGTACTTCTACTGTGTAGCAAAAAGAGAATTTTAGCACAAACTCAAAACTCTGCAACATTACAGCAAATGCTTAGGGGAAATACAAGCAGCCACCCATCAATTTTAAATAAGCAATGGGACATCATTTACAGATTGTGTTCTCATCATTTACAGATTGTGTTCTCATCCCAGCCTCCTTCCTTGGGAAACCCATAGCAACCCCAATCAGGAGACTGAATTCTCTGCCACTACTACCTTGCCAGAATGTCTTGAAGTTTCATTTCTGAAGAAATCACTCCAAGATGCCTGAGAAATAGGTCTCACTTTCACTTCTTCCTCCAGCAAGCAAAAAACTAGTCTTTTGTTCTCTAATCTATAGGAGTAGATGGGACTCTGAATATTAGCAATTATTATTACAGATATTTGAAACTATCATAGATTGATTTGGGTATATCATATGGCATTATTTGGTGAATTCCAAGTATTTACGAATCTGAATGTACATTCCTAGAAAAAAGCCCTATATTTCTCTATTACTCCCTGCAGTGATTGTAGTGATTGGGATCCCTGATGACTGCAGATGGTGACAGCAGCCACGAAATTAAAAGACTTCTTGGGAGGAAAGCGATGACAAACCTAGACAGCATCTTAAAAAGCAGAGACATCACATTGCCTACAAAGGTCTACATAGTCAAAGCTATGTTTTTTCCGGTAGAGATGTAAGGAAGTGAGTGCTGGACCATAAAGAAGGTTGACCACCGAAAAATTGATGTTTTTAAATTTATTTATTTATTTATTTATTTATTTATTTATTTATTTATTTATTTATTTATTTAACTTGTATGCCGCCCACTCTACCCAAAGGTCTCTGGGTGGCTTACAACAATTAAAATACAATAAAAATACAATAAAAGATAAAATGATTACAATGCAATTAAAATAGATATTCTAAAAATTGCCACCAGGACCCACAGTTGATGTTATTTCAATTAAAAGCCTTCTGGAACAGGAGGATTTTGACCTAGTGCCGAAATGTCATCAGCGTTGGAGCCAGACAAATCTCAGTTGGGAGAGCATTCCATAGTCTGGGGGCAGCTGCCAAAAAGCCCCTTTGTCTACAAGCCATCCGTCTTACCTCCTTGAGGGATGGCTCTTTCAAAAGGGCCCCCGGCTAGATCTTAACTGCCGGGTAGGCTCATATGGAAGGAGGCTGTCCTTCAGGTATCCAAATTGTGGTGCTGGAGGACACTCTTGAGAGTTCCCTGGACTGCAAGGAGAATAAACCTATCCATTCTAAAGGAAATCAACCCTGAGTGCTCACTGGAAGGACAGGACCTGGAGCTGAGGCTCCAATACTTTGGCCATTTCATGAGAAGAGAAGACTCTCTGGAAAAGACCCTGATGTTGGAAAAGTGTGAAGGCAAGAGGAGAAGGGGACGACAGAGGACGAGATGGCTGGACAGTGTCATCAAAGCTACCACATGACTTTGATCAAACTCTGGGAGGCAGTGATAGACAGGAGAGCCTGGCATGCATTGGTCCATGGGGCATGAAGAGTCAGACATGACTTAATGACTAAACAACAACAACAAAAAGTGATTGTGTGCTGAGACTTTCCCCCATACAGCAAGTCTGTATGTCAAGGAAGACATGGTTTTAGGAAACATATTATCCATCTGCTGTCTATGTGCAATAGTAGACCAGACTAGAAATGGAATCTCACTTTAACACTGATGTTAGGACATAATATTTATCATACTGAGGGTAGTAGGCTGATGTGGGGGTAGTGGACACAAACCTGGTACATGCAATTCTGTTATTCAACACTTCAGCACCTCTTAGCACATATTGCTTGAAGCAACCTTCTCATTCGGTTGGATGGGAGGGCCAGCCCTGCCCTTCCTCTTCAATATTTAAGCCCTCAGTGCTTGGAAGCTGGAAACTAAGTTCTACATACTGCTCATATTCACTTTGAGCAACCCAGCATGCCAAATGTGAAAAAAATATTCTACACAAAACACTGGAAGCAGGGCAAAATTATATCCTTAATGAAACAAAAACCTTTCTGCAATGTAAGTCTGAAATGACTTGAAGTGAAGTGAAAGCAAGAGAAAATAAAGGGCTAACATTATTAATGAAGGTTACAATAGCTACTGAATCAGAAAGTACCATAATTTAATTCTAAATGTGCATTTCTAATCATATCATTATCATCTGAACCATAGAGTAATGGGCGCTAATGTGTCTATCTTTTGAACTCCGATTCATAAACACAATATGAAAGGGAAAATCACCAATTTAAATGAACCATAAGTATAAAGCAAGGTCTTAGACCAAAGAATTAAATGGGGGGGGGGGGGTATAACTTTTAAACAGGCAAGTGAAGCACTCATTCATTGAATTTATTATGCTGTCTCTGAAAAGCTAGCTAGCTTTTTCATTGCTACTTTTCAGGAGGTGGGGTTAATTTTGTCAACCATTTCATTGCTCACCTTCTTGCAGAATTAAACAAATGCATACACTTTGGCCGAATTCCCATTGTAAAATACCACACACATAAGGGCTATCATACAAGCAATTTTGGCATGTTGTTGCCTGTCTGTCAAGTACCCAGGTGAGACCAAGGTATAGCCAAGCATATAGTGGATGGTTAGCTCAACTGTGCATATAGCTTTTAAAATGACATGCTTCCACTGCATGGTTCCAACAGAATTATGTGGCATTTGTATATGCACAAGACTGCTCTGCACAACTGTAACCTACCAACCCAAATTCAACCCAACAACCCTGTTGATGGCATCCTTAGTGAAAATCTTGCCCCCATTATGCTGTCAAAGGGAGAGAGAAGAAACAAATTTATCAAGTCCTTGGTGGACATCCAACAGCATTTGGAGGTGTATGGATCACCACATTTCTAGAGGAAGAAATAGTGACACCATCCTTGGACCTGGAAAACCTGATCATTCATTTCTAATCTATGGAGACTGTCTATAGTTTTTCAGGAACATTACATGGGATATGTGGAAGCCAGATGTCAAGGTAAATTTATAGGCCTGAGCAGAATAAGGTGTGTTAATGAGCAGCCATAATCAATAGGTGTGTAGAAATGCTGAGTCATGATGACTCAGGAGAGCTGACTCATGTACGATGCAATGTCTATTGTGATTGGACACAGATAGATGTGCATATGTGTACTCTGTACAGTAGATGTACCTTCTGTTCTGATGAGTGTTATGCTGTTATGCTGCCAGACTATATTGCTGTATATAGCCTGTAAATACACACTGATGTTGGTGAAGCTGCCTGCGTGTGCGTGATTCTTTTGGACTGCCTGGACTGGACTTTATTCCACTTACTCTGCTGAATTTCCGTGTTCTTGTGCTAACACCAGTGTCCCAGCTATCCCTCCTTCTTTCAATGTGCAGCAGGTCAAAATTCTTAACGTGACGTTATCTTGATATACTGTAGTTTCTCCCACCCATGGCAAATGAAATTACTAATGGTTAATAGGAGAAGAGCCATGTAATTTGAATTAATATCACACTACATGTAGTTTTATAAAAAGAAGGAGAGGAAAAGAGGAGAGGAGAGAAGAGAGGAGTATATTGAGTAGTGGGAGCTGCATGTCCTCTGCTCAGGGTATCCTTTATAAAATATCTTTATTTTGCATTTTTTTGGTTTGACCTAAGCACTCAAGTGTATTTCAGGGCTCAGATCTGACATAAGGAGTGGAGTTGATTTCAGCATATCGAGTCACTATAGCATAAAACCTTCACAAATTAAACATTACTCATTATTTATGTTAATAATGACTAATTAATGATATTACTGGTCTTCATAATGGATCAGATTTAGAATATGCACTTAAACAGTTGTATACCAGTAATATAAGCCTTTGATTCCCCACCTCTGTGTTTATTCTCTAGATCTGATGGTTACCTGGGACAATAGAGAATACTTAATTTTATTCTTTAACTGAGGCATTGGCGTCAATGCTGCGATTGCTGGCAAGGCATTGCCTTTGGCCAAAGCAATCGACCATTGCTATCCACCCGGGATGGAGCGAGACTGCATTTAAGTCTCACGAGTGGTTGTGCGAGAGGCAGGAAAAGCCCTGGGTATTTAAGGGACTTCGCCCCTTGCACTGCCCTCTTCCTTTTTTGGGGGCTCCCACCCGCCCTCCTTTTTTCTAGTGTGAGTTTGTCTGGTCGCCTTTCAGGGGCCGGATAGGAATTTTTGACCTTCATCCTGATTGGATTATGGATGGGGGGATTTTTTTGCCTCTTTTGGCAAAGGATTGCCATTATCGTATTTTGATGTTAACAACAAAGTGGCCCATATTTAATCCATATCTTTGTCTCGCATCATTATTCCGGGGTTGGGATAGCAATAGAGAGGGTCTCTGTCTATCTTTCTTCACTCCTCTTTTCCTTCTGGGTGCTTCTCTTTTGTTATAATATGGGGGAAGATTCAGAAATAGCCTGGCACTGATAGCTGTAATCAAGTCTCAGCTGGGCTCACAATTAATGCTCATCACTCACTGATAGTAGCATCTACTGATGATTCACATGAGACTGAGCCATTAAAGAATAATAATCACAGACACTACTTTCATAATCACTCTCTGTTGACTTGAGTACAAGATGTCTTTAATGGAGATAGTTCACACTTGAGCTAAGAACCCTCTATCTTGAATAATATGAAGGGGCCAACAAGACACAATATGGGAGACACTGAACAGTCCTATCATATATATATATAAAACTTATATATATATATTCTCATATTTTTTAAATGGAAACAATGGTCAGAGGATAAAAGTTTTGATAAGAAAAGATAAGAAAAAGCCTATGAAGAAATTATTAAACATTCTCTCTACCCACTACCTGCAGTTAAACCGCAGAAGCCTCTGTACTGCAGGGTCAGAAGACCAGCAGTTGTAAGATCAAAGCCACATGACGGAGTGAGCTCCCGTTGGTTGTCCCAGCTCCTACCAACCTAGCAGTTCGAAAGCATGCAAATGTGAGTAGATAAATAGGTACCACCTCGGTGGGAAGGTAACAGCGTTCCATGTCTAGTCACATTGGCCACGTGACCACAGAAACTGTCTTCGGACAAACACTGGCTCTATGGATTGGAGACAGGGATGAACACCGCGCCCTGGAGTCAGACATGACTGGACTAAATGTCAAGGGCAACCTTTACCTTTACCTACCCACTACCACAATGAAAATAATGATCTTGACAGCAACACGTGAGTACAATGTACTCCATACCTACAAAGTATTGGTTCCCTATCTTTTGCACCATGTCTAAATTTGAAAAAAAAAATCCTACACCATGCCGAGCTTGAACTTAAGTGATGTGCATGTTCTCTAATTCTGAAAGACATAAGATAGTAAACCTATTTATTCTCCAAAGCCAGTTCTGCTGTGTTCTAAGGGACATACTCTCAAGCAAGTGGGCATAGGATTACAGTCTGTAATCCTGCATCAGCATATGCAGATGCAGTAGAAATTTCCTGTGAGTAGACACATACTGTATACCTGCTTCATACCCATTCCCCTCTTCCAAGCACAATTAAAGACATTCAGAGGATAATGACAGCAACCGTCATCATTTCTGTACACATGATTTTCATAATGCCAAGACACATCAAAAGCACTTTGTCCTTTTCACACATGTACCTTCTGGGTTCATGTGTCAGCATCTTCTTCTACCATAGGAAAAAAGGATAATAAATCTGCCATGGGAGATTACTTTTATACAAGTAATTTCTAGTAACTGGATGAATTCACCTACTGGCTGGTCTTCAATACTTCTATTCAGTTATGTTACCAGTGTTGAGAATAGACTGGGATCTGAGGCAGACAGATCCTAACAATGCTTATTCTGACCCTAGCAATACTTATTTTGGTATCAGCCCACTGACTTCAAGGAGGTTTACACCCACATACTTCTTTAGGACTGTGGTCTGCTCCTCTAAGCTAAGCACATTCTTTTTAGTATTATCATTTACTCTGTAACTCAATAAATTACATTTTGCCATGTTAATATAACTAGATATAAATTGTTGTATGGCTATTTACTAATGTCTGGTATCATTGTGCAAACCATTGCCTCAGGCCATGCCATCGCATTTGATTCCATAATCCCCAACTGAGTTCACTTTTTTCACTAACTAAACTTTCACAATTGCATAATGCAGTAATTGGGCATTTAGTAATGGAAATGAAAGCTAGACACACAGGAATGGGTTCACCTGGAGTTTCATCAGGCCATCCAATATCACATTCATTTAGGGCTCAAAAAAATCACCATTTGTTACAAAGTGGGGTATTTGGAGTGAAGGAAACAACATGGTGTGGCATCAGAAAGCCTTAAGTTAGAAGGAAAAGAAAGGAAGGATAAAAAAAAGGAAGAGAGGGAAGGAAGACAGAAGGGAAGGAACAATTGTGTTCTGGCTTTTAAAAAAGAAGATAAAACAGCTTCTTAGACTTGTCCATTTTGATTTCCTCAGTGCTTTTTTCCTCTCTTTTTTTCAAGTTCTCTATTATACATAGAGTGAAGCTGCACATAACAATGCCTGCCAGAGAAATATACTTAAAAGCTATTTACATATTTATATGTATTGTGCAGTGTGAAGGATAGTTCGACAGCAGGCATGCCGTGGAGAGTTAGCTAAATGGCAGACAAAAATTGTTTTCCTTTGTTGTCTCCCAATCTTACAGGGCTGGAGGCAAACAGACCATGCCTATCTCCGTTTCCTTTGGATTTGCTCCATACATTTGGTCATGGAGGACAGCTATTCTTTTCTTCTTTTCTGCCAAACAAACCTGGATAAATGTTGACAAGCGATGGACATTTGTGTGGGCCAAACTTTTGACATTCATTTCTCTCAGGCATTCAGTGTCTATTGTTCTGGGTGAATGCAGAGGGGGGAAACCCACACAAAACCAAACCAAAAAAAAAAAAAAAGGTTAAAGACATTGAACAAATGTTACCCAAAAGAACATTTAGGTGTGTGTAAGTGTGGATGTCTTTAAAGCTTAACAAACCAGGAGAAATGGATAAAAATGACGGGTATGGTTCACACATGCATATACATCAACTGATTTATCTGTCTTTGATTCCTATATATGTCTTATTTGCACATATGTGTTCATCACTTATTGGGAACAGTAGCAAGGGATAACTTGACTGGGAGCATCAGTCACCATAGCTTTCACCATAGGTTGAATTCTAATGTTCCGCAAAATGTACTGCTTTTCAAATGATCCAATTCATACATTCAGCTTCTGCTCTTCAAGTGTGCAATAAATGAACACCAAAGACAAAAATCCCTTCTTCACTTTGATCTATGTATGTATAAGCTGCTACAGTTCAGGACAGAAAATAACCACTGTAACAGCCTCCTCATGCGTCACAAAGGGGCTATTACGTCACACTCACTCATTCTTAATTCACGCTGCCACCAACCATTCCCTCAAATAATACTTCAGGCCAGTGTATGATTTTAAAGTAAAAGAACTTGTGTTTATTGTGTACAACAAAAGGAATGGTAAATCACTTGAAGAAAAATAATAAGGCAATCACTGTAATAAAGTAACACTGACACACACACTCTCACAGATCCTCACTAGATAGCACAGTTCTTACTTCACAATATCTTCAAGCCCTAACCTTCCCTATCTCGTCCCTATCTCCCTATCTCAAATCCCTATCTCATCCCTATCTAAAGCACTCACACCATTCACTCCCCTTATATACACTAGCTCCACCCCTTAAGTCCCACCTTCCGTCACGCTATTGGCAGATGACATACAGCTTCCGCAGTGATGGACAGGTGATGTCAACGTTACTGTAACAACCACCTTAAAGAGTTTTGGTTTACTTTTTTTTTTTAAAAAAGAAACTAGCACTGAACCAAACTTTTTGTTTAAAATGGAGGCCTAAAATGTTGTTGGGAATGGGCAAGAATGGCAGCAAAAGTTGTAAAATAGCTTTCCTTGCTTTTTCCCCTCCATTTTTGGGTGCAGCACATCCTTTCCCAGGAGGAAGTACTAAGCATATACAGTTTTGATCAGCTGATGGTATTCTGTGAGGAGAATGTCAACCACCATAGTAACTGAGCTGCAGAGTTAGAGGTAGACATTTCTGCTCAGCCCTATTGGCTGAATATATCCCAAGACCTACCTCCTTGTTCAAACATGTGAAAGGGTGCCTCTTTACATTTTAGTATATCCCTCATATATGACATTCTGAGTAATACAAAAAGAAGCTGATAATGTCATTTTTGGAGGTCGGCTGCCCGTGGACATTGTTTGATATTGCATCAGGCATACTTTAGATTTACAAATTTCAAATATGACGATAATTGTGAAGAACCATTGCCCTGGTTGATTTAATCATTGAAAAAGTCAATTCCCTCTCATCAGTGCACTTCCTATAACATCTGGTTTCTTTCAGTGCAGTAGCAAAAGAGAACAAAGCAGATTTGACAGAGCACCTCAACTGACATAAATTGAATATATTTATACATGATTAAAGCAAACACACATTTATTTCTGAGTCAGAAGAATGAAGGGATTGATGTATTTGAAATTGTTTTTTGTGACTTAATCATGTATCCCAAATATGCTATATTGCCACCACAGATATTCATATCTGAGAGCACATTCTGTAACGGCCTCTAAGATCTTTGCAGGATATGCAATTAACCTTTGGTGATTGCTCTTAATAACACTAGCTGGGACTTTCTTCCCACACTCACCTTTCACTCTCATGCACTAGGGTTTTAATCAAACCAACTTGCACAGAGTCAGGTCTGACCTCATTGGAATTGAGGGTTGGTATTGGGTTAATAGTGAAGGATTTTTGAATACTTCCCATATTTCCTCAGCCCACTGAGGATCTCAGCACTCCTCAGAATGAGGTCAACCTACCAACAGCCAGAGTACATAACATCTGCTTCTCACCATCATGGTTCACTGAAATAACAGCAAGGGGCATTTTTGGTCTTGTAAATTGGCTGAAACAAAAAAAAAATGCCATCAACAAAAGTAGTAGATTTCTTGTGACAAATGTTGTCCTAAGGTGTGTTTTTTTGGTCTTTTTTTTTAAAGGGCTGCACAAGTCTGGCAGGCACCTGAAACTTGGGGAGTTTATTTGCAACTGTTCAGGAGAGAATGCAATAGAACCTGAAGTTCTAGTTCCAACTGAATTCTGCAACAGAATATTACTATAGTGGACTAAAATGTTCTTTCCTTGTGCACGAGGGTCAAAGACATGTGAAATGGCTTAGATATTTGTGATACACATGCTTGACAAATTTCGCTATGAGAGAGGGAGCTCTACTGATATTAATTGGAAGGAAATGGACTAAAACAATTCCAGGGTTGGTATAGTTCTTCCCCCATTCTAGGGGCATGCTGGAGCAGACAGGACACAGAAGGCCTGAGGAACCACACCATATTCCAATGTAACCAGAGAATGCCCACAGAATTCTTCCTTTTGTGGCATCCAGGGTTGTTGTTCCAATATTAGACAGGTGTTCTGGATATTTTCAACAGCTAATGGAGGAGAGTTGAAGGGTTAGCCTCTGTAAGAGTGGACCTTTCACTCTGTCTTGAGAGGGTGACATCCAAAAGAAAAAGGTCTATAGCCCCTGGGATAGCATTTCAGGAAACATAGTATTGCAACCTTATCAAATCACAAATAGTGAGCAAATTTGTTACTTCTTAAAGATAGAAGGAGAGCTAGTTATATCAGCTCCAGACTGACATTGCTGATAGGCCTGATCTTGGAACTTCTAAGGTGAACAAAGGAGTTTTAATCTGGTGGAGGTGAATCGTTAAACATCCCTATTATTCGCTATGTGAATGTTGTGTTCTGGTAAACCTATGCCAGCTAAGTTCTCTATGGGCATAAATGGGGCATCTGGGACATATATGTCTCTGGAGTAGTAGATCTCCTTTCCACTGGTGGAGACACATCTCCACTCCCATCCTTTTGAAGATCAGCAGACCTGAGGGTTGTGTTTCCTCTATTAGTCAGGAACATGAGTGGGCATTAACACTGCATGATAGCAATAGAAGCACTGTGTCTTTTACTTCCAGTGGAACGACAAGAAGTGGGTGGCTAATCTGGCTTTCCAGGGGAGTGCATAAGAATGCCTCTAGATTCATAGGGACTCAAAAGCATTCTTAAATACTTAAAGGGATGGGCTGCTGCAGGTGCAGTGTCTACAGAATCAGGGTACGTAGTGCCAGCAAATAGAAATAATAAAAAGCTGCACATAATTTCATGCATAAACCATATCTCAACAAAATGTCCTCTCTAATTCATTGCTTGTTAATGTGGTAGTGAATGTGACTGAACATGTTGTCACTCAGCACTGGTTTCCATGCCTGCACCAGGAAATGGCTTGGTCACCATGTCCTTAGAATGATGCAATCAAGGCAGCTCCATGTGATAAAAAGCTCATTTATGCAACTGAAGTGCTGTGGAAGCCAAATAAAGGAAGGGGTGTTCTTTTCAGCCTGCTTTTTAACACCAACTGTGTATTAACTGTGCTTAGTAACAGCAGAAACCTAAAATCAGACAAAGCACCCAAGTGTCACAAATCAATTTCAAGTCCATCAACCACAATAGCCACCTATTGTGAACAAAATATTAACTCGCAGAAACAATACTGAGAGTCAGTTTTTATTCTTGCTCTCCCAAACTCATTTCATGGGGGTATGAAATATTGTTTCATATCTATAGGGAGGCTCAAAGTCTTTTTTTTTTTAAAGCATTTTCTACACTTGCCAAATGTGAAAAATACTATGGCACCCACTTATTTCCAAAAATATTGGTGAAGCTGAAATGAAATTCTACACTATGAATTATGGCTAACTAAAGCCTGCCCGAGTAATATGTGAACATGGAGAGCCCCTAACGAAACAGGCTAAGGTTGAAAGTTTTTGTTCACTGACTAAGGAAAGTTGCTCAATGCTTTGCCCTCCCACTCAGGAATAAAGAGGTGAGACTCAGATGATGGGATGAAACAGGGCTACATTTTATTAACCATAAGACTTATTCAACTTGTAGCCCAATTCAAAACATGCTGTAGTGTGGAATGATGCTGATGGTGTAGGTCTCACAGGGCCCCTTCTTCACAACAATGGGTAAGTGTCCTGCCCTGAGGTCGCACGGTCCTGAAGACAGTGCAGCCCTGGCTTACTATGATCTGACCACCCCCAGGCCTTTAGCCCCCTGTCTACTGCCAGCCTTCAGCCCAAAAGTGACTCCAGAGTGTCCTCCACCCCCTACACCGTAATCTTGCGATTCAGAGCTCTCAGGGTTCAGACACGTTATAGATCGCCTGTTCTCCATGGGGAACTCATCGATCCATTTTCACTACCTACCACTGTCCATCTCCAAATATAGGCCCCTTTGCAGATCCTGCAAAAAGATCTCCAAACCTAAATCCGACAAATGCACCCCATCATTTCTAAATAACTCCATGTATTCATATCTCTGGGTGCTCAATCACCAAGCCCAACTCCTTGCATACAGCTCTGCACACTTCACTATTTACACTCCAGTGAGCTTTATTAATGCAATGAGGGAAACAATCAGCCCTCCACACCATCCTGGGGATCATAGTGGACCACACAATTCGTGTGAACAGATGTTCATACACACAAGTCCCATATGATGTCAATTATTAACGACTTGCTGCTCTGCTTAACTAAGTCATTACTATCCAGATGAATGACCAGCACATCAGAGCAGTGGAAAGCCATATTGCTAAACTCACCTGGCAGATATGCTTTGATTGTATTCCTGTGTTGAGCAGGGGGTTGGACTTGATTTCTATGAACTCGTGCCAAAACATCCTTCTCTGTCCTTTCCTTCTATGCAAGCTGAAGCCTCCAGACCTAAATTGCATCCCCAGGCCATTCTTTCTGCATAACACGAAGCCCAAAAGATGAAACTATATCCAATGTTGAAAATCCGTTTCCACCTCTTGATGCCCCATGTACCTGCAAAACAAGTAAAACAAACAAACAAACAAAAAACAGCCAGCAGCCAGCCTACACCTGTGGCAGTGTATGGACATACAATTGGAATGTATTCGTGGACCAGCAACCCATCCTTTTAATCTCCGCGCAACCATAGCCCAGTGCAGCCGTGTGTCCCAAAATGCCAGCCGTGTAAGCCAATCTGCTGCAGAGTGAGATCTGTCACCTTCCAAAACTGGTATTTAGTAAGCAGCTGGCCAACGCTATGGCAAAAGAAGTATGCTCACCACTTAATGCTAGGTAACTCTCAATGGCACAAACAGGGCATATATGTATCCTTGACAGAGCACTGTTCCAATGCAATATCCTCTCCCTTTCCTCTTTGGTCCATCTTGGAACGCCTTATGTGCATACAAACCTTTCTTTCAACTATCTGCATGTCATCTTTCTGCAATGCTGCGTGCGCCCTATCCTCTTTTCCTGCAGCTACCACCTCACTAACTCTAAGGGCACAGAGAAATGCCACCAGTGATGTTGCCCTGAATAGTGCCACTTCATAATTATCCCTACAAATATTCACTCATTGGGAAGCCTAACCCTTTCCTTACTCCAGGCCTCTATCATTTTCCTGATACAAAAATTCCCTGTATGATCAGGGTAGCCTTGTGCCTTGGCAGAAAAGGTCAAAGCTGGCTATAGCCATCACCCTGTCATGCATATTCAGCAGTGCATTTGTATGAATCAATAGGGAGCTGTTGGGAGGCAGAGTCAGATATATAGAAGGTGGGCTGAAGCAGTTAGGGAGTAAATAGGGAGAGATAGGGAAGAGATAGAGGAGAGAGGTTTGAAGAGAAGGTTTGGGTTGTGAGACAGAGAGAGTGTGTAGAGACTGAACAGTCAGAGTGTTATCTGTATTAGTTTATAGAAGAGGTTAAAGGAAAATACTGAACGCTTTGTGTAACTGTAAGAATGTGCTTAAGAACTATTCCTGAAACAACTTGTAACCAATAAACCTGTTTTTATTTCAAAGTTATGTACTGAATGGATCTCAGTCTTTCACAGGAAACATAGTGGTAAAGAGATCAACTCGGGGAAGGTTGTTAAAAGATGTGGTAGGACAGTGGTCCCCAACCTTGGGCCTCCAGATGTTCTTGAACTACAACTCCCAGAAGCCTTCACCACCACCTCTGCTGGCCAGGATTTCTGGGAGTTGAAGTCCAAGAACATCTGGAGGCCCAAGGTTGGGGACCACTGTGGTAGGATACGTAATGTGAGCTCCTTCTTTGATGAAACAAGCAGAGGCCACGTGGTAAACGTCATACTGACATTTTACCCTGTATGGAACTAGGTGATAAACCCTTCCTGCGCAGATCTATTGCGAATTGTTGCAGATGCTCCACCAGGGCAGGCCAACTAGTCTGTAAACCCAAACTAACTCTAAATTCTTGAGACTCTGTATTCACAGCCAAATAGCCTTCCATGTACTTGGAGCCAATGCAAGCCCTATTGCATCCTCAGCTTCATCCCACCAATTAGCCAGACCTCCAGAGGAAGACTCTTGGACACTCTTGGACACTCTCCTTGAACCACTCCATCTGTTGATGGCATCAGCTATGCTCTTCTTGAGCCTAGGGATGTGCCTTGCCTGCAGTACAATGTTAAACTTCAGGGTGCTCAATGTGAAAGCCCTAACTAACCTCATAACTCATTTGGATTGGGAGAAAAGTTTAATGACATGAAGAACAGCCTGGTTGTCACACCAGAAATGCACCACAGAGTTGTGTTTGTTTGTTTGTTTGTTTATCTTACCCCCTCATACACATATATGTTAAAACCTTAAAGGGATGGGCTGCTGCAGGTGTAATGTCTACAAAATCGGGCTATGGGTTCTGCCTCATTCCCTATTGTCTCCTCCCCCCCCTTGGGCTCCCAAGCCTGACTTCAGCTGCCCCCAAATGGGAGCAGGCCCTGGAGAGACCTTGCTCCCTTAAAGCCCCCCCCCTTTGCTTAGTGTTCCCTTATCCCCTATTATTTTATTTTATTATTCCAATGTCCCTTACGGTAACAAAAATGGAGGGGAATCTAGTCCCCAAGGCCAAACTACTAGGGTGAGTGTGCCGATGCAACCCCCCAAGTCTGTAGAAGTCCTCTAAGGAAAAAAGGACAGCTGTGTCACAGAGGAAGGTATGAGCAGCCTCTCCTCCCCAGTTGCAAGCCTCGTAAGAGGCCGATTAGGGAAGGAGCACCTGTTAAATTAGGCGCTTCTTCCGGGCAAATAGACGCTGTGTGGCAAAGTGCCTCACCCACGGAGCCTGCCATCCTTCCTGCCAACATAAGATTGGATACAAGTTTTTTTTTCAGAATCCAAGCAAATGAAGTAGTTACCTTTTCCCCAAAAAGTGATAATGGCTTGAAGCTAACCAGGAAGAATTGACAACGGAGACCGATTGGAATGGAATATGAATGACTGATCAGAAATTTTGTGTAAATTTAGCACACAGAACAAGTTGTGTGGAATTCAAATGGCACAAGCTTTATTCGAAACCAGCATATTTAGCTGAGGTGTTCACTATATTGTTTTATTCAGATATTTATATAGCTGTGCATCTGAAGTAAACACAAGGAAAACTTAACTATATGATTTACTTATAGTTTTGCTGTAAAATTTGAAATCACCACTGCCTAAAACATAAGGAGAGATGCAAAACAATGAGCCCCTTTATTTTCATTTAACCAACTGGGTGCAAACGTGGCCTGAAATCAAATTCTAATACCATCAGGGAGATGTTTTGCATTGTGGGATGAAAATTATTTTCACACTTTCAATCTTCCCCTTTTCCTTGATATTGAAGATGCACTCCAGAGAATCAGATAATTCTGATTATTTTACTCTTCACTACACTCAGAGGTCTCAAAAGACGACACTTATTACTTCAAATGTAAGACACTGCTGTGCGAATGAAATAAGTTTGCAAGTAATAAGAGCAAATTTTCTCTGGTAGCAGTATGCTTCTTTGAAAAATCCTGAACAATGTTTGGTTTCTCTCTTTTTTAATAGACAACAGTAGACCCCGGGATAAAGGGCAATATACAGTGAATTTGTTGGTAAATCAATTGGCAATTGCTTTTTTCCTTTTTTCCCGAGGAAATAAAGCTCCAGAAAAATGCAACAACCAGCCACGGAATATAAGCACTGACTAGGCAGAAGGGATATTATTAGTTTTTTCTCTCTCTCTTCATTAGTGTGAAGGATCTACCACTACTTTACATAACTTTGCATGTGATAGCATACAGAGCCATTTAATTGTCTTAAAAAACCTGAAATCTCCACATGTTGTTTGGAGTGCAACACCTATTAGAGCTTTGTGGAGAGTAGGGTGGCCATATGTCCTTCTTTAGGGACATATGTCCTCCCTTGAAGAGCTATCCTTCTATTTTGTGATGCATGTTCTTCCTTTTGATATGTAAGTGACCTGTGAGTTTCTCTGGCCAGACAGGGAAAGTACAGACTTTGGACCGGTAAATGTCAATCAGCCTTCTTTCATTTCTTATGTAAAGTAGTTCTTTTTTTAAAGGGGGTGTGTGCTATTTTGTAAGAAAAAACAGAAACCACTCACACTGGTATAATTACTGATACATGGGAGGAAGGGTATGGTTTGGTAAGTCACTGTATGAACATCAGATGTGAGGTCAGTCCAATGGGAGGGCATTCTGAAAGCACTGCTCAGACCATTCCTCTGAAATAACTGATTGTTGACTACCTAGATATTCCAACAAAACAACAGTGACTCCTGTTTATTTTATTTTCTGTAAACTGAAAAAATATACAGCACAGAGGCATTACAGAGGATTATTAAACATTATGACTTATTTATGTATTTATTTGATTTATATCTCATCTTTCTCTCAACGTTGTGTCCCACAATGGTTACCTAGTTACAAATTCATGTACTATGGTGAGCAATGGTTTGTTTCCAATTACCTATCCAATTGTGATATCAGCATATATTTCTTTAAATTAACTTATGCAAATGTAATGCAAAACTGTCTTCATTTTTGTGAAAAATGTCCTCCATATTGGAGTTCCTTATCTTTCATGTTCCCTTTTTTTTGCCTTTGATGTCTTTGGTTGTGTGTGTGTGTGTGTGTGTGTGTGTGTGTGTGTGTGTGTGTGTGTGTTTGACAACTGAGCAGTGGCTGCTTTAGTGAAGAAATAGGGAGAACATGAAAGTAGCCCAAATGTTAGCTTTCTGTTAGTTTGTCTCTACATCAGGAGTCTTCAGATGTGATGGGGTCAAGGTCCAAGCCCCTCCCATAGGAGAAACTGTCTTGGTTCCCACCATACTGCTATCATCATTAATAAAATATTTAGCTACCAACAACTCGATTCTGACCTAAACTGACCCTTTCTAGGGATTTCTGGGTACACAGAACTCAGAAGTGATTTACTCTTCCTTTATTCTAGGTTTGCTCTGGGACTGTATAGTTTGCCCAAGCCTAGCTCTTCTCTTGTGAGGCACCGTGAGGAATCAAACCCTTGAGCTCTGCCTCCCTAGGCAGATGCTCAACTCCCTGAGCTATCCAACCAGCTGTTAGCATTAACTGATGCTAAAATCTGGTGATAGAAGCAAACAGCCCTTCCCTCTGTATTGGTAAAAATGCTTTCCCCCCCCCTTTAAAATGATGCAGAGGGAGCATACACCTTGTTCTAATAACTGAATCATACTTTGTGTTAACTTTGCTTTAAAAATAAAAAAACCCCACACATTAAGTCGTGTATTGCTTACCCCTTCTCTAAGCCAATTGGCTGAGGGTTATGTTTTAAATTTAATACTTCCTTTTAGAATAAAAGGCACCAGCACTGCACACACTTAATGTGCATCCTTTGTGATGGGTGAGCTCATGTGGACTAGGCCTGGTCTATGCTGTGCAGTTGAGTGAGATGAGAATGAAAGAACCCAAGTCTTAAGATGGTAAGATGGGCTGGACTATTTACAGTCCCTGGAGGGAGATAACTAATTGAATGTACCTCTGGTATTTAGTAATATACCTGGCACTTTACAGAATGGCATAAGCATTTTTCTCTCTTCCTACCCCAGCAAAGCTTACCATATAATTCATTAAAGGGAACAGCATAGGACTGAAGTAAATGAAGGAATATTTCCAAAATACTTACATGTTCTTCGGCTTGGGTTCTGGCAGGGAAGAAAGATATAAATGAACATATAAGGAAATAAGAATGTTATAAATAGAGTAACGAGGGGAGAATTTTGATTTGGTTGATTTTTGCTCAGAATGTTCTTAAAAGCTGTCCATTTCTCCATATCTGGTGAACAAAGAACTTGATACCATCATCATATCATCAGATAAGGCAAAAGTGACAGATTTTCCATCTTTAATATGGAACAGAATTGAAAACTATTATCTGGCCCTATTCATACATTATTCACATCTGATTATGTCTATGTGCAAAAGGCCCTGTGCAGATCTGAGCCTGCGGATGGAGCCAGCAGTGTGCCCTTGTTCCTGTTTCAATTCAGAGATGGCATCTTATATACGGGCCATTTGCAACAAAGGCTAAAAGTTACCAACAACTAAGTCCTGTTGAAATAGGATCTATTTCTAAATAGGCAGCCATAGGACTGTAGTGTATTACTGCAATCTTGTACACATACGGGGAAGTGTGAAACATACATACATTCAGTTGTAATTGTTAAAATGATATTTTCCTGTGGAGCAAGTCCCAGTTTATTTAATGATTGTCTGAACTAGCAAATATCTAATTATATGTGTATGGACTTACAGCCATTCAAAGCACAGGTTTTCATTTACAAATGTATATCAAGTTACTAGAAATTAAGTGAAATTGGCTCCAAAGCACCCCAACTGTATACCAAAGCCCTAGTTTATATAAATGGATTATTATTTCCCCCTTGACAGGGACCATAAGAATACATAGGGGGAAAACTGTATAAATGATTCTTTCAGAGATTTTGACAGGTAACAGAAGGTTATTCTCTGACTGAGGGACAGTTCACAGATGAATGTACTGTTTCATGACTACATCAACATTTGGTAATTTTCTTGTGTGAATGATCTGTCCTGCAATGACACTTACAAACAGCTTAACATGAATCAATGCCAACTCAAATGCAATTATCTTCAATGGAGGCAGCTTACATATTTGACTAATCAAGTAAGCCATCAAGCAACCAACATGCATCTATCCATCAGCTCTTAATGACTCACAGCTGAATGTATTAGTGGAGTCCTTTAAAAATATGGCTGTGGTACTTGACATGAAATGCAACATTTGGTTCAGACCTTAATTTGATGTTTCAGAAATCATCCCAATCCAGTCTGGGGGAATTTAAAAATCATCTTATTTGACTAAGATAGTGAATGGGAGCTAAGATTCAGTAAACCAAAAATGTATATTTGCCATGATAAAATCTGAAACCTCACGTTTTTGTATTTTTGTCCCCCTTTGTCAAAACTGGAAGGAAACTCCAGTAATAATTTGTCACTAAAGAGGGAATTATGCCTACCAAACTGCAGATAAATAAGGGCAGAATAGTTATTTTTTGTTCTACACAACTTACAAGTTTCACAAAACTGGAAGGCAAAGATGATCCTTCTAAAGGCTTTTAAGTTTCAGGATAACAAGAACAAGAACAACAAGAACAAGAACAAAAACAACGATGATAATAATAATAATAATAATAATAATAATAATAATAATAATAATAATAATAATAATAATAATAATAATAATAATAATAATAATAATAATAATAATAATAATAATAATAATAATAATAATAATAATAATAATAATAAAAGAGTTGAAGTTAAAGAATTGGAAAAATTAACAATATACAGAGACGTGGCAATTGAAACATTTTGCTTGCAGATGAAACATATCTCAGTGATCCCCATTATCATTGGGGCTTTGGGAACAATATCAAGAAATTTCACACAGTATTATAAGCAGTTGCAGAGTCCAGAAATAACATCACTAGAGCAACAAAAAAAGCTATATTAGGAACAGCATAAATACTATATTGATATTATTGATATTTAACATATACTTAGGTTTTTGCTTAAAACTGGACTGGAGTGGCTGTTTTAGAACTGGCTGCTTCATTTTAGGGACGTGGTGGCGCTGTGGGCTAAACCGCAGAAGCCTGTGCTGCAGGGTCAGAAGACCAAGCAGTCGTAAGATCGAATCCACGCGACGGAGTGAGCTCCTGTCACTTGTTCCAGCTCCCGCCAACCTAGCGGTTCGAAAGCATGCAAATGCAAGTAGATAAATAGGGACCACCTCGGTGGGAAGGTAAACAGCGTTCCGTGTCTAAATCACACTGGCCATGTGACCACGGAAAGATTGTCTTCAGACAAACGCTGGCTCTATGGCTTGAAGAGCGGGATGAGCGCCGCCCCCTAAAGTCGGACACGACTGGACAAAAATTGTCAAGGGGAACCTTTACCTTTACCTTTTACCTGCTTCATTTTAGATAGATAGATAGATAGATAGATAGATAGATAGATAGATAGATAGATAGATAGATAGATAGATAGATAGATAGATAGATAGATAGATAGATAGATAGATAGATAGATAGATAGATATGCATGTCAACACTACAGGTGCATGGGAAAACCAGACCCTCCCCCCTCCCAAACTGGCAGGTCCACTTACCACTCACTGCACAGCATGCATGGCCAGTATTGTTCTCATTGCTTCCCCACTTGCCTGTGCTGCTGACCACTCTGGCAAGGAGGCAGGATGACAAACTGAGTGATCAGCTGTTTGAGGAAGCAAGGAAGTGCCAGCCAGGCTGCTTCCCAGATTGGTGTGATGGGAAAGATGCCAGCTGTGAGCGTCATGCATGTCACATGGCAAGCAGTAAGTGGACTTCTTGGTTCAGGGGGAAGGTCAGGTTTTATATAAAATCCAGTCAACTCTGACTTATGGTGACCCTTTGAAAGGTTTCTTAGGTACAGAGTACTTAGATTTTTTTTTTTTACCAGTTCCTTGTTTTGGAGTGAACCTAGGACTGTGCAGCTTACCCAATGTTACATAGGGTGGCTGTTCTGCTGGGGGAGGGGATACAGCATAGAAGCAAACACTAACCTCTGGTTCTGATACCTAGCTCATTGAGTTATCCAGCCAGCTCCAGATGAACAGGTACATGGATTTATGTGCAAGAAAAGATTTTCCATTTGAATAATTTCCAATGAAAGACATATTAGTGCCCCTTAGTGCCTTTTGGAACATTATTCTGAAAAGGTGAGCACATGTGACTTTGGGCAACAAACCTGCAAAGTTTCAGATATATAGATGTATGTGGAAGTGAGTCTTCAGCCATGGTTTGGGGTGGAATATATTACAGAAATATACCTAGGCAAAAATCCTGTAAAGTTTTAAAAGGACCAATATAGATACTGGGAAGTTATGGTGACTCAACAAGAATTTAATGTTATTAAAAACAGTCAAATACAGCAGCACTGGAAGAACAGCCATGACGCTGTTCCACTCTTGCCCTTCCCAGCCTTGCCTAACAACTGTGATGTTTTGTATAGTTGCACAGTGGTGACAGTCTTGTAAGGACAGAATCAGCAAGTCTGATAGA
The DNA here is from genome assembly GCF_051106095.1 of Pogona vitticeps. Lineage (NCBI taxonomy): Eukaryota > Metazoa > Chordata > Lepidosauria > Squamata > Agamidae > Pogona > Pogona vitticeps. The sequence continues at coordinate 77,373,635 of NC_135787.1, forward strand.
GATAAGCAACACAAAAAGAATTGCATGAGTTGTTCCTTGAAGGTGCACTAAGAATGTCCTGGAGAAAATCTATTCAGACAAGAGCCATACAGACTTTGGGCATTTTACAGAAGACATGGTACGCTTGTTCCCGAATTTTAAAAATAAAATAATTTTCATTTTTAAAAGACAATTCAAACTTTAAAAACATATTTTTTCGATTACTCAAACAGACAAGGAATTCAGAAGCCACTGGCAATGGTGCGGCTAAAAAATATTGTAAATAAATAAATAAATAAATAAATAAATTTTCATTTGTTTAAATTTTTGTAAAAGGGAAATGTGTTAACTGGTCTAAACTGGATTGTTCAGAGAAAGCAAGATGCACAAAACAGTGAGGTACATTGAAGAAACTGTATATGTACAAAATCATCAGCATTATCACTACTACTAATTTAAAGAAACATTATGTTAAACTACTGACTAAAACCTGGGGCAGAAATACAAGGGAAGTGAATCAGAATGGATTGTGATTTTTTTTTTTTAAAAAAAACTTTTTCTAGAAACATCAAACAAAGACTGTTTAGGATTAAATTTTTTCCCACCACTATGTCCTGCACAATTAAATACAATGTATGTAGACAAGTGACTAGCGTAGCATGGCATGTTGGTGTTTAATAGAACTCACAATATACACAAAGGAATACATTTGGATAAAATAGTCTCTTTTTGATAATTAGGGGAAGTGATGATGATGGATTCATTGCCTAAATTCTACACTTTGAACATGGAAACACAAACAACACAGAGGTTAAATTAGCAAAAACTCAACAAAGATAAGAGTATCATCATGAATAAAAGAAAAGTTTTTCACTACAGGAACATGTCTGAGAAACATTGATTAAAATATTGCAATAGCAAGAGAAAAGGGCTTTGAAATCATAGACAAAGAGAAACTGAAACCATCCCAACCCACAACCCAGCAGAGAAACACTTGCTGGTTACTACAGAATTGACTGCTCTTGTAAAATATGCCTGTGGATTAGAAAGTTTACCTATCAATTAATCCCAGTCCTCTCCCCTTATCTTTCCCCCACTCTCAGCATTTTCAAAGAAGTGAATGAATGAAACCGAGAGGCATTATTTCTGGGTCTGCCTTTGTATAGTAGAAAGTGCAATGACTTTCTGTGTGGGAACCATCTTCTGGTTTGCACCAAATTGATCCAAAAGGACCTAATTTGTCTTGGGATTATGACTATGAATCTGGTGGAGACCCCTATTATTTTATGTCTGTTCCACAGGATCAGATCAGCAGCTGATGGCAATGCAATCCAGCATCCTACCACTGCTATGTGTAGACAAGAATAAACAAATGACAACTATGTAAACCCTCAACTGGATCTAGTCTAATAAATTATAACTACATAACCAGTTCTTATATTTATAGCTGTTATAGTACTCGATAAAGCCAGTGTGGTGTATTGGTTACAGTGCTGAATTGGGACCTGGGAGATTCAGGTTCAACTTCTCTTTGAACCATAAAATTCATTGCTGTCCTATAGTTAGTCACTATATCTCAGCCTGAGCATTGTTATGTTCTCAATGAGCCTTCAGTTAATTAGAGGCATGATGGGTTAGACATGTAATGAACCAATATGTTGAGCAGGGACCATAAAACTTTCAAAGACAGATCATGACATTTTCTTAACATTTTCATTTATACAAGGAAAATTTATCAAGACAGCATGACTGCCCTCACCCCACCACACTGCCTGGAACATAATTTCTCATAAAAATTTTCTCCATCTAATCATTGAAGGTAAAGTTATTTTAAGTGTCTATGGTTTATAAACATTTTTTAAAAACCACTTAGAATAAAAAATGAGTATTTAAAAATCAATTGTGGTTAATTTCCCTGGAGGAAAGATTGTAATAATTGTGAAATGAAGTTGTGATAAACTAAAAGAAATAGTGTACTCTCTAGGCTTTAATCCCAAACCACAGTTTAATTAAACATCAAAATGTTATGCAAGAAGCCACAGTATAGGGTTTACCTTCAATTAACAGCAACAGAAGAGAAAAACTTAAAGATCCATGTGGCTGTCAGGAGTAGGGTGCTTAACTGCCACTTGTGTTTTTGGAATCTTCCAGAAAAAAAAATTATAATATTATTTTAGAGTGTATAATCACAGACCCATAGGGCTACTGTTTATCCAAAAGGTCAGCTGTGAAACAGCCAATTATAGTGTGTCATGAGCTCAGAGCACAAGAAAATGAGCTGCACAGATGCCAGAGGGCTCTAGAGGTCAGGAAGTATTTTCAATATATTACTGGCCAAGCATTTTTAGCAAGTCTATGCCACTAGTTGTTTGAAATATCAAGCAGTGATATTCTAAAGCAGTCGTCCTCAAACACCCCCCCCCTTTTTTTTTTTTGGCCATTTCCATAAACACAGCATGAAAGAAATATAGGTTGAATCAGGATTGTATAAGCTGCACAATGAACCTGATAAGGCAGTGTATGAAGAATCGTTTCCAGTCTGTGGCCCCCTTCAGATGTGCCAGGGCCCCTCAGGAAGCAATATGGCCCCCTTTAAGAATGGATGTAAAACATGCTATAAATAGCATGTAGACTCTATGTATTGAAGAAATCCTAAAGGCAAAAGTAGATGTCAATAACGTCTAAGAGTCAGATCAAGTCCATTTTTGTGGTGGCTGTAAGGCTGATGAGAGGGAGGGCTGGTGCCAGTTAATAGTTCCCAGGAGAAGGCATCCGGTTATCAATAGGTAGGGAGATAACCCAGGGTCATTCTGAAACTATCTGAGAAGAGGATCTGCTAATTGGTCATAACACGTAGCTGTATTCTAATGAGAAATAAAAGTAGGTTATTGTAGAGAACCTCTTGTCTTCAGGAAAGTTCTGAGAAACCCCCACAGGAATTAGCTTATGGTTGTCATCCTAAGGAGGGAGGAAAGTACAAGAATAGTTAAGAGAAAGAGTAGAGTGAGACTCTGTTCCTTGCATTTCAGCCTGCTATTTTCGCTGTGAGAGTTGTGCTTTGTATGGGCTCAGAAACCTATTTATTCTTAGGTCTCCCAGGTAAATAGAACAAGCTAGGTAGCTTTCTTATTTGTGTGTGTGTGTGAATGTTCTTTACCTGTATTCTCTGTGATTTGAGCTTTTCTTATTTATTGCAATTAGCTTATTCTAAAAGCATTTTTATCTCCTGTGTTGGCTTTCCCCCCTATTCTTTCATAAAAAAATTATCCATATCGGTGTGCTTTCTCAGACTATGTTGAGGAACAGGATGGGCCTATGTCCAATTTAGGCCACTTAGAGCACTGGTTCTTAACCTTTGTTACTCAGATGTTTTTGGACTGCAACTCCCAGAAGGCTTCACCATCAGCTCTGCTGGCTGGAGTTTCTGGGAGTTGCAGTTCAAAAACACCTGAGTAACAAAGGTTAAGAACCACTGACTTAGAGTACTCTCAGATTTGCTGCCAGATTAAACTGGGTTCTGTTCTTATTTGCAGGGCTGGTGTTGGCTCTGGAAGGAAGGGAGTCACTTGACTTGTTAATCTCAGGAAACTTCAGTGGGTCCAAAATGCAGCAGCCAGATTGCTAAATGGAGCTGGGCCCAGGGATCACACAACCCTTCTATTATAGCAACTCCACTGGCTGCCGATCCATTTCTGGGCAGAATTCAAATTGATAGTTTTAAGTAGAGATGGGAATGAATCAGAAAAATGGTGACTCACTTTGTTCATGATTCATTAAGTTCAATGAATTATGAATTTACAGTTGTTTCTGATGAATCAATGTATTGATTTGTCAATTCATTTTTTACTTAAAAACTCTATAAAATAGCCAGTCCCTCAAACACTCAAAGACATGAAATTCTCTGGGAAGCTCCCCCTTACTCTCCTCTACAAGCCCTTCAAAAGTTTAGTGACGTTTGGGTTTTGAATGTCCGAGTTATACACCCACAAGGAGGGCCCCCAGGAAAGTTCTCTGTAGGCACCTAGAGACATCAAAATCACAGAAAAGCTTCTCTTGACTCTCCTTTACAATCCCCCCAACTTTGGTGAAGACTGGGTTTCAGACATCCAGGCTATACAGCCACACATTGGGCTCCCTCAGGAAAATGCCCTTTAGCAGGTGATTTGGGGAAATCCAATTTTCACCAAACTTGGATGGATTGTAGAGGAGAGTCAGAGGAAGCTTCACTGTCATGTGGATGTCTATAGGTACCTTGGGGGCCATTTTATACCCACATGAATTAATGAACCAAACTTTGCTAAAAATCATTTATCATAAACACCAATGGCACAGATTTGTATGAATATGAATGGATGATTAGCAATTTTTGAACAAATTACGTGATTCTTTTTTAAATTCATGCCCATCTCTAATTTTAACCTATAAAGCCCTAAAAAGCTTTGGCCCAAGCTACCGTATCGCAAGGACCACATATCAGAGGACAGCACTCTGTCCTCTGGGGTGCTGTCCTCTGAAGATGCCCGGCCACAGAGACTGGCGAAACGTTAGGAAGAACAACCTTCCGAACATGGCCAAAGAGCCCGAAAAACCCACAACACTCATTAGATCCTAGCCATGAAAGCCTTCATGAATACTTCATAGATGAGTTTGGTGTGGACATGGGAGAGGCCTTCTCTGTTGCTGTTCTCAGAATTTGGAACTCCCTCTTACAGGAGACTAGACCGGCCCCATTTTTACTTTCTTTCTGCAAGTAGGCAAAGTTTTCTCTTTTCAGGTAAGCTTTCTGTGAGTGACTGTCTGCCTGAGTGGGATTTTTTTAAATGGGTTGTTGTGCCTTACTGCTTTGAATGTGTTTTGGTGTTACTTATGGTTTTTTGGCATTATATTAATTGATCCTTTTAGTATTGAATACTCAATATTATTACCTTAAAAGCTGTATTTTAAATGTTGTAAGCCGTGTTGGGTTCTTTTAAAGGAGAAAGTCAGGTTAAAAATAGTTAATAAAATAAAATAAAGTAAAATCAACCAACCAACCAACCAACCAACCAATCAATCAATCAATCAATCAATCAATCTCAGGGAAGGGATAGCAATTGCCAGCAGATTCAGGCTTCTAGTACATAGCTGGCATTGGCTGGGCATCTGTGGATCTTGGAGTAACTTGGTGCAAGTAAATATGTGCACCCATTGAGGAGCCTCTGTTAGAATATAGTTCTCTCCTTTTGCAAATAGTGTACTGAGAGCTGTCAGCAGCCACGCGTTCTGGGAGAGACAGACTAGCTTGCAGGTCACATCACAGACACTGGCTTTTCTGCTTCACTCCAGAGGCAGCTCCAAGTCCTGTTATCTGTCTTCTCATGGTGCTGCAGTTGGTCATCCATTTTTCCTACAGTGCTGTAGCAGAATCAGAGTTCAACAAGTTGAAGATTCAGTACTTTTTGACATTTGCCACGCTGTTTAGACCTCCCTGCCTCCTCTGAGCTCAGATGCCATTCTTAACATAGCTTGCAAAGAAATAGTTTTTCCCAGAAGTATATTGTTGCAAATGCATGCTGTTGTAATAAGAAATATTTGAGGGCAGTTTGGTCCTGAATGGATAATTAAGAAACATTAAATTTATAAAACACAAGCTGAGAGTTGTCTTGCAGCTAGATGGGCAGTATAAAAGTCAAACAAATTCATAAATAAAATAAAACTTTCATTTTTGGATAGAAACTTGGTCCCACAAACTGTATTTTTAACCTTTCCCTGTAGGGTAGAATTGCTCAGAGATCATGATTATGAGCACCAGCACTTTAGAGTTTGCCACCGCACCAGTTTCCTAAGAGGAATCTTTATGATCCATGGCAGTACAACAAAGCATATTAGGTCTCTTTGTTTCAGTTGCGTATATGCACTAATGGAGTCTGACTCTGAATTGGCTAATTATCTACATGAGAAGGTTTAAAAGCTGTAATAGATAGTTCAATGAAAATATTGAATCAGAATGACAGTGGTGAAAGACAATAAACTCTAAGGGTTATTAGGAAAGGACTTGAAAATAAACTGTTCAACATTTTTAATACTCTTACAGTAATCTACAATATAGACACATGTGGAAACAGTGCATCAAGTGAGAGTCTTTTCATCTCTAATGGGCCATTATCAAAATGGGAATACAGTGGAACCTCTACTTACGAATGTCCCTACCTACGAACATTTCAACTTACAAACAGCTCCATTTGCAAAAATTTGCTTCTACTTGCGAACAGAGCTTCAACATACGAATGGAAAAAGGCATGGAAAAAGGGTAGGAAATTTAAATTTGCTAACTGTTGGTGGCGAAGAGGCTGCTTCTTTGTAGCTCTTTCATCCCAATGGTTAGGAAAAGGGAGGCTCAGCCTCCTGGGCTTCCAGCGCTGCCGCGATCCCCACCTTCAGAGGCCTCCCAGGGCTTCCCCACCATCATCAGAGACCTCCCAGGGGTCCCCCACTGCTGCGATCGCCACCTTCAGAGGCATCCCAGGGCTTCCCCACTGCCATTGGAGACATCCTGGGGGTCCCCCGCTGCCATGAACTCTGCCTTCGGAGGCCTCCCAGGGCTTCCCAGCCACCATCAGAGACCTCCCAGGGGTCCCCCACTGCTGCGATCGCCACCTTCAGAGGCATCCCAGGGCTTCCCCACTGCCATTGGAGACCTCCTGGGGGTCCCCCGCTGCCATGAACTCTGCCTTCGGAGGCCTCCCAGGGCTTCCCAGCCACCATCAGAGACCTCCCGGGGAAGAATAGTAGAAACCATTTCCACCAAAGCATGCTGTCACCTGAAAATATAGCCCTGTTTTCTTTCTCATCCTATAACCTTGTGTGAGGAGGAAGTAGCAGGAACATCAAAGAGTGAGCCGTCCCCTCAACCAACCAAGATAGAACAAGAGATAAAACCTGAAAGGGAGTTAGGAGCAAGACCGAAGGAAAAGCAAGTGACAGATGCGCGCGCGAAGGAGGAAAGAAAGATCCGCGAGGCTGAGATAGGAGAGGGAGAAGGCGGGGTAGAGCGCAAGGAGGAGAAACGGAAGAAACGGTCAGAAACGCCAGTTGAAAGGGAGGAAAAGACATGGAACCGTGACAGGGAGAAAATAGACGTGTTTTTGACGACAGAAGAAGGGAATAGATCAAAGGAGATGCAAAAAGTAACCGTGATAGAGGAGAAAGTGACTGAAGAACCAGACGATGAAGTGAGGGTGTTCTCAGTCCCACAGAAGAGGCTAGCCGAGAGCGAAATAGATGACGAATATAAAGATCCAGCTAAAGGAAAGTTCAAGCCTATAATACCTGGTCTTAGCCCTGAAGAATGGACAGTTCTGGTGTATCACAGGGCTCAAGGTCCAGAGAAAATGGTACATCAATTAGATCCGGAAGCGGAGAAAGAGCTGTCGAAAGAGGGAGATTGGGCCCGCCATCCCTGTTGCGGGACCCTCTGTGTAGTCCGCAACGAGTTTCAGAGAATGCCAACCGAGAAAGAGAAAAATGTGAAAACCTACTATTAAAAGAGTTACCTGTTGACAAATCGTTAGCTTGGTTTTGGGATGATTCCCCACCTCATTTGATGTTACAAAAACCTGTTGATGTTGAAAGAAAAGTTGACTCAAGATTTGTTAATAAAAATTCTTTATTTCTTAATCCTGAAGCCTCTTTCGTCATTCCTGAAGCAGAATCTCATAAAGATGTAGACGAACCCCCCCACACCTTGCTATTTGTCTTTCTTTGGAAAAATAGCATACAATATATTTGCATAAGAAATATTGTTTTGCTCTGGAAGATTAAAGCAATTTAATTCATATCCCTCAGGCAACCAGAGCTTCAGCTCAGATAGTCATCTGTAACATCTGTCAGCACCATCGTACAATAAACTATACTGTACTATCATTGACATGTGTGTGCACACATGGACATACGCACAAACAAACACAAGAGTGAAAAGGTGCATTATTTCATGAATGCTATAATGAGCACTACTGATACATAATGTATTTTAGATATTTTAATGGGATGGATATCTACAGTAATCATATAAATGTTCATATCTAATATTGGTACAATTAGGAATAGAACTCATGATGTGCCTAACCTACTGTGTTAATTGCAAGGATATTTGAGCCTGATACCCCACATATAGGATACTTTCACAAAGTAGCAGATACACAAATTGCCAAAAAAGCTTTAAAATAACTGCTGTCCAACACATGCATATTTTTATCCAGTTTCAATTCATATGTCCTACTCACAAGTACACGTACCAGTAATAATATGAATTCCTCTTATATACCTCTTCTGGTGTGTTGAGAATTCTTGATCATTTTCATGGTTTGTGTAGTCCATGACTAACTGTAGCCTATTGGTTCATGGTTTTTAGTGGAAATTCATTTTTTCCTTCTAATTAAACCAAGATGCAGATCGAAAATTTACGAAACAGAAAAAGCTACATTCCCTAACCAAGCTCCTAATTTCCCTTTTCTGTTCTTGAACATTACGGGGTCATTGACAGTACCCAAGAGCTTACCACAGATGCACATTAATTACCCATTCTCTAATTACTAGGGTACCAATATAACCATTCAGCCATTCATTAAGCTTTCTTCTCAACTTTGCCAAAGCCCCAGGGATATATGCAAGAAGCATAGAACTCAGCAATGTTAATTGAAGCCTATTAACTCATAAAATGAATAAAAAGCTTAGCTATTGATAAAAAGCCTTTCATTTCATTACCTATAGCCATGATGCACAGATGAACATTTTCTTTCTGTATGTATATTATAGTTTGCTTCCAGATAATATAGCTGCTCACATACAATTTTGTCTACAAACATACAGGTCATAAACGATCTAGTTTCTCCATGTATAATATTATGCATGAGTACATGCATGAGAGTGGTATGCAAGAAGAGACAGAAAAAATACAAAATAATTCAACCTTACATTTTGCTATTTCTAGATAATTTTAACCATATTCAGCATTTGCAATTTTTGCTCATTACTAATTACAAAATGAGAAAAAAAAAATCAGACTTGCTTTTCATGATAAAAGCTGCTGTTTTACATGAGCTGAATATGAGCGGGGAAATCTTTCTTCTAGTTTTCAGCATAGTGTCATGTCTGTATAACCACAACTGTTTATCTAGTGCTGATCTTGAATAAGCTGCTGGATGATGTTCCACTTAACATCTGTCACACTGATCCAATATGCTAGATCCAGGTGAGATGAACAACTGGATGTTAATAGATATTTGCATTGGGATAGGATATCCAGGGGTGCGCATAACCAAATGGCCATGTTGACTCCACTACAGTATTATGAGAAATGGATTCCCCTCCCCCAAAGTTCTAAATTTCCATATGTACTTGAATTTGCCTCAGTGGATGTGTTTTCAGATGTGTCTTCTCTGCTAGTCAAACTGCAAGGTTGAATTAAACCAAAGAAGCATCAGGATACTTTTAACTGGCCTCTTTCCTTGACATCCACACTTTGTGAACAGTTTTCTATCATTGCAAAAAAAAAGTATGCAACGTTACCCAAACTCAAGGACATTGTTGGGGGTGATGGTGGAAATGCTCACAAAGCACAGCCGTTCAGTTTGTCTGAACAACAATTTAAATAGAGTTTTTCCAACTTTGAGACTGGGTATGTTCATTTGCTGCTTTGTCTCTATAAAGAGTTAATAGCATCTTGGGTAACAAAACAGATTTTTTTTTGTGTGAAGTTAATCTTTTTGTAACAAGTATATCTTTCTTAAGGACTGAGAAATCTTGTGAATCAATCTGTTTCCATTTGAAGTTCTTTGCCTGAAGAAAAAACATTGGAAGGTTTCGTGGCTGTAATTGAATACTGGCAGATTTTGACTTCAGTCCACTAGATACTGAGACTGTTAGAAAGAAAAAAATGTTAAATGTGTGCTTTTGTTGCTTTCCTACCTTATCACCTGTGTACTTGAGGAAGGGGAGCTAGTGCCAGAAGTTATTAATTTCAGGCATAGATAAGGATGTGGATGTTTTGTGTGTGTGTGTGTGTTTGAAAGAGAGAGGGAAAAGAGAAAGAAGGAGAGGAGTACTGAATAGAATGTTACAGACTGACTAACGAAAGGCCCTTCAAATTCAGATTTAACTGAATGCTTGTTGGGTGATCCTCAGTTATTTTCACAATCTCAGATTGACATCAGAATATTGTTGTGATAAAATGGAAGCACCAAATGATGATAAAGCAGGTGTTAAAACAGGGAAAAGGTATCTGCCATGCCTATGAAGTTCTGAAACGGCAGGTTCATGCAGGGAATAAGAAATGCAGTGTGAGCAGGCTTTTTAATGACCTCTGTAAGGACAAAGGCAAGAAGAAAGCTATTGGCAGCTACAGTATGTGTGGAGCAATGTCACGTGGGACATAAGGGGGATGTTGATGGTAACATGCAGTGGTTTCTCAAATCAGAGAATAGTTAACTGCAACCAAAAAACCCCTGTGTGAAAGAGGAACAAAGGCATGGGTCCTGGGTGTACCCAGTTTTGTTATCAAGCTTTATAAAAATCCTCTCACAAAATGATAGCGGTCACCCTGTCATGCACATTCAGCAGTGTATTTGAATGAACCAATAGGGAGCTGTTGGGAGGCGGAGCCAGCTACAGAGAAGGGGGGCTGAAGCAGAGAGTAGGGGAGATTTTTAAAATGGGTGGATAATTTGGAAGCTTTGTGGCAGAGAGAGATTTTAGTGAGTGAAGAGTCAGAGTGTTATCTGTATTAGTTAAGTATAGAAAAGGTTAAAGGAATATACTGAATACGCTGTGTAACTTTAAAAACATGCTTAGGAACTACAGTATTCATGAAACAACTTGTAACCAATAAACCTGTTCTTATTTCCAAGGTTAAGTACTGGATGGACCTTAGTCTTCCACAGTGAACATCGTTAGTAAAGGGATCAACTGGTGGCAGTGTAGTAAAAGCCATGGTGGGTGCCTGAGAGCTGATACGTAATCTAAGTACACGCAAGAAGCATGTCAGAGATTGATGGTAAACAACAGGGTACTGAGACAAGTAGTGTTAGTTTGTAGGATGGTTATGACAGATACAATTTGCCTTTGCTATTCCATAGACAACCTTGACTCTGTTAGGCTAGTGCCCAAGATAGCAAGATTATATATTTTATACTAATAAAGTTCCTCTGTGTTAGAACAGAGTTTTGTTTCAGTAATTATTTTTCTGACACAGGTATGTCTGATGAGTTGTACAGAGAGATGTGGCTGTGAAAATAAGTGTGTCACAGTGCAATCCTGTACATATCTACTTATAACTAATTGCCTTTGAATTGTAAAGTAGTTCTCCAAAGAAGTATGAAGAATTGCAGTATCAATAAATATATGTTGCAAACAACTTCAATGCACCAATACTCTTGGGCACTCCCTCTCTCCACAATATTATCTTAATATTTTTTTTCATCCCAAAGATTACTAGTTTATTATGAAAACAAGAACCAATAATAAGAACAACACCCATATGAGTTGGAGACTCACTGTGAGTCTTCAGCTGATTCTCCTCCCCACCTATATAGGTTTGGCAATGACTGGATTTGGGATACCTGAGTTACAGTCCCCAGGGGCTGGCCTGGAGAAAATTCAATGAGTGGTTTATGTGAAGGAATTTGAGACAGTGTCGCTCATCATGAGATAGACTGGGGAGGGAACAGAAAGTGGTGAGATGTCAGAAGAGGACGGAAGTGACAAATGGACTAGCTAGCCAAGCATCTTCTTCTCACACTGGCTGCTGCAAAAGTGAAACCATCAGCTGAACTGCCCAGGGTATATAACCAGCTACTCCCAGAGAGTGGACTTGGAGCTCCATAGTTGGCTGCCTGACCTGACAATCCTACACAAAATTTTATTTAGGTCCACCACAGCATTACCTAGAAAATTAATTGAGTGGCATCAGGCTATCAGGTGAGGAACCACACAAATAGAAAAACAAAACTTGTGAATTGCCAACACCAATAATAGTTCAGTGATTTATTTCATTCAGGGCAGGTCCATTTCCCCAAAGTGTCACAAGACAAAAAATATGGCCCAATTTACTGGGTTTTATTTTCCCCCCTTCATGGTTCATTTTGTGTCCATCTCTACTTGGGACTCTAGAATATAGAAATTAGCATTGATAGAAAAACTGTGCGTTCAGATAAATATATCAGAATTTTAGCAGAGACTCATTTTGAAACTTTGTTGTTGGTACATTCTGACAAGTTGCGTATGATTTATGGTGACCTGATAAATTAGCAATTTTCAGAACATCTTGCTCTCAACAGCCCTGCTCCATTCTTACAAAATCAAGCTTGTGGCTTCCTTTAGGGAGTCCACCCATCTCATAAAGTTATGTAGTTCTTCTGTAGTCATGATTTTGGTCTTCTTAATGTTCAACTGTAGTCCTGCTTTGGCAATTTCTTCTTTCACTTTCCCAATATATTGTTTCAAGTCTTTGCTGCTTCCTGCCAGTAAGATGATATAATCTGCATATCTTAAATTATTGATGTTTCTTTCACCAGTTTTCACTTCTTCTAAATCAAGTCTGGCTTTCTGTATAATATGTTCTGTGCACAGAATGAATAAAAAGAGAAATAAAAGGCACCCTTGTCTGACACCTCTGGCTATAGGAAGACATTATGTGGATCTATATTCTATCCTAATGGGAGTTTATTGTCCACAAAATAGGTTTGTCATCAGAACTATCAAATGCTGAGGCACATCTACTGTATCTCTTTTAGAACATTTCATAGCTTCTAATGATCTACACAGTCAAAGATTTTGCTGTAATCTATAAAACATAGATTAATCTTGGTGCACTCCAGTAGTGAACAAATGTTTGCAATCTGATCTTGAATGCCTCTTCCTTTTCATCGTCCATCTTGAACATTATACATTTCTCATTCCATATAAAGTAAAACCCTTTATCACAACAACTTGAGCATCACTTTCCTTGCATGAGAAATTAAACCAAAAGTCCTATAGGTATTGCACTCCTTTCTTGAGAACTGAAATGTATATTAAGCATTTCCAACCTACAGCCCCTTTTTCATATTTGTTGGCATTTTCTTGTTGGATTTTGATAGATTTAGTCTCTATGGCTTGAAATATTTCTAATGGTATCCCATCTACCCCTGGTGATTTATTTCTTTTTGGTGCGTTCACAGCAGCTTTCACTTCCATTTCTAGAACTGAAGTGAAAGCTGTCCTTCAAATGGATTCTGTTGTTTGTTTGTTTGTTTATTTATTATCTGCCTCTGTCCTTTAAAGGACCCAAGGCAGCTGCATAGGTCTTCTGTATAGATTTTTTTACCTTCTGTTTATTTTCACCTTCTGTTTATTTTCCCCTGACCAGATAGTGTGTTTTCTTGTTGGCCATACAGCATTTATCATTTATTTGCAATAAACAGATTGTTGGCTTTGCAGAACTCTATGAATTGTTCTCCTGCTTAATTTCTGTCTCCTAGACCAAATTTTACAACACCTTTTGGTCCTGCTTTGTTTCCTACTTTTGTGTTCCAGTCACCTACAGTTATAAGCACATCTTGTTTTGGTGTGCAATCAATTTCCTCCTGAATGCTTGCATGAAAGCTTTGAACTTCATTGTCTTCAGCATCAGTAATTGGAGCATAAACTCAAATGACAGTTATGTTGATAAGTTTTTTGCAGAGTCTGATTGATATTATTCTGTCAGATCTTGCATTATAGCATCTAACTGCTGGTGCTACGTCTTGCCTTAGTATAAGAGCCACTCTGTTTCTTCTGAGTTCATAATTTCCAGATTAGAACTATTTTAGTCATCTGATTGAAAATATCTCATTCTAGCCCACTTTAGTTCACTGTCACCAAGCACGGCAATGTTTATATGCTCCATTTCTTGTATTACAATTCCATGTTTACTCCTCATGTTCCATGTTCCAACTATATATGTTGTTCAGTCTTGCACTTGTGTGCACATCAGCTATTAGATGTGGGAAAATTGTATGCCTTTAAAATGTATATATCTATGGCAGTAGCAAATGAATATTATAAATGTATATAAATGTATATATCTGTATGCTAGTAGCAGACATCATGCCCTAGCTGCAAGACACGTACATAACTGCTAACTTCCAGTAACGGATAAATCATTGACCTGCTGTCTATTGTCTCTGGGTAATGTAGTTACAGTGTCTACCTGAGGAATGTTTACATTGGCTGTGTATTTGAAGTTAGCTGTGTCTGTTTACGATTAACTGTCTGTTTACCAGCCTGTCTGTTTACCAACCACTGTGTTTACTGATGCCTGTGTATTCAAGGAAATTAGCTGCCTCTAACTCTGGTTATTCTTTTGTGTATTCAAGAAATTAGTTACCTCTGTATTGATTAACTTGTTCAAAGGTAGGGGATACAATAAACTGAGGGGAGGCCGGATAGAGGAGAAAAAAGAAGAACTGACACTGAACAGGTGCCTCACGGCAGGCTGTTCTGTATTCATCCGGATCCCACCCTGAAAACCACACTCGAGTGTCCCGTCTTTTCCTTTCTCCTTGCTGGTTGAGGAGAAAGATCCCTGCCCTGAGGCTTCATCTGCAAGATCCCTACTTCCTCTCATCTTGCAGATCCCGACAAAATGGTGCCCTCTCTGAGGTCCACTCTTGAAGACCACCTACTCATCACGCCCGGTATGGAAGGGCTACAGCGCGCGCACACATCCTCTGGATCCCGATGAGTAGGACTGAGGTCAACTTTCGACAATTCGCACTCATTTCGCCTGGCACAGGCCCCAAGACGCGTCAATCATCCGCAAGGATCCCTCGGGTGAGTGGAATTTGTCAAGTAAGACACCTACACTTCTAAGAAATATGGGGACTTCGTTATCAAGTCTTCAGGAACAATTTCTAGTGTGTACTTGCCTCCAAGACACACGTAACATCTTTTTCGATCCAGAATTCGAGGCTAATCTAATTAAACAACTCCCTCAAATTCTGTCTCCGCTCCCTTCAGCCTCTTTGGCTTGCCTGGAGCAGCATGAGGACATCTCCTGGGAAACCCAGGATGAAGCACTGACACCTCAAGCAACTGATATTGATAACCATCCTTCAATGGATACAACAGGTGCTTGTTCAGAAACTTGTCCAGAAACTGGTTGTGTCATTTCCCCCCCTCCTGTCATTGAGGGAGCAACAGAAACACAGAGAGATGTGCCAGCTGTTTCTGCTGGTTGTGAATTGTTCCCAGCTCAAGGCATCCACAAACTGCAAAGCAGTAACCAGGACAATGGGATGGACTCTTTCTCTGCCCCATGGCTTAATGACTGCAAGGCCTTGATAAAAGATTCCTTTCCACCAGCAGAAGGACTCACTTGCCTTCCAGAATGGCAAGATGTAGCAGTTAAGCAAACAAAAATTAATGCTGGTGCATCACCTGATGGTCCTCTAATGTTTATGGGAGGAGCTGCATTTGCTACTGCTGTTCAGCAAAGCTTCATGACAACAGCTTTAACTCAAGCAGCAGGAGTATCTATAAACGCATTCCAATCAGCAAATCAAACTGCATGCCTGACTCCCTTGCTTGCTGGTCTGAAAGAAGCAGCAGCTACCTCAGTGACTCCGCCGGTTCAGCCAAAGTTGCATTATGTCCCAGCGAATTGGGACCCAGGCCCGGAGTTCTGTGATAATAGACTGGGGGTACAAAAGCAGCTTTACAAGCATTAGATACATCATATAAGGAAGGGGAGGAGAAAGAGAATCTAAGGAGGGTAACTGTTACACACCAACATGAAGCTTGTTTTGGACTGCTTTTTCCATGTGCATAATCCTGTTTGGGTGAAAAATCCTACTCAGCCGGACATGGCAATTATATAGATCACCAAAGAATGCCTCCCACCTGGACAGTAGAGAGACTAATGCTGCATATTGGGGTGGGAGGAGGCGAACCAGAAAGTTTTCCCCATTACCTTCCAATTTGGAGAAAGCATTGTTTACACTCAAGCCACTTGAAAGGATCCAAATGATGTCCTGCACACTCTAGGTTCCATGTTCTTAGAACTACAAATCCTATCATACCTTGCATTGCTGTGAGCATATGGGACTTCATACAAGCCTGCATTCCTGTCTCTGCCTTCCAGGAGTAACTGTCACATCCCTGAGAAAATGTTTGTTCCAAATGCTGTAAATTGTTAAAAATGTTTGTTTCTCTTTCTGCAGGATAAGAGTGCATGATGTGTTTCCTCTGTTAGCCAGATCTTAAAGTATTGAATTTTAGAGAAGCAATTCTTAGTTTTATGCTCAGAATTAACTGCAGTTTTAGCCTTTGAGTTTTTCCTAATATGAATTTAATTTTGTTGTAGACACTGTATGTTTATTCTTTTACATGTCACAGTTTTCCTTGAAAATTATTTTCTAATGTAATATGAAAACTTTGTCTGTTTATCCCTGAGACAGAGAAACATATTATTCACTACAAGTAGGCCCCACAGTAGGCAATTTTGTACACTGTGATGCTGATACATCTGACATGCTTGCCTGTAGAAACATATTTTCAGTCCAAGGGAAATTTAAGGGCACTAGCAGGCAACTTTTTAATTCAGTCAGTTGTACAGTTTAAGAACTTTGCCCCAGAGCCAGGCAGATGCATACCAGCATCATTCTTTACTACTCATACCTCAAAATACGTTGCTGTTCTTTTGCTAAGCTCTATATGTATCTCTCCAGTCAAGTGTCATACAAGAAATTCATGGTGTGTGTGTCTCCAGTGGGGAAGTTGTCTGTATCACATATTTCTATGCAAAAGTTCTGTATACCTTAAAACTTTTTGCTTTTTTCTATTAGCAGTATGTTGTGCTTATATATCTGTATAATATGTTTTCAATATGTTTTCTTTTCCTGAAAATTGTTAAGTACTCTTATTATGCAAACATTATTGTAATTGTAATTTTAGCTATCCAATATTGTGTTTCTTTAATCTACACTGTAATGTTGATGTCATCAGAATTTGCCATCTAGTTCTCTTGCCAGATTCCAGGTTTGTTCCATCGAAACAATGTTTTAAAGTTGTAAAGAAAGAGTTTTGGCTCTCAGCGCAACAAGGAAGCAGGTTTGGCTATTTGAATGCTTTCCTTATTCCCAGTGGCCTGGAACATGCTATTCAGCCCTCTGCTGAAGATGAGCCTGACTTCATATCATACCTGGATTCGGAATTTTCAGGAGTTTACAACAGCCATTGTCTTCAACAAAATAAATAAAAAACGGTTGGGATGTGGGAAAATTGTATGCCTTTAAAATGTATATATCTATGGCAGTAGCAAATGAATATTATAAATGTATATAAATGTATATATCTGTATGCTAGTAGCAGACATCATGCCCTAGCTGCAAGACACGTACATAACTGCTAACTTCCAGTAACGGATAAATCATTGACCTGCTGTCTATTGTCTCTGGGTAATGTAGTTACAGTGTCTACCTGAGGAATGTTTACATTGGCTGTGTATTTGAAGTTAGCTGTGTCTGTTTACGATTAACTGTCTGTTTACCAGCCTGTCTGTTTACCAACCACTGTGTTTACTGATGCCTGTGTATTCAAGGAAATTAGCTGCCTCTAACTCTGGTTATTCTTTTGTGTATTCAAGAAATTAGTTACCTCTGTATTGATTAACTTGTTCAAAGGTAGGGGATACAATAAACTGAGGGGAGGCCGGATAGAGGAGAAAAAAGAAGAACTGACACTGAACAGGTGCCTCACGGCAGGCTGTTCTGTATTCATCCGGATCCCACCCTGAAAACCACACTCGAGTGTCCCGTCTTTTCCTTTCTCCTTGCTGGTTGAGGAGAAAGATCCCTGCCCTGAGGCTTCATCTGCAAGATCCCTACTTCCTCTCATCTTGCAGATCCCGACAATTAGACATCCTTTCGGTTTTAATCTCATGTCATGAGCAACAGCACCAATTGTGCATTTTCTTTGCTCTTTCCCAATAGCTGAAATGAAAGAGTCCAATGGAAAGGCAAGAGCCAATACAACTGGTTCCAGTGGTCGAAGGAGTTTCCAGAAGGACACAAACTGCCTCCGGGACTCCGGCTCTGGATTTTGCCTCAAGGTTAACTCCTGAAGCCTTTTCCATCAGTGGATATAGCCACAAGGCAGTGGACTATTTGGAATATTTCAGTGATGTGGAGAGGGGGGATTTGCTGCTTGGGTAACAGCCTATCCTCCATATTATTATACCCAGGGTTCATGCTCTGGAGAGGACACTCCAGCTTTACATCAGTGTTGAAGTCCTCCATACAGAGGATAGCAAAAACATTACCATAGTCTCTTAACACTGAAAGATGCCTATGTATGTCCCAATAGCTGTTTGTGTGCTTTCCCAACTGGGGAGTCACATCTTCCAGCACTATCTGATTTCATTTTGAACTGTTTCATCATAGGGTTTTCATGGTAAGGAAAATTTAGTAGTGGTTTACCATTGCCATCTTCTTTGCAGTATGAACAAAAGTTAGCTTGATTGCCACCACCATTTCCTCTTCCACCAGTCTCTCTTCAGCTACTGCTGCTGCCCTGTAGCTGCAACACTTATCATCACTGAAACTAACTATTCTCATCTACTGATGTGACCATTATCCTTTGAGAGGGTGGATGCGTTTTAATCTGATGCCTCAGCTGTAACCATTCTGTCTTGGCTGATCCTGCTAGGAATCCAAGCTTGTAATGTAGTGTGGCCTCCTGACAGCATTGCCCTCAGCTTCAGTGACGTACTGAAACCCGTTCATCACATTAAAATGTGCATCTAAGAAGGGGTTGTACAGTATCCTTTTATTCAGTATGTAATAATTATAAAGATTTTTTTTTGCTATCCCCCAGCCTCTCTGGTTAACCTATGGAAAGATCTGTTGACTTAATTTAGTAATATAATCTGATGCTCTTCCTGTGCATGTTATTTTGGGGGACTGTGGTATTTATTGTTGTTTTTATATAGTGTATTCGTATTTAAATAATTAGCAGTAAGTTCACAACTGCATAAAGAAAGTGTATAGAGGGAATAGATTATTTTTCTCAAAGTTTTTTTTTAAATCTTATCTTATCAAAATGTTTTAGAGCACAGGATATACCATTCATCTGTACAGATTAAGCCAAGGTGATACAATTGAAAGATGTCATGTAATTTCCATTTTGATTTTATGTGTTTCAGCCAGCTCTCTTCTAGACGGAACTCAATACAGGGATTTTGCACTTGCTGTCACGTTCTTTATCTAATTCAGGAGGAAAGAAAGCACATTATAATTGCAAAAGCAAATTAATTCACTTCTTATTGATCTCCAATGACTGGCTATAATACTCACTACTCTGCCAAAGTGCTAGGAATGATTCCCTGCAAAGCAATGGTGAGATTAGCAATTGGGGGTCTATGCAAAATGAGCATACAATTTACAGAATACAAGATCACAGCTTTAAACTATCTCTCTCAGAATAATAAGATCCTCACGTGATGTGCCATGGACACAAACTAGGTCAGAGCTGGGCAACTGTTGTTAGTGAGTCGCCATTCACATTCATTTTCATATAGACATTTCTTAACTATATGCATTTTGTATGCAACTGGTCCTGGCATCTGAATTTTTGTGTGGAATTTTTGAGCCAAGAACATCACATAGTGGATCAGAGAAGTGCAATAAATTAAGGGAAGTTGTGATGTAATATTAGTATCATATTAACAGCGTCATTCAAAACTGAAGTTAGTGGACAATTAGTGCAGGGAAAGTGCCCCAGAGGGAGACCAAAGCTACAATACACGTATATCTGGAAGCAGGGTCTGAAGGCCTTAGGAATGGACCTCAACAGATGGGAAACCCTGATGTCTGAGCATTCAGCCTGGAGGCAGGCGGTGCATCATGGTATCTCCCAATTTGAAGAGACACTTGTTCAGCAGTCTGAGGCAAAAAGGCAGTCCCGAAACCAGCAAAATCAGGGAGCTGGACAGGGGACAGACTGTATTTGTCTTCAGTGTGGAAGGGATTGTCACTCTCGAATTGGCCTTCTCAGCCACACTAAGACAAGTCCTCTATTCAGAGCACGTTACCATAGTCTCTCAAGACTGAAGGATGCCTACTACCTTCAGCTCTAAGTCAGTGTTTGGTATCAGTAACGGATTGGGTGAAGGTAAATAAACTGAAACTTAATCCAGACAAGATAGAGGTGCTTCTGGCTAACCAAAAGGCAGATCAAGGAACAGGGATGCAGCCTGTACAAAATGGGGTTACACTCCCTCTGAAAACACAAGTGTGCAGCTTGGGAATACTCCTGGATTAATCTCTGAGCCTGGATGCCCAGGTCTCAGCGGTGACCAGGAGTGTATTTGCACACTTTAAATTAGTACACCAGCTTTGTCTGTTTCTGGAGAGATCTGATCTGGCCACTGTCACACATGTTCTAGTAACTTCCTGGCTGGAATACTGTAACACACTCTATGTGGGGCTGCCAATGGAAAGTGTCAGGAAACTTCAGCAGGTCCAAAATGCACCTGCCAGATTGCTGACTGGGGCTGTTTACAGGGATCACATAACCTCCCTATTACAGCAGCTCCACTGGTTGCTGATTAGTTCCCGGGCACAATTCAAAGTGCTCATTTTAACCTTTAAAGGCCTAAATGTCCTGGGATCAAGCCATCTCAAAGACCATGTCTCCCATTATGAACTAGCTCAGGTGTTAAGATCACCAGGAGAGGTCTGCCAACTTCATATATGTGTTTGATGCAGCCATGGGAGAGAGCCTTGTCTGTTGCTGTTTCCAGACTCTGGAACTGCCCCCCCCATAGGAGGCCAGACAGGCCCCATCTTTGCAGTCCTTCTGCAAACAGGCAAATACTTTCTCTTCAGGCAAGCTTTATCTCAGTGACTGGCTACATGAGTGGCTGGCTACATGGCTAGTTACATGAGTGACTTTCAGATGGATTGTTATGCATTACTGCTCTGACTGGGTGTTTAGTATTACTTGTGTTTACCATCTTTCAGAATTTGTTTGTTCCTTTTCAGTATTTTCATACTTGTTTTAACTTTAATGTTGTCTTTTAGTGATGTAAGCTGCCTCTTTACACTCATTGTTCTTAGCTTTAAATGTTGTCTTTTAATCATGTAAACCACCATTGTATACTCAATTGTTTTTCAGTTTTAAATATTGTCTTTCAGTGATAAAAATTGCCTTGGGTCCTTTTTAAGGAGAAAGGCACACTAACTAACTAACTAACTAACTAACTAACTAACTAACTAACTAACTAACTAACTAACTAACTAACTAACTAACTAACTAACTAACTAACTAACTAACTAACTAACTAACTAACTAACAAGACTGACCATTCAGGGGAAAATTTTGAAGGGAATTTTGGGAGCATCCCTATTCCTGTTCAAATAACATTTTGGAAACCACAAAGAGAGCTGCTTGTAAAATGTGTTATACAGAAGACATGAATGCTGCCATCGCTTTTCCTGCCAGATGGCTGTCACCACCAAAATGTCAAACATAATCATTAAAATCCTTACTTTAGAGTGCATTTCACAGTTTGTGTGTGTGGTGAGAAGCACTTCACACCATGTGAACTTTAAGAGAACACTGCTGAATATAATTTAGAGCTTTGTTTTCAGTCAACTCTTTTAGATGCTTCACCTAAGGTAATAGTACTCCACAGTAAAATTAGGAACAATCAGCACTACCACCTACAAGCTTTTTAAAAATGTTGGCAACGAGCTATCATTTCTAAGTATAATCAGTAAAATCACATTTTGTAAAGAAAGCAATGTCTGAATCTAAAACCCAAGCAAGTCACAAATTCTCTTTGGCTCTATCTGTTATCCACCATATTGTACCTTCTGTCTACTGTATTCTGCACAGTCCAATCTCTAATGCATCAGGCACTTGATTTTCTCTATCAACTTTAACTTCTCCTCACATACATACAGTACCTTGTCACGGAATGTAAGACAATGGGCTGTGTGTTTGTTGAAGCAGGATTTACTGTGTATCTGTCTGAGTAAGGTAGATCATCTCTGGTCCCACAAAAACTCCACCACCAACAGAGCTTATTTCTGACACTAGAAACCAAGCAGTTTGAGATTCAGCTATGCCATCTAGACTGCAATACTGCTATCATAAATATTATTGCCTGTACTCTCAAGTCATTGTCCTCAAAGGATGATAAAACCACAGTCACAAACTAACACTTAATCTGAGCAACATGAGTACTGTACTTACATTCCTGTTACCTTGTTTGACTGTTGCCTAAGAATCTTGACACTTGTTAAATTTTCAATTAGCTTTTGCATTACGTTTTGCTTTGGTCTGTCTTTGATATGGATTCCTGCACATAGCAGGGTGTTGAACTCAGTGGCCATATAGGTCCCTCCCAAATGCATTATGCTATGATTCTACCAAATCTCAGTCTTTTGGGAATCTAGTACTGTCTCCACAATTGACTCTGGAAAATTGTAAAAGAGGGTTTTTGTTGTTGCTGTTGTTGTTGTTTGTACAATTATCCAACCAGTAGCCATAACTCAATGGAGAAGCTGCAAGCCAAAAAAAAAAAAAAAAAGAAGAAGAAGAAGAAAGAAAGAAAAAAATAATAATTCTTCTAAACTCTACCCTCTACCCTCAGATCCTGGTCTGCTGTCTTTGGAACTTGATCTTGACCAACAACATCTGATAGACTCCACTGTTTGGATTCATTGCATTCAAATGAGGTTATCAGTTTTCAAACTGGCTGAGAGGTTCCCCTTGACAATTTTTGTCCAGTCGTGTTCGACTCTAGGGGGCGGTGCTCATCCCCATTTCAAAGCCATAGAGCCAGCGTTTTGTCCGAAGACAATCTTCTGTGGTCACATGGCCAGTGCAACTTAGACATGGAATGCTGTTACCTTCCCACCGAAGTGGTCCCTATTTATCTACTTGCATTTGCATGCTTTCGAACCGCTGGGTTGGCAGGAGCTGGGATAAAGGGATGGGAGCTCACTCCGTTGCGTGGATTCAATCTTACGACTGCTGGTCTTCTGACCCTGCAGCACTGCAAACAAAACAACAGGGTCTGCCCACTTCATGAGAGTTTAATAAATATCAGCAGTTTGTAACCATTCCCTCACACACACACACACACACAGCCATGGCACAGAAACCAGCTAAATAAGGTTTTTCTCAGTCTATGCAGCCAACTACAAAATGAAGTGAAATGATGCTGAAGTGGCTTCCTCTGGGAACTGTGCATTTGAATACCAACAGATGTAGGCAGATGGCCAGCCAGGTTTTTTTTTGTTTTGTTTTTTTGCTAAATGTGCCAGACACCAAGTGGGATTAAAAAAAAACCCTCAAAAGAGATATGGCCCAACACATAGGATGTCAAGCTATTGTGGATGTTTGCTTTAATTTAAAAAATGTTCTGCTGATATAAGAACATTCTCTCCTTTTTTCCCCTCCTTCCCCCCATTTATACAGGATGCAGGGGTTCTGCAACTGCATAATCCTCACTTGATAGAGAGTCAACATTTATGCTCTTTCCCAATTGAGCAAGAGATGTCTGCATTCAAATATGGATGCTGAATTGTAATGAACATTTGGGGCCAATTAAACTTAATGGACTTTCTTAATGTCCCTAGGCCCACTGGATAGTATCCTACATTTTCTCAGAAATCATTCCAACAAAGTTTACTTGGATTTAATCCCCAGCTGTAGAAGAAGGATGAAGAAAGATGGAAAAGAATTTTTCTGTTCTCTAGCTCTTACTCTGATCTGTGCCTGTCAAAGAGCCCACTTTCCAAAACAGGGGCCATTGTTGATGTTCAATTGAGGAAATCACTTGCCTTTCAGATATTAAGAATTCACTCCTTACAGGTTGACACCTAAGTGGCCAGGTCATTCTTTCCTCCTTTGCTTCCTTGTATCCCTCTTCAGCCTCCTGGAAATTTGTTGGCCCACTCCTACCTTTGCAAATACCTTTGGTCTGTGAACCAATGCATATGAGAAAATCAGATTGTTTGTATTTGTTTTGCTTTCGAATTGCAGGATTTTTTGTCTGACTCTGCTCCAGCTAAAAATAAGTTACTTCCATTTAATCCAGGTGTCTGCAATTCTTGTGTTTTAGCATCCCATAGGAAGCCCATTTCTTCCATAAACCATATGTACACAAACACACACACACACACACACATATCCAACTCTGACACTAGGCAATGACAGAATGGCCTCCCAAGAGGGGCTCTACAACAGCACAAATTTTCCTAATCCACCTGGGAGGCTTGGCTGCACTTAGAACAGTGCATAGGCAATTCACTCTTCTTGCATACAAAATGCCATTTATGGCATCTCAGCAAGGGCTCAGCCAAAGTGCTTATTTGCTATTTACCTGGGACTGCAAAACAAAACAAAACATTTTGCATTAATAAAAGCATAGTCTCCAAATCCCTTGAGGTACTAGTTCCTCTCTATTTGGCACTAGTTAGGTCTCATCTTGAGTACTGTGTTGAGTTTTGGATACCACATTTCAGGAAGGATGCTGACAAATTTGAACAAGTTCAGAGGAGGGCAACAAGGATGATCAGGGGGCTGGCAACCAAGCCTTATGAGGAAAGATTGAAAGAATTGGGCCTGTTTAGCCTTGAGAAAAGAAAACTGAGGGGAGGTATGATAGCACATTTCAAATACTTGACAGGCTGTCATACAAAGGAGGGGCAGGATCTGTTCTCTATCATCTCATAGTGTATGACATGCAACAATGGATTTAAGTTACAGGAAGCCAGATTTTGGCTGAATATCAGGTAAAACATCCTAACTCTTAGAGCAGTATGACAGTGGAACCAATTACCTTGAGAGATGGTAAGTGCTCCAACACTGGAGGCATTCAAAAGAGATTTAGACAAATATCTTGCACTGAGCAAGGGGTTGGATCTCATAGACCTCTACCAACTTCATGATTCTTTGATTTTATGATTCTGTGAAAACAAAACAAAACAAAACAAAACAAAGAGCTTTGCCAAGCAGCTGGCAGGTTGTAACACAGTGCTTATCACCTGCATATCGATTACTGCCTGACAAGTTCTGCAGGGCACTTCCAGTTCTTGGCTCCCAGCTGCATGGCTTGAGCTAGGGGTTGGTCACTCCTGGTGTTTTTATTTTTCTGCATCATTTGATGAATCATTTCTGCAGTGCTGCTCAAGCACTTGGAATCTCAAAACCTTGCCTCAGCGTTGTGCACAAAAGCATGAAGCTTTAAAGGCTTTATTAAGGGTCGACATGGCAATAAAGCAGAAAGTTGATCCCCTGGGATGGTTGACGAAATGCATTCCACAATTTTTCCTTAGAAAAATTATTAAAGTTACTGGTAAGGAATATTGCATTTTATTTCTAATGAAGTTAAGTCACCATAATATAAAATAACGGAGAATATATCAAGTAGTAAAAGGAAAGAAACAAAAGACTCAGGACGAAGAAATTAAAACTCCAGAAGGCAATTCAATGAAATTGCACACAATTAAAGTACATTTCAGGTGATTTTAAAGGTATATTCATGGCACATTTACTTAAGAATAAACTCCTTTGAACTCACTATGACATACTTCGGAGAAAATAAGAATTAAAAATTAGGTTGTCAATCCCACAGAGTCTTATGTGTTCCTATTTTGGGGCTAATTTACACAACAAGCAAAAAGAAAGCTTTTCCTGCACTGTATCTTTCATATTGCAGGTGTGTCTGTGAAATGAGAACAGAACAGTTCAGCCATTTTCTTATCTAATTATCTTTCTGTGTGGATGAAGTTTTTTGTTGCTCCCCCATAGACAAGGAGACAAAGAAAGCTAAGCTAGAAAAAGTTTCCCCATACATAGATATATCTGTATGCATGTATCTGTATGTATTATTTTAAAATACTCGGTGTGTTTTGGAAAATACTGCAGTTTCTTGAAAAGAGCAGAGCTTGCGTACTGTGGCAGCATTTGAAAAGTCTTTGACAAGCACAAACTCTTTATCTGCTCCTGATCTAGGGATCTCAGATGCCTTGGTGAGAAAGAGACAGGGACAGAACTTGACTGTAATATATAGGATAATTTCCGATCTCTACAGGGCTTGTGGCTGCATGCTAACATCATTGGGCCAGGTGTCCCGCCTCCCTTATTCTGGCTTGCAAACACACCCATGTCAAGGCTATCTGGGAGAAACTGCCCTTCCAGGTCATTTAAAAATAATAAATATAGACCTTTTGAGAAACATGTTCTTCCCTTGGCCTTGTTTGTTCTGTTTTGAGTGCCTTCTCTATTTTTTTCCTTTTCCATACACACAGACACATCTATTGAACGAAACTATTTTATTTTGTGGAGCATGGGAACTAGACATAAATGGGCAAATATGCTTCTTTTATCTTCGTTGACATTCACATTTTCAAGCTCAAGTTTGTTCTCTCCTGATTTGGCATCAGTTTATAATTTTGCAAATGGTCTTTCTGGAACTTATGCATTTTCAAGTTCATTTAATTTTTATATGAATAAAAATCCATGCAACTTTTTGTATGCAATCTCATTTTAATATACATTTTTTGCAGTCATTTCTTCCATATATGCCCATTTGTGGACAACAGCCTCAATGCACATATTTTGAGCTCAACTTCCCCAGTGTAAGTGGTGGGAATATTAGGAGATTTTTTTACATTGTTCAGTCAGAGAATTGTATGACACAATTTGGAAAATAGCAGGATTGAAGGATAATTGCATTTCAGTTCACATATTAATTTGGGAAGCATAAATTGGGTTGTTTATATGAATACATGAACAAAACTGATTTTCACACTATTTTCTTTGGGCATTTTCTTTTTCTGTTCTTGGAAGCTCTTGTTAGATGGACTAAACTTCTTGAACCAGCATACTACTTTCTTATGGCAGTATGAGTTTTTCTTCCAAGTCTAGTGATGCTTCTGAAAGAGATATTTATCACTGAATGCTTTGTCTCCAAAGTGCAGCAAGCCGTTGCCAAGAATTGTTGGCAGCGGCATTGTTCTCTTCCCTCTAATAATTTATCCTATGAATTCTGGAGCTAAATATGTTAATAAGTTCTGCATTCTGCATATTTTCCCTCTCAAGGGAGCATAGACAGGTGTGTAGTAAAAGACAAACTCACCAAACAGGGGAAACTGTAGGGCTTCCTGACATCAACCAACAAACAGGAAAAGTTCAGCTTCGAAAAGCTCCACTCAGTAGATTATGAAGATCAGTTCAATTGCTTGAGAATCAGATTATGTGGTAAATTCAGTGCATTTTTCCTCCCCTTCCAGCATTATCCTTCTAGGCATGCAAATCTTTCAGAGCTACACTCAGAAAAATCAACATGGGAATAAAGATATGTTGATCTTCTAACAGCCAATTACAAAACAGGAGCAACTAATCTCATTTGCCAGCTGGATACAGAGACAAGCATATTTGAATAAACAGACATTGAAAGAAGGATCGAAGTTAGTGTGGGAAGAAGACTTAGGAATAAAGAACAAATGATGAAGAATGGAGGAAGATGTGGGAAATGAGGGTTTTAAGATTTATGTCAGTGAGAATAAGAGAACTTTTTTTCAAATTGGGTTTCAGATGGTATTTGACACCAATAAAATTTAATAAAATTAAAGCTAGTTATCTGAATGTCTGTTGGAAATGTGAGAAGGAAATTCATACATACTTTCATATGTGGTGGGAATGTGAAAAATTACAAAGATTTTGGAAACTAATTTTTAAAGAACTAAATTATATATGTGAAAAAGATATAGAATTTAATCCTGAGATTGCTCTGTTATTGATATTTGAAAATGAGGAATATGATAAATGACTAAAGAATTGATTACTAATTTATTAACAGCAGCTAGATTAATAATAGCTAAGCAATGGAAATCAAAATTTTAATTTTGAATTGAAGAATGGTATAATGAAATATGGAATATAGCTATAAATGATAACTTGTAATTTAAAGGTTAAGAAAGGAGAGATAAAAAGAATATTTTTTATGAAATGTGGGGCAAGTTTTTGAATATGTGTTAACAAGAGGAAAAGGGAAAGCTCCAAATCAAGAATCAATGCAGTTCTGGAGAAGAGGACAATAAAAGAAGAAGAAGAATATAGATGGAGGAAGAAGAGGATTATTGCAAGAGGTCCCATCTATGGTGGTGGGGAACACAATTAATTTGTATTTTGGTTTATGTATTTTATATTTATATTTGTTATAGTTAAAATAAAATAAAATTCCTTTAAAAAAGAATAAACAGACACTATTTCCCCCTTAATAGTCTTTTTTATAAAGGTATGTGAACTATATAATCTAGTTTGGTGGAAATCTATAGTCCCAGGAAGAATGTAAGTGTCTTTCCCACTTCTATTAGCAGAGTAGTGGAGATAGAAAGGAAAGAGAAAAGAAAAAAGAAGCTGTTGCAGGTAAGAAGGAAGGTACAATTAAGATTTTGGAAGGTTTGGGAAGAGTGTCCTCCCACTTGTGAAAGAAGACTCATCTTTAGGAGTGAAAAGAATTCAGCAGCATTCCTAGAAAGTTTCAGTCCATGCTTCCTTGAAAAAGCCTGATCTTTTCACTTTTTATATCTTTGAACAGGAAGAGCACCTTGACATGGGGGGGGGGGAGGTAGTGCTACAAGCTCTGTGATCAGCAAAATGCAAATGAAAAGCAAAATTTACTCAGCAGAGAATATGTATTGCTGAATATTACTCAAGAATGTAAATACCAGGCAATAATGTCATTTGCATAAGAGTGGGAAACTGTCTGCATCTACAGTCATCCTTGAATATAATATGCATACCAGCTATATCTGTTTTCATAGTCTATTAAGGGAAAGATTGCAGATGAGATACATACGGGTCTCATATATTGTGTTTGGACAAAAATGAACTGACAATGAAAAGAAATGGAATGACACTACTACCATTTATGTTTGCCCCTGAAAAAGCCAACCATTTTCACCCTGGAGTATGTAATTACAAATACATCTATAACTAGAGATGTGCACTGTCTGTGTGTGCATTTCTGAGGTGATCATATATATACACATAAACACACACACACACACATACATTCATGGGGTTAATAATGTTGAAATCAATATACATATATATATCATTTATTTGATTAATTCTGTTACTAATTATCGGCTACTCTTTAGTTGTTAAATCTTTTGGTTTCTTTTTTCTTTCTTGGTTGGCATGGAGTGGAAAGCTTCCCTGCCTCAGAGGGGGACTTTTTAATATCAGAGTGATTTCTAGCAAAGGGAGATGTGGTGTAGGTGCTGTTGCCATTCATTTCAGAAGAATGTTGAACAGATGCTTGAAATCTGTTCATTGTTCTGGCACTGTGACCTCCTGCCAGACTCGAGGTAGTCAACTCAGTCGGTCCTCCGCTCTAAACCTGGTGTTGTTGAATGACATCTGTATCAAATAAGTCCCAGATCATACAAGATCTGATTCTAGAGGAGGATGCAGATCTGGCATGCATAACTGAAACATGGATGGGCAGGGATGCAGGTGTTCCCCTAACTCTTGCCTGCCCTCCCGGTTATGCAGTTCAACACCAGGGTAGACTGGAGGGGCGGGGCGGGGGACTAGGTATTGTCTACGAAAACACCCTTCAGGTTGCTAGGCGCTCTGCTCTGGTGACGCCAGTCTAGAGGCCCTCCATGTGTCAATTGGGGCCAGGGATAGTATAGGAATCTTGCTGGGTTACCACACTCCCTGGGACCCAGCCATTTCCTTACCGGAGCTGGCGGACTTTGTCTCCACAGCACTGTTGGGGTCCCCAAGGCTTTTGGTCTTGGGTGACTTCAATGTGCATGCGGAGGCAGAGGTTTCCAGTCCAGCTCTTGAGTTCTTGGAGACCATGGCCTCCTTGGACATGTCCCAACATGTCAACAGCCCTACCCACGTGGGTGGCTACACACTGGACCTGGAGTTCTCCACTGAGCAGAGTGAGTGTGCTCCAATGGTGACTGACCTAGTGTCTGTCCCCTTGTCATGATCGGATCATTGCCTAATTAAATGCAATCTCACAGTGGCTCTCCCTGCCCACAGGGAGCAAGGACCTGTTTTAATGGTTCACCCTCAAAGGTTATTGGATCTTATAGGATTCCAGGACACCATGAGAAGGATTCTGGCTGATTTGACTGGCGCTCTGTCAAGGCTCTGGTTGATAGCTGGCTGGCCGCCACCACCAGGGCTGTTGACACGATCACACCTAAACGCCTTCTCCGGAGCAGAGATCGCCCTTCACCCTGGTTTAATCCAGAGCTGCAATCAATGAAGCAAAATAGGAGAAGGCTGGAACCCAGATGGAGGTGGAACCCGATGGAAAATAATCAAATAGCTGTCAGGATCACAACTAATCTTTATCAATCTAAGGTGAAGGTTGCTAGTTGATCTTACTTCGCTGTCCAGATAAGCGAAGCCTCCAACCAGCAGGTGGAACTTTTCTGTGTAGTCTGCGATCTATCCAGAGTTGGTCATAGTGACTGGCCTCCGCCTAGCATCTTACCTGACCAATTTGCAGCCTTTTAAAAATCAAAAGTGGAGGCCATCCGCTGGGATCTTACCCCCTATTTCAAAACAGTGGATTGAGCAAAGACATCCAGTGCTCTGTCTTGCCCAATGAGACTTAACCACTTTCAGCCTGTGACGTCAGACATGGTGGACAGAGTGCTTGACCACTGTCGTGCCACCACCTCTTGCCTTGACCCTTGCCCAGCCTGGCTAATCAAAGCAACCAGGCCTATAACATCTGAATGGGCTATGACAATAATTAATGGGTCTCTCCAGGAGAGACCCATTGCCCTCAAGGAAATACTCTTTAGGCCCAATAGGAAGAAACCAAGGCAGGTGATCTTGGTAATTATAGGCCTGTTACCAATATTTCTTTCCTCAGCAAGGTAGTTGAGAGGGTAGTGACCGATCAGCTGCAGTCTCTTCTGGATGAAACCAATGCCCTGAATCCATTCCAGCTGGGCTTCAGGCCTTGCAATAGCATGGAAACAACATTGGTCGCCCTGTTTGATGAATTGCTGAGGGAGGCTGGCAGAGGCAAAATGTCTCTGCTGGTCCTTCTCGATATCTCAACCGCCTTTGAGACCACAGTATTCTCCTGGGGAGGCTCTCTGAGTTGGGAATCGGTGGCCTGGCTCTTGCCTGGCTCCATTCCTTCTTGGAGGACTGTCCCCAGAGTGTTCAGATTGGAGAGAGTTTCTCGGCCCTGTGGAGCCTCAATTGTGGGCTTGATTATCTCTCCAATGCTATTTAACATTTATATGAGGCAGCTGGGAGCGGTCATCAGGGGATGTGGGGCTTCGTGTCATCAGTACATTGATGATACTCAGCTCTACATCTCCTTTTTGCCAACAACAGTGGATGCCGTTTTGTCCCTTGAATGCTGCCTGGGGGCTGTTCAGCAATGGATGCAGGTGAATGGACTGAGGTTGAATCTGGGCAAAACGGAGGTCCTTCAGGTGGGTGTCCCAGACATCAGTGGTCTGGGAAACTCCCTTTACTTTGGGGGTGTGTGACTCTTACCACCAAGAGTGAGGTTTGCAGTTTGGGTATACATCTGGATCCGGCGCTCATCATGGAGACCCAGGTGTCGTTAGTGGTCCATTCCACACATTTCTACCTTTGGTGGATTGCCCAGCTGCGTCTCTATCTTGATGTGGGGGCGCTCACCACTTTGGTCCATGCACTCATAGTCTTAAGATTCGACTACTGTAAAGCACTCTACATGGGGCTGCTTTTGAGACTGATGCAGAAACTTCAGATGGTACAAAATGCAGCAGCCAGGGTTCTTACAGGGGTGAAAAGGTACCAACATATTTCCCTGACACTGGCTGCCTTGCATTGGCTGCCCATTCATTTCTGCGATTACATATAAATAAGTTCTTATGATTACATATAAAGCCCTAAATGGTTTAGGACCTCGATATCTGGCAGAGCGCCTTCTGCCACCCAGTTCTGCCAGAGTCATTCGTTCCAGCCAGGTTGGGTGGCTGAGGGGCCTAACGGAGGTCCAGAAGAAGGGGACCTCAGCTGAGAGGCCAAGGGAGTTCCAGAAGGAGAGAACAAGGAACTGGGCCTTTTTGGCAGCGGCTCCTCGCCTTTGGAACAACTTGGCAGTGGAAATCTGCCTGGTTCCCTCTCTGGGTGTTTTCAGGAATAAACTTAAAACCTGGCTATTTGGGCAGGCTTTCCCTCCTGCCATATCTTAATTTCTTATACTTCCGCTACCTTGGATCTATAATATGTTTTTGGTTTTATTGTTTTTAAATTTGTACACCACCCAGAGTAGACCTTTGGTCTTGATGGGTGGGATAGAAATCCAATAAGTAAGTAAGTAAGTAAGTAAGTAAGTAAGTAAGTAAGTAAGTAAGTAAGTAAGTAAGTAAGTAAACAAACAAACAAACAAACAAACAAACAAACAAACAAACAAACAAACCCTATTAGGATCAGTATAAGTCAGTTTTGACTTGGTAGCATATAATGTACACCCAAAGTCAGAGACAGCTTTTCAACAACTTGTAGTATTGGGATCTTTTGAACTCCATTTTGTGAGCTTTAAACTAATTTTGTATACATTCAACCTAATATATTATGTACACATGGCCATGAAATCAATAGAAATTGCCACTTGAAATGAGTCAAATGACTTTATTTAGTGCAAAGTCTAAGTATGAATGCAGAGTGCAGGACAATGTTTGCTGTCCAATAGAATGGACAAGTGTCCAAATCAGGACTGCCATACAAATGTGCTATGAACCCTGACATTTTATGAAATGGCTAAGAGTGCTCACTTTAAGACAGCCAGTTTTCGTAACCTATCTCATAACAGAGTGATTTAACATTGATTCATCTAATAATATTTTCTATACCTTTATAAGGCTAGGAGCTGGCAATGAACAAAATTGTTTTCTTTTCATAAGGTTCACTTTTTTCCCCCCAAGCACAAATTCTTTTCCCCACGTCCAGATGAAAAGTACAAGTTTTTCTGCAGACAAAAATAAATTTTCATATGAAAGAAAAACATGTATGTGTTTTCTGTGCAGTTTTCCCATTTTTGCCATCAGTTTTCCTTGCTATATTTCTTAATATAGATTTTTCTGTAATGTATAATTTTAATGAAATTAACATGAATTATGACTGCTCATATTAAAATGCAAACCAGATTAATTTCACCTCATACTTCATCAGGCACCCTTCTTCCTAAATTTAGAATAGGTTTACTGAAACAATAGGAATTACAAAAGCATTGACTTACTAAAATCTTAGTAACTCAATCAGTCTTACCCTAGTTGGAACCAGAGATGGGCACGAACTGAAACACGAACCACAAAAACTGACAAACTGAGCTGGTTTGTGGTTCAGTTCATGACCCAGTTTGGGGATCTTGTTTTGCCATTGCAAAAGAAAGTGCCAAACTTTTTCCCCTGTGCTCACTGGAAGGACAGATCCTCAAGCTGAGGCTTCAATACTTTGGCCATCTCATGAAAAGAGAAATCTCCCTGGAAAAGACCCTGGTGTTGGGAAAGAGTGAAGGCAAGAGGAGAAGGGGACAACAAAGGACAAGATGATTGGACAGTGTCATCGAAGTGACCAACATGAATTTGACCAAACTCTGGGAGCCAGTGGAAGACAGGAGGACCTGGCGTGCTCTGGTCCATGGGGTCACAAAGAGTCTTGGACATGACTGAACAACTAAACAACAACAATAACTGTTTCAAATAACTGGTGATATACTGTGATTAATTCTTTCAACGTTTTGGGGCAGAAAATGATCCTATTTTAGCTCTAATAACTGAATGATTGTAATAGTGAAATCAGTACTACCACACATCTAAATAGAGAGTGGTATTACTGGGTTTAGTAGCTGGCCCAGCGAGTACTGAAGGAGAGGGAGGAAAAATATCAGCATAAAAAAAGTTGAGTGGGAGGAAGAAGAGTGATAAAACACTGTGATGAAGGGTGGAAATAATGGGTTAAAAGTTGTCACTAAGGTGAAGCTGGATACACATGCTAGTGCTAAATAAAATCTTCTGTATATATCAATCAGTATTCTTCTGTATCAAATTCATATTAGCACTACCTTGCCACTCAGTGGTTTAATTTAACATCAGTTTATTAAATTATGTCCTTCCCAAGAAGTTATAGGGTGATTTCACAACCTTGACCAAAGGACTTTACACTTGTACCTCAGATAATTTGTAAGACAGAGCTACCTTTTTAAAGTAACTCAATAGCCAATTAACATTGTGACCTTACAGTCATGACATACTTAGCTTGAGTGAAAAGACATTGGCTTCAGGATTAAAGAAGAATCTAATGATGGCTACAATACATGGAATTACATTAGAACATAATGCAGGAATACATTTGATACTCACTATTTAATTGAGTGGAATAATTATCATGTTCTCTTTTTATCCATGGAAAGTTTTCTGTGTTCCTTAAGGATGCAAGTTCACATTTAGCTGTCTTTCATTTTTCTAAAGGACAGCTCAAGCTATTCAGCTGGCTTTAATTAGATACTGTAGGTAATTTTTCTAGACTTTGTCTCAAGGATATCCTTTGATTTTTAACAGCTTAGTGTTTTCTTTATCTAAATTTGAAAATTGGATTAAGTGTATATTGATTTTTTTTTTGGTGGGCACTTAAATGTGCAGGTGAGAAATTAATTCATAGTCACAGCAAAGACCTTTGAAGAAATGGAAACAGTTATACTTTGAAATAGGCCTTGAACTTACAACATATCTTCAGCAAATGACCTGGGAAGTACTGGGTAGGCATTCCACCTGTCAGGTGGGCATGTCAGGCTAGAACAACCAGAGATAGGCCATATCTGGTGAAAACACCCAGAATGCTGCAGATGTTATGACCATGATCATGCTGACTGTTGTATGCTAAGAGATGTAGTCAACAAAATAACTTTTCTACCTCGAGGCACAAGTGCCCACCTCTGGCCAAAATGGAGGTATTACAGGAAGGCAGTCAATGAAATCTTTACACTTACAGTCCAGAATGAGTCAGAGGGTATACTCAAGCCCTTATGAATGCTTCTAGCCTAGGCTTTTTTTACAGGGCTGAGCAGCACGACCAGTTTTTAATGGTTACAGATCGCCTTTACTTTTTTCGTCCCCTATTAGAATGATAGCAGTGCTTGCTTGTATAACATTGTGTGGGGAAGTATTAATAATGGTACATATATTTGCCTCTGTTGGACATGTTGGACATGGTCTAAGTATTTTAATTGCAAAATGTTTTCAATCCAGCCTCAGGCATCTGTAGGTCTGAAAATACCAGGATGAAGATAATTCAGTGGCAAAGTTTAATATTTGAAACAGACCTCAATTTAAACTATTATGGTTTGTGAGCACACTTCCAGTTCTATCTCTCTGTCATGAAACCACTGTGTAAACAGGGATGGAGGGAAGATATTATTTACAAGGGAAAAGTCTTAAAACAGAGTTCTTAGTTCCAAAGAGTTTGGCTAGCTGTCACATCAACTGAGAAACAATAGCTGCACTTTGTATGGAGAAAGTGAGGCTGCTTTTGAGCCCAGCACTTCCGTCATTCAGCCAATTAAAGCTGTATCGAGAGCTGCCATTGCAAGGAAAGGCAGTTACATTCTAATGAGCTCCTAATATTGTTTACATTCTTGAGCTGTAGTTTTAATTCTCTGGCAAAAACTTCAAATCATGATGACAAGAAAAGATCCCTTGTTAGCAAAAACTTTGTGGGAATATGGCTTCTGTTCTGAGATCTTCACAGTACAAAAAGCTGAAGAAAAGTACATTATATTTAACAATAATCGCTAGCACTCTGTGTATGTTTGTATGTTATTCTGAAGGCAAGTTGCATCTCTCCTGCTACCATTCTAAGGAAAGGAATGTACATTTTTATTCACATCAGTGTACACAAAACAGAATATGACCATATCTTTTCACGATGTCAGTTCCAATCAAGGAGAACTCATAAAGGTTTGTTGATGTTGTTTATGTGGTGATGTGTTTTTTTAATGCTCTCTCCCAAATAAATATGGGAATATTCTGCATTCAGCAGAATGGAGGAGACTTGTGCTTCTTGTTACTCATCACTTACATGGGAACACAGAAATCTACCTTGCAGCAAAATCAGTTGTATTGTCCATCTACTACATATGGTCTGTTGTCCAAAACCCTGCAGAGGTTCAAGCAAAGGACTTTCTGATGTCCTCTTGGGACTATGTGTCATGTTTGGGTCAGGATAATGGGTTAGGAGAAACAGGGTTGAGTTCAGATCTTCTTCTGCCTAGGACAATGACATCATTAGCAAAAAATAATGGGGAGTGGGAATAACAAATACAAGAAAAGAATCTGATTCATAATTCTTTTCCATTTCTACTCTACCATCAGATTTGATGGTATTTAAAGTGATGCACAGGAACAGTAACTTGACCATATCCATCGATGGCACGCAGTCTACAGTCCACATCTAGAGTCCTCTTATTGTTATTTTTATAATTATTCTGTTTTCTTATAGGTACCTATACCATTGATAAATGAAGGGCTGTTCTTGGAAAAATTATGATCAACAAGAGAGAACCTTGGTATAATTCAAGACACCAGTTCTTATGTTTGTAGAACCAATTATTTTAATATTCCTTGACATGCATTTTTAGCCTTAAAGCTCTAGTAAGAAATGACTAGAATGCCATGTTCTTTCAACAGCAATTTAGTTGTCTATCAACTGACCATTTTTAGCTAGGTATATGAAAGCTAAGTGAGATAGGTGTTTCTTTCCTTTGAACATCAAATCAAAAGAACAAAATACTTGTGTACATCAGGTTGCACAATTTGGGCCTTGGAACAGCATGCATTCTCTTGACTCTTGCACAATCCCCCAAGGCTCCTTGATCTCAGTGGAGATTGATGGGGGTTGAGAATACCTTGGTAAAGGAGTGTGTGTTGATATATGTTTCTGTATATATGTGCACCTGTACTGATGTGTGTATAAAGAGATGTATGCATGTCTACACATGCATATACACCACCAGCACCCACTTGACACCAGCCACAGTCCTCAGGGACAAAGAGTTGTCTAGTTCAGATAAAATTCTTATGGTGCCTCATGGATTTCCTAGGCAGAGTTCAAAGAACTGCTTAATAAAAGTTGTTTCTTGCTTTACATTGCATAACACATGTAGAAAGCCTCTGCAACCAGTGAGGTTGGTTTGCTTCCCATTGGTAGCATGCTCCCTGACAAATGGGGCTTACTGTCACATAATACATGGCATTGTGAAAAGTGCTGTGCTTGAGTTTGTATCAGACAACACAGAACTTCTCTCTGGTATCTCATATAAGTGGTTCTAACATTCAAGTTGTCACTCTATTAAATAGTTATAGATTGACCAGGTCAACTCATCTAAACAGGTATGTCTTTCTTTACAACCTTCCAGAAGATCTGCTGACCATCTGTTCAAAAAAAAAAAAAAACCATCAGAAATGTTAACTGATAACAAAGATGTTCACCCAAATGTCAGTGAGTAGGAAACTACATACAAGAGAGAATTCCTGCTTAAGATAGTGTGGCGGATGCCCAAGTCGCTCCTGTCAATCACAGCGGAACCTCATGTGCTTAAGCCAATGAGAGGACAGGAGAGGCAGAGATTTCTCAGTTAGTCAGTTGGAGAGTTGGAGAGAAGAAGGAGTGAGGTTTGCAGAAAGAGAGCAAGAGATAGTCAGAGATAGAGAGAGAATTGTTACTAATAAATATAAACTGGTTAAATTGAAAAAAGAAAACAAAAAGTGATCTAATGTGCAACATAAAATATAATATTTCAATGATTGTAATCTAATGAAAATGAATAAAGACCATCTGTGATTGTGAGTTACCCTTTCATACCTTTTAATAAAACTAATTCTGTTGTTGGCAGCAAGTGTAAGAGTAAAGTTCTTTGCTGTGTGAATAAGAGAAATCCACTGGTGGCAGTGAGAGAGAAAGAAGGAACATTGCTAGCGTGGACAGATAGTAAAATGTGAGAGGTCAAATCTTGTATGTAGTTACATCAAAGCAAATCTTGGAAAAGTTTGTTTGTTTGTTTGTTTGTTTTGACAGCACCTTCAGAATCTGCGTGGCAGTGAGGCTATTTTAAACTATGGTTTACTACAAGGTACGTATAGTATTGTTTGTAGACCACACAGGAAATAAAGAAATACCCTGAACCATAGAGAAATACCCTGATGATGATGATGTTGATGACAATGACGATGAACAACAACAACAACAAATCTCCATGGGCATAGGCCTTGTTAAGGTGGGGTGGGAGGCTTGCGTGCTTCAGTGAAGTTGAGAGTTATGCTGGTTGTAGTGTCGCTATCTATTGGATCTCCCAAGCCAGACAGATCTTAGCTGAGAAGCCAGACGAACTTTGTCCACCAGCCATCAGTTATGATGAGAGGAAATTCACATTGTATTGGTAATTGTTCAAATCAACAAGAACCACGTCAGATGCTATAACCCCTGGACATCTGGTGACAAATGGGTTACAGGGTGCAGCAGACTCTGTTGAGGAACCAGAACAGGCTGCTGCAAAGCTACTGGAATAATGTAAATGTAAAACTTGGAAAAAGATCTGGATCCACAGCTGTGCAGATTGGGTGGGGGGACTCTTTGCCCTCCCTGCCAGACTGAGGCAAGTGTCTGGGGAATGCAGTGATGCTGTCCACATGCTTGAGCTGAGGATGAGGATAGGGACAGTGGTGGCAAAGTGGCCCCAACATCATCCTGGCCTCTTTAAATAAGCTATTCTAAGAGGGAGATTGGCAGCCAATCACACTCCAATTATCTGGTCACATGAGACATTTTGATTTTGCCAATAGTCACTGGCTCAGGCCTGGACAGTGGAGGCAGAGCAATGATTGGTGGTGAATGGCTTATTTGGAACTGTGACAATGCAGTTGACACTACTTCATGGTTTGTTAGGCCAATAGGCCTACACAGTTGGCCAGGGTCCATTGTATAGTAGCTGCTGCATGGGTCATCTTGGTTTACTTATTTATTTATTTAATTTATTTATTTAACTTAAATGCCACCCACACTACCCAAAGGTCTCTGGGCAGCTTACAACAATTAAAATACAATTAAAATACAGTCGTGCCCCGCTGGATGATTATCCCGCTCTACGACGAATCCGCATTATGTCAATGTTTTTGCAATCGCTTTTGAGATCGCAAAATGATGGTTTAAATGGTTTTTTTTTTTTTTGTTTCACGTTGATCTCTTCCCTGTTTCGGGAACCGATTTTTCGCTTTACGCCGATCAGCCAACAGCTTATTGTCAGGTTTCAAAATGGCTGCCAGCTTTCAAAATGGACCCTCGCTGTTTTCTAGGAAGGATTCCTCACTATACAGGCACCAAAATGGCCACCGTATGGAGGATCTTCACTGGACTGTGAGTTTTTCAGTCCATTGGAACGCATTGAATGGGTTTTCAATGCGTTTCAATGGGACTTTTTTGTTTCATTTGACAATGTTTTCGCTCTGCAGCGATTTTGCTGGAACGAATTAACATCATCAAGCGAGGGACCACTATATATACTCTAAAAATTGCCATACTTGGTGTGACCTAGCCACAGTTGTGGCTGCAGTTGATGATGTCAGCCATGCCTTCACTGTGAAAGGTATGATAACAAACACTTAGTGCAGAATTCGGGACTGTTCAATTTTCCCTGTACATTGGCAGGGCAGATAATTCAATTCTGCCTCCAATGCTAGGAGTTTAGTGCACAAGAAGCATGCAATAGGAAGCCCTGCAAGTTTAATCACGTATGTTCCATATGTGAAGGACCACATGCATTCCCAACCTGCCTTAAAGGGCAACCTGGAAAAGGAAACAAAAAGAAACTGAGAGGAAGCTAGAAGTCCTTTTGTTACTTTAGTTCTCCAAAAGAACTCTCATCCATTTAAGCTGGGAGTCTCAATCCAGTTGGTTTAGAGGATACCCAAGGAAGGAGGATACTTGGTAGATGGGTTTATGTTTGAGTTTAGGATTCCAATTGTTGAGACTAGGGTAGTATTGTGGGCTGATGATCCAAGGTCTGTGGTAGGTATGTAGGCCATGGTGAAAGCCAAGAGAGACAAGAGGTCCATGAAGGCAGAGTGCCTGGTCTCTTCAATATCCCTGCAGTGCCGTACTTGAGGATCTCTCCATAGAGTGTTGCTGGAACTCAGTAAGTTCCAGCTTAATTATCATTTGTCATATCCTGAGGAAGATTTGGTAAATGATGGCATACCACAGGAGTTGTGCAATGCATGCAATAAACATCCTTCGATGCTGCAGTGCACATGGTGCACACTTTGTGGAGTGGGTGTGGAGCCGGCAAAGTGTGACATTAAGTCAGTATTTCACCCAGATGCCTTTGAGTTGCTGTGGTTTACATTTAAGGGTTCATTTTATATGGATAGTGTGCTCACTAAGTAATGTTCCATCTCATGTGTATCATTCAAACATTACATGTCATACTCAGAACTATATATAGATAAAGGGATTCATATGTCTACTTTAGGGCTTGCCTTATTCTTGAAGGACCTGCAGTGGGGCCTTGAAGTTGAGATTCTTGGCTGGGTGTAGGGCAAGGAGCTTACCAAAGGCTAGCACCATCACCTTGGCAGTTAGTGAGGACAGGGAGGTTCTTAGTGGTGAGTTCCCAAGGGGCACCCTGGTGGGTGTTAGTCCATCCAACATCCTGGCACTGCAGATGCCAAGATCTCATTAGCAGTGTGGGGGATGAGTGGTTGGTTGGCCCTATCCACTGTCCGCCTAAGGTCACAAGTCTTGGGCTGAGGGCAGCCTGGGAAGGTCACACAGTGTTTGCTGGCCAGAAACAGTCTACCTAGAATGCAAGACAGATCCAAGGCTTTGGACTCACCCATGCCAGGGCAGGAGCAGAGCTCAGGGGGGACCCCCAGCTCCTGACCCAGATTTATGCAGAAGGGTAGATCCCTCAGCCATAGGTGGGTGGTTGCAGTTTAAATATCCAATAAAGCCCATTAAAATTAATCACCTGTATCTCATCTCATTGTTCCGAGGAGTATGTGGAGAGAATTGATTTGCTAAAAGCAAAATAAACAACCCAGTGTCCAGTTTCATGCTCAATGCTTTTAAAGATAGAGTCAAAACCACCACTCACCCTGCATAGTGTACTCTGTTGTATGCCGTCTATTTCAGAGAGCCTTTGGTATGAATATGTTAGCATGTGTTTTGGGCATTTTTAAAAATGGATCCAACGATTAAAACAACAATTAAGCATTTTTTTACCTTCATTATTTAACTTGCAGCTGATTTAATTTATATTGAGCTTTAACTTTCAAGACATACGTATTTTTTTAAAGGAAAATGCAAGAACAAACTCGGCCAATCGTTAAATCTTCAGACATTCACAGTGTCTGTCCAGGAAGGCAATTATTATACAATGCATCAGTTTCAATATTGGGGTTATGTGGGGAGGCATTAGTAGGATCTGAACTAGGTTTTATTACAGCAGTGACAGTTGTGATGTGACTGACCTTTTTAGAGCAAATATTCTAACAACATTATGTAGCCCTGCATTTAATTAATTAACTTGGCTTTTGCTTGTGGAAAGATGACCTAGCTTTACCAGAATATGAAGTTAAAATTGCAGTTGAAATTTCCCATTATACTTCTGGATTATATGCAGCTAGCCCAGAGAAGCATTGCTGAAGAATTAAAGCTCAAGAGGGGAAAAAAATAAATGAGTGTCCTCTCAGCCTAACCTACCAACCTGTCAGCTCAGTGGCTACAGCACAGAATCCCTTAACCACGAG
This sequence comes from Pogona vitticeps, assembly GCF_051106095.1. Classification (NCBI taxonomy): domain Eukaryota; kingdom Metazoa; phylum Chordata; class Lepidosauria; order Squamata; family Agamidae; genus Pogona; species Pogona vitticeps. The sequence goes on from NC_135787.1 coordinate 77,415,472, forward strand.
CAGTTGCCCTTGAAAACCATTCTTATCTATTAGAGGGAACATAGATGAGCATCCATGGGAATGCTCATCTGAAGTGAGCATTACTGAAGTGGAGGATTTAAAAAGAGGAAGAATAAACAGTAGATATAGGTGTGTGTGTGTGTGTGTATTTCAAGCTATATCCTCTAAAAGGTCCATGGGGTAAATTTGAAGTTCTCTTTTAACAAGATTCAACATTCAGGAAAAGAGAGAGAGAGAGAGAGAGAGAGAGAGAGAGAGAGAGAGAGAAAGGAAAGCTGACTTTTCTTCAAAAAGGTTTCTAATGTTTTTCCCAAGTTAACACTTAAAAGTGCTGCTGCAGAAACTTGAGCAGAATTTTAAACTGTAAAAGTTCTTCAACATCTTTTTCTCAAGAGCCTGAAGTATAGCCTTGTATACAAAATATGCCATAACCTTCCATCTGTACCTTGTGTGAAAGTAGAACACACCTGACTACAGCTGTACGTTGTGAGGTACAGTACGTGGCTCTTATTGCTATGGTGGTCCTGTCTTGCCGGGACATGTAGGAAATAATTCCCCAACTTGGAACTCTCCGTATGTGCCAGACTAGAGTTCCCAGAATCCCTAGCTACCATGGGCACACTTGCTGGGAGTGATGGAAGTTGTAGTCCAGCAAAAGTGGAGGCTGTTGTGTTTGAGAAGACTAGTTTATAAAAATTCTAAGGTAAATGTTTAAACAATTGTACAAAATTCAAAATATTCCTCAGAAATTTACGATTACGTGTTTATACAGCTCTGATGTGAGTGTATCCATGAATATATCTATATTTTATTTGTTTGTTTTGTGTTTGAAAATTTGTGTTTATGAATAAATGACCAAACAACTAGAGAAGTAAAAGTATCTTGCTTGTTTCAAATAGAAGTCTACAAAGGGAAAGATTCTGGTTAGTTTTCCAATGAAAACCTTCAAAGGAACAATGGTATTATGAGAATTAAGACACAACTGAAAGGAAGGAAGCGTAAAATGCAGGATAGGTAAAGGTAAAGGTTCCCCTTGACAGTTTGTCCAGTCGTGTTCGACTCTAGGGTGCGGTGCTCATCTCTGATTCCAAGCCATAGAGCTAGCATTTGTCTGAAGACAATCTTCCGTGGTCACATGGCCAGTACAACTTAGACACGGAACGCTGTTACCTTCCCACTGAGGTGGTCCCTATTTATCTACTTGCATTTGCATGCTTTCGTACCGCTAGCTTGGCGGGAGCTGGGACAAGCAACAGGTGCTCACTTTGTCACGTGGATTCTTACAGCTGAAGATCTACAGACCTTACAGCACCGAGGCTTCTGTGGTTTAACATGCAGCACCACCACGTCCCACTAAATGTAGGATAACCATAGTCAAAGTTTAGCAAAATAACAGTGATCACTAGATTGGGAAGGCATGGGGTGGGGGAGCAGAAGAGCACATGTGGTTATGGTGGTAGAACTCACCAGCATGAGCTTCATAATGTTTTCCTTCAGACCTAGATGCCTCAAGATCTCTGGACCTGAAGAACCACAGACGCAATACCTTTATATTAAAATCTGCCCCGGAGATCTTCTTCTGGATACCACTGTAATGGGAGAGGAAGAAGCTGGTAGGGTCTTCTTGGTAGTAGCATTTTGACTTTGGAATGTTCTTCAGAGTGCTTTTCCTTTCTGGGTCTGCATTTGGTGTTAGGTGAAAATCTAATCCCCCTCATGGTCTTCAACAGTGCAATAGTATGCATGTGTACACTGCAAAACCCAGTGAGTGTAATGGGACTGACCCCTGAAGAAATGGTTTGCACCATTATGTCAAGAATTGTTTTTTGTTTTTTTCTCTCTTCTCTCTTTACTGGGCTATGTTCCTTGAGCAATTTAATTACTAACATTCCTTTTAATGATCTAATTCTTTTTTTTTTTTAATATCATGGAAAGAACCCCGCTGAGAATATATGCTGAATAATGTGATATTAATTATCCAAATAAATATGTCAATAATTCATTACCTGCCTGAATTGTACAGCTCAGTAAAGGCTAAAAGTACCTTACTGTGAAATGTGTGTTCCTGCATCATGAATAAATAGCACAGATGGAATCCACTAACAGTATCTTTCAGCTCTGCCAGGAAGGTAAGAGGTGAGGACAAAAAATATAATCACCCTGTATCAACATACACTCACACTCTTGCACGCATTCAAAACATGTGTCAGAGACCACTTTTTTCATGCCAAGAGTGATAAATGTGTGAAACCGGCTGTCAGGCAAAGTTGCTGAGGCAAAAACACAGGGGCTGTAAGAGAAAAATGAGATGCCTTCCATAGGGAAGCTGAGTACTAAGAATGGATGAACTCAGAAGGAATGGATGGCCTTTTTCACTCCCCAGTGAGTTCTTATGTTCTCTTCTCAGTTGTCTTTCTAGCAATCATTTAATTGAAAAATTCAGTCTGGTTACAGCTCACAGATTCATGGTAGCGCAGTATTTGGAACAGCTTCAGTCTGGACAACAACTGATATCCCTTGCTACACAGTTAGACATTAGTATAACATCCGACAACTTCAGAAGGGCAGTGAACATGGTATTTTTATTTCATCTAAATGGGCTGTCATGTTAGTATACATGTCAGGCCATCTTGTATTAACCTCAAGTCTCATTTAAGCATTGCTTTTTATGTCATTATGATGTCTGCCTGGTACGAGCACTAGTTCTGAAACTGCAGGGTTTTTGCCTGAATGGTGACAAGGAAAAAAAAATGTGATGCAGATTTGTAGTCTTGTTCCTTAACATCCTTCCTGCATTGCTGACAATGTTCATATATTTTGCCAAGCACAAGAAGTTAGTAAATTGGATTCTAAGTTGTTTTCTTTGCTTTTATGTGAAAAGTTGTCAAGAGTGTTTATGATTTCAAACACACATCTCCACAGCCAGCAAATTGCAGTGGTCAGAATGTTTGGCTTGGATGCTGGAAAATCCAGGTTGAAACCTCTCGGATAAAGACTTAGGTCTCTCCTTTAAGGACAAGAAGGGCCCTCCTGGCATTCATTCACCAAGGAAAGTTAGGGAATGGATCCTTGGATGTTACGTTAACAAATTCAGCCTGTTAACCTGAGAGGGTCAGACTCCCATGAAAACTTTGTACCCAGCCAACCAGTTATCAAAAATCATATCCCACCTCCTGTTCCTGGCTTTTTTCCTTATGCCCTCACTGCCCCTTGAAAATATGGTGTACCTCTGAGCACAGGGCATGGCTTCCCAGACAATGTGCACCCATTTGGCTGCAATTGGCTTTCACTGGCTACCTCACCTCATGTAGAACTTTCTGCATTAGGCAAACTTTGATGAGATGGGAGACAGCCACACAGCTGGGCTCTGATGGGAGAAAGCCCACTTACTATTCTTTGTCCTATGATGTCTCAGCTCAGCAGGGTATGCTGATCTGCATAGATGCCATTGTTTGAGACAGCATGCATGTTGGTCTTTTGGGAGGTCCTTCAGATTGGAGGAGCTGATTGCAGGTTCCAGCAATGTCGTCCACAGGAGGGCGGTGCATAAGAAGGATGCACAACCAATGGGGCAGAGGGTCAGATATTTGAGGGAGGGGTTCACCTGCCCTGACTATCTACAGCAATACCATCTGGGGATGGACCTCTACTGCTTAATAAGGATGGCACTCCATTATTTGTTACTAATGTAATGGAGTATTTCGGGGTGTAGTAGCATGGGTGGCCTAGCCTGCCCAGGATTTTGCCTCTCACTTCTTTCATATTGGGGCAACCACTGTGTCAACCAGATTAGGCATGCCTCTTGACCACATTAAGTAGATAGACAGATGGAAGTTAGAGGATCACAAAGGCTACATCTACAGTACACAATTCTGATGTTTCTCTTTTTCAGTTCTGTCAACAGGTTGGGTAGTTGAGGTATGGATTGCTGGCCACAGCATTGTCCACTGGGTGGTGCAATATGCTATTTCTAGTGCTTGGGGATGGCACCTTGGTTTTGATCAGCTGACATGATTTACAGGGGGGGATTGGAGGAGCATGTGGTGGCCCATAATGCCCTTCTTCTGGCAGTGACTCAAAATACACAGACCCTTGGATAATATTCTTTTTTCAGCTTGGAGAACATAACATAATGGCAACTAAGGGGCTGGATGTGACATATTCCATTAAGGCAGATTTGAGACTTAGTCACAACTGCTCCCTTGCCATTCAAATCATGTTGTTGGACCTCCTTGAGAGGCAGAGATGAGCGACTCATGCAAGGTAGACATTGCAAGGCAGAAGGTTACCAGGTCTGTTGGCTGACTGGTAGCATCCTGGGTTAAACAACCAAACATTTCGTTTAAAGAGTCACACACATTTCAGGCTGATTGGTTCCATTTACTGGGCTAGGGACAGGATATACTGTATGGTTGTGTGATATCGGCAGATTGGTTGCAGCTGTAGTTCTGTGGTGGGAGCTGAGGATGGTCCAGCTCTTGTAGTAGATTGAGGCATTGGGGTTGGATCTAGATGTCATGAGGGCAAAAACAGGAGCCTGCTCAGCCAGGATGGTAAAGGAAACTCTGTGTGTGGGGAGCCTGGGACAGGATCATGGCTGGCCTCAGGTGAAAGAAAGTAATGTAGTGGTGTACGCCTGTGTGGTTTCCAGATGATGGCACTTCCGGTGGAACTTTCAGCAGGTGCTGAAGCAAATTGTGATGGGCATTCGGGGGGGGGTGTGTCAGCTGGGCCTCTTGATGCACTCGATCCAACTTCTCAATGCAGGCCAGGGACTGCTGCTATACCAATAAAGTTGTGGCCTCTTCTCTTCCACAACAATTGTGCATTGTTTTTCTTTGGATTAGTTTAGCAAGAACGGGGAGTCTGTTCAGCCATAAGCTAGCAGCAAGCACATCATAGGGTAATATGTGCAAAAAAATATGAGTACATATGATCCTACATGAGAAAGATTGAGAGAGGTAATGTAGATTCACTGCACTATCTCCTAGACAAATGTTATGTACACAATGCTGGATAGTGTGGTTGAGTGGTTGAGTGGTTGAGGCATCTGGCTGTGTAGCCAGAAGCTGTGAGCCCAGCTCCCCACTGTGCTTCCTTGACAAGCTGGGCTCACAGCTTCTGGCTAAACAGGCCCACAGGGTCCCTTCCAGCTCTGCAGTTCTACAGTTATCACTATATTATTATAACACACAAACAAATACCTTTGCATGAGCCACATCTTAAACCTCTACTGTGATACCTTGGAAGAAAGAATAGGGTATAAAATTCACTACAGCATGCATGTTCACATCTTCCTCATTAAATAAGGAACTCAAGGATGGGAAGGAACTCTTCCCATCCTTGAGTTCCTTATTTAATAATCAAATCAATACTACACAAGCTGACTTTCCCCCCAGAAGGAACTGTGAGGAAGCAAACTCTCAACATCTGGCTTCGCAGCCAAGTACTCAATCCACTATCTAGCCAGTTTGTCTCCATTTAGACATATGTACATCTTCTTTTGTTTCTGTCAGTATTCCAGCCTCTCCACATATTGGCAAAAAAGTGTTGTGGGGACCGGCAAAAGTGTTTATCCAGCCTTCACAATATGCATTTAAATATTTGTTCTGCATTTCAGGTACTCTATAAAGTTTGGTAATGTGACAGGCTTCTGTCAAAAATGGTACCTAAGCACAAGATAAAATATATGGGAAACTAACATCAGTCATTAAAAAGACATTTGCCATCCAAGCAGAAAGAAGAAAACCCCTACCAACAGCATTTTTAAAATGTACTTCACAGGAATGATACGATTCAAAACACTATCATGAAGGTGATCTTGGCAGACAGTGATAGAAAGAGCTGATCTGCATCATTTTCATTCCAAATGAGAGAACACAGAAGCCTTATTTAGTCATTTGGAAATTGTGCTTACCTACCATAGGCAAAGGGGAATACTCCAGTCCCACCCCTTCTGTGTTTGATATTCTTGCTCTCCTGTATATGGGGAAAGTTTGGAGAGGAGCACCTTGTAATCCATGGAGACTTTCTACATGATTTGGGACTCTGAGTCTCCAGGTACCTATTCACATAGAGCAGCCTCATGGATAGCAGTAGAACTTATCTTCAGGCACATCACTTCCAGTGAAGATTTCCAAATGATTGAATAGAGCTAAAAATGAGCCTCACCAGACAAGAGGATTGGGAGGAATCTTTTTAGTGCTTGAGACACTCCCGGCAGTACTCTGACTCTTAAGCAATGGAAGGCTTTCCTGGTTATAAAGAGGACTCTGATATGGACCTGGAGGTTTACAAGCAAAAAGTGCAGCTGTGCTAAAACGACTGACCAGTACCTCAAGGTTTTGTAGGGCTTTTTGAAACTTCTATTTTGTATCTTATATGTATATAAGAGATATACATATCTCTTATATATCTTCATTTCCTAGCAATAGCCTTCTACATTCTATGTAGGACAAGCAGGTCTGTCCAGAAAACAAATATCAGGAATGGCAATATTTAAAAAACAGTCAACAAATGTGTCAGCTTTTCAAGGCACTTTTGTCACCGATCATGAAATGCCTGTTCTGGAACAACAGAACTCCAGATAGGGTTTAAGCCAAAATAGAAATGCAATTAATCAAGTAGTTCAGTACTTGATAGCTGTATTCTGGAGCTTTAACAGGGACAAAGTGTTTTATTTATTTAATCACACAACATCAAAGGCTGATACACTCGTGCATGTAATGACTAAGCCTCTGTGAATTGCCCCCAAAGCAGATGTTTTGTCACAACACTTAATTATAATCCAAATTTTCCATGCAATAGATACTTGGAGAACTTGTTGAAAAACAGCCTTGAGTATTGCCTTGTGTTTGGGTAAGAAATGGTTAACTGATGAAGAAAGGAGTAGTGTCTCTTTGTTTTTTTTTTTTTTTAATAATTTTATTTTATTTAGAAACAAGGATAGAGGGTACAGAAAGAAAGAGGGGATAGGAAAGGAAAAATAGTTTTTGGGGGATAGGAGAGCATAAAGTATAACATCATCCAATCAATTCATATTACTAATACATATCAACTTTTTGCTTTTTCACAGTTTGATTACCCTCCTGCTTTTATCTTATCATTTAATTTTAATTTTATTCTATGTTATTCCAACATCGTCTGGTAGCTGCTGCCATTTATACAATACATCCCATCTTTCCGTTTCTTTTTGAATTGAACAGTCTTTCAGCCCATCTGACAGAATATCCATTTTTTTCACTTCCCATATTTTCACCATAAAATTATCTGGTTTCAGTATCTCTGCCTCCTTAAGATTTTTGTCATAGTGCTTTTTAATTTTGGAAGCTGCATGGGTCACTGGATAACTCTCTACTGCATTCATATTACCTGGTGTCATATCTAATACAGACGATTCTAAAGTCTGTACAACTTCATTTAAGTTTTGTTTGGCATCTGCTGTCCCCTCTTTCGTCCCTTTCATCAAATTTTCTATTTTGCTAAGACCTGCATTCACTCGCTGGAACCCTGTTAATATTAGCCTTTGTATATTAATCTGCCATTCCTTTTCTATTTCTTGCACCACTATTCCAGAATTTTGGGATTGAAGAGACCAAGCCTCCATTTGTTCTTTTGAATTTTTGGGGTCCATCTCAGGCTTTGGGGTTTGTTTAAATACCACAATAATCACCCCCTAGAAATCCTTCCCGTTTCCACAATTTTATCAACAATTCAAACCCCTCATCATAAACCTCCCCTTAGATCTCCCTCCAATCTTTGTCCAGATATTGTAGTATAAAAATCAACTTTTAGCCCAGCAAATACAATATCAATTAGAACCGTGACGCAGTCATTTCTTCTTCTCCTGAGTTCAGCAAGCTTCTATTTTTAGACTCACACGTGGTCACAAACAAAACAACAGTCACAGAGTCTCAAACTGTCCAGTAGATTGTCCTTGGAGCTCGTCTTGTGATCTTCATTAACCCCTTAATGCTCCTTAGTCCAGTCGGCCACGTCAGCTCCAACCACCAGATTCTATTATTTATAGTTCACAAAGTCCAGAGAAGGCAAAGAATAACACAGTAGTGTCTCTTTGTGAGTGGTAGTGAGAACAAGAAGTGCTGAGATTGGTGTCACAAATATTCAGGCTGCCCTTTGCTGTGTAAATTTGGGATCCTTTTTCCTACTGGCAATGAAGGCACAATATTGTAGAGCAATATCAGGACTTACAAAATTGTTCAATAATACCCTGAAGATATATGGCAAAATGTCCCCCTTTCTGGAGGACTGTCATGCCATTACGTTCTTTAAAGCAGATGTTCTTAAATTTTTTAGTGGTCAGCACCCCACTGAATCTCAAAATACATTATCACATTCCCTTGAAAAAAGTGTCCCAAGCTATTGGTTAGAAAATTACATTTGTTGCAAAACAGTTTATTTACTGAAAGATACACTGTATCTAGCCGCCTAGAGTGGTCATTTTGAACAGATAGGCGGGGTATAAATAAAATAAATAAATAAAATAAATAAATGTATTGACATGAAATTAAAATAATGTCTCTATTGTTAGTGACTAATTTCTTGTTTGTTCATAATATTCTGAAAGTGGGGTTCCGTTTTCAAAAGAGCTATGCATATGTCATCACTTGCATTTAAGCAATTTCTGGTTTTTGTTTTTATATGCAAAAGTGATGAAAATCCTATTTCACACAGATTTTTGTTGTTCAGTTGTTTAGTCATGTCCGACTCTTCGTGGCCCCATGGACCAGAGCACGCCATGCCCTCCTGTCTTCCACTGGAAGTTTGGTCAAATTCATGTTGGTAGCTTCAGTTACACTGTCCAACCATCTTGTTCTCTGTCGTCCCCTTCTCCTCCTGCCCTCACACTTTCCCAGCATCAGAGTCTTTTCCAGGGAGTCTTCTTATGAGATTTCACACAGATAGGTGAAAACAAATGGTAGAAGTGTCTGCAATGCTGCCTTCACCACTTGTGGAAATGGTTCAATGTGAACACACCAGAACTGTTCTAAGTTCAATTTTTCGGATTTGAATATGTGCATTGGCCCATATTTCAATAACATTGTCTTTTATTAAATTACCATCAGCTATAAAATTAAGGTAAAAAAGAAATGGATGAAGTATTCATCTCTGCTCTTTGCCAACATCTCCTGTGGAAAAATATCCACAAAAAGATGCACTCAATCATTGCAAATATATTATAAATCCAGGCAAAATTGTGATTTTCTCATTTTCCAGTACAATTGTGAATATATCTGCTACGTAGGCCAGTATTGTATCTCCTTTTCAAAGTTTTTAACTAAATTACAACTTTGGTTAGTAAGAAACTGAATAATTTCTTTGCACATTTCAAAAGCCCTGCTTAACATACTTCCCTTGGAGAACCGCCTTATGTTGTGTGGTAAAGAAGCACAGTATGGTCAGCAGTGATTTCTTCTTAAAAAGCACAAAAAATATGAAGATTAAGCATCTGTCCTTGGATCTAATTTACTACATTTACTGCAGTAGCTAAGTTTTGTTTTGAATTCTCTGGCAAAGAATTTGATGCATGTGCATGGCGGTGCAACATTTAATGTGTTATTGTAACTTACAGTACTTCTTTCTTCACATATGCAAAAAATCTGGAATTTTTGGCTAACATTGCAAGGGCACCATCAGTGTAAATTGAGCCTATAATATCCATTAGTAGTTTATGTCTTTTAAAAAAATGAGATTGAAAACATCAGTTCCTTTTGGCATCAACACCAGTTGCTCACAAAATAAGAACCCTTACAAAAAGGATGGCCAAAATATCCTTTTCCTTTATGTATCACACAAATACTAATAGCTGACTGCAATTATCAAAATCAGTTGACTTGTCCAATTGAATATTCACTTTCAGAGGATTGCCTTTAATATCTTGTACAACTTACAATAAAATATTCTGACTGGTATCTTGAATGCATGATCAAATCACATCATTTGATAGTGGAATCTGCTGAATTTTCTTATGTGCTTCAAAGCCTAATATAATTTTCACAATTTCCAATGCACATGGTTTTACCAATTCCTCAGCTTTTCCCCCTAGCACACAAATATGCCATCTGATAAGAAGCATCTAACAAAGGCTTCTGAACTGCCACAAAGTCAAATTTTGTGATACTACCACTGGTATCAAATCATGCCTTCTTAGACTTCAAGATGTTAAGTCTATGACCAGCAGTTTCACCGCCATGCTGATTGTTGAAATGTTCTAATAACTTCAACAGTTTGAGACTGAAGTTTGAAAATGTCTTGCAACATAAAATGCATTGTGGTCGTTGAGTACCGTTTTTCTCTTTTGTAGAAGTGAATCCATAAGTAACATAATTGTCTTTCCATTGGTGTCGTTGACACGGCAAGGGTTGCTATAAATAATAATAATAAACAGTAAATTCACACATTAATTTAACTACATATTTTAAAGTAAATTATAAAATAACATGCAAGCGAAAATTAATTATAATTCTTACTGTAAACAAAGAAAATTTGTGTTTATTTGTGCATTGACCTGCTTTGTTAACATTTCTCCATGACAAAGTACATGTCTGGGGCAATTTCTCATGTTACTGGCATGTGCAGGGTGGGTAGTAGTGGAGATCATTTCATCATAGCATTTGGTCATAGTGTTTGCCAGTATGTACGTGCTCACATCAACAGTGAGTACATAGTACAGATGAGTCAAATTTATATTGTTGTTGTTGTTTAGTCATTTAGTTATGTCCGACTCTTCATGACCCCACAGACCAGAGCATGCCAGGCCTTCCTGTCTTCCACTGCCTCCCGGAGTTGGGTCAAATTCATGTTGGTTGCTTCAATGACACTGTCCAACCATCTCATCCTCTGTCATCCCCTTCTCCTCTTGCCTTCACACTTTCCCAACATCAAGGTCTTCCAAGGAATCTTCTCTTCTCATGAGATGCCCAATGTATTGGAGCCTCAGCTTCAGGATCTGTCCTTCCAGTGAGCACTCAGGCTTGATTTGCTTTAGAATTGATAGGTTTGTTCTCCTTGCAGTCCAGGGGACTCTCAAGAGCCTCTTCCAACACCACAGTTCAAAAGCATCAATTCTTTGGCAGTCCGCTTTCTTTATGGTCCAGCTCTCACTTCCATACATCATTACAGGGAAAACTATAGCTTTGACTATTCAGACTTTTCTTGGCAAGGTGATATCTCTGCTTTTTAAGATGCTGTCGAAGTTTGTCATTGCTTTCCTCCCAAGAAGCAGGCGTCTTTTAATTTTGTGGCTGCTGTCACCATCTGCAGTGATCATGGAGCCCAAGAAAGTAAAATTTGTCACTGTCTCCATATCTTCCCCTTCTATTTCCCAGGAGGTGATGGGACCAGTGGCCATGATCTTGGTTTTTTTGATGTTCAGCTTCAGACCGGGTTTTTTTGCACTCTCGTCTTTCACCCTCATTACAAGATTCCTTAATTCCTCCTCACTTTCTGCCATCAGCGTGGTATCATCTGCATATCGGAGGTTGTTGATATTTCTTCCAGCAATCTTAATTCCAGTTTGGGATTCCTCCAGTCTGGCCTTTCGCATGATGTATTCTGCATATGTTAAATAAACAGGGGGACAATATACAGCCTTGTCATACTCCTTTCCCAATTTTGAACCAGTTGTTCCATATCCAGTTCTAACTGTTGCTTCCTGTCTCACATAAAGGTTTCTCAGGAAATAGATAAGGTGGTCAGGCACTCCCATTTCTTTAAGGACTTGCCATAGTTTGCTGTGGTCCACACAGTCAAAGGCTTTCGCATAGTCAATGAAGCAGAAGTAGATGTTTTTCTGGAACTCTCTGGCTTTCTCCATAATCCAGCGCATGTTAGCAATTTGGTCTCCAGTTCCTCTGTGCCTTCAAAATCCAGCTTGTACTTATGGGAGTTCTCAGTCCACATACTGCTGAAGCCTACCTTGTGGGATTTTGAGCATAACCTTGCTAGTGTGTGAAATGAGTGCAACTTTACGGTAGTTGGAACATTCTTTGGCACTGCCCTTTTTTGGGATTGGGATGTAGACTGATCTACAAATTTATATAGAGACAGCTTTAAATTTTATATTATAAATCTAGGTTTAAAAAAAAAAAACAGTCTTTACCATTCAAACCACTAGAAATGTTTTCTCATACCCCTGGTTATGATCCACTGCTTTAAAGCAAAATCTTTTTCCCCCCACTTCTTTTTCATTTTGGCTGTAATATTTAGTTACCCTGCTGTTCTCCATCCCCCATTCACACAGCTATAATGTAGCCTTTGTTGAAGCTCTTTGCCTTGGCAAGCCTGTACCACTCATGTTCAGTGTTGAAATAAATCACAGTTCTTCCCTTTGAAAATATCTTTTTTGAGAATCAGTATTTCAGCCCCTTTAGCCTAGATTCTTTCCAAAGAAAGAAAAGAAGGGGACAAGATTCTCTTTCAAGAAAGGCAAGATACCAAAGAAAGCTCTTTCAATTTATGTGAGTTATTTTAAATCTGGGGATGGTTAGTGTTACTTATTTTTGCATGGGGGCAAGAAACTATTTTACACCAACATAAATACATAAGAGAAGTTTGGCCACTTTAAGCTAACAAAACTTTCAAAAATTAATAATTCAAAGGGAGGGAGTATTCAACAGAAATATACCCAACCCATCACCAATATCATAAATCTTACAAACCTTACAACATTTTATAAATATGTGTTCCATAAATGTTAATTTATCCAGCTGAGTTTTTAACAACTAGGATCAGGCAATCTGATAACGGCAGGTTCATTTTCATTTGATTTCATATTTAAAGTTCCCTGTGTGATTTGGTTTTTTAAACACTGAAGTAATTGTCTTTTGTTAATTTATGCTGTGAAATATACTCTCCTTCTTGTAACCTAAATACAGCTTTTATTATTTCTATGTAATAGATGTCTATCAGATTATTTTATATTTTACAGTATGAAATACATCAGTCATTTCAAATGGTGTTAATAATTTCACACAATTATGTGAAATTTAATTCACACTTTGCCCATTTCGTGTGGCAGCATGAAACAAATGGTAGTGTGGAGGATGATCTTCCCTTGCAAACTTTTAACACTGTATGACAGGAATTAACTTCATGACCTGATTTAATGTTCATTTGATGCTGCCAGAAACTGTACTTTTCAGGGTTTTGCATTTTTACTTTTTTTTCTATGGGTCTTATGAAATTGATGGAATTGTAACAGGTGGATCTATACCAAATCTCTATGAGATCTCAGGTCACAGTGTCTTAAGTAGGTCATTTTTATATATACTCATTTTCTTTTCACTTCTTAGCAAATGTGAGGGCCAGGAAGCCCAAAAGTGAAAAGTTTGTATCATGGGAGTCATTACATCCTGAGAAAGAGTTGTCAGAATGTTGTAATATGTATAATGGTGAACATTTATATGTCCTAGAACAAACTGCCATAGGAATAGTTTGCCATTTGAATTAAAAAGGCTGACAGGTCACTTCCAATTGGCAGCTCAAGATACCACATATGTGTCACCTACAGTTGTCAACTTGTCAAAAACTGAGGAACTGCTAAAGTTGCTATGCAAATGCAGACCCATCTATTATCCACACTATTATATTTCCAATTACTATATACAATTGTGAAAGCAGGATGGTGAAAAAAGTCAGGAAAAGAAATTGATTTGTTTGAAATATGGTACTGGAGGAGAGTTTTGCTGATATTCTGGACTACCAGAAAGACAAAAAAGTGTGTGCTGGAGCAAAATCAAGCCAGAATGTTCTCTGAAGACTAAAATGATTAAATTGAGGCTATTATGCTGAAAGCACATTATGAGAAAGCACAATTAACTGGAAATGACAATAATGTTAGGAAAAGTTGAAGCCAGCAGGAAAAGAGGAAGACCAAATTTGAGATGGGTTGACTTCATAAAAGAATTTATTTTATTTTATTTATTTTATTTATATCCTGCCTATCTGGTCAGTTAAGACCACTCTAGGCAGCTTACAGCATGAAAATACACAATAAGTATATATATATATATATATATATATATATATATATATATATATATATATATATATATATATATATATATATACTTATTGTGTATTTTCATGCTGTAAGCTGCCTAGAGTGGTCTTAACTGACCAGATATATATACTTATTGTGTATATATATGGTTTAGGGACTATAGTGTACATTTGGAATTGTATTCAGAATGAAATCCTACAAGGACGTTTTAAAGAACCAAATGCAACTAAAATAACATCAATTGTTTATGTAATACAGTAGTAAATGTTTCTTTTGTGGTTTCTTCATTGCCACAATTATTCAACCCCTTAAAGACTACCACTCTGAAGAAGAGAGGTTCATTCAGGTGTTTTCGATCAGGTATTGAAAACACCTGTGGATGTCACCGAGCACCAATCAAGCATAATAAGCACCAATTAGGCAGCTTTAAAATGACTGTGATACTCAGCTCCTTCTAGACATTTACTGGTGTGGTTACAAACATGGTGAAGTCAAGAGAATGGTCCAGGAAGACAAGAGAAGAGGTGATTTGTCTTCACAGGAAGGGCAATGGCTATAAGAAGATTGCAAAGAAGTTAAACATACCAAGAGACACCATAGGAAGCATCATTCGCAAATTCAAGGCAAAGGGCACTGTTGAAATGCTACCTGGTCGTGGAAGAAAGAAGATGCTGACTTCGACTGCTGTGCGCTACCTAAAGCGTAGAGTGGTGAAAAGTCCCCGTGTGACTGCTGAGGAACTGAAAAAAGATTTGTCAGATGTGGGTATAGAAGTTTCAGCTCAGACAATAAGGTGCACACTGCGTAATGAAGGTCTCCATGCCAGAACCCCCAGGCGCACCCCCTTGCTGTCTCCCAAGAATAAGAAGAGTCGACTGCAGTATGCCAAAAGTCATGTGGGCAAACCACAAAAGTTGTGGGATAGTGTTCTGTGGACTGATGAAACAAAATTAGAACTGTTTGGGCCCATGGATCAACGCTATGTTTGGAGGAGGAAGAACAAGGCATATGACGAAAAGAACACCTTGCCTACTGTGAAGCATGGCGGAGGGTCAATAATGCTTTGGGGCTGTTTTGCTTCTGCAGGTACAGGGAAGCTTCAGCGTGTACAAGGTACCATGAATTCTCTTCAGTACCAGGAGATATTGGATGAAAATGTGATGCAGTCCATCACACACCTGAGGCTTGGGAGACGTTGGACCTTTCAACAGGACAATGATCCCAAGCATACCTCCAAGTCCACTAGAGCATGGTTGCAGAGGAAAGGCTGGAACATTTTGGAGTGGCCATCACAGTCACCAGACTTAAATCTGATTGAGAACCTCTGGTGGGACTTAAAGAAAGCAGTTGCAGTGCGCAAGCCTAAGAATTTGACTGAACTGGAGGCTTTTGCCCATTAAGAATGGGCGAAGATACCCGTAGATCGCTGCAAGACACTTGTGTCAAGCTATGCTTCACGTTTAAAAGCTGTTATAATTGTAAAAGGATGTTGTACTAAGTACTAAGATTGAATGTCACTTGTGGGTTGAATAAAAACTAATAATGATGTGAGCACAGAAAAGACATTTGTGGTTATTTCATTATAAACTTAAGGTTATATTTCTCTGACCTACAAGTGCCTCTTTCATGTAAATGTAAGCAAGATGACTGAATGATCAAAATCAATGTCAAAATGGCCAAAACATTCAATTTCAGTGGGGGTTGAATAATTTTGAACACAACTGTATATATATATATATATATATATATATATATATATATATAAAAGGTTTTTACATAATAGGACACATTTCAACAAAATGGGGCAAACAGTGGGGAGAGGAGGAAAACAGCAGGAATTGACTGGAGGGAAGGCCTGCCAAAACATCCATGTTTTTAATTGATTTTTAAAGATACCCAGCGAGGGAACCATGCGAATCTCCAGAGGTAGGTTGTTCCAGAGGTGAGGAGCCACCGCCGAGAAGGCCTGATTTCTTGTCTTTTCCTTCCGGGCCTCCCTCGGTGTTAGGCTCCTCAGCATCACCTCCAGACTCGCACAAGTGACACGGGTAGATCTTGGTGGGAGTAGGCATTCCGCCAGGTATCGAAGCCCTAAACCGTTTAGGGCTTTGTACGTAAGCATCAACACTTTGAAGTCAGAACTGGATGGGCAGCCAATGCAGTGTGGCCAGAGTGGGCGAGATATGTTGGTATTTTTTCACTCCACTAAGTAGTCTGGCTGCTGCATTCTGCACTATCTGGAGTTTCCGCAACAGCCTCAAAGGCAGCCCCACGTAGAGTGCATTACAGTGGTCTAATCTTGAGATTATGAGCGCATGCACCAAGGTAGTGAGCGCTCCAATATCGAGATAGGACCGCAGCTGGGCTATCCGCCGAAGATGAAAAAAGGCGGTACAGACCACTGACGCCACCTGAGTTTCATTAGTGAGCACCGGGTCCAGATCGATCCCCAAGCTGCGGACCCCATCCTTGGCGGGAAGAGTCACCCCCCAAAAGAGAGGGAGTTTCCCAGGCCCCCAACTGTGGGGACACCCACCCTCAGTACCTCCATCTTGTCCGGGTTCAGCCTCAGCCCGTTTTCCTGCATCCATTGCAGTACAGTCCCCAGGCAGCGCTGAAGGGACAGAACGGCATCTCCTGCAGTTGGTGAAAAGGAGATGTAGAGCTGAGTGTCATCAGTGTACTGATGACACAATGCTCCACACCTCCTGATGACCCCACCCAGCAGCCTCATATAGATGTTGAACAGCATTGGGGAGATAAGAAGCCACAGTCTTGGCTTTATAAGAGCAAAGTAGGGCTGTTGAGGACACAACATTCTGGAGGTCATTCATTCATAGGGTCTCCATAAGATGGAGACATATAACTACTACAACAAATAGCCTTGAGGCATTTCAATGGAATTTTTAACAGGGGAGGAGGTGGTTACCGAAGTGAGTCTTCAATCATTATCCATTTGCCTCATTTAAAAGCTAACGGAACATCAATATGCCAGAATGTATTTGAATCAAGGGTTCTCTTTGGAAGGTATAAAGGGTCAGGCACCATCCTGGCCTGAAACTGTTGAGTAGATGGTCATTTAGCTAGAGTAAGTCATAGAAAAGCCTGAGAGAAAAGCAGAATCTGCAGCTAAAATAATAACTGTCCAGAGATTGTAAAAATTCAACAGGAGGAAAGGAGAACTGAAATCATAAAAGGGTACCATTGAGAAGAGAGCAATAAAAGTCAGATTTGCTCACTACAGACAGTTTTACTTGAAAAGTTATATGTCTTCAACTTACTGCAATGAAAGAGCCTATCTGCAGTGACTTCTCACCATCAGCATGTAAATAAATCGATTCCGTCAGGAGTCCCTGCCTACACATCTGAACTAACTGCTGATTGCTAATAGAGTGTTTCAGTGGGAGAAACTGGCTACCAATTTGACTCAAATGACCTGCTGTGGGTTTAAGAAGAGGCAGGTGAGACTCCAGCTTCACATAAGGACAGAGTGCGTATGTTCCAGTAAAGTACATTTAACACTCATTTAGTCGGATAGTTTTAGTGCCTAAGCTTTTGTTGCAACATCCATACAGTAGCTGTCTAACAAAGGCAACATTTTACAGCTTCGAAGCCGACTACACAGAGATTTAGCCCACTGTAGGGACGGGACGGTTTGCTGCTAAAGATGGGAATCAGATGACATATTTGCATGAGCAAAATAGCCCACCCCCAGGGTAGGCCTAACTGCACTTTTTTGTTTGTGTCAGGAGCTTCTACTTTTTGGGGGGTGGGTAGGATTGCTCTCTTTTGGTTTGTTTCCAGTATGTGTGATTGCTGGAAACAAACCACAAGTGGACCTTCCTGTCAATTGCCAATATGTGATGTGGCTTAAGAAGAGAGACACTTCAGGATATTGTCAAATTAAACACCCCCTGGCTCTGTGGAGGTCCAAGACAGTGGGCTAAACTGGATTACTTGCAGTCTCATCAAAGGGCATACCAGACTCCTAGCAAATCTACTGAGTCCAATCCAACCTGTTCCAAAATGGGCATGTAGACAAGCTCTTTGTCACTTAAACAATTTCCCAATACTTTGACCATGTCTCAAAATATTGTGCCATATTTTTTAAGAGAAAAAAACCAGATGGGACAAAAATTGTCCTAGTCAATATAACACATTGTGGAAGCATGTCTCATGCCATGGGGGAGGGATCATTGCATATTCTGATGTAGTTTGGCTCCACAGAATGGGGTACTGGGGTTTTTTAGTGGCTTTAAGAAGTAAAAGGTACAGTATGTCGATTTTCAATATGCTGACATTTTCATCCTGTCAGAAAATGTCTCAACAGTTAATTGATGCATGTCTTTAAACATGTGCCTGAATGAAAAGGGGCAGGGCTACTTGATTTCACTTTGAAATGAAGGTAGAATGAATTAAAAGTCTGTCAACTCTCTGTCTAGTTCTGCAGAAGTCTGGATGGGTCCTACAATATAGTCCAGCCACACAAATATATGTATATTGCAATTCAATCCAACCACACAGATATATATCAAGACAGGCTAGTGTTGGTCAAACTGGATATAGGTATACACACTCTCAGCTTTATTTCAATAACAGATCCAAAAAGAGAAAATACCCAGAAGCACAATTCAGTCATATGTCTACTTTTTAATTCCATTACTTTCAGTGATCAAAATAATTTTTATTATTTGTTTCATTTTTATGCTGCCATTCTCCACTGAAGGTGTAAAATGGCTTCCTTGTTCAGATGTGTCTAAAATTGGATAGATGATTTCCTGTGTTTGTTCTTTAAAACTCCCAGCGCTATTACTTGAGTCACAATCAGCCCTAAGGCATTCTAAGTTTGTAGTAAGATATTCCTCTACCCAAATGGATTCAACAAAAAGCTGGAAACAATAGTTTTAAAAATGACTTTAGGTGGAATGATAATGCCATTGTTGCCTGAGGAGAACAATTTCATTTCTTTTGTTCACTGATTTTACACATTTGGAGACAAATCTCAAGGGATTGAAAGGCTTTGTTGTTGTTAAGTCGTTAAGTCATGTCTGACTCTTCATGACTCCATGGACCAGAGCACACCAGGCCCTCCTGTCTTCTACTGCCTCCTGAAGTTTGGTGGAATTCATGTTGGTAGCTTCAATGACACTGTCCAACCATATCATCTTCTGCCGTCACCTTGTCCTCTTGCCTTCACACTTTCACAACATCAAGATCTTTTCCAAGGAGTCTTCTCTTCTCATGAAATGGCCAAAGTATTGAAGCCTCAGCTTCAGTATCTGTCCTTCCAGTGAGCACTCAGGGTTGATTTCCTAGCCTGTGACCTCTCAATTAGCAGGGGTGATGATGTCATCTCAGACCTCCTATTTGACTCTTAAATTATGGAACCTGGCAAGGTATTGGATTTTGCCATTAAAACACATTGTTGTGAGCTATCATCAGCATAATGCAAATCTGTTTGGAGTATCCTGGTCTTGAATATGCAATAAAAACTTGCTAGTTTTACAAAATTCCTGTCCTCTTAGGATTTGCACACTCTGTATGGGAGCATCCTATAGGTTTATGGCCAGAAAAGTTTTTCTGCTCTGAAATGGGTGTTAATAACAATTGTTGTTCATTTGGTTGTTGTGGGTTTTTCAGGCTCTTTCGCTGTGTTCTGAAGGTTGTTCTTTCTAATGTTTCGCCAATCTCTGTGGCTGGCATCTTCAGAGGTGATTATGGTGATCAGTGTGTTTTTGTTGTGGGTGTATTGTTGTGATAAGGAGGAGAGATTATCTGTCCCTGTGATTAATGAGTGTCATTAGCTGGTCTTTTGTGTGTAGTGATCACTGGTCCTTGTGGCTGGGTAGAGTTCGTTGACCTTTTGTGGATTTCAATGGCTTCCCTGTGCAATCTAATGTAATGATTTCTGGTGTTATCCAGTTTTCTGATAATCTTTCCTCCTTATCACAACAATACACCCACAACAAAAACACACTGATCACCATAGTCACTCATCTCCTGAAAAGTACAAAAGCTGATCCAACAGCTATAAATACTCAACTCTCAAACAAACTGCACCAGAGCACAGAGTGCTACCCCTGTCCTCTGAAGATGCCAGCCACAGAGACTGGCAAAACGTTAGGAAGAACAACCTTCAGAACACGGCCAAAGAGCCCGAAAAACCCACAACAACCATTAGATCCCGGCCGTGAAAGCCTTCACAAATACATTGTTGTTCATTTGTTTGAACAATCTGGGCATGGTATAAATATGCTATGAAACTTAAAGTGAGTCTTTAATATTTACATTATTATTCATTTCCTTATACAGTATGCATATTCTTTATATATGGTACATATCTTGGTCTGGCAACTTTTCTTACTCTGATATATGTGTTTGCAATTAAGTCTCACTGTCTCTATCTTTAGCTGCATTTTTGCTACTGTGGTTTTCATTGTTCACTAGAATCTCACATTGCATAGTATCCTTGTTCCTGAGAAAGGTATAGCTATTGAATGTTGTAGTCACACTCTCTTAGCCTCTCTTGCCCCACAGAGTGATTGTAAGGGTAACATTAGATTTATAACAATCATGGATGGGAAATCAATTCAGAGTGTGACTAGATAGCCCAATTATCCCAGCCTGGATTGGTGCAGATTGTGCTAAACAGAGTCACTTTAAGGTGTGATGTCATTTGTGGTGATCCTTGCATTCATATGCAAGAATTGATCACACCACATCTTAAGTGATCCTGTTTAGCACAATCTAGACTGATCTTCTTTCCCTTTAAATGGGAAGAAAAATAAACAAATAAACAAACAAAAAGCCCTTCCATCTCATCCTCTGTGCTTTGTCAATGCTTCTTAATGAGGTTGAGAAATGAATTTCTACTCGCTTGAGGAGAGGGAGGGAGTTGAAACGTTCCATATCTTTTTAACTGTTTCAAACTGACACAACACATAAATGATACATCCGAAGGGCCTTTAAAAAACCTTTCAAAGAATCACTGTTTCATTAGCAGCAGCAGCAGCAGCAGCAGCAGCAGCAGCAGCAACAACAACAACAACAACAACAACAACAACAACAACAACAACAACAACAACAACAAAGAAATTGAAAGCATCATTTCCCTTCTCTTCAGGGGAATGGCAAGGAAGCTTTGCATTTCTCAAGAAAAGTGGCTTAAGCAAAGGAACAGTTTAGGCCATTTGCTTTGGTTCAATCCTAGTGATCACACATCCTGGAATTAAATGAAAAGTGAGCAGTCCTAAACCCCTCCCAAAAGCCAGTCCCCTAAGAGGGATTTAAAGGTATAGGTAGACATTGATCAGGGCAGGCTAGCTTGTAATGGCATCATGTCAAGCGGTCAAGTATGGGAAAAGGCTGAACTTGTCAACATCTTCTTTGCCTCAGTTTTCTCCAAAAAGGAAAATAGTGCTTAACCTGAGGGGTGAAGAGCAGGTGATGTAGTGGGGGAAATGCAGCACAGAATAGAAGTAATACAGAATACCTGGCTACTTTAAATGAATTCAGGTCTCCGGGGCCAGATGAATTACATCCAAGGATATTAAAAGAACTGGCAGAAGTAATTTCAGAACCATTGGCAATAATATTTAAGAATTCTTGGGGAACAGGAGAAATCCCCACAGACTGGAGGAGGGCAAATGTCCCTATCTTTAAAAAGGGGGAAAAGAAGACCCAAATAATTATTGCCCAGTCAGCCTGACATCAATTCTCGGAAAAATTCTAGAGCAGATCATTAAACAGCCAGTTTGTTATTACTTAGAAAACAATGCTGTCATCACTAAAAGTCAATACGGGTTTCTCAAAAGCAAATCATGCCAGACTAATCTGATCTCTCTCTCTCTCTCTCTTTTTTTTTTTTTGATAGAGTTATAGGCTTGATAGATAAAGAGAATGATGTGGATGTAGCATATCTTGATTTCAGTTAGGCCTTTGACAAAGTTCCCCATGATATTCTTGCAAGGAAGCTAGTAAAATGTGGGCTAGACAGCGCTACTGTTCGGTGGATTTGTAACTGGTCGACTGACCAAACCCAAAAGGTCCTCACCAAAGGCTTCTCTTCATCCTGGAGAGAGGTAACTAGTGGGGTGCCTCAGGATTTTGTTCTGGGCCCTGTGCTATGCAACATCTTTATCAATGACTTGGATGAAGGAATAGAGAGTATGCTGATTAAATTTGCAGATGATACCAAATTGGGAGGGGTTGTTAATTCCCCAGAGGACAGGATTAAAATTCAAAATGACTTTGACAGATAAGAGTCCTGGGCCAAAACTAACAAAATGAATTTCAACAGGGAGAAATGTAAGGTCCTACACCTAAGCAGAAAAAATTAACTGCACAGATATAGGATGGAAGACACCTGACTAGACAACAGTACCTGTGAAAGGAATCTAGGAGTCTTGGTAGACCACAAACTGAACATGAGTCAGCAGTGTGATGTGGCTGCCAAGAAAGCCAATGCAATTCTTGGTTGCATCAATGGTATAGTGTCTAGATCAAGGGAAGTGATAGTACCAGTCTATTTTGCTTTGGTCAGACCTCATCTGGAGTATTGTGTCCAGTTCTGGGCACCTCAATTCAAGAAGGATTTTGACAATCTGGAACATGTCCAGAGAAGGGTGACCAAAATGGTCAAAGGTCTGGAAGCCATGTCCTATGAGGAGCAGCTTAGGGAGCTGGAAATGTTTAGCTTTACAAAAAGAAGGTTAAGAGGGGACATGATAGCTATGTTTAAATATTTGAAAGGATGTCATGTCGGGGAAGGGACAGGTTTGTTTTCCATGGCTCCAGACACTAGGACAAGGAGCAGTGGTTTCAAACTAAGGGAAAAGAGATTCCACCTGAATCTCAGGAAGAACTTCCAGAGAGTCAGAGCTCATCAGCAGTGGAATATGCTGCCTCAGAGTGTGGTGGAGTCTCCTTCTTTGGAGGTTTTTAAGCAGAGGCTGGAGGGCCATCTGTCGGGAGTGCTTTGATGGAGTTCCTGCATGGCAAGGGATTGGACTCAATGGCCCCTGTGGTCTCTTCCAACTCTGTGATTCTATGATTCTATCTGTGAAGCTTCCCAGTCATCCAAGTGAGGTTATATGGAAGTTGAATCATGGCAACTGGACTTCTTTCAACCTAAGAAGAAAGAAGTCCAGTTGCCATCACTCATCTTCCAGATGTCACGATGGTATGTACATTGTGGGGAAAGATGCAAATCAACCATCTCCAAGCTGGACCAAACTGCAGGACAAATGCCTGTCTAACTGCACCCTAAGATGATCGATCCCAAGAAGCTTATAGACCTGAATGGTTTCCTGATGGCTGTTGGGTAGTTGCCTGTCTCCTTGGCAATGGATCCTATTGAAGCCCTGGCTGACCTCTGGAATGGGAAAATGGCCAGGCAATGGACACCCCTACATAAAGAAGCCAAATTAGCTCCTTAGTTTGGTAGAGAACTGGGGTTGATGGAACAAATGGGATAGCAACTAGAGCAACGATGGTGGAAAACCTGGAGTAGATACAATCAAATGCAGGCTGGAGCTCATTGGAAAGTTTATTTTTGACAGCACTGGCAGTGGTGAAAATGTTCTTAAAAATAAGGGGGAAAGACCCAATTTGAAGAGACAGAGAGAGAAACAAGAAAATGTTAGAAAGCGGGGGGTGGGAGAAGAAACATGAAAGAAAATGCTGTGGTTGGAGCTCAGAAAGCTTTGAGAAGTTGTGTTTGTTTGTTTGTTTGTTTGTTTGTTTGTTTGTTTGTTTGTTTGTTTGTTTATTTATTTATTTATTTATATGCCACCCACTCTACCCAAAGGTCCTGTCTAGAAATATCCAGTGGCTCTAGCCACTTTACACTGATGTCACCCACAGAAACAAAGAATGATGGAGGCTGGGGTTTTTTTAAAAAAGAAAATTTATTATGATGGTAAGTGTTCACTAATGAGCCACTTCTACCATTCAATCCTATCTTTCAAAAGCTTAAAGCCTGAAGTCTCTATTTGTACCTTCGACAACAGTGTGTCTTAAGTTGACAGTGCAGAGTACTGTGGAGTAAAAAAAGTGGTTTTCCACGCACTTTCTTGAAAACCCTTAGTTTTTGGTACGACACTTTGAATCCTTAAATATGTTTCTGAGGGCAAGGGACTTTGAGCAATGCAGCCGCCGCCCATGGAGACACTTCTGATTAATACTTTGTAATATGCAGGGCCCTTATCTTTAAGAGATATACTTCAATGACAATGTCAGTTCCCTATCCTTTCTGAGGGGATGTAGTTTCCTTAGACATCCAGCTAGGGGAAATCTTGATCCACTGAGTACCAGAACATCTTTAAGTAAGACAGGCAAAGCTGAAGGCAGGCTTGGGAGATTTATGTTTTTTTTTTTCTTTACAGGGCATCTTGCAGGATTGCAAATCCTTACTTGTCTTGTTTTTGCAGGCCAGGATGAGGAATCATACCACTTTATTTATGAATACTGCCTAATATTTTATTGCTCTTTTAAATTGTTCATTATATTTGTGAGGATTATTTTGTGAGCAAAATGAAGCAATAAACAAAGCAATACAGCAATAAAGCGAAGGCAATGGGGCTGATTTCTACTTTATTTTGTGGGCATTTGCCAATTTGAGGCCTTGGATGAGTTTCTTGTGTCTTTTTTTAAAAATAGCTAGTGTTTCTGTGCTCATGTGTGTACTTATGGAAAATTTAACAAAGTCCTTTGTCTTGCAAAGCCACTAAATTCTTTGTCAAGATTTCTCGGGAAATTGAAATAGCCAAAATTCATGAGACTGAGGAATTTAGCAAGTATTCCTCATATCCTTGGTGTCTAAACAGCTGCATGTTGTATACCAGGGGTTCTGAACTTTTCAAGCAATACAGCAGAAGGAAAGAGAGTAAGCAGGGGGAAAGGCTGAATGAGTGATGGGACTGAGGGAAGGAGAACACAAGGAAAATAGTAGGAGATGAAAGAAAATAAAAACTATTCCTAGAGATCAAGGATGGGGCATCCTTGGACTGGCATATTTTGGATTATTGCTTCCATAATCTGCTATTGCTGGCCATATCGGCTGGCATTCAGGAAAGAAGAAGAAAAGAGAGAGAGAAGGGGAGCAAGGAAGTCTGGCATTTTCAGGGCATTATATATTCCTGGGTTGACCTATGTGGGGTGGCTCTTTCTGCCATAACATCTAGTTGCAGTCTGAGGAATCCTTGTAGGCAAGGAGTGGCAAGAATTACTGGGAGAAACTGTGTTTAAAATGACAGCAGTAGATAGAGGGTTATAACATGATTGTTATTCAAAAAAAAAAAAAAAAAAAAAAACCCAACAACCCACTCATTTCCACTCTGTAAGCTATGCTAGCATTGTTGAAGCAGTTAAATTTCCACCACTTTGTCAGCTCAGAAGGCAGTTTGTTAAATGCACTGTTTCATTCCACAGGACATCCTTCAGCTCCTTACTGAATCAACAATGCTGGCTCAGCACTTTAAAATACTCTGCAGAGCAATTACTGAGGTTTTTCTCCCTTTTGCCGAGCACTGCTTTAGAAGGTAAGACATTTCAGTATAATCAAGGGTTTCAGTGACAAGTGCCTTTGTGAAATGTTTTCCATTCTTTTGCAACGTGCACATTTTAGACTTATCTTATGCTGTCATGTTGGGTAATAGGCAATAAGTTTTATTCACCATTAAAAACAATAATGCTGGTTACTTTTCATCTGGCATTTTAACTGCAACTGAAAACCATTTCGTGGCATATGACCCTAAGGAACAGTAGGCTTATTAAATAAATCCATGTTATTGATAACTACTGCATTGTGTATTATTGCTATAGACACATCCAGGCATGTATATTGGTAAATACAGAATGAACAGGCTGATTACCACATTTATCTTCTAGACAAACAAGAATTTATTATTGCTGCATGAGAGTGCAGCAATGAAATCAACCTTCAATAAGGCAATCCTAAAAATTAGGGGATCCCATACAAAAATGTCTAACTTTTAAACAGGGGTTCAGATCAGTAACAATTTGGCACAACTATCGTAGACACTCTTGCTCTGTGCCAAATTTGAGGAACTTTGGGAAAAGCTTTCTTGAGTTGTAATTTAATATTAAACTGTTTTACACCACCCCCATTCTGAAATACGTTAGGTGACCCGAAAAGTCTCCAGCTTTAAAACAGATCACATAAACTGAAGAGATAATGTTTGGCCATTAATTGTTTGACAATAATTAAAATATCCCTAAAGATGCTATGTGCCATCAAGTCATTTCTGATATGTGATGACTGTATGAGTTTGACCTTTCCTATCACCCTGCAAACCAATAACATCTCATGTTAGGTTATTCTGTCTTCCTATTGCCCCCCCCCCTTACCAATATTGTCTTTTCCAGTAAGTTCTGTTCAGGTCTTGAAAACTCATAGCTGTGGCTTCCTTTATTGAGACTATGTGATTCAATTTAGGTTTTCCACTCTTCCTACTGTCCTCTCCTTTTCCCAGAAATATTTTTTTCTGATCAATTCTGTTTTCTCATTATATATGCATTATAGAATAGCCTCAGTTTACTTATTTTTGCTCTAATGAGAGTTCATTCTTGACTTAACTGAGTGCCCACTGTTCTGCCTTTCCCGTTGTATGTGATACCTTTAAGGTTCTCTTTCAATGCCACATTTCAATTGGGTTATTTTTCCCATTTTTCTTCACTGTCTTTCTTTTACATCATATGGATGATTTGGACCTTGGTCTCCAGTGACAATTTTTGCTAACTTCTAGGTCCCTCCACTTTTAAAAATATGTCAACAGATGATGAGACATATTTTGGAAAACATGTGCACAATATTAATGAGCTGCAATGCTGGTCTCTGCTTCGTTTCAAATGGCACTGCATCCACACACATCACAGTGATGGAAATACAGTAGAAAGGTCAACAATCTCAAATAATGAAATAGTCAGTTGTTTTGAATCTATCTAGATAACTTGTTTTTGTGTCCCTTTGGACATATCCTCTTCTCTTTTACAGATTTGATTCAACTTATGTGAGGGATAGGAATACGAATTCTCTCTTGATCCATCCCTGTGCAGAAAATGACACGGGGGGGGGGGGATCTCTTCTTGCTATGAGCTACCAGGTTATTTGTTGTTGTTGCTCTTGTTATTGCTCTTTATTTGGAAAAAATGTGCATTTCTGTAATGTACACAGTACTGAAAAATGCAATAGCTTGCTAGCTATTTGGACTAGACACAGTCCATTGACCATTTCGAGGAGTAGTAGTAGTAGAAGTAGTAGCATTGCATAAGTTGTTTGTATCTTTCTGAATAATGAGCTTATCCTGTTGTGCTTGCTATGTACAGAAAAGGCTTATATAGGGAAATGGCTGGAGTTTTTTCAGGGAAAAGTATATTCTGAACACATATCTTTTGTACAAATTGTGAAAGCCATTACAGCCAGGAAAGTCAATCTCAAACTAATACTGGAGTTAAGCTCTCTCAAAGGGATAGGGCACACATTACTGAGGTGGCAGTATTGTGTCAAGACTATACCACTTTAGAGGGAGCTGGCATTACTGAATGCTCTGCAACATACAGAATGAGCTATATAGGGGGAAAGCATATGTGTAGAAAAAAGGCCTCAACTCCCAACAGGCTACTTTTCTCTCTATTTATTCTATGCAGAGGAGTTTTCAGTTGTGTGAACTTCCACATACAATCTGAAGGCATATATCCCAGACACAGATTGTCTGCCTTAGTCAGAACTAGGGCAATATGTACTGTTTGTGAACCTGATAGTGGAAGTGTATTTTCCCTCTGTCTTGAACTGTGGTAGATGTTTGTGCCAGTTTAAATTTTCTGGTTACTTCTTCTCTTCAGCTTTTAATAAATTCCCTTATCAAAGCTGAAAGTATTTGCACATCTTGTAGAATTATTTGACATCAAATCTATCCCCGAGGTATTCCTGAATTAATTTTAATAGATTTTTGTGCCAGAGAAATCATTTTACAATTCAGCAAAGAGCATCAAGTGACAACATTGCATACAGATATTTTTAACACTCTCTCCAGGTACATCCCTGTCATTACTGTGACTCCTTGCTCTACAAGAGTTCCTGCTGGGGAAAAGGTGTTGCTATAGCTTCAGGCTAATAGTATCTGCCAAGTCTTATTTTATGCCTTTCTGTTTGCATCTATCCCAGAGAAAGCTCTTTTCCTCACTCTCCCCAATTGGATCTTTGGGGGCTGCTAATCACTACCACTTATCAATGGCAGGATAAATTCTTAGTCTGACAGAGTGGAAACACAGAAAATCTCTGCAAGTTGGGAAACTCAGAAGCAAAACTTATGTTTATTGTTTCAAGCTTACAAGTGAAGACTAAAAATGAGCAAATGCTCAGTGAGAATGTTTCCCAGTGCCTCATTCCCTCTGCAAGGACTCCTGAATACATTTAATGCCTAACAAATTTTAAAGATTCCAAATAGAGATGGGGTATTCATATACGAATACCCCCATCTCTATCTGGAATCTTTAAAATTTGCATATGAATACACCTTCACAGGTGGATATGACAAAGGTCCAGCCCCCTAGGGTCAGACCATCCACTCACCTTCCACTGTTGCCACAAGCTCTGCAATCTTTTCCTATTGCTCCAGAGTTTGCGGTCTGTGAGCCACTCTTCAACCTTGCAGTGAGGCTTGTCCTCCCGCCTCCTGCCAGGAGTGGATCACTGACCGTGAGCTCCAGAGCGATAGGAAAAGATTGTGGAGCTCGCAGCAACAGCAGAAGGTGAGTGGATGGTCTGGCCCTGGGGGCTGGACCCTCATTATGTCCACCTGTGCAGGGCTATTCGTATTTGTATAAGAATCCCCGCATCTTTAATTTCAAATAGAAAACAACATTGATTTAAATGTGGAAGTTGCAGTTGGAACTATACCTCAAAAACGAAGGACGTTTAGATGACAGATCAACTTCCCTCATGATTTCTCAAAACATGGGCACATTGATGGACCCTTCTTTGATGGGAACACTCATAGGTTGCCATATTGTACTTCCAGAAATTCTGGCACTCAGCACTGGCATATCATACAACTCATGTGATGGGTCCTGAAAAGGTTGATCAATATGTTCACACACATGCACAAAGCAAGGCAAAAAAAGCAAAGCAAAGTGTGCTACTTATATACTGCTCCATAGCTCTCAAAGCACTTGCTTGATGGTTTATAGTATAATTATGCAAGTTACACATTGCACACTCACCACACCCAGGGAGTTGGGCACTCAGTTCATCAGCCTTGGAAGGATGGAAAGCTGAGTCAACCTCAAGCCGATAACTTGAGTCTTGGCTGCAGTCCTGCAGTTTTAAACACTGTGCCATGAGACTCCTTTTATGTACACATACACCAAACTGATTTTCCACTCCAAAGCATTATTTTCAGATTTGCTTTGGAGATTAAAGGAAAAGTTGGCTTTACTGATCCTTTGCATATGATGCACAGATATGTTTTGTGCACCCCTTCACTGTACCCCCATTTCTCTTGAAAGTTCTGGTATCTTTAGCAACAAGAAGTGCAGATGTTCAACAGACATAGCTTTCCTGAGAAAGGTTTGAATCCTACTTCAGCCATCTGAAATTACCTAACAATGTTGGTGCCCAGCTTCATCATCATGTTTATGGGTTTTTCCTCCCATGGTAAAATCATGCTTAAATATCTGGAAGTTGAGTCATAGCAACTGGACTTCTCTCTTATTAGATTGAAACTTTTCACTACTCATCCAAGTAACTTCTTCACTCTGAGGATACCCTTGATATATCTTCCATGTTGGTTTCATTTCCCCCTGATCTGAATAAGCTTGTTAAATGGACAAAGGACCGGGGGGGGGGGAGTGAATGAAAATCCCACTTCTGCAGTCCTTCTCCACCCATTATTATGGGTCGTTAACGGTCATTAACAGCTATCTTTCTGGTGGGTGTGGTCCTGATCTTTCTGGAGATGGGTGAAAGTGAAGCATGATAAATAGGGGACAGATTCTGTCTAAGGCCACCACCCCTGTTGAGTGAGGGATTTTCTATATGCATGTATAAGGCCTCCCTGACCCCTCTCTCAAACCACCTGTCTTCTCGATCCAAAATGAGTACATCTTGGTCATCAAATGAGTGTCCTTTGTCCTTTAAATGAAGGAACACTACTGATTGTGGTCCTGAGCTGTTGCCCCTCCTGTGCTGGGCCATTCTCCTGTTTAGTGGCTATTTGGTTTCTCCAATGTAGAGCTCCGAACACTCCTCTTTGCATTGGCCTCTAGGGAGCTTCAGTAGTATCTTTAGAGCTGGAATCAATCATGTGCAAACTCTCCCAAGCCCTGTAGAAATGAGCCAAAAAGGGATCTTGATTTGAACCTTCTGAGAATTAGTCCCACAGTAAAGTGCATTTATCCCCAGCTTTTCTCTTTCTTCCAATCTTTTTAAAATGTCTCTTTCTCCATCTGCCTTGGCACTTGTACAACTCACTCCCAATTCTCAATATATCCTGCTTCAGGGTGGGAAAACTCCAGATGTGGCAGGGCTGAGGTAAAAAGAATGATAATATCTGAAAGACAGGGACAGAAGGCAATACAAGGTGAAAGCCAGGGCCTGATTACTACCAAAGAGCAGGTAAGGGCAATTCAAATGCAGGTCAAAGATACCCAAAGTTTCAAACAAGCAAAGTCCAACCAAAGACAGTATGAGGTTCTACATTCTCCTGGGTTGATGGTCTTTACAGGGGTGGGAATGAATTAAGAGCCACCCCACATAGGTCAACCGAGGAATATATAATGCCCTGAAAATGCCAGACTTCCCTGCCAAAACAAAACAAAACAAAAAACCAGCCATAATAGTTCTGAACCACCTTTAAGATACAGTGCCACAAAATGTATAATCTGATTTTATGAAGCTGGGATTTTTCTGCTCCTGCAAGAGGCAGCTGAGAAATCATGGGATGAAAAAACTGAAGCACAATGACATTTCACTGCACATTTTGTACCACTCTTACTAGAATTTAACTAGAATTACAGGAGACAATAGCATTATTCAAACATTGAGTCTGAAAGAATATAGGGTATAGGGGGTGGTAATCAGATAGGGACATGTGGACATACTGCCACCCCACCTCCTGCAGACCTTAGAATCATAGAATAATAGAATAATTGATTTGGAAGGGGCCTATAAAGACATCATTTTTAGTGCAGTAATCCAAATCAAAGCAGATCTGATAGATGGTTGTCCAATTTTCTCTTGAATGCTTCCAGCTAGAGCATTCACCACTTCCCAAGGTCATATGTTCCATTCTTGTACTGCTCTAAAGTTATGAAGTTTTTCCTGACTTTCAAGTGTTCAGCACAAATATCTGTCTAGGCACTGCAAATGTTTGTCCACTGAACATGTTCACAGCATTTCCACGACTGGCAGTTGTGACAAGGAACAGTTGCAGATCACCAAATATCTCTGTGTTCATCTAAACATGCTTACAATGCAAATGGAGACCATTGTGCAGAATGTGCAAAGGTCTATGGAATTTCTGAGTGAAAATCAGTGTGTCTTCCAGTCTCAGCACCCTTTGTGGGAGGATGGTGGTAGAGATTTGCTATAGATAATTACTCTCTGTGTTAAAACACCTCTTTGATTTTTCAGGAGCCAGCCCACTTGCAAGTAAGAGGAAATTCTCTGAAAAAAGGCAAAGCCATTGTAAGGGCCTGTCTTTATGGAATTCTGAGGAACTGTCTGTCTGACCATCTGGTTCATGCTGCAAGGAAGAACTTTGTGGTCAAGAGGGTCATCCATGTTTTTACTGGGACGAACATGGCCTTTCAAGGATGTTGCAACTGTTATGTAGGAAAGTCTGCTTAGAAAAACGTTTATATTATTACCTTGGTGGCTTACAGAAATAAGGCCCTTTGTCTCACAAACAGAGCATTGTCCTACATAAATAATCTTATTAAATGCTTAGCATGCTCTGAAAAGGCCTATGTTTTTTTAAAAAGACCATTGAAGCCAGCAGATCATAAATTTCTACAGGATGTCTTATTAACGATATAACATATGCATTATAAAATTTTTTACTGTGTTTCAAGACTATAAGATTGAATAAAAACACTTTTGAAATGCTCTGTTCTGTCTCATTTTGTTTCCTCAGAGAAACAGGCCTTGACAGCCCCTGTTTATTAATTATCAATAATGCAAGTAAAAATAATCCTTTTACTATATTTTTAAGAAAGACCTACAAATTTCAGAAAGATCAGTGAGCAGAGACCAGCATTGCAGCTCATGAATATTGTGCGCATGTTTTCCAAAATATGTCTCCTCATCTGTTGACATGAAATTCTTAATATTTATTAATAACTCTGGTTGCTTTCCCAAATGGGTCATTGGTTTGCAGGGGGCATACATAACAACATTTTCCTTTTAGAAATGTTTTTTAAAAATTTCTTCATATATGACATTACTAGAACCTCCTGGCCTAGCGGAATGTGGGGCATTACATGGACATGTCTCTATTAGACATGAGAGACCCAAGTTGTTATTTTTTAATGCAGTTGTTGATCAAGGTTATTATTGGCAAGGGGGAGGGGGCAATAGGAA
This sequence comes from Pogona vitticeps, assembly GCF_051106095.1. Taxonomy (NCBI): domain Eukaryota; kingdom Metazoa; phylum Chordata; class Lepidosauria; order Squamata; family Agamidae; genus Pogona; species Pogona vitticeps. The sequence goes on from NC_135787.1 coordinate 77,448,096, forward strand.
GACAGAATAACCTAACATGAGATGTTATTGGTTTGCAAGGTGATAGGACATTTGAAAGGTCAAACTCATACAGTCATCACATCTCAGAAATGACTTGATGGCACATATCATCTTTAGAAATTTTTTAATTATTGTCAAACAATTAATGAGCAAAAATTATCTCTTCAGTTTATGTGATTTGTTTTAAAGCTGGAGACTTTTCGGGTCAACTAACGTATTTCAGAATGGGGGTGGTGTAAAACAGTTTTACATTAAATTATAACCCAGTAAAGCTTTCCCCAAAGTTCCTCAAATTGTTTCCACACTTCCTATTTAGCCAAAAATCAATCTTGTCACAGGTGGTCACTGGAAGTTTGCAAGCAGGGCCTTGAGAGCCTAATATTGTCATTGCTATAATTGTAAATCCTATGTGCTGTAAGAGAAGCCAGCGATTATTTCAAGCTGTAGCAACAAAACATTTCTCTGCTTTTAAAATAAGATTAGGAACTCTCTCTCTCTCTCTCTCTCTCTCTCTCTCTCTCTCTCTCACACACACACACACACACACACACACACACACACACACAAAAGAGGCATAAATGCATAAGCAACAATATTCTAAACCATCCTGAAATTATAAAAATGAGTCTAGAGAACATGGGCTATCCATGCTAAAAAAGACTAATGCTACTCCATAAAGGAAGTAGGCATTCCATGTTCTGTAACAACCCATATCTCCACTAGCCTTTTGTTTTCCTTCTCTTCTCTGCTATTTTTAAGGACTCGTTGGACAGTCACTTTGCTTGGATTTTGAAATTAGATTTCAACAAAAAGCCAAATTTTATGTGACTAAGTTGATCTCAAAACCAGCTGAGACCTAGAGATTTTTAAATTGTGCATTCTGGTTTGTGAGCACATCTCACAAGCCAGTTAATTAATGGTAGACAGGTAATTTTTTTCAAAGACTTAAAGCGCTAAACAAACATCACTGTAGGGGGGCAAGAAAAAACCCAAAGTCTTGTTTATAATTGATAGAAAAACAAATATTGCTGCAAACGATGGGGCTGGAAAAACATTTTTGCTTTATGTGGATTACCCTGGAGAAAGGTATAAAAAGGTTCTGTATAGAGGGTCCTAATCATCCCTTCCTGGAGTCCACAGCTGCAGCTGAGAACTTTGGCTGAGAAGAAATGGCTCAGGTAAGAATATTACAAATCTGACATCCTAATTTTCAGAATAGTATAGTTTTTATAGCTGTTAATTTTATGACCTTTTTTAGAAGTTGCCTTTGTAAAGGCTAAAATCTATCTGCCAAGAGGGCTGTTTTTTTCCAGTGCTTCCTGCTAGGGTCGGCGGAAAACTTGTGTTTGCACTGTGTGTCGCATGTGCAGAAGGCCATCAGTGAGACCCGTGTCAGCATACTGATGAGGAGAGAGCCTTGATGGGAACCTGGTGTACTATTGAGCTGAATGTGGCCATAGAGAAGGGCTACAGGGTTGTAAAAATCTATGAAATGTGGCATTTTGAAAACAGATCAGCAGGCCTGGTTTTCAGAATACATAGAGCTATACCTTTGCCACAAACAGGAAGCCTCAGGCTTTCCCGAGTGGTGTGTCAGCGAGGCAGATATATATCGCTGATTATTACAACAAAGAGGGTGTGGAGCTACATAAAGAGAAGATTGCTGTAAATCCAGCAAAGAGGCAGATTGGGGGACCTAACAAGTGAAGTCCCCGCAAGGTTGCATATTAAACTGTTTTAAGTTTAAACTGTTTTTAAACTCTCTATGGGGAAAATTTGGTCAGAGAACAAACCTGTCTAACACTCAGGTGGCAAGAGATCCTGATGAATATTTCAGTCTCCTATTTTCAGAGGTTTACATGGTGTCAATGTTTGAATTTCTTGAGGATAATGCAGTTTGTGTGTCCTGGAAACATGCTGTAGACAGAATAACTACTAGGGGTAGAAAAAATGAATTCATAGCCTGTTTTACCACAGCTTATGTGCTCCTAGAGCTTTACCGCCTGCTCGACAAGCTGCAGGATAGAGTTCTCTATCATGATACAGACTGCCATTTTGTGCATCTGGAGGGAGAATTGAACCCACCCTTAGGGGATTACTTGGGGGACCTAACAAGTGAAGTCTCTGCAAAGATGCATATCACTGAATTTGTTTCTTCCATCCCTAAATCCTACAGGTATAAGTTTTCAAATAACACTGTATGTCTGAAGATCAAAGGGATCACACTGAATGTTGCTAACTGTGAAAAAAATTAATTTTGATAGTCTCACAGATCTAGTTTTTATGCATGTTTCAGACAAGCAAGACGTTTCACCCCATGAAATAGTTGTACAACAACCAGTCCTTGTTAGGGATAAACGACAGTGGTTGATTTGCGCAAAGCTTTAAAGAAAAACTCAAAAGGTGGCTCATGACAAAAGAGTGATTATCGACAGATTTAAAACCCTCCCTTATGGCTACTGAAATGAATACAAGGTGGGTCCATCCTTTTTTCAGCCATTCTATCCGGGCTTAGCAGCTGTGAAAATGTTTTTTATAAAAAGCATGTTGGAAATGCTCACACTGTATTTTCTGATATGCCTGAAAATACTGTATGGTGTTACAACTGTTGGCAGCCTTTATATACTCAGATCCTTTGTGAATATTCCTTTGTTCACTTTGTAGAAGGCTTGCCAGAAAAAATTGCCAATGATGTTCTGTTACCCACCACTAAAATAAACGTCTTGATTTTAGATGATTTGATGCATTGTGCCTCTGATAATGATGAAGTGGAAAAGTTATTTACACAATATGTGCATCACAGGAACATAAGTGTTTTGTTTTATTACTCAGAACATTTTCTGTGAGAGGGGAAGCGCCCACAGCATTAGTCTAAATGGCAAATATATGGTCCTATTGAAAAACTCCAGGGATAAACAGCAAATTGCCATGCTAGCCCATCAGACGTATCCACAAAATGGCCAACTCTTCATGGACACTTTTGCAGAAGCTACAAGCCCCCCCCCCCATGGTTATCTATTGGTAGATTTAAATACCAGTACTCCTGAATCTTGCCGACTGAGAACATGGCTTTTCCCTCCTGACTGGCCTGTATTCTATACAAAGAAGAAAGTTGCTTCAGGCAACAGAAGACAGTTGCTTTGAACCTTTTTCTTTATTGGGGTAGGTTTCTCCACAAGGCAACATGTCTGAACGTATAAGGCAAAACCTCCCGCTTTTGAAACTCCTTATTAAGGTGCCCCTACATCAGAGAAAAGCCATTTTATGTACTGCATCAGATGATCTGATCACTGCCATTTCAGAAATTGCTCTGAACAATTTAAAAAGAAACACTGCTCTAACACCTCAACAGGTACATGTTTTAATGAAAAAACGTACGCCGATTAAAACCTTGATTAACAAGAGGGTCCCCCTATGAGGGAAGAAGAAACTGGTGAAACAGTCTGGAGGTTTCCTGGGCCCCTTATTGAGCTTTGCCGTTCCTCTAATAACCAGTCTTTTAACTAATAAGTAATGGAATATGCTGAAAAAATTACTTTACTTCTGTGATTTACCGATCAAACAATAAATAAGCCTGTTATATTTGGCAGTCAGAGTCTAAAACCCGTGTTCTTTTGAGTTTCATATGAGCCCAAAATGTCTGTCTTCCCCACAGGGAAAACATTTCTTATTGGCCCTATGCATGTATTAATTTTTCCCTCAGAACTATTTGATTTCAGGGGACTGTGCTCTGGAAATGAGGGTTTGACTTTAAAATGGCTTCCCCTAGCTTGTGCTTGACTGAGGTAACTTTTATTTTTACTGTATTTACTGTCATCCCACACTTTCCTTCAACATTTTGCCTCAGAAAATTGAGGATCTCTGATCCCACTAATAGAATCAGCATACTCAGATGCCTGCACCATATTTTTAGAATCCTTATCATTGACAAGAAAACGTAACTCCCCTGGTAAAACTGAATAAAATTGTTCTAGTCCAAACACATTTTTCATTTGGTCTAAGGTAGAGATATGTTCCTGTTCCAGCCATTTATTGAGACAATGGGTTAACCTTGCTCCAAGCTGGGCAAAAGACTCCTCAGGTTTCTTTGAAATTGATCTAAATTTCCTTCTGAGGTGCTCTGAATTAATCACAAATAGGAATACACCATCTTTCTATAAGCCTCAAAATCTCTAGCTTGCTTCAGAGGCATCTGTGAATAAAACTCAGAAAAAACTCCACTTATTTGTGATCTTATCATCTTCTCATAATCTTTAACCTCAAAGACCCAACAAGCTCTCTCAAATGAAATCAGGAAAGATTCAGGACAATCCCCCCTCCGATATGGGGAGAATTTCTTTAGATCGATTTTTGAGACTTCCCACACTGAAATTATTAATAGTACAGTATTATATTTTGAGCAGCTAATTCATCTGTATTTGTAATTGCATTTCTTTTTGCCTGTTTTCTTGCTGAAATTCCTTGCACATCATATGTCCTAGAAATACATAAATCTCCTTTCTTTCTTTCTTTCTTTCTTTCTTTCTTTCTTTCTTTCTTTCTTTCTTTCTTTCTTTCTTTCTTTCTTTCTTTCTTTCTTTCTTTCTTTCTTTCTTTCTTTCTTTCTTTCTTTCTTTCTTTCTTTCTTTCTACATCCATCCATCCATCCATTATACCACCCATCTGGCTACCAAGGCCACTCTGGGAGGTTCACAGTGTGATAAAACAATTCCCAGTGAAGGGACCAGGTGAATTTTGGGCAGGAGATTGTTCTAGAGATGGGGCAACGGCTGAGAAGGGCCAGTTTCTGGTCTTCTCTCTTGGGGTCAGTTCGCTCAACTTCCTGGCCTGGGAAGATGGAGTAGGTCAGGCAGATCTCACTGGAAGGAGGCATTTTGCCAAGTATAGAGGTCCCAAACCATTTAGGTTTGTATGTTTGCATGATACATTTCTACTTTATAGACCTTTATTGATCTTTTAATAATAAATTACCCATTTGTAATGTCAAATGTTGTGTTACGAATCTGCAGATTTTCATAATGACCCCTTAGATACCCTTGAGCGTGTCCAGCATTTCTGAGGAAAAGGTTAGGAAAATAATAGGGTTTTTTACATTGAGAAAATGTCACTGTGGAGGAATGCCAATTCATGCTTGTCTGTCATATGGAGCTCTAGGGCAGGAGCCTATGGCAGGACAGGAAGGGCAGAGTCAGGAAAACAGTTGGGGATGGAGGAGAGTTAGAGAAGAGTTTTGAAGTGTTAAGACAGAGATAGGAAAGTTGGTGTGTGTTAGAGAATAGATAAGAGATAGAAGTAATAGAAAATAGATAGCCATAAGATATTGTTACAGTGGTTAATGTGAATGGATACAAACAAGCAAAAGTGAATCCAATCCAAGTTTAATGATTGAACAATAAAAGAACATCTATGACTTTACTTCTGTGATTTACCAATCAAACAATAAATAAACCTGTTATATTTGGCAGCCCGGGTCTAAGAAACTTATTTGGTACTGTCTGGGTAAAGATCCACTGGTGGCAGCATGTAAAGGGAGAAAATAGTACATTGTGTCCGAAGGTGGACTTGTGTTTGATGGAAAACAAACAGGGGACACTGGGGGAACACAACAGTCACCTCTGAATAGCTCTGAATTTTTTAAAAAATCAGTTGCAGCTTTGGAAAGATAGGAAGAACATTGGTAGGATCCTTAAGATTTCTGACAGCTATGGTTTCTTTCAGTTCACATTTTCTGACTTTCAAAAAGTTAAATGCTCCAGGCCTGGAGTGACTGGATTCTTGTCTGCAAACTGGAATTCATTAATTGGTTCTGAAATTACAGAGCTGGTTCTAGGGCACTTAGTAATGACAGGTGAGCTGTCTGTGTGAGCTTCCTTTCTTCCCAACCATTTCAGGAGTAAATGGCCTACATAACTGGGAATACTTCAGCCACCTCTCCAAACAATAATGAGCATTTTTGCAACTTCTGTTTCTTGCATTGTAAATCTGAATAGGTTACCAGCCGTTGTGCTTAAGACTGCTATTTAAATTGAATAAAGAATAATGTCGTTCCCTTCCAATCATATTTGAAATAGTATTTTTAATCCTTAATGTAAAACATTTTGTATTGACTCTTTGATTCCGTAGTAGAGATTAATATGTGTGGCAGACCAAACAACATTTATATGTGTGGGCAGCTTTTGGACTCAAAACTATGTTTTTCTTAACAAGGTCTAAGTTCTTAGACAATGCTATAAATATATAATAATGTCTAATTCATTTTAATTTCAGCAGTTTACTCAGTGGCTGGTCTCTTAGCATAGCCAATACGCAAAAGGCCTCATAATGAAAACCAATTACATATTTGTGCTTGGCCTATGATAAAGTTGTTGGTGTAATACACACATGAGTGGGTAGATTTGTTTGTACAACTACAACATGGCATTGTAGCTACATAAGGGAATTAAGTACTGCTTCGTCACAACATGATAATCTCCTACACTTATAAGAACCTTTTCCGTTTACCCCATAGGGCTATTGCAGGTAGGTATAGCATTTTTTTTTAAATAAAAAATTCAGCCTTTTAGCTTTTAGCATGCCAGATTTAAATATTGCTTTCTCTTGAGATTATCACTAGAAATAGGCCCTGCAAAAGATTCTATCCATTGGAGAGGAAAGACTTATTCAGCTGTTCTACTGGATCAGCATTCCTATGCTCGAGGGAGCCGAAGACCTTCTGCCTGCTACAGGTCACTGTGTGAGAGACAGTGAGAGTGTGGTTAGGCTGCTGCCGGCTGCCAGCTTTTGCCAAGGGAGCCTGGCTCAATCTCCCTCCACTTTGCAGGGCTAGTCCCTGCCACTACTGGCTGCCCCACCCCCTCCTCAACATCAGCCACCTGGCTGGGGGGGGGGAGATGGGGTTTTAGATGGGTTATTTGTTTTGTTTTTGTTTTAAATTGTGATTATTCATTGCCATCAATTAAGAGAGACCCACAGTGGATTTGAGGGAACAGGAAGGTGGGAGGGTGTTGGAGGGGGCAGCCATTGAGGTGGTGCTGGGTAGTGGAAGGAATGGTGGTGGGAGTAGAACATGCCCATGTAGGAGAAGAGAAGTTAGATATCTTACATCTATCCCCTGTTCTAGTCCCACCCCAAGCCAGATGGTATCAGGTGACTATATCAGAAAACCCTCGAACTGCATGGTGCTCTTGATGAACTCTAGGTCAGTAAAAAATAAGACTCCCCTCAATCCATGATGTAATTCTGGATGAGGGTGTTGACCTGGCGTGCATTACTGAGGCCTGGGTGGGACAGGAGGGTGGTGTTCCCCTCTCCCAGCTGGGTCCACCTGGGTATTCTGTCCAGCACCAATGTCACTCGGAGGGTCAGGGAGGGAGAGTTGCTATAGACTATAGGGCTTCTATCTCCTTGACCAGGCTTCCTATCCCTTTGAGAGGAGGTCTTGAGGGTATATATTGTGTGTTGGGCTTACGAAACAGATTAGGGATTCTGTTGGCGTACTGCCCACCCTGCTGTGTAGCAATAGTTTCCCTGGCTGAGCTGATGGAGGTAGTCTTGGACCTGGTGTTGAGGACTCCCAGGCTGTTGGTGCTGGGGGACCTCAACATCAATGCCAAGGCTGCCTTGACTGGGGCGGCTCAGGACTTCATGGCCGCCATGACAACCATGGGCTGTCTCAATGTGTCATCAGCCCGACACATGAGAACAGCCATACCTTGATCCTTGTTTTCTCAACAGGACTGGAAGCTGGTGGTTTGGATGTGAAGGGACTGGTTGTGAACCTATTGTCATGGTCAGACCACTTCCTGGTCAATTTTAGTCTATTAGCATCTTCTCCCCTCTGCAAGGGTGGGGATCTATTAAGATGATCCGCCCTCGGAGACTAATGGATCCAGATTTTTTCCTGAATGCTCTGGGGGATTATCCATCTGATATGGTTGGTGCTCCTTTTGAAGCTCAGGTCACCCTATGCAATAGGGAGATGACCCAGACGGTTGACATGATTGTACCTAAGTGCCCTCTCCCTTCATGCAGAGCCCAGACAGCTCCTTGGTATTCTTCTGAACTGCGAGCAATGAAGCAAGAGGGGAGACAGCTGGAGTGCAGGTGGAGGAAATCCCACTGGGAGTCTGATTGAACATGAAACAGCTGTATTGCTTCCTCAGAATGTTGTTCAGCAGAGCTGTTTCGGGTGGTCTGGGATCTTCTTCAACCGGGAAATCCAGGGGAAGTCCTGGACTGCTCATCAGCTTGCTGTGATGAGTTTGCCATTCATTTTGAGGGAAAAATCACTCAGATTCGCAGTGGGTTGGACTCCACTGTTGCTGCAGAATCAGAGGATGTGTCCAGTGTGCCATGCTTTGGTCAAGTATTAATGGATGAGTTTCAATTGTTGAGACCTGAGGATGGGGACTGGGTGCTTGGATCTGTCTGTTCTACCACCACTCTGTTTGACCCTTGCCCATCTTGGCTAATTGGAAGATCTGCCAGGGGAGTTCGCACCTGGGTCCAGGAGGCCGTGAATGCCTCCTTGAGAGAGGGAGTGGTCCCTATTGCCTTGAAAGAGGTGGTAATCCAGCCACTCCTAAAAGAGCCTAACCTGGACCTAAGGATGGTGGTTAACTACCGCCCAGTGGCTAGCCTCCCTTATTTGGGAAAAGTGTTGAAGCGGGTTATGGCTGGGCAGCTCCAGACTCTCCAGACTGCCTCACTTGGATTGGTGGAAAACAATTATGAAACGGATTATCTAGATCCATTTCAATCAGGTTTCAGGCCGGGTTATGGGACGGAAACTGCCTGTACGATGACCTTTGCCGGGAGAGAGACAGGGGGAATGTGACTCTGTTGATACTCCTGGATCTCTCAGCGGCTTTTGACACCATCAACCATGGTGTCCTTTTGGATAGGCTGGCTGAGTTGGGAGTCGGGGGCACTGCTTTATGGTGATTCTGCTCCTTCCTGGCGACCATGTCCAGAGGGTGGCGCTCGGGGACAGTTGCTCTGTCCCATGGCATTTATGTCATGGGGTTCCTCAGGGGTTGATACTGTCCCCCATGCTGTTTAACATCCACATGATACTGTTGGGAGAGGTCACCAGGAGGTTTGGGCTGAGAAGTTAGCAATATGCTGATGATAGCTCTACCTCTTGTTTTCCACCAATCCAAGTAAGGCAGTTTCTGTACTGAACTTGTGTCTGGACCTGATAATGGGTTAATAAATTGAAACTCAACCCAGATAAGATGGAAGTGCTGCTAGTGGGTGCCTCCCCAGACAGGCTGGAAGGCCATTTCCCTGCCCTGAATGGGGTTACACTCCCCCTAAGGGACAGGGTCCACAGCCTGAGGGTGCTTCTGGACCCCAGTCTAACTCTGGAAACCCAGGTGGACTCGATGGCCACGGGCACCTTCCTTCAGCTGTGGAAATTATACCTGCTATGGCCCTACCTGGATGAGCGGAGTCTCATGACAGTTACACACACACTGGTAACATCTCGCATGGATTACTGCAGTGCGCTCTACGTGGGGCTGCCTTTGAAGACGATCCAGCAATTGCAACTGGTCTAGAACTGTGCTGTGTGGCTGGTGAGTGGTGGGGCTCCTAGGGAACACATCAAGCCAATTCTGTTTAAATTATATTTGCTGCCAGTTGCTTCCTGGGCCCAATTCAAAGTGCTTGTTTTGACATATAAAGCCCTAAATGGCTTGGGCTCTGGATACCTGAAGGACCGCCTCCTTCCATATGAACCTATCCGGCAATTAAGATCTAGCCAGAGGGCACTTTTGAAGAGCCATCCCTCAAGAAGGTAAGAGGGATGGCTTGTAGACAAAGGGCCTTTTTGGCAGCTGCCCTCAGACTATGGAACACCCTTCCAATTGAGATTCGTCTGGTGCCGACACTGTGGCACCAGGTCAAAAAACCTTCCTGTTCCAGAGTGCGTTTAATTGAAATAATATCAACTGTGAATCCTGATGGCAATTTTTAGAGTATATATTTTAATTGTATTTTAATTGTCTTATCTTTTTATTGTATTTTAGTTGTTGTAAGCCGCCCAGAGACCTTTGGGTAGTGTGGGCGGCATATAAGTTGATTAAAATAAATAAATAAATATAGGAAAAGCACCTGCATGGGGAGAAGGTGTGGGAGCAAAAAGCTATAGATCACCATTTCCTCATATATTTCTTTTGGTGTCTACATTTGGCAATGTGATGAAAACGATGCAGGTAGGACTGTCAGGTTTGTAACCTGGCAGCAGTGACACCAATTTTGAGAACTCATACTTTCAGCCTGTGTCACATGTGACCATATTTGATATTTGAGTGCTGAGAATAGAAGCCTCTGAAGCTTCTATCATTGTACAATTTACAGCAACCCAAAGATAGCTGCCAGATTGAGGCACTCATGTTGCTAGGCCATGTATCTGGCAGCAGCCTGACAGACTCTTCAGGTCCAAGTTTTGTAATGGCAGTTGGGTCAAAATGCCTCAAAAATCATTATCTGGTAGCATTTTCTCTCCCTTAACTCTTCTTGAACAGTTAGAGAATATTATTCTTCCCTTCAGGGAACATTAGGTAAAGTGGTCTCTCCAAAGCCTCAGATTCCCCCCTCCCCCGTTCACTGGAATAGATATATGGAACAAATGTGGATGAAATTTATGACTGCAAATAAGGCTACCTAAAATATCTAGAGATCATTCCCAAGCCTACTCCATGGCCAGGTTTTAGACCAATCCAGTGGGCTATTTTCTGTTTACACATCATGGAATGATGAAGATAATATGATCTTCATTCTACAAGAAGATTTCTGATTATGAAGATGGAATGCAATTTAGCCAATTTAGCCATATCATAGAATACTGGAGTTGGAAGGAGTCTATAAGCCATAGAGTCCAACACCCTGCTCAGTGAAGGAATCCAAATCAAAGTATATCTGACAGGTAGCTATTTAACTTTCTCTTGAATGCTTCCAGTGTTGGAGTGCTCGTAATCTCCATAGGTAATTGGTTCCATTGTGGTACTGTTCTAACAAGCTGTGCCCATATAATAAAGTTTCATTCAATACGCCCAAATCCACAGTCATGCCACATGTTAGTACAGCTGCAAGGGTAGGGCTGCTTTGCTGTCCTTCTCAGGAAAGGGGAGATCAAACCTTAGAGCAGGGTTTGATATTAGCATGTTGCTTTACCATCTGCTGTATTGTCTTTTTGCTGCTTGACCAACCTACTCACCCACGCTGTGTGTCCAGTGCAGCTATACAGCTGTTGCCTATGGGGCTGGATGGGAATTGATGTGAAGGGTCCCCTTAACAGCACAGTTACAGATACCCCACCTAGGTATAGCTTTTAGTCTACCTCTGACCCATTTTTCGCCTAACTACTGCTATCTTGTTTCTGTGTCATTGCTTGTGTTAGGGCTGCAGAACATTTACAAGAAGAGTGTGGGCAAGAGAGCTAGATAGACATGTAACCACAAGAGGAGAAGCAAAGAGATGCACCTAGCACCTGTGCTACAAGAAAACTACAAAGTAAAGATAGGTGGGGAATGTCTGGGAATGGAAAGGTATAAGAAGGTCTGCAACAGAGGTAGGGGCACACTCACTCACAGCTTGCTTGCCATTGGTTTGCTGCCCTGGCTTTCTCCACTGAGCTGAATAAAGAAACAGTTAAAAAGGTTATCCCCTTCATCTTGTTGACTGGCATATCCCTGATGCAGAGAAAGGAAAGAGGGCTCGGCTAGCGGGACCCAACATTTTGATTGTTTTGCTTTGTCAAGATTTGATACCTTGTCTGTTTAAGAGTATTAGAACAATTATGGGGGAAGGGGTGTATAGAAAATTGTGCTAAAAACTTCCCAGGAAGTATCCTGGCTAAAATGGGTGAGAATATGAAGCACTGATTATGTATGTTTCTAAACATGCTTAGAAGCTCAGAAATACTTTTCATTTTATATATTCTCTTTTTGAGAACCTTGATATTTCTTCATGTATTTTTAAGAAAGCTTTTGAAGTTTAGGATGTCTGTGCTTTTCAGTGAAGTGTTTTAGAGATAGATTCTCTGCTTTATAGGCTATCAGCTCCTATATTTTAAAGAATGTAACTTAAAACATTTTTCCACTACTTGTTTTATCCCTGCGTTTATCCCTATATTTCATCCCTATATTGTGAGGTATTTGCTTACAATTTCAGTTTTGACACCTGCATTTTGTTGCAAGCTGCAGGAATAGATTTTACATTTTTCATAACTGTAAGACTTTTGGATTTCAAGTAAATGTGCCTACAATTTTTTCCTCAGAACCATATGACTGTCTTTAATTTTGATTGATTGATTGATTGATTGATTGATTGATTGATTGATTGATTGATTGATTGATTGATTGATATCCCACCCATCTGGTCTATACGACCACTCTAGGCGTCTAATATATTTTGGACTTGCTATTTTGAAATGTAGAAATAAAAGTCTTTTAAAATGAGCAAGCTTTGTGTCACATACAGCACTGATGGTACCTGTCTGTCATGGGTTTGGAGGGAAAGTTCCATCCTATGGGGAGTGGAAGGCGGGACATCAGGGGGGAGCAGCTGTACTGTATATATTTGGGGGAAGTCCATCGTAGGGAAGCTGACGTGGAGAAGTGCAGTTGGAGTCTGTGGGTCAGACTGGGTACAACTGTTCGTCAGACAGTACATACCTGATAGGTTCAGGTTTCTATCTAGGTAGCCAGAACGGATAAGTTCAGGGTATGTGCGTTACCTTAAAGTGTTCCGTGGGAACCAATCTGTTGTATGTGTATGATTGGGACTATACCAAGTTCCAGTATCCTATTTACCTGATCCTTTTATTTACCCTGTTTGTTTTTTCAATAAACCTTGTTCTCTTGTTTATTAAAATCCATTCCTGGTCTGGGTGACTTGGTAGAGCGAATGGTTGGTGGCAGCATAACTACAGGGTGGGATACTCCAGTAGGTCTGGGGTTGCTACATTTATTGGTGTCCAGCGGGTGGGATCCGACTGGTCCAGTTGCCCAGTGGTCCAGCAAAGCCTTGGCTAGTGTGCCCAGAGCAAGGGGGGTCTAGTCAGGGAAAATCTGAGGGCGCGTAGGTAATCTTCTAGGCTTACCTCACGGGGAGGTAGGCTAGTGGAAGAACGTGCAAACTCAGATTGGGGGACTAGATTAGGGAGCTCTGAGGCAACCCGTTTTGGCGGGAAAGGGCTGAGGCAAAGCTGCGTGAAGTAACAGTGATCTAGCCTGTCTGCTGAGAGGCCTAGCAGAGGGGGTGAATTCTGTCTGGCAACAGTTGCAAGTGGGTGCTGGAGGGACAGCAGCAGTCTATAGAAGGCTGTTTCTGAGGCAAAAGGAAAAAAGTCGTCGTTTTATTTTGAGGCGTGACTTTTGAAGGCAGCCTGTTCTGGGGGGATTATGCCCTTGACTCGAAGCCAAATGGCAGAAATGGGGGAAGTGAGAGAACCACAGGGAGACCAAGGTTCTGAGGAGGAATTTGGCTCAGTGCAGGATGAGAGCACGGGAGAACTGACCTCAGAACTCAGAAAAATGCTCCTAGCCCAACAGCATGAACTGAGGGTGAGGGAAATGGAGGAAAGGGAAAGGGAGAAACAAAGACAATTTGAAATGGAAAGGGAAGAGAAACAGAGACAGTTGGAGTTAGAAAGAATGGCGTTTGAGCTGAAGAAGCTGGAAATAATGAGTAGAAATAGGAATAACAATAATAATGAGGGGAACCCAGGGAATGGGGAAGGCAGCCTGTCTAAAACTGACTTGAAGAAATTCCCTGTGTACAACAAGGGAAATTGCCCTGAGGTGTTCTTTTCCCTCGTGGAAAGAGCGTTTGTGGACTTCTCAGTAAGGGAAACTGAGAAGATGACCATTATGCGATCTTTAATCAGTGGCAGCCTGGCAGAAGTCTATGCAGAGATGCCAGTGGAATTACTGAAAGACTTCGCTGAGTTTAAAAAACTGGTGTTTGCCCGGCATGGGATAAATGCTGTACAGCTGAGACAAAAATTCAGGTCACTCACAAAAAAACCAGAGCAGACTTTTACCCAAGTGGGGGCCCAACTGGTGAGGTTGCTAGAGAAATGGCTGTCTCAGGAGGGGACAGAGACCTTCCAGCAGCTCAAAGACCTGATAGCGCTGGAACAATTTTATTCAGTCCTGCATGGGGAACTAAAGTTCCATGTGAGAGGGAGGAAACCTAAAACTGTGACAGAAGCGGCGGAGATCGCAGATTTTATTTCCCAAATAAGGAAGCCCTTAGGTGCTGAGGGGAAAATTGTGGGTAAGCTCAAAGAAACCTACAGCCGGTACTCTCAGGGACCAGGGAAAAACCAGCAAGGGGGAGGGGCCCATGTTGAAGGGAAGCCCTCTGACATGAAACCACCAAGACCTCAGATTTTGGAGGGAAAACCAAAAACAGAGGAGAAAGACTCCAAGTACAGCAGAAAATGTTATTTCTGTCAAGGAAAGGGCCATCTAATCTCAGAGTGTGAGAAATTAAAGCAGCTAAAGGGAAATTTGCCTCATGATTTGAGTGGAACCAAGCCAAAAGCTGTGTTCTGTGTCCAGACAGAGCAAAGCTCCTTGCCACTGAGGGAGCCTGTTGCCATGGCGACTCACTCTGGACCAGTTACATCTGCTGATCAGGCTGGGGAAAATGGTCCTCTTGTGGAGGTCAAGCGCTGCTTACTAGTTAGGACAGATTCACAATTGTTTGAGGCCGCTGGGGTGGACGTAGGAATACTTGACCATCAGTATAGGGGGCTAAGGGATACTTGTTCCCAGGTGACCCTATGCCATCCAGACATTATTCCTAGGAAGCATATAATCCCAAATGAGAGCCTGAAGGTGGCAGGGATTGAGGGGCAGGTGATCTCACTGCCAGTAGCTGAGGTACCTGTGAGCTTTCAAGGCTGGAGGGGAGTTTGGCGTCTAGCGATTTCATCAACTCTGCCAGCAGCCGTGCTCGTGGGAAATGACCTGGCTGAATATGTGAAACGGGTGCTAGTGAATACACGCTCACAAGCTACCACGGGGACAGTTCAGGGGGGTACTGAAGAGCCCGAGGCTGAAGCAGATGAGGGTAGTCCCGAAGCTGTGGCAGAAACCTTAACCACAGACAGCAAATTTGGCCAAGAGCAAAAGGCAGATGCCACTCTCCGAAAGTGTTTTGAAAAGGTGACAGACACCCAGCTAACACCTGAAACCCCAGCGAGATTTCACGAGAAAAAGGGAATTTTATATAGAGAGACCCTGATGAATGTCTCAAAAGGGGGAGATGGGATCAGAAGTCAGCTAGTGGTACCTGAACAGTATCGCCCCATGATCTTACAGAGGGGGCACTCTGACGTGTTTGCTGCGCACTTGGGGGTGAACAAAACACAGCAGAGAATCACACAAAATTTTTACTGGCCTGAAATAGGGAAGCAGATCAAGGAGTTCTGTAAACAATGTGATGTGTGTCAGAGGCAGGGGAATAACCGTGACAGGACCAAAGCGAAGTTGTGCCCTTTGCCTGTGATTGACACCCCGTTCAAATGTATAGGAGTGGATATTGTGGGACCTTTGCCCAAGGCCACAAAGAGGGGGAACCGGTTCATTCTCACCATTGTGGACCATGCCACGAGGTACCCCGAAGCCATTCCCTTGACTAACATCGAAACTAACACAGTGGCAGATGCCTTGGTGGGGTATATGTCCAGGATGGGATTTGCCTCAGAAATAATCACAGATTTGGGCACATCGTTTACATCAAAGCTCATGAAACGGTTATGGCAAATCTGTGGAATTAAACACAAGGAAACCACTGCCTATCACCCCGAAAGTAATGGGTTAACGGAGAAGTTCAATGGGACTCTGATGCGCATGATTAGGGCTTACTTGGCAGAGAATCCAAACAATTGGGACCAGAAGCAGCAATCCCTTTTGTTTGCTTACCGATCAGTGCCCCAAGCCAGTACCGGGTTCAGTCCGTTTGAACTTTTGTTTGGGAGAAAAGTAAAAGGTCCACTTGATTTAATCAAACAGAATTGGGAGCAGATCACCCAGGGTGACCCACAAGATGTTGTGACGTATATAGACACTTTAATGAATGACCTGAAGAGAAACCTAGAGCTAGCAGCAGAAAACCTGCAAGCTCAGAAGGTCAGACAGAAAACCTGGTATGACCAGAAAGCCAGGGAGAGGCACTTTAACCCAGGAGAGGAAGTGCTTTGGCTTAGGCCCTGCAAAGAGAACAAACTGCAGCTCAAATGGGCAGGACCATACAGGGTCATTTCCAAGATGTCGGACCTGAACTACCTTATAGAACAGGAGGAACACCAAGCACGGAGGGTGGTACATGTGAATGCCCTGAAACCCTACTACAGAGGGGAACAGAGGGTTTTATTTGCCATAAAAGCAGCTGAGAGTGAGGAAGCTGAATTGCCCTTCTGGGAGGGTAGAGGGGAAGTGAAATACAACCCAGAAGAGGTGAAGATCAGTCCTGCACTCACCCAAGACCAGCAGCAAGAACTAAAAGTGCTGCTCACTAAATATCATAAGGTTTTTTCAAATAAGCCGGGGATAGTGAAGGGAGTGATGCATCGGATCCACACAGGGGATGCACCCCCGCAAGCAGTATCCCCGTACCGAGTGACGGGACCCTATAGGGACAAGGTGCGGAAGGAGCTGGACGAGATGCTTAGGGAGAACATAATCGTCCCCTCTTCTAGTCCTTGGTCCTCTCCGATAGTCCTGGTGGACAAGCCTGATGGGAGCATTAGATTTTGTGTAGATTACCGGAAATTAAACCGCGTAACCACTCCTGATGCCTACCCAATGCCCAGGCTAGACAACCTGATTGAAACCATAGGGGGTTGTCGGTTCATTTCATCGTTGGACCTAGTAAAGGGTTACTGGCAATTAAGGATTGATCCCAGGGATCAGGAAAAGACCGCATTTTGCAGCCCTTTCGGTCTATATGAGTTTAGATTCCTTAGTTTTGGTCTCAGAAATGCACCAGCCACATTCCAAAGGCTGATGGACCAGACCTTAGCAGGGCTCAGTGACTTTACTGTGGCCTACATTGACGATATAGGGATCTTCAGCAATACCTGGGAAGATCACCTGAAACACCTGGAGACAGTGCTGCAGAGGTTAAGTGCAGCAGGGCTAACAGTAAAGGCAAGCAAGTGTCAGCTGGGTAGCCCAGAAATAAAATACTTGGGTCACATAGTAGGGGGAGGAGTGATCAAACCCCTAGAGGCCAAGATAGAAGCCGTTCGTGATTGGCCCAGACCCAACACCAAGAAAAAAGTCAAATCATTTCTTGGGTTGGTGGGCTACTACAGAAAGTTCATCCCGAGGTTTAGCGAGATGGCGACTCCGCTGACCGATCTGACGCGGAAGAAGACTGATGACCGCATCCCGTGGACCAGCGACTGTGAGGAGGCGTTCCAGAGGTTGAAGGAGGCGCTCATCCATTATCCAGTGCTGCGTGCTCCCGACTTCGACCGGGAGTTCATCATCTACACCGATGCGTCTAACAGCGGGGTAGGAGCAGTTCTTTGCCAGGAGGATGAAAATGGTGACCAGCATCCAGTGTCCTACCTGAGTAGGAAACTCCGGAAAGGTGAGAGACATTTGGCAACCGTGGAAAAGGAGTGCCTGGCCATAGTATACGCGATTCAGAAGGCCAAACCTTACATCTGGGGAAGACATTTTGTTCTGTGCACTGACCACTCACCACTGCAGTGGTTAAAGACAATGAAAACCCATAATAGTAAACTTATGAGGTGGGCTTTAAACCTGCAAGATTTTGACTTTGAAGTGAAGGTGGTCAGAGGGACAATGAACTGTGTTGCTGACGCCTTGTCAAGAAGACCCGACGAGTGAAGACGGCGAAGAAACCATGGACTGTGTATATTGGTGACCAAAAGTTAAATGTACCTGTTTATTGAACAGGCTTGGTTTGTATTAATAAAGGTAACTTAATGTATTGCAAATATTAATGTATAAATGCATAAGTGATATGTTTGACCTAGAGTGAGTAAGTATGGGTTATGGGATTGTATTATAATGTATAACTGTTTATGTGTTTTGATCCTGGTTGTTTTTTTTGGAGAAAAGCACTTTAGCTTTTCCCCCGCAAAACAACTTATAAAGGGGGGAGGTGTCACATACAGCACTGATGGTACCTGTCTGTCATGGGTTTGGAGGGAAAGTTCCATCCTATGGGGAGTGGAAGGCGGGACATCAGGGGGGAGCAGCTGTACTGTATATATTTGGGGGAAGTCCATCGTAGGGAAGCTGACGTGGAGAAGTGCAGTTGGAGTCTGTGGGTCAGACTGGGTACAACTGTTCGTCAGACAGTACATACCTGATAGGTTCAAGTTTCTATCTAGGTAGCCAGAACGGATAAGTTCAGGGTCTGTGCGTTACCTTAAAGTGTTCCGTGGGAACCAATCTGTTGTATGTGTATGACTGGGACTATCCCAAGTTCCAGTATCCTATTTACCTGATCCTTTTATTTACCCTGTTTGTTTTTTCAATAAACCTTGTTCTCTTGTTTATTAAAATCCATTCCTGGTCTGGGTGACTTGGTAGAGCGAATGGTTGGTGGCAGCATAACTACAGGGTGGGATACTCCAGTAGGTCTGGGGTTGCTACACTTTGGAATTGCCTGAAATTACTGCAACAAATAAAATACTAATACATAGATACCTAGATTAATTTTGAAATGATTGTCAATGATCATCTGATTTCATTCTGGGATGAAACCTTTAGTGGGATAATGCCAGCTATGATGAACCATATGTTTCTGTTCTTTTCCTAGGAGATCTATAAATATCTATAGGACTCCTGAGGAATTCAAGTATCCTCTGACAATCTGACTGGCATATGGTAGTCAAGACTTTTTGCCTGTCCTGCACTGATTATCCATGGGGCATAATGGGCAAATTGGAGAGTGTGGTTTACAGGGTTGTGTGGGGATTTAAGAATAGTGGTGAGATTCCATAGACACCTTTTGGTGTAAATATGTCCTCCAGTAGGGGCCTCAAATCCTGGGATACTGTGTTGGCCTCTTTGAGGCCAACACAGAACACGACTTGACTAAAGGCATGGGAATGAGCTTAGGAGGGCCTCCTGGATGTTGGCTGGCTTGTGTCCTACTGTAGGAATACAGTGTGGTATTCAAGGTGTGAGATGTCACACTTTATGGGCACGACAGGTGGTCATAGGGGACTCCTGCTCCTTCCATAGGCTTTTAACGGTATGGGGCCCTATTTCAGGAGGGGTGGTTTAAGTTTATAATAAAATAGTGTCCCTTAGTTTAAATCTATCACTTGTATCTCACCTGGCTTTCCCTGGGTTAAGGGGAAATGAAGTATGCTGCTGTTTCTCAGAAGAGATTTGCTTGGTGAATCTGTTGTTTCTTATGTATAATATTGGAGAATTCTACCTCCCATACAGCATATTTGATAAAGCAGCCTCTCCAATGTTTCATGTACAAAAAAAGTAGAGAAATTCAAGAAGTTATTTATAGTGTGGCAGATTTTAGGTTAGGTAAAATAAACCCTCTGAATGCCCCCCCCTTTTTAAAAAATCTCTCTTTGAGAAGACAGTCTTATTCTCAGTGATGTGGAATTAAATCTGTGATCCTGTATATACTTAGTTAGGACTAATACTCCTGAAACCAGTTTACCTTGGAGTAGACATGCATAGCATTGTGCTGTAAGCCTCAGAGAATGCAGTGGGACTAATTTCTGAATAAATTGTTAGACTTTTCTGTATTAAAATCATAGAAATTGTAATAAAATAACCTCTTCATTGTGATAAAAATATCCCTTCATAATACAGGGATATCACAATGGAGGTCATCATAGATTATTTCACATTTCAGTTTTCTGGGCTTATTTGTTCAAGTGTATTCCAGCCATTCATACCTCAGTAAGTGGCCATTCTGAATCAAATTACCTATCCAAATGAGATGAGCAAACGCTACCTCCATTTAGTGATGCACTTTGAAATTTGTACTTTGAGTTATTCATTTTCATAAATAGTTTGCTGAAGACTAGCATTCAAGCGACATGTGCCCATTATCTCATTAATAGTCCTTACTGCTTTAAATCTACTAGGCATGCAAATAACTGATAATTCTAGACTCATTAAGTAAATCTCCAGAGATTTAGTTTGGTTAAATGTTCCAGGAGGCATGTTCAGCACTTCTACTGGGATTGGTGAATTTTTTTTTAAAAAAGTGTAAATTAAAGTTCTGCAGAGTGCCATGCAATATGCATAATGAAACCCTGGATGTAAATTAAGAAGATTTATACTGCTGCATTCTGCTTACGTTATTCAATCTGAATGCTCCACAAGTTTTTATGAGGCAAATAAAACAGTTTTTTTCATTGAATTTTGTTTTAAATGGTCACTTTGGACTCATTCTTGCATTGACTCATTCATGTATTAGAGACAGAATTGTTCTTGCTGGCTATGTATCATATCAAAGTTGTAAACCCCCAAGTTGTTGAAGCTGACTCCACACTGTTGTGTCAGTAGCTGTGAGTGGATCTGCTAGTTTGTTAATCATATTAATCAGCACACTAATCAGTTAAAGCTTCAGCTTATGAATCAGTGAAAGAACATTTTTGCTGGCCAGGCACATGTTTTGGTTTTTGGCTGGTGTAGTTTTATATTCTGCTATGTCTCTATAACAGGATATAAGACAATCATTAAGCAAAGCAAAACAAAGCAAAAAGCAGTGTGCTGCTTATACACCTCCCCATACTGCTTAAAGATCCCTCCGGATGGCTTACAGTTTAATTATGTATGCTACACACTGTATTTTTCTGTGTATAAAATGACACTTTTTCCTTAAATAATTAGACAAAAAAATTGAGGGTCATTTTATACATGGAAGGCTTTCCCCTGCCTTTTGTGAAGCCACGGGGCATTGCAAAAAGGAAGGGAAGCTCCCTTTGGGTAAAGCAGTGATGAAAGGGCTGCACAATTGCAGCCTTTTGATCCTGAAGCCCTTTCATGGCTGCTTTACCCACTTCCTAAGCCCCGTGGGTAAACAAAACCACAGATATGATTAATAAACAAAGTACAAATTGCTTCTTCACAGAGAGATGTGCAGATAGGCCCAAGTATTATTTTGGGCAAATAGTAACGTGCAGTATGGGACTGTTCCTGTTTGGGAGGCAGAATATCTGAAGACAGTAAGTTCTGCTACCCATGGGTACTATTCACATGAGTTGGAACCTTAGAATATCAGGGTCCTGACTCATGTGGGAGCAAAAGCAGTACTCTGTATTTTAGGGTAGAGGCTTAAAGCAGAGCCATCTTTATTTAGCTATCAGCAAACATTGGTGAGAAATCATAGCAGGCAAACAGAGCAGCGGCAGAAGAAGGAGATGGATGGGGGCAGCAAGGGAAATTTTGCTTGATCTCCTCTTAAAGCTCTAGTTGAGAAATGCAAAATAAATTCCACTCATTGGCCCGTCCTGTCTCCTCCTGTGCTGTGCTCTGCTTGTTTCTTGCAAAAAGCCTAACAAGCTTCTCAACCAGGAATGGTTAAACAAGGCAATTTATGGGCTTAAACTGTCTGTACAACATTGAAACCAGTGTCTAGATGTAACACTGAAAAGACTAAAGTTTAAGAGTAGCCTGGCAGACCCATGCCTTTATGTCCAAGAAGATGGGAAAGAGCAAAATATTTTGCTAGCATACATCCTGCTTATAACTTTTTTGAACTGTTACCATCTGGCAGAAGATATAGAACAATTAAGACTCGGACCACATGTTTTCTCAATAGTTTTTATCCCAGAGCTATAATTGCAATTAATAATGAGCTTAAAGACCACCAGTAGTGAATAATTACAGTGGTGCCTCACTTAACGAGTGCACCGTATAGTGATGTTTCCGTATAGCGATCCCTTTTTCGGGATCGCTATACGGAAATATACCCGATCTTCGCAATGGGGAAAACCCGCATTGCGAAGATCGGGTATTGCAGCGGCCATTTTGGAGCCGCCGAACAGCTGATCGGCGGTTCCAAAATGGCCACCGGAAGCCTGGAAATGGCTGCCGGCAGCCGTTTTCGCGCCCTGCCCTCGCTTAGCGAAGGCGCGAAAATGGCTGCTGGCACCTGGAATCCTCGCTGAACGGGTAAGTAACAAAGGTATTGGAACGCATTAAACGAAGTTTAATGCGTTTCAATATGTTTCCCCTACCCGTTTAGCGATGATTCCGTATAGCGAGGGTTAATCCGGAACGGATTAACCTCGCTATACGGGGCACCACTGTAGTTGGACAGTGTTACTTGGCCTGCGGTGTAGATGTTTGTATTTTTAGTGGGGGACTTTTAGTGGGTGGGGAGTGTTTGGGGAATTTTATGTGTGTGCATGTGTCTGGTCTCTGGGTGTCTGTGAATTTCGTTGTATGTGTATATATTTACAATGACAATAAATTATTATTATTATTATTATTATTATTATTATTATTATTATTATTATTATTATTATTATTATTATTATTATTATTATTATTATTATCGATGACATATGCTTTATGTCAAAAGAACAAGCTGAAATTGATCTGTTTAAAAAACAATTGAATAAAGAGTTCAAACTAAAGAACCTAGGCCAGATACAGAATTATTTGGGGGTTCAAATTCAGAAAAAAGATAATAGTTATGTCCTAAATCAGAAATTAAAGATAGAGGAAATGCTAATAAAATGCAACATGCAGGACTGCAAAAGTATACAGACACTCATGACAGTAGATTTTCTAAAGTCAGAGGATGAAAGCAAAGAGTTTGAAGAACAAGAAGGGTACCAATCAGCAATTGGAAGTTTACAATATCTAGCAAACTGGACAAGGCCAGATATTGCTGTAAGAGTTAATATTCTGAGTAAGCATACTGCAAAGCCAACACAAAAACACTGGTTGGGGGTGAAAAGAATATTTAGATACCTAAAAGGTACCCTTGACACATGTTTGCTAATACAACCCTCGATTTAAAATTAAAGGTTTATGTAGATTGTGATTGGGCCAACAACATAGCTGATAGGAAATCAGTATCAGGTTTCACAATGAAGTTTGCTGAGACAGTGGTGGGATGGAAATCAAGGAAGCAAAGTTCCGTTGCTACATCCACTGCTGAGGCAGATTTTGCTGCTCTTTCAGAAGTATGTTCAGAGCTCATGTGATATAAACAATTGCTTATAGATCTGAAAGTTAAAGTGGATCAGGCCATAACAGTGTTTGAGGACAACACCACATCTATACAGATGGCAACCACAGAAAAAAATGAGAAGCAGAAGCAACCACATTGATATTAAATATCACAATGTTAGAGAGGAAAATAAGAAAACTCATTACAACAGAAGAGGCTCATTTCAAAATGATTTCCTAAAAGAGATCACCTCACCACTTTCTCCCTGAAAGAAATGTGAGTGGAACTGAATATATTTTTAAAAACTCATAGTGTTTACTGAATGGAAAAATGCTAAGATTTCTAGGTAACTGCAGGTACCCAATTAAGTAAAAATGCTTAGGTGGGAAAAATCGAGGGGGAAAAAGATGTCCAACTCGTATTTTACATTGAAAAATCAACACAATAAATTTTTACGTATCTCTTTAGTTTGATTACTGTCTATTCAAAACCTGTTGTTGCTATTGAAGTACTGTACTGTAGAGATACACATTGTTTCCAACTTTGCTTTTTCACAGTCTCATGGAGACTCTTAGATTCCTTCACAATTCTCTGGATGCTTTGTTATAAGTAACAAAGTGTCAAGTGCAACTTCAGCTTCACTTTAGATCAGGGGTCTCAAACTCAATTTACCTGGGGGCCGCTGGAGGCAGAGTCTGGGTGAGGCTGGGCCACATCAGATTTTCCGCCAAGCGGAGCAAGAACCCAAGGAAGCCACCCAGGTGTTTCCTTAGCCCGGCTGGGACTATGAGGAGGGGGGTCAAGCCCTTGTTGCCAGCCACGACCCCCTCCAGCTCCTTTTTCACTACCACCACCAGCAGCAGCACGACAAAGAAGCAGAGAAGGGAGGGAGCACTGGTGACCGCCTAGCGGGGAGGGGAGGAGGGCACGACATAAAATTTAAAAAGAAACCATCACAGAATCGCCTTGCCAAAGAAGAAAAGCCCCCATCGGTACCCTCGAAATGAAACAGAATGGGGTGGGCCCCCACAGGTGCGCGCATGTGTGCGTGCGCACACACACAGAGGTCTGACAGCCTTCCTCTGAGGGCCCCCCTCAAAAAAGGCTCACTCAGCAGCAGCAGCTACCCCCACCACGACAGAGGAGCAAACTTTGCTAGGCGAGCCCAGGCAGCCTCCAGAGCCAAGGCAGCTGAAGCAGGATGAGGAGGGCGGGGAGAAAGCACCGCCGGGTGCTGAGGTGGCCACTGGCGGGGCTGGTGCTGGGGGTGCTGAGAGAGAAAGAGAGCCAGAGAGCTGCTTCCCTGGAAGAGGCGGCAGTGGCAGCAGCTGCTGTTGGCGGCTTGGAGGCGCTCTTTGAGGAAGGGCCAGGAGTGAGCTCCACTCTCAGGCATTGTTCAGCGGTGGCTCGGGGGCTCGGGGACCGGCTGTCCCCCAAGATAGCGTCTCTTGCACCCTCCATCCGGAACTGCAGCCTGCCAGCCAGCAGACAGGCAGGCTGGCTGGCAGGCTGCAGTTCTAGATGGAGGGGGCAAGAGGCACTGTCTTGGCAGACAGCCGGCGAGCGAGGTGATGCTTTTTTTTTTTTACTCTTGACAGCAGAGGATGCATGGGTGCTTCAGGGGGGCAGACAAGGCAGGGGCCAGAAACTATCATCTGGTGTTCCACAAATGGCCCCCGGGCCGCATGTTTGAGACCCCTGCTTTAGATGAACCTTGATCCCAGCCTAAGGATGTATGACAACCAAATCTCATAAGAATTTTTGGAAGTCTTAATCAGAGTAAATTTTTGGGACTACAAGATCAGAGGGAGCCTAAAATAGAGGTGACAATGATAGGCCAGTGACTATGCTAGATGGGGAATTCTATGTATTATAGTCCAAAAAAGTAAAATTTTTGCAAGGTATCAAGTTCTTATTTCTGAAACCACTTTAGCCTCCTTTGGAATTTCTCAGGTTTGCCAGAGTAGCAGGCTTCAGTTCGTTTTGCAAGTCATATTGATTGGTCATCTAAGCTGGTGAATGTGTGGATGTAGACTGGCTATATGCAAATTGATTGTTCTGCAGATCCTTAAGTACTTGTGGATTCTGCCATATGAATGCCCATATTTATAGGCTCCATTTGCCAATTAACTGCTTTTAAAAGAATCTAACTTCTTCATTCTCTCCCACTTGAGGGAAATGCTCTTTCCCCTCACAACTGTTGCAAACTGTGATACTTTGAAGATTTAATGGCAAGACGATGAAAACAGGAGATTGTGATTAAGGGACCAAGGGCAGATGTTGCTTGAGTGATGGGATTTGTCACAACTCCACAAGTCAACGAAAGCTCCCACTAACATATGACTCCTGTCATTAACATTTTTAATGAAAGCTACAGTAGATGGCTGTGCACACAAATCCTGCTAAGTAAATTCCTGAGAATCAATTCACCAAGTATTTAAATTCCAATTACATTTGAAGAGCCACTAAGAAAGAGACTCTAGGATATGCTACCTGAAAGCATCTGAATAGGGGTATGTTTCCTAACTATGTCTCTTTCTTTCACATGGCTTTCTACTATGTTCTCAGCATTTCAGATGGGAATATCTGTCAGTTCTGCTTTCCACTGAATTTGAATATTTTAAACCTCAAGATCCTTCTCCCTGAAATACGGAGGAAATTTTGGTAAATTCCCAGAGTTATCTGACTGAGTAAATGTGGAACAGGCTAAAGAAATAAGTCCCAGGGATTAAGCATATAGGAACGGGGAGCTTAGGATCAGGCATCGACAACTGTGGCATACATCCCATTTCCTCCTTCTCACACACATGTTGGGGTCACTTTTCTTGAAACTGGAAGTGAATGAAAAAAAATACTTCCCATTTACCCCAAATGCTCTTTTGGGCCCTATTTGACATGAGAAATACATGGAAATAAAAAGTTTTTGAATGAATTGTGAATTCTGGAGGCTTCTCGGGGTATGGTCCTCATAAGAACATAAGAAGAACCCTGCTGGATCAGGCCAAGGGCCCATCTAGTCCACCTTTCTGTATCTCACAGTGGCCTTAACAGATGCCTCTTGGAGCACATGAGACAACTACATACCTGTCTCCTGATACCACTCACCTGCATTTGGCTCCATTTTAGCTGAATTGGCTTTTAATTGGTGGGGGCGGGCAGGAGAAAACTGAGATCACCAAAAAAGGAGACTACCATGGGCTGCATGTAGTCTAGCTGCCATACAGGTATGACTAGAGATGGGGATATTTGTATATGAATACTGTACTCCCACACAGGTGGAAATAACAAAGGTCCAGATCCATGGATGCTCCACTCACCAGTCCACCACTGCTGTGACCTCTGCAGAGCCTTACAATGGCTCTAGAGATTGTGTTTGGTGAGCCACTCCTGGCAGGAGGTGGGACGACAAGCCTCTCTGCTAGGTCAAAGAGTGGCTCACCGAACACAATTTCCGGAGCCATTGGAAGGCTCTCCTCAGGTTGCAGCAGTGGCAGATCAGTGAGTGGACCATCCAGCCACATGGGGCTGGACCCACGTTATGTCCACCTGTGCAGGGATATTCGCATACAAATACCCCCATCTCTAGTTATGACCACTGGCCCAGAAAGCAGCTGAGCAAAAGCCGTGGGGTAAATGATAAAGTAGTACATTTGAACCTGGAAAGAGTACAGTACATGTGGGGCAGAATGGAGTGGCTTGGGGTTTGTTAATCCATAAAGCCCTTAACTGGGATCTTGTTACCTGACGGAGTGTCTCTCCATAAGATTGTCCATCCAGGCCACCCAGGCCAGCCAAATTTGCAGTTGCAGGTGGCCACCCCTAGGTAGGCCTGGAAAACTACCACCAGGAACCAGGCGCTACACAGAGATATACACCAAGATCCTTCTCTTCTGGCCTTTAAGAAACTGGTAAAAATAGTATTCTTTGAAGAGGTCCTCAGAAACATCTTACCTCTGACATCATTGTGGATCCATGAATTGGATATTGATCTTGACTGGCCATTGTCCCTGGGTTTATTTTATATTTTGGACTGTTACTGCTTTGGTCTGGATCTCATTATTTATATTTTGTGGGCTGGGGTAGGTAGCTGTGATTGCAATTATTGTTAGCCACCCAGAATAGTACTTGGGCACTAGAAGGGCAGGATACAAATACAGTGGACCCTTTACTTACAGAATTAATCCATATTGGAATGGTGGCTGCAGGTCGAAAAGTCTGTAGGTCGAGTCTCCATTGACCTGCAATGCATTGAAAACCAATTAATGCCGTAACCGGCCATTTTTATTCCATTTTTGTTCCATTTTGGTTCTTTTCTGATATGTAAGTCAATTCTCCAGCTGCAAGTCAAACGTAAATTTTGCGGCCAGAGAAGTCTGTAACTCGAAGAGTCTGTAAGTCGAGCCATCTGTAAGTCGAGGGTCCACTGTATAATGAATAAAATACATTAAAATAAATACTTTTTCTTTTTGGTTTTACTGTCTTTTCCCAAATATACTTTCCTGTAGTTTTAGCTAGTGGGCAGTTGGTACATAGACCCCCTCTTTGCCATCACACTTGTCAAGTCTCTCAACCTTCCACATTCCAACAACTTCTCTTAATGCTATTGAGCACATACCTTTCTTAATGGCCACATACTGGACATGCAGAACAGTTTGCTGTGTAAAAACATTGCATTTGGTTGTTGGTTCAACCTTGCCTAAAGCTTTATATTCCTGCAGTGTTGAGCTGTTGATCATTGAATACACAGTGGGCCTGAGAAAATTACACCAGCTGGATACATCAACCTTCTCCCACTTCTTCACTTTGAGCTAACAAATACTAGCATCAAACTGACCCAGTCTTCCCATGTGAAAATACTACACTTGTTCAGTATTTCCACCTTCTCTGACATCTTCAAATAATTAGTCTGTTTCTGCCAATTTACGCTGATGTGCAATGCACACAGACTGGCCTGTCCTAAAGCTTGATGTGTGGAAGTGACTATGGGAATCACTTCCTTTACAGGGTACCACAACTGAGGTGTGTTCATCAAGCAAGAAACATGTGCGTGTTCAGTTTACTAGGTGGAATCATTTCAAATCATCTTCTGGAAACCTGGCATGGTATAATTCATTGCTTCATTACTATTTCCCATGAGAGTTTGTGGTCTGAAATGTGTGAATTAATATATTGCTTATGTGGAGGTGGGTTGCACACTTGTTTATTATTGTCAAAAACTTTTTTCTAACCTTCCATCAAGCAGAGTCCAAGGCAGTGAGTAAACAATAGAAAATTAAAACTGAATTGATTTATGAGTAAAAATACAAAGAAAACAACTAAGCTAAGAACAGCAGAACTGAAAAAATCACCAGGCAGAAAGTAGTCAACTAAGCAACTCCATTAAGAGAGTTCTAGCTGAGTTAAAATAATTTCCCAGCAAAGCTCAAAACATGTGAGGCTCTTCCTTAGAAATGAAGGGTTTCAAGACATGGCAAAAGGCCATGGACATAAAGGTAATCTTCACTTGAGAAGGAATTCCATAGCCTTGGTGTACACGCTTTAGACTAACCAAATTAGATAAATTAGGCATCCTTCAGTCTCGAGAGACTATGGTAACATGCTCTGTATGGAGGAATTGGAACAGTGTCTAGTGTGGCTGAGAAGGCCAATTCGAGAGTGACAATCCCTTCCACACTGAAGACAAATACAGTCTGTCCCCTGTCCAGCTCCCTGATTTTGCTGCTTTCGTTTGCTGCCTCTTTGGCTTGGCCTGCTGGACAAGGGTCTCTTCAAATTGGGAGAAGCCATGATGCACTGCCTGCCTCCAGGCTGAACGCTCAGACATCAGGGTTTCCCATCTGTTGAGATCCATTCCTAAGGCCTTCAGATCCCGCTTGCAAATATGCTTGTATCACAGCTGTGGTCTCCCTCTGGGGCGATTTCCCTGCACTAATTATCCATACAGGAGATCTTTTGGAATCCGACCATCAACCATTCTCACGACATGCCCAAGCCAACGTAGACGTCGCTGTTTCAGTAATGTATACATGCTAAAAATTCCAGCTCGATCTAGGACTACGCTACTTGGAACTTTGTCCTGCAAGGTGATACCAAAAATGTGTCGGAGACAACGCATATGGAAATGTGTTCAGCTTCCTCTCCTGCCATGCACAAAGGGTCCAGGACTCACTGCAGTATAGAAGTGTACTCAGAACACAAGCTCTATAGACCTGGATCTTGGTATATGCCGTCAGGTTTTTGTTAAGTCATACTCTCTTTGTGAGTCTTGAGAACATGGTAGCTGCTTTGCCAATGTGTTTATCCATCTCAACATCTAGGGAGAAAGTGTCAGAGATTGTTGAGCCAAGGTAAACAAAGTCATGAACAACCTCCAATTCTTGTGTGGAGATGGTAACAGAGGGAGGTGAGTCCACGTCCTGGTCCATGACTTGTGTTTTCTTCAAGACTTTGTTAGTCCAAAGTCTTCGCAGGCCTTGCTAAAATGATTCATGAAGAGGAATTCCCACATGCATTTCAGTTGGACTTTGGTCTGTGCTCTCAGTCTAGAGAGATTAAAGAGCTTTCCATCTGATCTAGTCTAGAGGTAAACACCTTTGGTTGCAGTTCCAAAGGCATGCTTCAGCATGACAGCAAAAAAGATGCCAAAAAGGGTTGGCGTGAGGACACAGACATGTTTCACTCTGCTTCATATGTCAAAGGGATCTGATGTTGAGCCATCAAAAATTATGGTGTCCTTCATTCCCTCATGAAGGACCTGATGATGTTAAGGAGTCGAGATTGGCATCCAATCTTGGAAAGTATTTTAAAAAGGCCATCCCTGCTAACCAAATCAAAGGCCTTTGTGAGATCTATGAAGGCCACAAAGAGTGGCTCTTGTTGTTCCCTACATTTTTCCTGCAACTGTCTGAGGGAGAGTACCATGTCAGTGGTGAATCTATTAGCTCAAAATCCACACTGTGATTCTGGATAGACTCTGTCTGCAAGCACCTGGAGCCTCTTTAGCACAGCACAGGCAAGCAGCTTCCCTACAACTCTGAGAAGAGAGATGCCATGGTAGTTATTGCAGTCACCCCTGTCTCCTTTGTTCTTCTACAATATAATGATGTTTGCATCCTTCATGTCCTGTGGTACTCCACCTTCCCTCCAGCAAACACAAAAGATTTCATAAAGCTCAGTGGTGATGATCTCTTTACAGCACTTCAGCATTTCAAAAGGGATGTTATTTATTTTATTTATTTATTTATTTATTTATTTATTTTATTTAATTTATATCCCGCCTATCTAGTCGCGGTGCACTACTCTAGGTGCCTTGCCAGAGGCGAGGGAATCCAAGGCTGCTTTTATTTCACTGTTTTTATTTCACTGCTTTTATTTCACTGTCCAACTCTTCCAAGACAAGGAGGCACTCAATGTTTTTCAAGGCTTCTTCGGTTACTACATTCTCTCTGAAATATAGCTCAGAGTAGTGCTGCACCCAGCAGACCATCTGCTGTGCTCGGTCCTGGATGATCACACCCATAGCAGACTTCAAGGGAGCAGAATTCTTCTGTATTGGACCTAAAGACTGCTTGATACTGTCATACATTCGTTTGATGCTACCTGTACTAACCAAATATTTATTTATTTATTTATTCTATTTATATCCCGCCTATCTAGTCGGTTAAGACCACACTAGACGGCTTACAACCAAAAAATACCACAATGTACTGTAGATAAAAACAATATCATATAAAGAAAAGCTTTCAACTTTCAACAACTAGAACAGACACAAAGGGAAAGGAGAGGAAGGAAAGATCAGGAGTTGATTAAGGGGAAGGCCTGCCGAAACATCAGTGTTTTTAGTTGATTTTTGAAAATACCCAGCGAGGGAGCCGCGCAAATATCAGGGGGTAAGTTATTCCAGAGGCGAGGAGCCACCGCCGAGAAAGCCCAATTTCTTGTCTTCTCCCTCTGAGCCTCCCTCGGCATTAGGCTCCTCAGCCTCACCTCCTGACTCGCACGGGTGACACGGGTAGATCTTGGTGGGAGAAGGCGTTCCGCCAAGTATCGAGGCCCTAAACCGTTTAGGGCTTTATAAGTAAGCATCAACACTTTGAAGTCGATGCGGAAATGGATGGGCAGCGAATGCAATGCGGCCAGAGTGGGGGAAATGTGTTGGTATTTTTTCACCCCACTAAGAAGTTTGGCCGCCGCATTCTGCACCACCTGTAGTCTCCGCAGCAGCCTCAAAGGCAGCCCCACGTAGAGTGCATTACAGTGGTCTAATCTTGAGATTACGAGCGCATGCACCAAGGTGGTGAGCACCCCAACATCGAGATAGGGTCGCAGCTGGGCTATCCGTCTAAGATGGTAAAAGGCGGTTCGGACCACCGACGCCACCTGGGATTCCATAGTGAGCGCCGGGTCCAGATGGATCCCCAGGCTGCGAACCCCATCCTTAGCAGGGAGGGTCACCCCCCCAAAGGAGAGGGAGTTTCCCAAGGCCCCGACTGTGGGAACGCCCACCCTTAGTACTTCCGTCTTATCCAGGTTCAGCCTCAGCCCGTTCTCCTACATCCATTGCAGTACAGTCCCCAGGCAGCGCTGAAGGGACAGAACGGCATCTCCTGCAGTGGGTGGAAAGGAGATGTAGAGCTGGATGTCATCAGTGTACTGATGACATCGGGCTCCACACCCCCTGATGACCCCACCCAGCGGCCTCATATAGATGTTAAATAGCATTGGGGAGATAATCGACCCCTGTGGAACCCCACAATTGAGATTCCACGGGGCCGAGAAACTCTCCCCAAGCTGTACTCTCTGGGGGCGGTCCTCCAAGAAGGAGCGGAGCCAGGCCAATGCCAGGCCCCCAATTCCCAGCTTGGAGAGCCTCCCCAGGAGGATACCGTGGTCAATGGTATCAAAGGCCACTGAGATGTCGAGGAGGACCAACAGGGACAGTTTTCCCCTGTCGGCCTCCCTCAGTAGGTCATCACACAGGGCGACCAATGCTGTTTCTATACCGTGGCACGGCCTGAAGCCCGACTGAAATGGATCCAGGGCATCTGTTTCGTCCAGGTGCGCCTGAAGCTGGTCGGCCACCACCCTCTCTACCACCTTGCTTAGGAAAGAAACATTGGCAACGGGCCTGTAATTTCCAATTTCATCCACCGCCAAACTTGGCTTCTTCCTAATGGGCCTAATGAGTGTCTCCTTGAGGGCAGATGGAAATCAAGCACCCTGGCAACAGAGTCAGATGTGACAAGCTGAAAGGAATCAAATATTACCAGACAAGGCAGAGCGCTGGACATCTCTGCTCGACTCACTGTTTTCAAAAAAGGAGACAGGTCCCGGCGGATGGCCTCCACTTTAGATTTTAAAAATGCTGCAAATTGGTCCGGTGCAAAACTAGGGGGAGGCCGATCACCCGGACCAATTCCGGATAGGTCGCGCACTATACGGAATAATTCCACCTGCTGGTTGGACGCTTCGCTTATCCAGTTAGCGAAGTATGCTCGACTGGCAGCCTTTACCTTAGTCAGGTAAAGGTTAGTGGCGACCTTAACAGCTATCCAGTTATAATTGGTCGGGTCCTTTCTCCATTTGCGCTCCAGCTGTCTCCTGACCCGCTTCAATGCCCGGAGATCCTGGTTAAACCAGGGTGCCAGGCGATCTCTGCGGCGGAGAGGGCGTTTAGGTGTGATTGTGTCTACAGCCCTAGCCGCAGCAGCAAACCAGCTGATGGTCAGAGCCTCGACAGGAGCGCCAGCCAGGTTAGCCGTAACACCTCTCATGGCATCCTGGAATCCAATCGGATCCAGTAGCCTTCGAGGGTGGACCATAACAATAGGTTCCTGCTCCCTGCAAGGGGGGGAAGGCCATGTTGAGGTTACATTTTATTAGGTAGTGATCCGACCATGGCAGAGGGACTGACTCGAGGTCAGTCACTATCGGACCACTCTCGCTCCAACTGGTGGAGAAAACCAGGTCAAGTGTGTGGCCACCCATGTGGGTGGGACCAATGACATGTTGGGACATGTTCAAGAAGGCCATGGTCTCCAAGAACTCAAGAGCTGGTCTGGAAACCTCTGCCCCCATATGCACGTTGAAATTCCCCCAAAACCAACAGCTTCGGGGAGACCAACAGTGCCGCGGAGACAAAGTCCACCAGCTCTGGTAGGGAAATGGCTGGGTCGCGGGGAGCACGGTAGCCCAGCAAGATCCCAACACCGTCCCTGGCCCCAATCGACACGTGGAGAGTCTCAAGACCTGGTTTTACCACCGAGGAGTGCCTAGTAACCTCTAAGATGGATTTATAAGCAATGGCGATTCCCCCCCCCCGTCCTTCCAGTCTACCCTGATGTTGGACAGCATAACCGGGCGGACAGATGAGTGCTAGGGGTGGACCCCCCTCTCCGGCTATCCATGTTTTGGTTACGCAAGCCAGGTCTGCATCCTCCTCCAGGATAAGGTCGAAGATTACCTGGGCCTTATTTGATACACACCTGGCATTCAACAACAACAGGCATAGAGTGGAAGGCTGGGTGAACTGGCTGCCTCAATACTGAGGGTTGGCCACGGTCTCAGAACAACGGACAGACTTCAAGCATCTGTTCGTCGTTCTACTTACACGAGTAGGGAACGTGCCAACGCCATATCGCCCTCTACCCGTGATACACTTGGGAATATTGTGACAACAGGAGGAACTCCACTAAAAATCATCAGGACGACTACTGTGCAGAAGTAGTCCTTCATATATCCTAGCAAAAGACTTAAAATGATTATCACCTGTATTTGGAATTGGATTAAAAAACAAATCAGAAGCTTCTACAAGGAAGTCAAAAGATTGCAGTAGCTCTCACTTCTTTACACCTTGGTCACTCCATTTTGAATCAACTGGGGTTTATGATCAAATGAATTTTAAATTAGGATATATTATACAAAGCTTATTGCTGCCACCCAGACCTAATACAGCTAAGTTATGTATTCCAATTGCCACATTTCGTTTCCAGAATCATGTCCAACTGAATGAATACAGGGACAATGTACTGTATACTGGATTGAACGTCTATTTGATTTCATCAGTATTCCATGCTGCATTCTGAAACAAGGCAGTTGCCTATAAGAAGCAGTGCAGCTTCCACCGTATCATTCTCCAAGTTAAAAGTTCTTCCTAGCCTGGGAACTTCCCATCTGGCTATTTTATTGGTCCTTTTGTTTCTGTCCATGGAGTGTTCTTGACAAAGATACTGGAGTGGCTTGCCGGTTCCTGCTCCAGGTGGATCGTGTTTAGTCAGAACTCTCCACTATGACCTGTCTGTCTTTGGTGTCCCTGCACAGCATAGCCCATACCTTCTCTCAATTATGAATTATGGAACAACTGATTGGTTCAAAATTGGGCAAGGAGTACGACAAGGCTGTATATTGTCCCCAGGCTTATTTAACTTATATGCAGAATACATCATGCGAAAGGCCGGACTAGAGGAATCTCAAACCGGAATTAAGATTGCTGGAAGAAATATCAACAACCTCAGATATACAGATGATACCACTCTGATGGCAGAAAGTGAGGAGGAATTAAAGAACTTCTTAATGAGGGTGAAAGAGGGCAAAAAATGGTCTGAAGCTCAACATCAAAAAAACTTAGATCATGGCTACTGGTCCCATCACCTCTTGGCAAATAGAAGGGGAAGATATGGAGGCAGTGACAAATTTTACTTTCTTGGGCTTCATGATCACTGCAGATGGGGACAGCAGTCACGAAATTAAAAGATAACTGCTTCTGGAAAAGACCCTGATGTTGGGATAGTGTGATGGAAAGAGGAGAAGGGGACAACAGAGGACGAGATGGTTGGACAGTGTCATTGAAGCTACTAATATGAATTTGACCCAGCTCCGGGAGGCAGTGGAAGACAGGAAGGCCTGCTGTGCTCTGATCCATGGGGTCACGAAGAGTCAGGCATGACTTAACGACTAAACAACAAATTTCTATTTGTGGTCCTGAAGAAATTGGCAAGAAGTTCCTTTAGAAAGCTCTATAAACTACCCAGTGATCGTGGATACTCAGTTCCTGAGCAAAGTGGGATTGACAGAATTTTATGAATGGCAACTGCACTGTTTTAAGATTTTAAAAAATCTTTTATTGTGGTATTCTTTTTATGCAACACTTTATCCTTTAACTCATTTGCAAGCAGTAATGGATAAACTCAGAAGCATATTGTCTTGACTAGTATCCAACAGAAATATTTGTTACTTCCTAAAATAAACAGATATAAATTGTTCAAAATAGTAATTAATCCCTTTAGGAATAATATCTCTAGAGAGGATGTTTACAAATAAAACTGAAATTGTACAATTTTTAATACATAGAGGGACAATTAAATGAAAACCAGACTTTTCCTTGCAGATAAAATAACTTCCTGTTCATCTGTAATTGTTTGTCTATTCACAGCCCCTTAATGAGGAGCACACATGGGAGAGAATACTGTGTGGTAAATGGTGCTTCTTTGTTTAATTCACCAAACATTTCATTGTTAAGGTAATATGCTATGCTAGCATTTCTGTGAATTAAACAAAAACAAATGTTCTGCGGGGGCAGCAGGTTACATGTGACTGAGGTCCATGTAAAACATTATGTTCTTGGTACCAGCAAATGGAGGGAAATCCTGGGGCGGGGGGGGGGGAGCTGAAAACCAAACCAGGAAGGTACTAGAGACAGGAAGGAGAAAAGGAGCAAAGGGTGGTACATTTTTGTGAAGATTCTCTTACAATTCAATTTGAAAAATACCTTAATCTTGGCAAAGAGCCATGTTGTGCCTAGGATAGTCTTTAGAAATAAATAATAAAAAAGACCTTACAATATACAAACACAGTTGATCAGTTTAGGTTACAAGCAGTAAATGAACTGTCTTCTCTTCTTTGGTTCCATCTCTTTGCTTGACCACTATAAAGGACTGATTTTGCAGTCTGAACTCAGTTTGTTCAATCATACAGATGTGTTATTTTTTTCTGAATTAATGCATATGTGTTTAGACTCTTGTAAATGTTCCCTATTCACTAAAATAACATAGTCCTGTGAAGCTGTCTTAAGTAGGAACCCCAAAATCTCTTACCTCCTTCAAACTGGTGCCAAAGTTTAGTACTATTTTGTTCCAGATATCCTACATTTTGTAACGATATAAGTAGTGCACTACAACCTCACTCTGTAGGGTTTCTACTTAACACTGTAACTCCATGCTTAGGCACTATTGTCTAGGGATACAAAACTGGTACAGGAGAAAGGAGATTTTGGAGGTTAAGTAGGAACCTCACATTGTGAGATTGTGTCTACACTGTTGTGTAGGGGTACAAAAGATGTGATTCGCAACAAAATAGTACAAAACAAGCACAAACGTTTGACACAAGCTTAGGGGAGATGGGAGATTTTGAGAACATTCACCTCTCTAGGCTGTGGTTGTGCCCAGGCTAACATAGCCTTGTCCAAGCACATGGCTGGAGTTTCTGATGTCTAACTCTTGTCAAAAGCAAGCAAAGCCAGCAAAGGTAGACAGCTTCCAGTATTCTCCTCTGTTGCATCCTCACACATTTCCTGTTCTTTGGAGATAAATGATGACCTATGCCTTCTCAGTCCTCCCCCTTTTTTTCCTCCTTGACCCTGCCTCCTCCAGCTATGTAGACTCCCTCCCTCTGGCTTGATACTGAGGAAACCTACCCTGATCCTGGCTGATTGTGTGCTGTGGCCCAACAGCTCACTAGGGGTATGTGCCTGCACACCTTCACAGTGATAAACTGGTACCTGCAAATTCATCTTAATTCAGTTGTTACTTGATAAAATCTTTCTTTGAAGTTTTTCTGTTCTACAAGAGCATTTCTGAGGTCTATTATAGAATGCTCTGCAAGAGTGATATATTGTGCTGTTTTTAATTTTTTTCCTGTATTGTCCACATATTCTTTTGCATAGAGACAGTCCTGCAGTATGTAGCATTCCAAAAGTATTGCTGACAAAGGATGGCATATATTACATTAAAAGATCAGCAAGTAACAGTACCTCTGATGTTAAGGGAAATATTGTGAGACAATTTATGTGTGAATTTTTATGAGGGTCCTGTCCCTGTGTTGAATCCATATTGTGTTGTCCATCATTGTTAGTAAATAGTTCCTTAAGTTTTTCTACCATTCAAGGCATGTAAGAATTAATAATTCTATATCAAAACTTGCTTCGCTCACACTGTCTTGCAACCACATATACTGTATGTTTACTCAAAGTCCCCCCAGTGTACTTCATGCATTTATGGCTGTGTGTATCAGTATATAATACATCTTTTAGTTTCAAAGGTGCCACATATATTATTTTGCTACAACAGACTAACATGGCTGCCACTTTGAAATCAATCTGTTATAAGGGTACTTGAAGACAGAACATCAGACACTGACAAAAGAGGCTAGACAAAAGATTGTTCACTTACTAAGTTGGAACAAATAAAAAATGATTCACTATGCCTTTTGTTCTTTTACAGAGTTCTAGCAGATTGAGCTTTAGAAAGCCTTAGAAAGCATGGCTAACAACAAGGCAGTGGAGGTGTTGGCATTCCAGATGAACTATTTAAAATCTTAAAAGATGATGCTGTTAAGGTGCTCCATTCAATATGCCAGCAAGTTTGGAAAAATCAACTGTGGCTAGAAGACTGGAAAACATCAGTCTACATCCCAGTCCCAAAGAAGGGCAGTGCCAAAGAATGCTCCAACTACCGTACAATTGTACTCATTTCACACACTAGCAAGGTTATGCTCAAAATCCTACAAGGTAGGCTTCAGCAGTATGTGGACAGAGAACTCCCAGAAGTACAAGGTGGATTTCAAAGGAGCAGAGGAACTCGAGACCATATTGCTAACATGCGCTGGATTATGGAGAGAGCCAGAGAGTTCCAGAAAAATATATACTTCTGCTTCATTGACTATGCAAAAGCCTTTGACTATGTGGACCACAGCAAACTATGGCAAGTTCTTAAAGAAATGGGAATGCCTCACCACCTTATGTGTCTCCTGAGAAACCTATACATGGGACAGGAAGCAACAGTTAGAACTGGATATGGAAACACTGATTGGTTCAAAATTGGGAAAGGAGTACGACAAGGCTGTATATTGTCCCCAGGCTTATTTAACTTATATGCAGAATACATCATGCAAAAGGCTGGACTGGAGAAATCCCAAACTGGAATTAAGATTGCTGGAAGAAATATCAACAACCATAGATATGCAGATGATACCACTCTGATGGCAGAAAATGAGGAGGAATTAAAGAACTTCTTAATGAGGGTGAAAGAGGAGAGTGCAAAAAATTGGCTGAAGCTCAACATCAAAAAAACTAAGATCATGGCCACTGGTCCCATTACCTCCTGGCAAATAGAAGGGGAAGATATGGAGGCAGTGACAGATTTTACTTTCTTGGGCTTCATGATCACTGCAGATGGTGACAGCAGCCACGAAATTAAAAGACGCCTGCTTCTTGGGAGGAAAGCAATGACAAACATCAACAGCATCTTAAAAAGCAGAGACATCACATTGCCAACAAAAGTCTGCATAGTGAAAGCTATGGTTTTTCCTGTAGTGATGTAGGTAAGTGAGAGCTGGGCCATAAAGAAGGCTGACCACCAAAGAACTGATGCTTTTGAATTGTGGTGCTGGAGGAGGCTCTTGAGAGTCCCCTGGATTGCAAGGAGAACAAACCTTTCCATTTTGAAGGAAATCCACCCTGAGTGCTCACTAGAAGGACAGATCCTGAAGCTGAGGCTCCAATACTTTGGGCATTTCATGAGAAGAGAAGACTCCCTGGAAAAGAACCTGATGTTGTGAAAGTGTGACGGCAAGAGGAGAAGAGGATGAGATGGTTGGACGATGTCATCGATACTACCAACATGAATTTGACCCAACTCAGAGAGGCAGTGGAAGACAGGAGGGCCTGGCGTGCTCTGGTCCATGGGGTCTCAAAGAGTCAGACATGACTAAACAAGAACAACAGATTGAGAAAATTTATCAGCACAGCTGATATCATCATAAACAATAATTCTTTTTGTGAGCATCTCAAAAGCACAATACATCTGAAGTTCTAAATGTATTTTAGGAATGTTCTTTGAGAGAGGTTAGTTACTTTGAGGTCTCCCAGTTTTCCCCACTATCTTCAATTGGAAAAGGCAACACTAAGAGCTTTGAAATTCCCGTCTGTGATTCCATTACCTCTGCATTAATGATGCCAACAGTTGCAATTTTAAGGGTCTAGGAATGATGCATCACTGATAGCTTCCACTACTTGCAACAACCACTCATTTAGATGATTGCATCATCAAATATAGGATTTGGCCATGTTTTTTTTCTTCTAATATAGTACAAAGGAACATAACACCTTGAAACAGTAGCAAGGTCAGGCTCCATAATACTTTGACATATAAGTTATGGTCCTAAACATAAGGTCTAATGAAATATAACATATCTGTCTAATCATGTTGATCTATCTACATCCTTGAGCATGGGTGAGAACTGTGTGGGGCGGATCTACTTAATTCCTCCTTCCCAGATGTCTCCATTGCTCCAATGGAAATTTTTGAGGGGAAAAAAATTATCAATGCAATATTTGTTTAGCAAATGTAATTTTTCATTTCCCTCATATGTTCCATGCTAGTTATATGGTAAAATAGCACTAATGAACTATCTTTCATTCTTAATATTCATACAAAATATGTCTAAATATTACGGCTTGAAGCTGCAATTGCATGTGGATAATGCATTCTGCCATTTGACAAAATATGCACTGAGTAGTGGTGGCGAGACTGTACTGTTGCCTTTGTGAAGGAAAAAAAAGTATATTTGTAGCAACTTTATTGAGCAGAAAAAGAAGCAGTCCTTATTTCTAGATAGAAAAGACTGTTTAAAAATGAAGTTTCCATGGTAGAGAAATTGTACGAACCGTCTTTTAAAAATATCATAAAGGTGGGAATTGTGACATCATTTTCCTGTGTGGTTTGCTTCTGTTGAGCCCTCTCTGCATTTTTGAAGGATATTTTACTGCATGCTTCCTCTATCCTCTCCATCAGTCAGCTAGCATTTCAAGGCAATTGAACATATTCAGTCTTTATTCCAGATTTTTGTACTTCGACAACCTCTGAGGTCTATTGAGAGTCAGTCCCCCCCTCTTCGTTGATGTGTGTGTCTTTGTGTCTTTTCAGCTATATAAACAATGGTATTTGTTTATCTCCACATTTACATTTTTTAGTATTCATTCTTTAAAATAATGTTGGCTAATTACTTTTTGGTTGTTTTTTAAACATTTTTTCCTACAAAGTGTTTAACAATCCTGCTTATACAAAATGATTTATGTACATCCCTAGTTAGCAACATTTTAGTATTATCATCCGTATTAAATTATCTGCTGTCTTTTAAGTGGGTGTTGTAATGGCCACAAACGTATTTCATTGCATCCACACCTCAGAGCAGGAAGATAGAGCTGTCTTGTACCCATTTTGGCCATTATGTGATAAGGGTAAGAGGTTAAATGTATCTGGTGAGACTAACACAAGGAACAAAGAGAGAGCCAAGTCCCATACTCTGCTGCTAATAATGATCTTTAGGCCCTACAATAGCCAGAGAGTGAAAGAAGAAAGAACAAACCTGTAGAATCAACCGTCCCACTTGATAGCACCTTGGGTGTTACTAGTTAAGAGGCTTTCACTTTGGAAAGTACTTCAGCATGAGAGACCTCTGAGGAAAAAAGATATGCCGTTGGAAATATGTGTCAGGAATTCAGCATCTATAATTCTGTGAGCTTAGTGGCAGCAGCGAGTTCTTTAATTCCAGAGACCTTCGGGTAGTGTGGGTGGAATGTAAGTTAAATAAAATAAAATAAATACTTCCATCAGAACAATATTTTAGACCTCAAACCCAGTGCATATTATGCTTTCATTAACATTTTATTGTCCCCAAACTCACCGGAATGAAACACAGTGGCCCAGAATTGCTACTTCCAAATAGAATACAGTCAACCCTCGATTTACAAACATTTCGAGTTATGAACCACTCTCATAGAAAATATGGACTCAACTTGCAAATTTAGATTCGAGTTACGAACCAGAAAAAATGTGCGGGAGGCGGGGAAAGCGTGAAATTTGAACTTTCAGTTAAGCGTTGGCCAGTGAAGAGGGTGCCTGTCTGCTTCCTCGCTCTTCCCAGCATTTTGAGAGTGGATTTGGAGACAGTCTTCAGACTGCCTGGTACTGCCTGGTACAGTGCTCTACGGACTGTATTTTATTTTTTGGCTTTTAAAAACATTTTTTATTTTTGGATTTTTGATATTCTTGTTTTAAGCAGAGAGACTGCCTGTTCTGGGTGAGTACACTGTATGCTTTTACTTTACTGTATGTACTCTATAGGTTTTTCGCAGCTTGTGGGGGGTAGGGCTAGGTGGGAGGGTCTTGCATTGTTTTAAAATGTCTGTGCCTGTGCTTAAAATGTGGACCCAGAGTCTTTTTGTGCTAGAGGAATGGTTGCTGGGTTCTGTGTCATGCTGTGGGTGGGGTTATTTTTCTGTTTTCTGATGGGTCTTGAAAGGTGCTTTGTTTAAAAGGTGTTCCCTCCCTCCTTTGCTGCCCCCTTCCCCCCAAAAAAGTGCTTGTCTTAGCTTGATTGGAAAGGTGCTTTCCAAGGTGTTCTGTTGTCTGAAAGGTGCTTGGTTTTTCCCAAAAGGTGCTTATCTTGGCTGAAAAGGTGCTTTTCAAGATGTTCTGTTGAAAAGGTGTCTGTTCCCTCCTTCCCTCCTTTTTTCTTTCCTTTTTTTAAAACTTAAGTCATCTTAGGTTAAAAGGAGAAAAAAGAAAAAAATTCTGCCCCTGGTGGTAGGAACGGATTAACCGGCTTTGCATTAGTTCCTATGGGAACTAATGATTCGAGTTACAAACCACCCCTCAACCTAAGAACCAAAAACAGCCAGAATGGATTAATTGGTGGATTCCTATGGGAAATGCTGATTCGACTTACAAACTTTTCGACTTACAAACTTCCTTCTGGAACGGATTAATTTTGTAAGTCGAGGGTTGACTGTAACCTTGAATTCATAACATATAAAGTATGTGACTAGATGGGAATGATGCACCAAGTCACAAATCATCTACAGAAATAACATCCCAGTTACCACTCTGGGCAGAAAATTGATACTGCAAAGAACAGTCTGGAACAGCAACTTCCCAGTGGCGAAGCCAAATTCACCTGTCCCATCCAGCAAAAGAGGACTGATACAACCAGCTACAAGTAACCTACAGCAACAGTATTCCAGTACCCATTCCAGGCAGAAAATTAATTTTTTGCAAAAAAAAAAAAAAAAAAAAACCAACCTGTTTTCTGTCCTTGTGTTCCCAAAAGGATTCCCAGTTTTTGCTGATCATTCAAATCAAGTGTGCTCAATAATATTCACCCCTCCTACCTGATGAAAAATAACTGATAAAATAACACACAGAACAGTCCAAGGGAGCAGATTCTGTTACCTGTTCCAGTCAGAAAATCAAGCAGTAATATTCATGTGTCACATTGAATGAGAGGAATGATGTAGCAAGCTACAGAACATCATCGGGAAGCACATTCCAGTACCCATTGCAGGCAGGAAACCAACATTATTCAAAATGAGCCATATTGATAGTTTTTATGTAGGACAATGTAACAAAACTCATCCATCCCACTGCAGTAAAGAAGACAGGTGCAACCAGCCACAGTATAGCCCTGGGAACCACATTCTAGGGCCTGTTCTTGGTCTAATTTCATATTTTGATAAGGACTGTGAACAGCAAGCTGGTGACTAGAGATGAATATGAACTGCCAAAACTGTGGTTCAAATCACAAAAATATCAGTTTTCCCAAAATGAACCATGGATCGAGTTGTTGGTTCTTTTGGGATTTTTTTAGAT
Source organism: Pogona vitticeps (assembly GCF_051106095.1). Lineage (NCBI taxonomy): Eukaryota > Metazoa > Chordata > Lepidosauria > Squamata > Agamidae > Pogona > Pogona vitticeps. The sequence continues at coordinate 77,491,184 of NC_135787.1, forward strand.
AGTCCAGTGGCTGTCTAAAATAGTTTCAAAGGCTGCCTCCCTGCCCACACAGTTACCCCACCCCCTTCCCACTGCCCCATTACTTCTCTATCTTTTCCTGCCACTGTCTTCTCCTCCACTGCCACAGCTTCTATCTTCAGAGGCCAATGGATCCTGCAGGCTGGCTAGTTTCTGTGCATGTCCTCACCTCTCAAGCTGATAGGCGGGGACGTGTGCAGACATACACTCACGGGTTAACAGGCCGGCTAACTAAAATTAAGATGGTTGTGGTAGTGGAGGAAGAGGCAGCAGCAGCCAGAAAAGGTGGGGAGGCGATGGGGGCAAGCACAAGGGGGAGGGAGGAAGCAGGGCAGGCTGTGAGGGCTGCAATGAACCAGAAGGTTCATAAATCACAAAAAATGTGTTGGTTTGGGAATGTTCAGATTCTCCAGTATGGACAAATTGGAATAAATCTGAATCAACAAATTAGCGATTTTCAACAAATTTCCTGGTTGTTTTTTTTAACTCCATGCCCATCTCTACTGGTGATATTTCTCCAGTCACATAGAGTATAACTCAATTGTAGTGATACATCAAACCATGAACCTTCTACAGGAACCACAGTGTACACACAGAAACATATTGTGGCTGTATGTTTTCAGCCAGTCTTTCCAGTCTCATCATCTTGGTTTAATCTGGAAAAGAGAAGACTGAGAAGATATATGCTATTGTTCTGGGCCTTCAAGGTGTTTAGTGTTTTGCTTTTGTAGTCCCTGCCATTCCTGTACTTTGAGCCACTTGGATCTGTAGCGTTCACCGTTAAACTTTTCTGTTCAGTACATTCCTTCCTTAAAGTACTTAATGCATTGTTGAACTCATCTCCTTTTTACCCTCCAAGACAGAGATAAAAGTATCACAATTCTCTCTGTGCATTCCCACAAGGAATCCCATTTTTTGCTGATCATTCAGATCAAGCCTGCTCAGCTTCAAATGATCAAATATAGTAATCAAAACATTCAGATTTTTCTCACAGTTTTCTTTGAACCAAATCTTAACTTTACAAGTTACCTGTTTTTCATTCTCCTTTGGGCAAACTGAATGCCTCCAAGGGCTGCAGATGTGTAAAGATCAAGGTCTTTCTGCTCTAACTTTTAAGAGTAGGACAAGTTGTGGACCTTGGAGCATTTCCATTATGCATTGAAACATATTTTTCACTTCTTGTCCGTACTTTGTTTTGTTTGTTTCCCTTAACTATGAAAGATTTTACACAGAAGGATGTGGGAGATTCAAGACTTGCTCATTATTATGTGATTTCCTTCTTATTCCAAATAAAGGGAATGACATTGAAGACTGATGCTGATGATTAATAGGTTCTCTCAACTACCTGCATTTATTGACTATGGTAAAGGATGGCCCATCATTTTATGGAGGAGAGAAAATTTTAGGGACAACTGATTATTTATCACTGCAGAAGAGTGCAATGTGTTATTGTGCAGCAGAGCAAATCAATATTCTACAAGACAATTCTAAAAATGGGAACAACCTGAACAAAATAATTATAACTTTGTAACTGGACTTCAGGTTAGCACCAGTCACTACCATTCATACTTTTCAAAGAACAGAATGGCTTTGTGTTTGGGTGAAAAGTAACTAACTGGTGAGAAAAGGAGTCAGCTTCTGGGATTTTCCCTTGTGTGATGTCACTTTGTGAATGGCAGTGAGCACAAAATGGTATCCTGTAGACCAGTGGTCCCCAACCTTGGGCCTCCAGATGTTCTTGGACTTCAACTCCCAGAAATTCTGGCCAGCAGGGGTGGTGCTGAAGGCTTCTGGGAGTTGTAGTCCAAGAATATCTGGAGGCCCAAGGTTGGGGACCACTGCTGTAGACCACTTTGACTGCTGTCATTGATGTCATCAACATTCAGGCTGCCCTTCATTATGTAAAGCTTAGCATCCTTTTTCCTTTTGGCAATGCTGGCATGATATTGTGCAACAATATCAGGCCATTTCCTGGCATTTTGAACTGTGGATACAGAAGGACAATATCCCACATTCATAAACTAGAGGATTTTGTTGTTGTTTTTAAAAAGAATTGAATCTAACCAAGGGCCTCATTTTGTGACCTTCCACAGCACTACCTTAGTGTGCATTCCATGTTTAATATACTTGGAGCTCTGCCAGTTCTGGCTTCTTCAGTGGAGCATCCTTCCACCATTTGCTACTCCATAATTTTTGAACAAGAAAGTTTAAAAAAAACAACTGCTTGAGTCACTGGCGATCCACACTTTGGCAGCGTAGGTCTCCTTTGCCTCCTTCCCAGGATATTACAGGACCTTTGAGTCTCATGTGAGCAACCCGGGAGGAGAGGGGAGAACAATAGGCTTTTAGAGGGCTGTCCCCCCTTCTCGCCACCTGCTTCCTTTGCTGGTAACAGACAAGGACAGAGTCAGCTCTGTTTTTTTTTTTTTTCAAATGTTTAGTGCGGCTTAGCTCTTGGGAATAAGGGGGGGTAGCACTGGATCCCTCCCACAGTTTGCCTGGCGCTTCCTACCTTTGCAATTTGGATCTGACTTTATTTTCACTATAATTTCATTTGATTATCTTAACTAATTTAGCTTAGTAGCATACTAAAGGGGCGCGTGGGATGCAGCGCGGCGTTTTTGGCCCACTAGTTTTTTTAACACGGGCATTCATTGGGTATAGTTTAATCTAGAGGAATAAAATAAAAGGAAAAACATAACAAGGTATTCAGGCACACTACTTTCGAGTGGAGCTTGTCTGCAGAGCAACGGGGAGCGGAGTCAGCTGTGGTGCAGCTCAACTGTTTGGTGCTCACCCTTGCTAGTTTTGAAAGCCAAACAGGCTTTGCTGAGTACTCCATAGGTTTTCTCAGGTTGGATCTGCCAGGGGCTAGGAGAGGATACGATCACAGCTCTTCAGCTGTTGGGCGCTCCACTCCCCCCTCTCGGGAGGAAATAGTACAGAGTGCATTTGGCAGTGCCAGCATTCAAATTGAACCACTTGCTCAGCCATTGGCTAAGCACACTTGTAACTCTTTGGTAGCGTAGTCCATACTCTCGGCCCTGGCAGGAATGCAACAGCCTTATGACAGAGATGTCCTCACTGCTGTCCTCTTTACGTAACCCTAGCAGATTTTAAAGCGGGCCAAAGTCTCTTTCAAAAGATTCACTTACCAATAGTATCCATTATGGTAGGTGTCAATGACAGAACAATCCCTTTAAATGGAGAAAATGTGCACCAATTATTTCAAATATGTACTGCAGTGCAACTGCTTCCTTGCAGTCCAAGTTAATGACCCAGTGAATTACTAGCAAAGACAGATTTGATATTAATGTAAAACATTTGCAACAATTTAAGGTCCACTCACAATATTATGCCTGTATACCTCAAGGTAACCCTGGAACCATTATTTTAATAGGGTGCCTTTGCTGAGTGTCCATGAACTGTCAGAGTTTAAGTCATTAGTTTAACGTATTTTAATTTCAGAATGCAATTAAATTATATTGTTTGTTAATGGATCTACATTGCAAATGTGTAAAGGTGTGTCATGTATGTCTTAGATGATATACATTTTAGCAACAGCATAATATGATAGAAATCAGAATTCGGAGCTATAAAATGCTTTAGGTTCTTTAATATTCTTAAATATTAAACTCACAAATATTTATTTAGTGGGAAAACAAAGCACAAAATCCACAATATCTTGGGAAAGCACACACACACACACACACACACACACACACACACACACTGCTGTAGCTCCTTGGAACATGAGAGCCTGCAGCTCAACACAAATTTCCCCATTCCCCACACTATCAGAAGTTTTCCACACTGTAGCTCCTTTTTAATTCCTCACAAAAAATGAGAAGAATCTCTGGTGAAAAAAATGAAAGGACTGCAGGTTAAAAAACTTATACTGCCTGCCTTCCTTCAGCTGCAAAGACTCTTTGTCTCAACTTGCATCAAGCACTTTCCATAATGCACTAATTTAATCCCTTAACTCCAACAAACATTCCATTTGTATGAAATCCATAATTATTTGGAGAGCTAAGCTAAGATATAAACTATAGTTCCTCAGGTGTGGAGATTCTGAAGTACAAATTCTGCACTTCTACCAGCTATTTCCTTTGTTTAGTTTTGTCTCCAAAATCAATAGCCATTTTTTTAACCTAAACAAGACTTTCGAATTTGTATTAAGTAAAAGTTGGAGGCAACTTAACATGTGGGAACAACATGCATGTTCCAAGGAAGTTTTTGCTCGAGTCATCCAAAGTTTTGTTCCATTCCCCCAACCCATCTTGAGATTATGCAGGGAGCTCCAAAGTCAGTAGAAAAAATTGCTTTAATTCAGTGCCAATGATGCTGCAAAAACTCTGTTCATTACTCAATGGATTAAACTGTGTAACAACTCCTGTGATCAAGATTCCAACCAATTTTATCACATAGCCGCACTATTACAAGTGAGGCTGTGTCAGGCTGGCCTTTAAGAATGATGCATGAGTAAAGAAAGTTTGTAAGCTACAATATTGATATTCATGGAAAACACCTGATTGGAGAGCATCAGAGGTTTTGCTCGTTACTCTAATAACCTTCAGATAGGAAATCAATTCACACCGTACATTTTCTGCAAGTGCTCCAAATTAAATAGCTCCTAATGAATGCCGATGTCTGAAGAGAGCTGTGGTTTCAAACTGTACCAATGGAAGACATTTGCTGGAAGTTACTGCACTTAAGATAGCAAGGATTTAACATCTAAAAAGCATCTGACTAAATTACAGCTGCATTCCTTAGATGAGTAATCAGATTAATTAATTGATTACCATATTTCAGCCATATAAACAAAGTTCTCAATTGAAGATGGTCAAATTTTGATGAGGAATTCTCTCTCTTTTGCCTCAGTTTCTTTAGTGCTTCAGTACCAGAGGAAGGCTAGTCTCTTTACCTTTTATGATGCTCATATTAACTGTTGTTTTAGGGTGCTATATTGGACAATGCTTTGACCAAAATTAGGGGAAGGGCAAGCTCGTGGATCTGACTGAAGACTTCAAATTGTTCCGCCCTTCTGATAGTCCCCTTTATATATGCTGTACCATTGACTCCATCCCCTCAGAGCTAAGAGAGAGAGGCCTATCACTGCCCTGGTGCATCCAGCTTCTTGGGCCCATGTTAGATGTTGGATAAAAATGTCCAGTAAATTATTCTTATGGAGGATCTCTAAATGCTTTCCTCTCAATGGTGTAGGCTACTTCAATAAGGCACTTTTAAGCCTTCTGAGAGTCTTTCCTCCAGGCAAGAGTGACAAGAAATACTGTTTTTTTCCTTTATTGAAGTCTTCACAATATGCACAACTGTCTATGCAAAACTAGTGTCCCTTTGCTTTTAGAAACAAAACATACATGGATTGTATTGCTCTTTTTAAGGCATTATTTTCATGACAGCTTAATTTTGCTTAATTTGTGAAAAACCTTTGTTCTTCTCTTTTCTTGTAGAAACTGCAACAAAATACCCTGCCTCCTTGCAGAGCAAAGAGAATACTTCTGCCATTCTTAGTCAATGCCTTTGAGGACAAGACAAATAAGGATTTGTACACCAAGGATATGTGAACTGGGGAAACTGGTGTGCCTGGATGTTTGCAGCACTATGTTGCTCAGCATCCAGTGTCCACAGTATATACATGGCTATCAGAGGGTGATAGCAGGGCTGGAGCCATATTATTTTGAGAAGGAGAAACTACATTAACTTTCCTTATATAGTTATTAAGTGTAAGGGGAGTCTGTCTTTTCCCCCTTAGAATTGCACCTAATAGAAAGAGGGAGGGCTCTAGCAAACAATGCCACATTTTCCTTGTCTTGACTTTTATATTGTGGAATGAGCAAGAGATGCAAAAAGGAATCTGCTGCCCTACATTATGAAGTCATTTGTTTATTGCTGGGGATGATGCAGAGAAGACATGTAAAAAATTGCGAAGAAGGGAAGGGGGTATATGTACAATAAGCTCAATTGCTTATGACAGCCACTCTTTTTGTCAAAAGAAAAGAAAAAAGAAATCCCATAGAAAACTTAAATTTACTCCTCATATAAAATCAGGGTCTGAAGTGTTTTGGTAAGACTGCTGAAATATGCCAGGGGATTTCTGCACGTCATTAGCCAAGAGAAGTCAGTTGTCCCTATGGAATGTGGCTTCATTGAGGACTTGTCTTTGCAGCTCATGCCCATGATTCTAAACCCTGTTTTGTTTGGTTGGTTTGTTGGTTTTTATTTCTTTAATGCAGCTGTTCTTAGTGTCTAGGAAAAAAAATCTCTTTACATAAAGCATACACTGGTTCTAATCTCTTTGTTTTTGAACAAACCTGTTTTTGTCAACTTCTTTCTTGCTATTTGCATAAAAAAGTATGTTCTGGTAAGGCTTTTATTTTTCATTTTAGCACATCAAAATTAGCATCACAATTAGTTCCACCATGAGTATATATTTTTTCTTGAAAGAAAAGCCAATGAATCATTGTAAACAAGCTTTGTTTAATTCTCTGCCCATAAATTTCCTGGTCTGATTTATTGGCTATAAACTCCTTTAAGTTTCTGAGGATGATATATGGAAAGAAGACCACTGCATCTTTTCATTTTACAATGGTTCTGAACAATGTACTTAATAATTGGTTAAAGCAGAATCACATTTACAACTATATACAACTACTGATTAACTCTGTCCTTTGGTTATGAGCTTCTTGTATAACCCTGCTCTCTCCAAACAAACAAAACAGACAAACAACCCCCATCTCAAAACTTAGGAGCCAAAAAGGTTGTGGCACCTTAAGGACTAACTGCTGCATTTTAATGTGAGCCTCCATAGATCAAGCCTACTTCCTCAGACATCAGTGTGGAAAGAGCATACTGGCAGATGTGGATCCCTCAACAAAGGTTGGGAGGTAACATAAATTGTCATCTTCCAGGTGTGTGGCCTATATGGGTAGAAAGAATTATTAGTAATGGCATTATTGTGCTGGAAGCAAAAGGCACGTACATTTAGAAAGATACACATCTGTCAATTGTGTGGCTTCTGTGGGGGTTATGGGAGTGGAGAGGCAAATTAATGGTATCCGACTCAGGGATTCCATGAAATGTAGCAGAGACACAAAATGTATAAATGCAGAATGACCCATGTCAAGTAATAAATAGGTGTCCAGGCAACAATTTTTGTGTCCTTTAACTTTTGGCACATTGGATCAAAGGCCCAGTTGTGCCTTTCTAGTGATGGCTCTGTTGTTTGTGGATGACTTGAAACAAAACATTACCTCTCCCCAGCAGTTCTTCAAAACACTAATTTCTTGGTAGGAACATCTGAGCTTTGTGGAAGGATTCTGTTAACAGGCAGAGAAAAAGCGGACAAAAGGAAAAAAAAATAAACCAAGGCATGCGGAGAAACAATTTATTGTTTAAGAAAAGGTGCTTCTTCAGGGACACTGTATACAAATAAATATGTATGAGATGAGTGGAATTAGAAAATTTCTAGGTTGCTAGGAAGTCAGGCCCCTAGAATCCTGTCATGAAAAAGACTGCTGTTTTGAGAACATCCAGTGGTTTGTTTTTAAAACAGAAAAAGCATTTTCCCTTTAGAATTAAGGCCTAACAAATGCATGATAAATTCTGCTTATTGTTAATAACAGATGAGCAGATGATCTTTAATTCTACCACAGTCTCTTTGATTTTATCATTCCACATCCCATGATCTATTTTAAAAAATGGGATGCAAGAAATAAAAAATTCTGTACCAGATGTTAATTCTTGCCTAAAGACATAGGACTGGCAAAAAAAAAAGTTTATCATTGTAACACCACTTCTTGCCAAGAACGCTGTAGGTAGCTTCACAAGTACAAATTATGGTAGTGCTAATGAGCACCAGGGTCATATATTATTACAAAATCAGAATCCTAATCATTATTCTACAATGTTTTTTGTGTGCTTGAGAAAGTTTCCTTTGTGGATGGAGAAAGAACTTTTAAGGGAATGCTTGTAAGTAACTTTGAATAACCTCAACAAGAGGTTTTAAACTGTGTTTCTGCACTGGAACTTTTCCACAGACATTTAAGATTTCCATGTAAAACAGTTCAAGGAGGAAAAAAACCAACTAAGCCTACAACGTGAAGACTGAGGGGGTGATTGTGTAAGTTAAAGGAACCATAAACCTATAATTAAACAAATTATCACCTGCTGCAGAATTCTTAGAAAATGACAATCATAATTACATGCTTTTAATCCTTGTGGTTCATTAGGCAAAAATATAGATTAAAAAATATCAAAAAATAATATAATTTTTGAACCTGGTGATGAGACTTCAAAAAGTAAAATCTCACTGAAAGAATTAATGAAGACACACTGATATATGTAGAGTTCATGGAATGTCAAACTGAGTTATCCTCCAAATGTTAAAATAGCACTTAATGGACTTTGATGCAGTAAAATAAAATAGGTGTTTTCCTTTGATATGCATGTAAAGAACAAAGAGGGCTTTGAAGTTAGTTTTTGTGTACTCTTGTGGCTGCAAAGAAAACTGACATGGTGATGGTAAATTTGGATTATTTGAAAGTATAAAATCCACGAGAGATTTAAAAACAGAAACTAGGACAATAATCTTAGAGGAAGAAAAGGAATATATTACTAATGTCAGAATATTAATTGCCCCTACTTTAGGAAGACTCGAGGTATTTTAGAACTTAAGCTAACAGGGCATTGTGGCAAAGACAGTGGGATATATATGGAAATGTAATTACCGAAGTGATGATTAGAGGGGGAAAAGGCATGTTTTACTTCTGTGAGACTAGTCAGTGATCCGTGTAGAGACGAGAGATCGAGGCAATATGATGGTCAAATTCTGCCTTTATAAACTCTGATATAGTGGCTGAATTCCTGCAACAATGTAGTAAACGCAACTAGTACAGCCCCATTGAACCATGGAACTTACAGAGAAGTTAACTCACCAAATCCCCACTGATTCAGTGGACCTACTCTAATTGTGACCTGCTACACTAAGCAACAAGATTTCAGCCAATGAGTTTTTTCCTTCTTGTGTTTTGACTTCCAAACTTTGCGTCTCTAAATCCTCTCTTATTTGGAAACCATTAACTATAGATGTCAGTTTAGACATAATAGTTTAGTTTCCTGCTTGCTTTAACTGCTTGTGTAAAGGAAAGGAACTAGGTAAACGTAAAGGTTCCACTTGACAATTTTTGTCCAGTCGTGTTCGACTCTAGGGGGCGGTGCTCATCCCTGTTTCCAAGCCATAGAGCCAGCGTTTTGTCCGAAGACAATCTTCCATGGTCACATGGCCAGTGCGACTTAGACACAGAACGCTGTTACCTTCCCACCGAAGTGGTCCCTATTTATCTACTTGCATTTGCATGCTTTCAAACCACTAGGTTGGCGGGAGCTGGGACAAGCGACGGGAGCTCACTCCGTCAGGTGGATTCGATCTTACGAGTGCTTGGTCTTTTGACCCTGCAGCACAGGCTTCTGCGGTTTAGCCCGCAGCGCCACCACGTCCCTAATCAGCAGCAAAGTGCCTACATTCAGATGAGCACAATTCATGTTCATCCTGGTACAGTAAACTGGGATTTGATCATCCCTTTGCAGACAGTGGGCTCCCAGGGCTAGCCCAAGGGAAAAGACCCACACACAGCTGAGTTCACAACTGAAACTCAGTGTTAGGTAGGATAGCAACTGGAGGTGGATGGCATGTTGAAGTCATAAAAGAGGCAATGGCTCTAGTACAGCACCACAATTTATGCCATATAAGGTGTTAGAGGGTTTTTCGGTTTTATTTTATTTTATTTTTGTAATCTCACATACAGCCTCTAGTGGTGTGGCTGGGACAGACCTCAATCGCTAACAGCATTAACCAATAGGTCCTTCCCTGCCTCTGAATTCAATGAGAGCCATGCCTCTCTAAGAGCTTTTTTCCTCTCCGTTGTCTGTTGGAAATCAGTCTGGTGCATTCAATGAGCCTGTTGAGGCACTTTGCTGAAAGTCAGTTACCCATGTTGGTTCTCATTAGGCATCCTTCAGTCTAGAAAGACTATGGTAATGTGCTCTGTATGGAGGACTTGGAACAGCGTATAGTGTGAGAAAGCCAATTCGAGAGTGACATTCCCTTCCACACTGAAGACAAATCCAATCTGTCCCCTGTCCAGCTCCCAGATTTTGTTGCTTTCATTTGCTGCCTCTTTGCCTCAGCCTGCTGGACAAGGGTCTTTTCAAATTGGGAGAGGCCATGATGCACCTTGAATGCTCAGATGTTAGGATTTCCCGTCTGTTGAGGTCCATTCCTAAGGGCTTCAGATCCTGCTTGCAGATATCCTTATATCACAGCTGTGGTCTCCCTCTGGGACGATTTCCCTGCACTAATTCTCCATACAGGAGATATTTTGGAATCTGACCATCAGCCATTCTCACGACATGCCCAAGCCAACGTAGACATTGCTGTTTCAGTAATGTATATATGCTAAAAATTCCAGCTCATTCTAGGACTACTATATTTGGAACTTTGTCCTGCCAGGTTATATCAAAAATGTGTCGGAGGGAATGCGTATGGAATGTGTTCAGCTTCCTCTCCTGCCATGCACAAAGGGTCCAGGACTCACTGCAGTACAGGAGTGTGATCAGGACACAGGCTTTATATACCTGGATCTTGGTATATGTCATCAGCTTCTTATTGAGCCATACTCTCTTTGTGAGTCTAGAGAACACAGTAGCTGCTTTGCCAATGCGTTATTCAGCTCGACATCTAGAGATAGGGTGTCAGAGATCGTTGAACCAAGGTACACAAAGTCATGAACAACCTCCAGTTCTTGTGTGGAGATGGTAATAGAGGGTCCATGCCCTGGCCCATGACTTGTGTTTTCTTCAGGCTGATTGTGAGTCCAAAGTCTTGACAGGCCTTGCTAAAACAATTCATGAGTTGTTGGAGGTCTTCAGAAGAATGGGCAACAATGGCTGCATCATCTGCAAAGAGGAAGTCACGTATGCATTTCATTTGGACTTTGGTCCTCGCTCTCAATCTAGAGAGATTAAAGATCTTTCCATCTGATCTAGTCCGGAGATAAACTCCTTCTGTTGCAGTTCCAAAGGCATGCTTCAGCATGACAGCAAAAAAGATCCCAAAAAGTGTTGGTGCGAGGACACAGCCCTGTTTCACTCTGCTTCGGATGTCAAAGGGATCTGATGTTGAGCCGTCAAAAACTACAGTGCCTTTCATTCCATCGTGGAAGGACCTGATGATGTTAAGGAGACGAGGTGGACATCCAATCTTGGGAAGTATTTTGAAAAGGCCATCCCTGCTAACCAAGTCAAATGCTTTTGTAAGGTCTATGAAGGCCACTAAGAGTGGCTGTTGTTGTTCCCTGCATTTCTCTTGCAACTGTCGGAGGGAGAATACCATGTCAGTGGTGGATCTATTAGCTCAAAATCCACACTGTGATTCTGGATAGACTCTGTCTGCAAGCACCTGGAGCCTCTTCAGCACAACATGGGCAAGCAGCTTCCCTACAACGCTAAGAAGAGAGATGCCAGGTAGTTATTGCAGTCACCCCTGTCTCCTTTGTTCTTGTATAATGTGGCAATGTTTGCATCCTTCATGTCCTGTGGTACTCCACCTTCCCTCCTGCAATGACGAAAGACTTCATACAGTTCGGTGGTGATTATCTCTTTATAGCACTTCAGCACTTCAACAGGGATGTTATCCTTTCCAGGTGCTTTGCCGGAGGCAAGGGAATCCAAGGCCGCTTTTATTTCTGTTAAGGTTTGTTCACTGTCCAACTCTTCCAAGACAGGCAGGCACTCAATGTTATTTAGTGCCTCTTTGGTTACTACATTCTCTCTGGAATATAGTTCAGAGTAGTGCTGCACCCAGTGGTCCATCTGCTGTGCTCAGTCCTGGATGATCACACCTGTAGCAGACTTCAAGGGAGCAGATTTCTTCTCTATTGGACCTAAAGCCTGCTTGATGCCATCATACATTACCTGTATCTGCTGCTATCTGTACCTGAGAGCAGACTGAAGCCAATAATCATTGGAGCATCTCCTGGCAGCCTGTTGGACTTGGCTACGAGCAGCTCGAAGAGTTTGCAAGGTGTACTTGCTAGGACAGGCTTTGTATGCTGCTAGAACTCTCCTCTTCTCCTCGATGGCTGGCATCAACTCCTCCGAATGGGCTTCAAACCAGTTGGCCCTCTTTTTAGCTTGCTGTTATCTGTTCACTGTAAGTAATGAAACCTTTTATTCTTTAACTAATGTTTCAGAGTGAGTTATTGAGATGGTAAGTGCCCGTTAATGAGAAAAAGGATTGGACTGCTCTGGGGAATCTGAAGCTGGGACTTCTGCTTTGCGAATCCCAACACTTTGGCTGTGCAGCTAGAGGAGTTTAACCAAAATTCAAAACGCTCCAAGGGTTGATAAACTCTGATGCCCTCACCAGCCACAATGGGTATTCAAGAATTTTTGATTTCCTTATCTCCAAAAGTTCCCAGGCTCTCTTGTGATCTCCTTAATTGTGAGGAACATTTTGGGGACTGTGGGATGTGGGGAGAGTCTTTAATTTCTGAAAATTGCTATGCTGGTAAAGTCATCCTGGTGCTGGCAATTGCTTGAAATTAAAGATTCCATTGCCCATCCTGCAATCACCAGCTGATTCCCGGTGAAGGGGGTTAAAAAAGGAAGGGAGCCTCAGGGCTTTCAGGGGAGGAATCAGAAGTCTTGAATTTCTGACAAACTGCTGACAAACAGATGATGTCATCAGCTTTCTGCTGCGTAAGGTCTGCTACTGTATTTGAGCCAGACTGTGCAGCAGACCAAGAGGTGGAATTAGGTAAATAGTGTGTCAAATAATATGGAGGACTTACAGAGCCCTAACTGCAATGGTCTGTCACATTGGATCGGCACCTAGTTAGTTAAAGGCGATTGCCTGTATGAGGGCTGGTTTAGGAATGAAATAGTCCCCTTCCCAAATTTCAGGGAAGTTCACTCCCTGCATCTACCATGAGCTACATATACGTTAAGCCCACTTGTAATAATGGTCTTCACAACACTGGCATAGCTGTATGGGATAAAATCATGGAAAGGCATCTCCTTGGCCCCCTGTAGTAAAGTCCAGTGAGACAACTTACAACACAAGACTTGGGCACAGTTTACTGTCTCACATTTCTTGGTGGATTCTTTGTTTTGCTTTTTACAATTTATTTCTTGGCTTTAGCCCATCATTGTCTTCCCTTTCTTGGAGAAAAAAGCAGTAAAAGGCCAAGACGTTGGCAGTTCAGGAAACCTACCTTCGGATCTGCACACTTACAGTTTACAGAAAACATGCCAGAATTTATCATGGCAGAGTTTGGGTTGTTTCCTATATATCAGCCTTATTATTTTTACTGAAACCATTTTTCTTCAGTGACAGATCTTGTGCCCTCCCAGAAATATTTTCACAAAATAGTAATTAAATTGGAAAGCATGTAAAAAACTACTCTTGCAACAATGATTGTTACAAGAATGGGGAGATGGTTTTAATTTATGTTCTCTAGAACCATGTCTGGAAATGAAACTATAATGGTTCAGTGTTCCTCAGAGAGCATTCACAAACGAGTTTGAAATCTAACCATAGCTATTAACAATACAAAATAAAATGACATGGATTTTGCAGTTATTTCAGGTCCAAAAGAAAAAAGGAACCAGGGACAATAAATAATCAAACTATAAAGACACATGCACATTGAATGAAACCTTTCATTTCATTTCATAAATCAAAAATAAATTAGTGTGTTAGCAAACCTTTACCCAAGGCA